>NC_073638.1:16612500-17237500 GCF_029407905.1 Bubalus kerabau | reverse complement strand
ATCATGCGGCTGGAACCAAGGGTGCAACTGGATGTGGCAGGTAGGTCCGAGAATTTCTTGGTTGACACAGGGGCTACCTACTCTGTCTTGATCTCCTACTTCGGAGCCTTCTCCTCCCAAACCTGTACCATTTTGGGTGCTACAGGAAAAACAACTACTAAAAGATTCACCTGAGCACTTCTTTGTTGCTGGGATGGACAAATATTTTCCCACCAGTTTCTGGTGGTTTCTGAGTGTCCTACTCCCTTATTGGGAAGAGATATACTCACTAAATTGGGGGCCACCCTTGTGATGGGAAGCTTTTCAGCCTCTAGAGCCCTACAGCTCCTGGTTACTACCGAATAATCCATTATACCTTCTCCAAAAGCTATGGGAGAACAAAATTAACCCCCAGATGTGGGATCAGGGAATTCCTGGACGAGCTCACCAAGCTGAACCGGTCATCATTGTCCTCTGAGATCCCACTCGGTTTCCCAACTGGAAACAATATCCCCTCAAAAGAGAGGCTTGGGAGGGGCTACAGCTTTTAATAAATAAATTCCTTGCTTGTGGGCTATTGGTTCCCACCAATTCGCCATGTAACACCCCAATCCTCTCAGTAAAGAAAAAGGACGGAACCTGGTGAATGGTTCAAGATCTCCAGATCATAAATGAAGCTGTAGTCCCCCTCCATCCCACAGTACCCAATCCCTATGTAATCTTGGGAGAAATCCCACCCAGTGCTAACTGGCTTACAGTCTCGGATCTCAAGGATGCATTTTTTTGCATACCACTGGCTAAAGAATCCCAATATCTTTTTGCCTTTGAGTGGGAGGCCCCAGGAGAAAAACACCAACAGATGAGTTGGACAGTATTACCTCAGGGGTTCAGAGATAGCCCCCACTTGTTTGGACAGGCCCTTAGTTGGGATCTCCTAGATCTGGACCTGGGACCTAATGGGAAAATATTACAGTACATAGATGACCTACTAATCTGCTCTCCAGATGAAGAAAGTGCACAACAAAATGCAATTCAGGTTCTAATTTTTTTTTTTTTTTTTTGGCAGAAAGGGGATATAAAGTCTCCCGTGCTAAGGCACAAATGATCGAGACAAAGGTCACCTATCTGGGAGTTCAGATTACACATGGGTCCAGGAGGCTGTCCTCTGATTGGGTACAAGGAATCCTCCAGTTACCCTCCCTCACGACTCAAAAACAATTGTGAGCTTTCCTGGAGCTAACTGGGTATTGTAGAATCTAGATACCCAACTATGGTCTAATTGCCCAGCCCTTAAAGGGACGAGATGATTCAATCCCACTGATGTGGGGAACTCCTCAAAAGGAGGCAGAGGCTACACTAAAACAGGCCTTAACTCAGGCACCTGCCTTGAGGTTGCCAGACCCAGAAAAAGCATTTCAACTTTATGTCCATGAAAGAGAGGGAATAACCTTGGGAGTGTTAACTCAAAGGCTGGGATCTGAGCCCCAGCCTGTAGCTTACTTATACAAGAGACTCGATCCAACCGCCCGAGGCTGGCCCCCCTGCCTTTGAAATCTTGAAGCTATTGCAATCATGATAGAAGATGCTTTAAAACTCTCCTCTGGGGGCAAACAAACTATTTTTACCAGACACCGAGTAAAACAACTCCTAAATGGGAGAGGCCACTTATGGATGTCTGATCAAAGAATTATCAGATATCAAGTAATGCTGATGAAAAATCCAGGCCTCACTATACCCCCTTGTGAGGTTCTTAACCCAGCCATCCTCCTGCCTACCCTCCGAGGGCTCTCTCCCCTTTCACTCTTGTCTAGAAACCTTGGACCACTGGACAAAACCCCGAGAGAGATTGTTGGAAGATCCTCTGACCAATCCCGAGGAAATCTGGTACACTGATGGAAGCAGCTTTGTCTTAGATGGAAAAAGAAGAGCCAGGTATGCAGTAGTCTCCAGTTTTGAGACCACAGAGGCTAAGCCTCTGCCACCAGATACTTTAGGCCAATTAGCTGAGCTCATAGCCCTGACTCGAGCTTTAGAGCTGGGAAAAGGAAAAAGAATAGCCATTTACACTGACTCCAAGTATGCCTTTCTGGTGTTATATGCACATGCGGCTATTTGGAAAGAAAGGGGCCACTTGACCACCTGAGGGTCCCCAATCAAATATGGTGATCAAATTCTTAGACTCTTGGAGGCAGTGCATCTGCCCACTGAGGTTTCAGTCCCCACTGTAAAGGACACCAAAAAGGGAGCACAGAAGTGGCACGAGGGAACCAAGCAGCTGATCAGGTAGCTAAGAGAGCAGCATTACAGAACAATGACCTAATAGGGGTTGCCACCCTAGTTCCACAGACTAGTTTGCCAGAAACCCCTTCATATACTGAAGGTGAGACTCTTAAAGCTAAGAGTGAGGGCTTTCAAGAAGATCATATGGGGTGGTTCCAAAAGGAGCGGCTCCTTTTTCTGCCTGGGAACCTCCAATGGAAGTTGGTTAACTCCTTACATGCCACCACTCATTTAGAGGGAAAAGCCTTCCAAAGATTACTAGAAAGGTCCTTCAGAGGAACAGGCCTCCAAACAACTATAAGGCAAGTGGTTTCCTCTTGTCCCACTTGCCAATTAAATAACCCCCAAGGAACTCAAAGACCCCAGTTGGCCCAGCCCGTCCAATGACGTTGAGACCTATCCAGGAGAGGACTGGCAGATGGACTTCACCCAGATGCCAGTTTCTCAAGGGTATAAATACCTATTAGTCATGATAGATACATTCACAGGATGGATTGAAGGCTTTCCCACCCGGACCAAGAAGGCTGAGGAGGTAGTAAAAGACTGCTCCATGAAATCAGTCCAAGATTTGGTCTGCCCAGGTCATTACAAAGTGACAATGGGACATCATTTACTTCTAAGGTCACCCAAGGAGTCTCGAAAGCATTGGGCATTACTTATTATCTCCATTGTGCCTGGAGGCCTCAGTCTTCAGGAAAAGTAGAAAGAGCCAACCAATTCTTAAAATCAGCGATAAAAAAGATAACCCAGGAGACCTCCCTAGGATGGAAGGAGGCTTTACCAATAGCCCTCCTCCACACCTGTATTGCCCCTAAGGAACAGGTTGGTCTTAGTCCTTATGAGATGCTATATGGGAGACATTTTGTTTATGTCAATGACCTCTTCCTAGATCCAGAGGTTCAGACACTCCAGTCTTATACCATGGCCATTGGGCAATTCCAACAGGATATACACTTGTGGGGTATGAACCAGGACCCGAAAGATTCTAAGGAGTCACTACTATATGCTCCAGGAACTCAAGTCCTAATTAAAGTCTGGAAAGATGGGTCCCCAGAGGCTCAACTCCAGCCCACATGGAAAGGCCCCTACTCTGTAATACTTTCTACCCCCACAGCAGTCAAGATACCAGGACATGACTCCTGGTCAAGCTGTGGAAGAAAACAGAAGAGGACACTCAATACACCTGTGAGCCCCTGGAAGATCTCAGATTCCTATTCAGGATTACAAATGAGTGCCATTCCAATGAACACTGCCAAAATCTGGTTTCTGGGGACAAGATTTCTCAGGATAGCTCTAAACAGTCAACACAGCTTGGTAGAGATTGTACTCCAAAACAGACAGGAGATAGATCTTCTAATCCCTGAACAAGAAGGGGCTTGAGCCATCCCGGCGATGGGAATTTAGAATTGGCTAATTCACCTACTAGTCCTTATTACACCATACTGCTTATGATTGTTCCATGTACTGTTAATTGTCTAACCTGTTTTGTCTCTGCTCAGGTCAATAAGCTACAGCATGCAGTGCCAGTTCAACAAAGATACAAAACTACAGCTGACCATGGCAAATATCACTCACTCTTAGATGGACACTGCTATGAGGACTCTGAGGCCTGAGACTAGCAAGAGGTGGAGGTCCAATACCCCTCGCCGTCCCAGTTCAGCAGGAAGTAGCCAGAAAGACCTTGACACCCCTATTCTCAAAGAATTGGCCTCCCATCTCTTGAGGGGGGAATGTTAGGTAGTTACAATAGGAAACAGGAGTCCAAAATGGCGGTGGCTAAAAGGGAAAAGCCCGCGAAAATAGAACAAAGGAAGGTCAAAGGAGGGTCCAAGGACCGGAGTGAGGACTTCAGGTAGAACAAACAGCACTTCTGGCTAGCCCAATTTGCATAGGGCAGGCCCAGGGGGAGGGAAAACATATAAAAAGAAGAGCCAAAGGGCTCTCTCTCTCTCCCCCATGTATGTGCACTCTTTCTCTTTCTCTCTTTCCCGCGTGCTGGCGCTCTCCTCCACTCTCTTTTCTTCACGTCTTTGGGTTGGCATGCCCTCACGCTTTGAGGATGGATTCTCCTGCTATCTTCTAAATAAAATAGAGCTGTAACACTGATTTGTCTAAAATCTGTAACATGGTTTGTCCAAGACCCGAGAGCTGTGACACGCCAAGGGCTTTAATGTCTGTCATTCCAAATCTTTGTTGTGACGAGACAAAACCGAGGAGCATACACCCGCCTGACAGTTCCTATGCAGTATTGTTCTCTACAGCATCATACTGTACTTCTATCACCAGTCTCATCCACAACTGGGCATTGTTTTCTCTTTGGCCCCATCTCCGAAGCGACTTAGCAGCAGCAGCAGCAGCAGCAGCTTTATTCTTTCTGGAGTTATTTCTCCACTCTTCTCCAGTAGCATATTGGGCACCTACAGACCTGGGGAGTTCATCTTTCAGTGTTATATCTTCTTGTCTTATCATACTGTTCTTGGGGTTCTCAAGGCAAGAATACTGAAGTCGTTTGCCATTCCCTTCTCCAATGGACCACATTTTGTCAGAACTCTTCACCATGTCCTGTCCATCTTGGGTAGCCCTACATGGCATGCCTCATGATTTCATTGAGTTAGACAAGGCTGTTGAGGCGGTAACAGGCAGGAAGGAAGGCTTAGAGGCCCCAAAGGGATAAAATAGGCTGCAAATGTCAGACATTTTTTATCTTTCTTAAGAGGGAGTAGGAAACAAACTTACAAGTGTCAGATTTTTTTCCCTTCTCTATACAAATTTAATGGAAAAGGAGATGGCATCCCACTCCAGTGCTCTTGCCTGGAAGATCCAATGGATGGAGGAGCCTAGTGGGCTGCATTCCATGGGGTCGCGAAGAGTTGGATACGACTGAGCGGACTTCACTTTCACTTTTCACTTTCATGCATTGGACAAGGAAATGGCAACCCACTCCAGTGTTCTTGCCTGGAGAATCCCAGGGACGGAGAAGCCTGGTGGGCTGCCGTCTATGGGGTCACACAGAGTCGGACACGACTGAAGTGACTTAGCAGCATACAAATTTAAAAGGAGGTTTCTTTTAAAATTCTATGTTGCCATGCTGACACTTGGCTCCCCCTGAACTTAACTTTTCTCAGACCTTGAGCTAACCAATGTGTTTTTCTTATGGAAGTGCTTTTCTTAAGCTATGTTAATGAAATATGTATTTAACCTAGACTCTGTGTTTCTTCAAGTCAGTTCCACCTAAGACTCAGAAGGACTTGACAAACCAGTATGTTTTATTCAAGCAAATGTTCTCTTAAGCTATGTTAATGAGACTGTGTCTGCTTGGAAAACTGCATTTCTTCAAGATTCATGTCAATCAGTTTATGGCCGGGGCAACTCACCTTGTGCCAATGTTATCTCAAAATGCATGTTGTGGGTGAGGGGCCTGGTGCCAGTCTCTGAGTTTTGAGACATTTCCTTTCTCTAGGTAGCAGACTGCTAGTAGCTCTATAATATTCCAGCTAAAGACTAGCAGGGGACCACTGTTTCTGCCCCCGTCTGATGTCTATGTCAGAAGCTCTCTCTGTCTCTTTTATACTTTAATAAAACTTTATTACACAAAAGCTCTGAGTGATCAAGCCTTGTCACTGGCCCTGGATTGAATCTCTCTCCTCTGGAGACCAGGAATCCTGGTGTCTTTCACAGCTCAGCAACAGTATTTCACTGTGATCCTCTCTGTGTTTGTGATTTTTCATTATGTTTGACTGTGGTTTTCATTCTGTTCCTTGTGTTATATAGCAGCTTCCTGCTAGCTATCTATTTTACATATTATAGTGGATATATGTCAATGCTACTTTCTCAGTTTGTCCTACTCGTACTCCCACTGTGTCTATAAGTTTGTTCTTACATCTGCGTCTCCATTCCTTCCCTGCAAGTAGATCCATCAGTAGTATTTTCTAGATTCCATATATATGCATTAATATACAATATGTGTTTTTCTCTTTCTGACTTACTTCACTCTGTAGAATAGGCTCTAACTTTATCTACCTCATTACAAAGGACTCAAATTCTTCCTTTTAAAGGCTAATATTCCATTATACATATGTGCCACATCTTCTTTATCCATACATCTGTCAATGGACATCTAAATTGCCTCCATGTCTATTTATTATATATAGTGCTACAGTGAACATTGGGGTACATGGTGGTTTTGAATTGCGGTTTTTCTCATGGTATATGTCCAGTAGTGGAATTTCTGGGTCTTATGTTAGTCTTATTCCTAGCTTTTAAGGAATCTCCATTCTGTTCTCCATAGTGGCCGTATCAGTTTGCATTCCCCAAGAGTGCAGGAGGGTTCCATTTTCTCCACACCCTCTCTAACACTTATTGTTGGTATGTTTTCTGATGATAGCCATTTTTATTGGTGCAAGGTAATACCTCATTGTAGTTTTAATCTGTATTTCTTTAATAATGAGCAGTGTTGAGCACCTTTTCATGTGTTTATTGGTTGTGCTGGGTCTTTGTTGCTACACGTGGGTTTTCTCTAGTTGTGGCAAGCACGGTCTACTGTGTACTTGTGGTTTCTGCCCATTTTTTGATTGGGTTGTTTGTTTTCCTTATACTGAGCTTTATGAGCTGTTTATATATTTTGGAGAATAATCCTTTGTCAGTTGCTTCGTTTGCAATTATCTTCTCCCATTCTCAGGGTTGTCTTTTCATCTTGTTCATAGTTCCCTTGTTTGTGAAAAAGCTTTTAGGTTTCATTAGGTCCCTTTTGTTTATTTTTGTTTTTATTTCCATTATTCTAGGAGGTGGGTTAAAGAGGCTCTTGATGTGATTTATGTCAAAGAGTGTATTGCCTATGTTTAACTCTTAAGAGCTTTGTAATTTCTGGCCTTACATTTAAGTCTTTCATCCACTTTTGGTTTATTTTCATGTATGGTTAAGAAGTGTTCTAGCTTCTTAAGAGTTCATTCTTTTACATAGCTGTCTACATTTTCCTAGCACCATTTATTGAAGAGGCTCTCTTTTATCCATTGTATATTCTTGCCTCTTTTGTCAAGGATAAGGTGCCCATAAGGTGTGTGAGTTCATCTTGTTCTTTATTTCTTCTAGGTCCTTGTTAAACATTTCTTGTATCTTCTCAATCCATGCCTCTATTCTATTTATCTGTGCCTCCATTTAATTTCTAAGACTTTGGATCATGTTCACTATCATTACTCTGAATTCTTTTTCAGGTAGACTTCCTATTTGTTCTTCATTTGTTTGGTCTTCTGGTGTTTTTTTTTTTTTTTTTTTTTTTTTTTAACCATTCTCCTTTATCTGCTGCATGTTTCTCTGTCTTTTCATTTTGTTTAATTTACTGTGTTTATTGTCTCTGTTCCACAGGCTGCAAGGCCATAGTTCCTCTTACTTGTGGAGTCTGATCATAGTAGATGAGATTGGACCTATGCCTTGTGAAGATTTCCTTGTGCAGGGATGGTGCCTCTGTTCAGGAGGGTGGAACTGGATCTTGTGTCTCTGAAAGGCAATGCTGCATCTAGTTGTGTGTTTTGGGGGTGACTGTGAGCTGGTATGGTTTTGGGCACCCTGTCTTCTAATGAATAGGATTGTGGGCCTGTTTTACTACTTGTTTGGTGTGTTGTGTGTGGCACTGGAGTCTGCTAGCCTTTGAGTGGGATTGGTCTTAGTGCCAGGCTGTATAGGATCCTAGAAAGATGTGGGCAGTGACCTGCTCCAGCCTACAGCTTGGTGGCCCACCACTGGGGTTGGAGACTGCAGTTGAGGTGTGTCCCACATCTGGTTACACGGAGTTAGAAGGTCTCTGGGACAGTGATCTCTCGTCTCTCTGGAAGGCCCAGGCTTTCCCCTGGACTCCTTCAGTTGTGTTGTACTAGCCCCCTCAGACTGTCTTCACAGCCATTAACCCCAGTCCTCTCCCTGGAGTCTGACCCTCAAATCCTGAGCCTCACTCCGCACCTAGTTCCCTCTCACTGAGGTGGGCATGAGGAAAAACATCTCAGGCTGGGAAGTGCTTGTTGGTGCTGATCTCTGTGCTGAATTCTCTCCTTTTTGCCTTCTGTGCACTTGTTGCTACACTCCCTTCTGAGGTTCTGAAGCTCCCCATATCCCTGCCCTTGAGGAAGTTTCCAAGTGTGCAGAAACTTTTCTTCCTTCGCAGCTCCCCGGTGCCCACAGGGTGCAGATTCTATCCTGATTCCTTTGTCTGTTTTTTTTTTTTTTTCTTATTTCTTTTGCCTTACTCTGTTATGTGAAGATTAGCTTGCCTTTTTGAAGTTTGAGGTTTTCCGCCAGCATTCAGTAGGTATTCTGTAGGTGTTGTTCCACATGCAGATGTATTTTTGATGTATTTGTGGGGAGAAAGATGATCTCCACATCTTACTCCTTCACCATCTTAAAAGTCCCCCTATAGCTTTTGAATTTACACACAGTTATCTCTTAAGGGGACTTCCTTGGTCGCTCAGCCAGTTAAGAACACACCTGCCAATACAGGAGACCTGGGTTCGATCCCTGGGTCAGAAAGATCCCCTGGAGAAGGGAATGGCAAACCACTCCAGTATTCTTGCCTGGAGAATCCCATGGACAGAGGAGCCTGGTCGGCTACAGTCCATGGGGTTGCAAAGAGTTGAACATGACTGAGCAACTAACACTTTCACCTCTTAAGGTGTCAGCTAGGCTCAGGCACTTAAAAGTTCAGGGGGAAGTGTCTATTGCCCAGAACTACTGACTTACTTTCTTGTCTAGGGGTCCCAATTTTTGGAGGGCAAGCTGTGTTTTCTTAGGCAAGTAAAAAGAAAAACTCTTTAAGTCTCATATTTCTCCTCTGTGAAGTGGGGATAATAATATCTATCACAAAAAAAGGTTTAGGGGAGCATGAATGAGAATGCACAAAGATGTACTTAACATAATGCCTGGATACATTAATATGATCCCCTTATGTAGCACTTACTGAATGCAATCAGTGTTCTAGGCACTTTACATACATTAATTCCTCTAATCCTTCAACAAACCCACGTTAGGTACTATTATCATCCTCCTGTAGCAGAGGAGAAGCCATCTGTAAATCACAGTTCTAATTATTTTACAAGCCATCTGTAAATCACAGTTCTGATTATTTCACAAGATAACAGATGCAGATAAATAGGGATTGGCACCAATCACTTTTAACCCTTAGAACATTTTCCCATTCAGATGATCAAGTCCTTCTAAGGAATGGAATACTTTGACTGCCATGAAGATACCTCATCTTTTAAGGACGATTCCTCAAGAGATTTCAATGCATTCACACCACATTCTGAAGCAATTACTATTTTCAATGAATCTAAGCTTTTCTATTCCTTCTCAAAGGGAAGCTGCTGTCAATGAAGCTAGCCAGTTTTCTGGTACTTTTCTGGCTGAAAAAGAGAAAGAATAACCCTCCACAAATTTGTTATCTGGAAGGCCACTCCATTATGTTAAATTTAGGATAATTTACATTTGAGAAAGAACTATTAAGTTTGAAAAATCTATTTTTCTTCAGAAGTGTAATACCCACCAGGAATATTTTCTCTGGTGTGATTAGTAACTAATTTTTCTCATAGCAATAAGGTTTGTTGTCAACAGTATTATTTCAATTTCTAGGTCAATGGAATAATTAGCTTGTGATTTTCTCACAGCAATATAGTTTATTTCCAACAATGCAATTGTACACTTTATCTTATTATCTTCTTATTTCATATTTAATTTTGTGCCCTCAGTCTCTTGGTATAGCCAGCTCCTGCCTCCCAGTCACTCTCCAGGTTTCATTAAAGACTTTGACACTCATTTGACATCTTCTCACTCAACTTGGATGATCTGTGCCCACGAGGATGAATTACCTACATTTGAATCTCACAATTTGTCTCCTCATGCCAGCAACTGTTAAAGGTAAGTTAAGGAATTTCTGTCTAACAGTTACTCCTATATCTATGTTTTGTTGTCACTCAGAAGTTCTCTATTTTTCTGTCTTAAATTTCCATATTCAGAGCACAATTTACATCTTTGAATTCTGCGCACTTGTTTTTCAAGTTCTCCAGAACTCTTATTCTTTAATTACTTAAAATTTGCCCTTTGAATACTATTTATCCTCCTCATCCTCCCTAGAGTCTGTTATTGATTGCTTGGATTTCTTTCATTCTCATCCACACTTTCCATTTCCTGGCACCCATATCCTGCCCAGAAAAACTCCAATGCTGGATCAACGGTATGATAAAGCATCTTTCCTATCTTCCCAAATTGAGAGATACTGATTTGTCCCAACCTGACATTCCTAGCCCATAATCTGAGCAGTCCTCAAATATCTGCTTAACATCATGTCTAGTCTAATTTAGGAAAAATATGTTGGAGAATTCTAAATGTTGAGAGCCTGGGTTATCTTCTATCCAAGTCAAGGGAGATACATAATATTGGGTAAAATTATTAGCAGATTTGCAGTGGAAGCCTTCCCAACACATCAACTATATCTTGTTGTTCTTTGGTTTCTCTAGGTAATTTTTCTGGTTCATTTCTCACTTTTCTTCTCAACAGTTCCAATACCAATTTTTCAAGGAGAAAATAAATGTATTGATTTTGAAGTTCCTTGCCTCAGCAGCATTCAACTCAGAAGTCCTGGTTTTCTCCTCTAGGTCACTAGATCTTAGTCAAGATACTGAGCAGAGTCCCCAGGGACCTCTGGAGACCACACTAGAGCCATATATTATGTCTGTTGTTCAACTAATGGGCATCAAATACTGCTTATCCTGCATTTCTACTACAAATTGTCCTGGTAGAATATCCTTTGCAATGTGACACTTTATGCACACCTTTTCTTTTGTCAAGTCGTCACTGGTATTCATGATTTATTCCAAATGCCATGATTTTACCAATTGACCCTCAGTTTGCTTTTTGCTTTTGGAGGAGCCCAAAGCCCTCCAAACCCATTTTCAATGATCTCCACGTCATTGTTCAATGACAGACAAATAGAAAATATCACCAGGTATAGGAAGTATTCTTATATTACTATACCTCTTAGCAATGAGACAAATGATTCACCTATCAAATGTATAGCGTTTACAAGCAACTGCACTCCTCCACTCAGAATGTCCTGCTATGTTCTGTTACTTCTCTAAATTCTATCAGGCTAAGGACCAGTTCAAGTTTTCTTATAGGTATTAAACCTCAGGTACAACTGAGGCATTGTACTAGGTCTCCTCCATTACTTACATACTGCCCTACTATGCTGAAAGGTGGGCTACTACTACCTAGGGCCCTCAGAGATAGTAGAGATTGTGAGTCCAAAGGCCTTCCATTAATGTTTATTGCAGCTTTAATCATAATAGCAAAACATTGGAAACAACTGATCCATTAAGAGAAAGAATTTATAAATTTTGGTATATTTGCAAATGTACCCTTTTGCTGTTGTTCAGTTGCTCATTCATGTGTGACACTTTTCAACCCCATGGACTGCAGCATGCCAGGCTTCCCTGTCCTTCACTATCTCTTGGAGTTTGCTCAAACTCATGTCCATTGAGTAAGTGATGCCATCTACCACTTCATCCTCTGTTGCCTCCTTCTCCTCTTGCCCTCTATCTTTCCCAGCATCAGGGTCTTTTCCAGTGAGTTGATTCTTCACATCAGGTGACCAAAGTATTGGAGCTTCAGCTTCAGCATCAGTCCTCCCAGTGAATATTCAGGGTTGATTTCCTTTAGGATTGACTGGGTTAATCTCCTTGCTGTCCAAGGGACTCCCAAGTCTTATCCAGCACCACAGTTTAAAAGCATCAGTTCTTCAGTGCTCAGCTGTCTTTATGGTCCAATTCTCACATCCACACATGACTACTGGAAAAACCATAGCTTTGACTACATGGACCTTTGTTGGTAAAGTGATGTCTCTGCTTTTTAACACCCTCTCTAGGTTTGTCATAACTTTTCTTCCGAGGAGCAATTGTCTTTGAATTTCATGGCTGCAGTCACCATCCGCAGTGACTTTGGAGTCCAAGAAAATGAAATCTGACACTCTTTCCACTTTTCCCCCACCTATCTGCCATAAAGTGATGGAACCAGATGCCATAATCTTCAAATTTTGAATGTAGTCCATTTCTTTTCATTGCAAATGTACTACTACTCAGCAATGCAAAGGAAAGCACTACTGATAAATATAATAGCATGAATGCTGCTGCTAAGTCGCTTCAGTCGTGTCCAACTCTGTGCGACCCCATGGACTGCAGCCTACCAGGCTTCTCCATCCATGGGATTCTCCAGGCAAGAACACTGGAGTGGGTTGCCATTTCCTTCTCCAATAACAGCATGAATACAAAGTATTATATGAATGGAAGAAGCTGGTAACAAAAGAGTATGTATTACATGATTCTATTTGTATGAAGTTCAAAAGCTAATTAATGGAACAGAAAGCAGAATGGTGGCTGCCTCAAGGCAGCACAAGGGTTATTGGAAGGACCACGAAGGAACTTTCTAGGATAATGGAAATATTCTACATCTTGCAAGAGAGTATTGGTTACTTCAGTGTCCAATAGACTTTTTAGGACCATTGATTCCTTTTATTCAAATCTACCTCATCTTGCATTGCTCGTATTCTATATGACCCACCAGGGTTCTACTTTCTACCTTCTAGCTGTCACCTTTCTTGGTACTTTTCAGAATGGGAAACTATAATGGGTTGTGAGGAAGTGCTGCACAACACATGGACAGCTCACTGTGAGCCCTCGTATGGTGGTAAACAACATACAGTCAATAGGACCTTCCAAGCTTAGAGTTCTCCTGGAAGGTTAGACGTCTCCTAAGCAAATAAGGAAATTTGGGTCTGCTCTTTGAGAGAGAAGAACTTGACACTTCAAATAGCAATCTCTTTCAAGGACTCATTATTGATTTAATGAAAACTAATATAGGCATACTTTTTTTAAAAATTATAATTTTAAATAAGTAAAAATCCTAAAGATCAGTATGTGGATATATGGCCACCCAAAGATGTCTAAGTCCTGATCCTTGGAGCCTGAGAATATGTGATCCTACATAGTAAAGGAAACTTTGTGTATGTGATTGAGTTAAGGATCTTGAGATGGAGAGAATATTTTGGGTTATTGGGAGGGTCCAGGTAATGACAGGGTCCTTATAATTGAAAGGAGGCAGGAGAGGCAGAGAAGGAGATGTGACAATGAAAGCAGAATCAGATTGGTGCACTATGAAAAAGACTTGACCAGCCATGGCTGACTTTTAAGATAACAGGGATGCCATGAAACAAGGAAAGTGGGTAGCCTCTAGAAAGTGGAAAAGACAAAGAAAACTTGAGACTCCACAAAGGAACACAGCCCTGCCCACACCTTAATTTTAGTTCAATGAGGACCATTTCAGCTTTATCATCTCCAGAACCATATAACAGTAAACTTGTGTAGTTTTAAGTCAGTAAGTTTGTGACAGTTTGTTACACAGCAATAGAAAACTAGTTAGTATATTAGCATACACTTTCATCCAGGGGTCAACTGGAATAGGCATACAAGAGGGCTGAGTGCCAGGAGTCCTGGATTCTATTCTTATCAACCAGCTGAGTAACCATGGACAATTATTCTGTTCAGGTCTCTGAGCTCTGATCCTCTTCTGTAAAATAGGGATGATGGTAGCTCATCTTTAAATCATTTATATGAAATACGTGTTGATCACTACCTTGAGTGGAGAGAGGCATCAGATTGAGGGAAATGTCTGGGCTTTGGAGTTAGTCAGACCTGTATTTGTATCCTAACTCTTTTATTTACTGGCTTAAATCTTGGGCAAGTTATTTAACCTCTTTGAGCCTTTTCTTCAATTGCAAAATGAGAAGGATAATCGTGCTATTATCTCAGGGGATTGTTAAACTGGTCAATACAGCTTAAACTCTTAGAACAAGTCCTGGCATATAGCAATGCTCAGCACTATGTCATGTTTCATTATCTCTGAGACCTTAGGTAGAGTTATCATATAAAGATGGGCTTTTGTTTACTTACAATGTGGTTGTACTCTAAGAAATATATACTTCATAGATTCCCATGAAGATTAGACAATGGTGCCTGACATTTAGTAAGCATTAAAAACAAAACAAAATGAAACAAAGCCTGGTGCTTGATACTTAGTAAGCATTAAAACAAACAAACAAACAAACAAACCAAAAACCTCCCTTTTGGATAATGTGGGGGAATTCCTTAGAAACTTGAAGGGAATTGTGCAGTAGTTCAGTATTCAGGTTTTGGAGAAATACTTGGATTTGAATTTTATATATTCTTGGTGACTTTGGGTAAGTTACTTAATTTCTCTGAGCCTCAGTATTCTTGCCTCAGTAGTTTCACCTTCAAGATTAAGATTTAGAATGCAAAGGACTCAGTATGGTGCCTATGCTATGCTATGCTATGCTAAGTTGCTTCAGTCGTGTCCGACTCTGTGTGACTCCATAGATGGCAGCCCACCAGGCTCCCCCATCCCTGGGATTCTCCAGGCAAGAACACTGGAGTGGGTTGCCATTTCCTTCTCCAATGCATGAAAGTGAAAAGAGAAAGTGAAGTCACTCAGTCCTGTCCAACTCCTAGCGACCCCATGGACTGCAGCCCTCCAGGCTCCTCCATCCATGGGATTTTTCAGGCAAGTGTACTGGAGTGGGGTGCCATTGCCTTCTCCGTGCCTAACACATAGTAAATACTTATTAAAAGGTAGAAGGACATTATCTGATTTTAGAGGTGTACTTTAATATCAAAAGCATGCCTTGTATGTAGTTGATGCTCAATAAATTTCTGCTGAATTTATTTAACTCTAGAAAATAATCCTTTTTCGGTGGATTTTCATCCTGGGGGCTTATTTGGTCTTTTTTTCTTTTTTAAAGAAGAATATTCCTTTTATTTACTTGGCTGAGTCAGGACTTAGTTGCGGCATGCGGGATCTTTGTGGAGTGCGGGCTCTTTGGTGCAGCATGTGGGCTATAGAGAGTGTGGGCTCAGTAGCCCTGTGGCATGTGGGATCTTAGTTTGCTGACCAGGGATCAAACCTGAGTCCTTGCATTGGAAGGTGGATTCTTAATCACTGGACTGCCATGGAAGTCCCCTCGTTTGGTCTTTTAAAATAAGTTTTCCTTTTATTAACACAAATGATTCATTACTGTTATGAAAATGGATAAAGTAAAGATAAGAATAAGGGAATCACAAAAAATTGCCCCACATCCTACCAACCAGAGATATCATCAATAATTTGAAGAATATTTTTCTAGATTTTTATGTATGTGGATGTGATTAAAGTTTGCACACATGCATGCATGCATGTATAGTTGTTCAGTTGTGTCTGACTTTTTGCAACCCATTGGACTGTAGCCCATCAGGCTTCTCAGTCTATGGGATTCTCCAGGCAAGAATACAAGAGAGAGTGATTGTGCCCTCCTCCAGGGGATCTTCCAGGGATTGAACCCAAGCTTCCTGTGTCTCCTGCATTGGAGGTGAATTCTTTACCACTGATCCGCCTGGGAAGCCCATGGAACTACATAGTACACAGTTATATAGTACAATTTAAATTTTCTTTTTCTTTTTTTTTTTTTCATTCAACAAGATGTCATAGATCTTTCTAAGGTAGAGAATATTGATCTTCCTAAGAGGTGAAGCAGAAGAGATTAAGAAGAGGTGACAAGAATACACAGAAGTACAAAAAAGGTCTTAATAACCTGAATAACCATGATGGCTAGAGCCAGACATCCTGGAGTGTGAGTAAAGTGGGCCTAAGGAAGCATTATTACAAACAAAGCTAGAGGAGGTGATGGAATTCTAGCTGAGCTATGCAAATCCTAAAAGACGATGCTGTGAAAGTGTTGCACTCAATACACCAGCAAATTTGGAAAACTCAGCAGTAGCCACAGAACTGTAAAAGGTCAGTTTTCATTCCAATTCCAAAGAAGGGCAATGCCAAAGAATGTCCAAACAACTGCATAATGGAACCCATTTCACATGCTAGCAAGGTCAAGCTCAAAATCCTTCAAGCTAGGCTTCAACAGTATGTGAACCAAGAACTTCCAGATGTTCAAGCTGGATTTAGAAAAGGTAGAGGAACCAGAGACCAAATTGCCAACATCCGTTGGATCATAGGAAATGCAAGGAAATTCCGGAAAAACATCTGCTTCCACTTCATTGACTACACTAAAGACTTTGACTGTGTGGATCATAACAAACTGTGGAAAATTCTTCAAGAGACGGGAATGCCAAACACCTTACTTGCCTCCTGAGAAACCTGTATGGAGGTCAAGAAGCAACAGTTAGAACTAGACATGCAACAATGAACTGGTTCCATATTGGGGAAGGAGTACATCAAGGTTGTATATTGTCACCTTGCTTATTTAACTTATGTGCAGAGTACATCATGCAAAATGCTGGGCTGGATGAAGCTCAAGCTGGAATCAAGATTGCTGGGAGAAATATCAATAACCTCAGATATGCAGATGACACCACCCTTATGGCAGAAAGCAAAGCAGAACTAAAGAGCCAATGATAAAGTTGAAAGAGGAGTGAAAAAACTGGCCTAAAACTCAACATTCACAAAACTAAGATCATGGCTTCTGGTCTCATCCCTTCAGGGTAAATAGATGAGGAAACAATGGAGAAACAGTGACAGAATTTATTTTCTCGGGCTCCAAAATCACTGCAGATGGTGACTGCAGCCATGAAATTAAAAGACGCTTGTTCCTTGGAGGAAAAGCTATGATAAACCTAGACAGGTTATTAAAAGGGAGAGAGATCACTTTGCTGACAAAGGTCCATATAGTCAAAGCTGGGATTTCTCCAGTAGTCATGTATGGATATGAGAATTGCACTATAAAGAAGGCTGAGCACCAAAGAATTGATGCTTTCAAACTGTGGCATTGGAGAAGATTCTTGAGAGACCCTTGGACAGCAAGGAGATCAAACTAGTCAATCCTAAAGGAAATCAACCCTGAGTATTCATTGGAAGGACTGCTGCTGAAGCTAAAGTTTAATACTTTAGCCACCTGATGTGAAGAGCCAACTTATTGAAAAAGACACTGACGCCGGGAAAGACAGGGCAGGAGAAGGGGACAACAGAAGATGAGATGGTTGGATGGCATCATTGGCTCAATGGACATGAACTTGATCAAACTCCGGGAGATAGTGAAGGACAGGGAAGCCTGGCATGCTGCAGTCCATAGGATCTGGAAGAGTTGGAAACCACTGAGAAAGGGAACAAGAGTTGAACAGTGCTTGAATGGATAACGTGAGACCTGGTAAATCAGAGAACCGAACACTAGATGGCGATGTTGAAATGAAAATTTCGGAAAATAAATACTGGAGGTACACAGACACAAGAGACCTATGGGACTTTGTTCAATTGAATCCTGTTACTGACATCCTGATAAGAATAACTGGTGAGAGGGTATTTATCTGATTAAGACTGTATAACTTTGGAGGCTCCACATTCCCCCGAGTTACTCTGCAGACATAAAGCTTCTACGATTCTTAAAGATTTGTAAGACTGCATTTAGATTTCTTTTACCATCCATTGGTCAAACTGAAAATCTGCCTTCTGTAGAAGGAATAATCTACTTGCCATTTCTTCTCACTCTCTCCCCACACCTATACCAGACGCAACAGATGGATTTACAGTCTTGCCTCCTTCCCAACCCCCGAAACCAGCTTAATTCTTGCTCCATGGCAGTTAGGTAAAAACTAACACTCTAGCCCAGGGCGTCTTGGTGATGCTTTAGTTTGAGATTCCAACTACCGGAGACCTTGATCATACTCTCCCGGGAATTTTTATTCCCCATAGCAGCTTTGTCCACGAGGAGGTAACAGATCAACCCACACCTTCAGAATCCCAGCCTTCCTTGGGTTTCTTTTGCTTTGTTTTGTAAAATATGAGTAATAACAACACCTGGCTCCATATTGGGGTATTAAATTCATAACCATATGTGTGCTTAAGGCCCTCCCAGCCCAATCCATGAAAAATGAGAAAAAATATTCTGAAAGAATTTGATAATTTCTATTTTTAAGATTCATGTCGATGTTTGGCAAAAATCACTACAATATTGTAAAGTAATTAGCCTCCAAACAAAATAAATATATTAATTTAAAAAAGTAGCTGTCATAGGAAAAATCAGAATATTATGGATTTATTTATATAATATTTTGTGATTTACTTTGTTTTTATCTTCCACCACAGTGACTTCTCAAGCCACTCATACAAGCTTAGTACCATAACAATACTCTGTGATTCAGGGCACAGGGGTATTTTCAGAGTAAGAGTTCTGCCTAATTTCATGGTCTATCATAATACTGATTTGTGGACACAAGTGTCATCTTACGGGAAGTAGCACAAGGGGAAGATAAGTGTCCTTGTTCACACAGACTCTATGGAGAGATACGTGACCTTTTCTCTGGCAGCTAACCTTTTTGAAGAGAATGTCTGTCTTAATTTCAGTGACTGAATAGGGAAAGCTTGTGGAGATGTTTTGGAAAAGGAGATTATTGAAGGATTAAAGGCAATCTAGCTCTTTTCCTGGGCATAAGCAATAAAAAAGAGAGCTAACTAGTGACCTAAACAATGTCAGTTTGGTAACATTAGATTCAATTTAATTCAATTCAATATATTTTGATTCAATTAACAGCTTTTGAGTAACTACTGTTTGTGAAAGATGAAGAAACGAATGTGACTTCATTCCCACCTTCAGGAGGTACAATCTAGAATAGATAAATATATATACAATTCTCTCCTCTTCTGTAGTACAATAAGCCAAGGGACTTTTCAAATCTTGTTCATCACCCTTCATTCTGGGCCTGGAACTTGGAGGAGTTCATTACTGTTTGGGGATGAATAAAAATATAATCCCTAGAAGGCAGAATGTGACAACCGCTATTAAAGAGTGATGTTGGAATAAAGGGGCAAAAAGTAAAGCCACCTAAAAGGAAAAAGGGAGGGTGATGTTTTTTAGCAGAGTTTCTGAGGGATGGGTGAAATTTTGACGAGGGGAAGCAGGATGATAGAGATTGATCTCTTGTCCAAGAGGAAACATGATAAGCACAGGCAAGGCAGTAGAGAGAG
Source organism: Bubalus kerabau (assembly GCF_029407905.1). Lineage (NCBI taxonomy): Eukaryota > Metazoa > Chordata > Mammalia > Artiodactyla > Bovidae > Bubalus > Bubalus kerabau. The sequence goes on along the minus strand of NC_073638.1, from coordinate 17,218,186 downwards.
ACAAAGGGAAGACCAACTTCAAAACAAAAGAAAAGTACATATAGGCCTGTGGCAGGTTCTGCTTTAAAAGCATCAACTAATTTAATTCACAATATCCCTATGAGATATATGCTATTGTTCTTGTTCAGTCACTGAATTGTGTCTGACTCTTTGCAACCCATGGACTGCAGCACACCAGGCTTCCCTATCCTTCACCATTTCCCAGAGTTTGCTCAAACTCATGTCCATTGAGTAAGTGATGCCATCCAACAATCTCATCCTCTGTTGCCCCTTCTCCTCCTGCCCTCAATCTTTCCCAGCACCAGAGTCTTTTGCAATGAGTTGGCTTTTTTTGCATTGGGTGGCCAAAGTATTGGAGCTTCAGCTTCAGCATCAATGAATATTCAGGATTGTCCAATATCCAATGAATAATCAGGGTTGATTTACTTTAGGATTGACTGGCTTGATCTCCTTCCAGTTTAAGGGTCTCTTAAGAGTCTTTTCCAGCACCTCAATTCAAAAGCATCAATTCTTTGGTGTTCAGTCTTCTTTATGGTCCAACTCTCACTTCTGTACATAACTACTGGAAAAACCATAGCTTTGATTACATGGACCTTTGTTAGCAAAACGATGTGCTATAATTATCCTCATTTAATAAATGAGGAAACTGAGGCACTGAAAGATCAAGTAATGTCCAAGACCACACAACCATTAAGTGAAAACCAGCTTTCAAATTCAGGCAATTAATCTCCAGAGATTGTATGAACCAATGGTGGGGGATTGCAAAAACGGATGCAGATTGCTTTTCTCTCTGTGTCCAAGGCCTTGGATGTGACTTTGTGGTTCTTCCCATCAAGAAGTGGAGTGTACTTTTCTAGCCCTTGAGTTTGGACTGATTTTATAACTTGCTTTGGTCGGTCACATGCAACCGAAGAAACACTGTGCCAGTTCCAAGTCTAGACCACACATACTTCTGCTCTCACTGTAGAGACTTTCTTGCTGCCAAGTGAATACGCTGGAGGTAGCCTGTTGGTCAATGAGAAACATGTAGCCCAGTGTTCTGTTCTTTCTCTCTTTCTCCCACTTGCTGGCCCAGAAAAATGTGCCTCTCTGTTTTCTAGGGTAGGCTTGTGCTGTTCTACAGAGCTGTTGGATCTGGCAGTACCTTTTTAATTCCTAGCACTTTAATTCCCAATACACGTTTAGTCTAGCTGACAGTAGCCAATTCCAAGAACTCAGCTGAGTCCAGCCCAGATTACCAACCGACAAAATCATGAGCTAAATAGATTATGGTTTGTTGAAAACAAGCAAACAGGCCCCAAGTGGAATCACTTATATTAAGCTCTGTGTCACCAACAGAGACTTCACTTTTAGTTTCAACTCTTCCAGAAATGGAATCTTAATCAGGAGTTGCCTGATCAGCACTAGTTGGGTAATCTGCCTGATAAAACCCTGCAGTGATATCACCATAACCAATATGATTTTTGCCTACTATACCTACCTTGTTCCTGCTTCCTTCTGAATAGAGAAGTCTTTCATTTTGCACAGTTCCTCAGTTCTTTTCCATCTGCTAAAGTGGATGCTGCCTGATCATGAATCATTGAATAAGGCCAATGAGATCTTTAAAATTTATTCAGTTGATTTTTTAAAAACAGATTGTCCTCAGCCCCCAAGATTTGGGATAGTTCATTAAGCAAAAAGGGCTAATACTATGCTGCTTTTAAATTACTCTCTATTTACTTTGTACAAGACATTTCACAGAAAACTTTGCATGTTATCTTGCATGAGATGGGACAAAAAAATCAGAGATTATAGGAACTTAACTTGCTCATTATCAAATGGCTAGTAGATGGAAGAAACAGAATTATTGTATATAAAGTTTCAAAAATAAAAGATCAAATGAGATTTTAGTGCTGATAAGGAGCAGAAGCTACTTTTGGCTTTAGACATAATAGTGGATTAACAGGACAGTTGGCTCTTTTTATAACTGAATCATAGTCATATCACAGAACTGAGAGAAAAGCACTAGAATTCGAAGGACTGGAGCAAAATCCATGAGAAGCCCATAGAAAATCCTTGGGGAAATATAAGGTGATTACAATCTGGTAAGGGAAGAAAGACTTCTTCCCATACCAGGTGTTGAAGAAGACCCTTAGACACCAAGGAGATCAAACCAGTCAATTCTAAAGGAAATCAACTTTGCATATTCACTGGAAGGAGTGATGCTGAAGCTGAAGTTCTAGTACTTTGGCCACCTGATGCAAAGAGTTGACTCTTTGGAAAAGACCCTGATCCTGGGAAATATTGAGGGCAAGAGGAGAAGGGCGTGACAATGGATGAGGTTGTTGGATGGCATCACTGACTCAATGGACAGGAGTTTGAGCAAACTCTGGGAGATAGTGAAGGACAGGGAAGCCTGGTGTGCCACAGTCCCTGGGGTCACAAAGAGTTGGACATGACTTAGAGACTGAACAACAACAACAATGGGAAGGAAAGCTCAGCATGGGATAAAAGAGCATGCTCCAGTAGGACAAGGGAGAGAAATTTTGATCCATTGCCCAGTGGATCATTGAAGGCTCTTTTGTAATGTAAAACAGACATGTAGCAGCTCTAGTTCAGGACTTCAAGGGTCAGCAGGGTGACTGGCTGTGGTGAGGAGCAGGTAACAATGATGCAGATGGAGTATTGAGTCTCTGTGTTCCCTATTCTCTCCCTACTCTCTCTCCTTCTAAAAGAACAAACAAACAAAAAAAAAACCCCACAGTTTTTCTATACTACTGTATTAATTTATACTCATGCTTTACTTATGATCCTATCTACCCTAGAACTAGCATGAAATCCTACAAGCTAAAGGGCTCACTTCCCACAAGACTTCCCTCATGCTCCTCCAGATGTCAATCACAAACCCCAGATTGTCACTTGTGCATTTGAATGACCAGCTATGAAACAAGGGTTCCCTTAACAGCAACAGCCTACTCAGGTTCGATAATTTGTTTGAATGGCTCACAAAACTCAGGAAAACAGATTGCATTCTAGATTACTGATTTATTATACAAGGATACAACTCAGGAACAGTCAGATGTAAGAGGTGCATAAGGCAAGGTTTTGTAGGAAGAGGCATGATGATTTCATTGCCTACTCAAGGTGGCCTCAGCACTTCCACATGTTCTCCAACCCAAAAGCTCTCTGAACTTTGGTTACAGTATGTGGGGAGGCTTCATTATGTAGGAATGAGTGACTAAATCATTTGCAATTGGTGAGTGAACTCAATTTCCATACCCTCCCCCTTCTCCCATAGGTCAAAGAATGGGGCTGAATGTTCTAGCCTTCTGATCACTGGTTGGTTCTTCAGACAACCAGTCCCCAACTTCCAAGAGTCATGTCATTAAGATAAACTCAGGTGTGGCTAAAAAGGGGTTTGTTATGAATAACAGAAGACATTCCTTTCTCTTTTATCAGTCTTGTCATTCAGGAAATTCCAAGAATTTTAAGAGCTTGTGCAAAGAAGGATGAAGACTGAATATGTATTTCTTATTATATATCACAATATCACATCTTTAGGACTGAACAATTACAACGCAGAGAGAAAAAGATCTTCCAGGGGAGATTTTTGAGGAGTTTATTAGCATCTCTAACAACCTAGAGATTATGTCAGGGTCACCTGGTGAAGGTACAAAGAGTGAATTAGCTCCTTCCACCACCTCCCCAGGAATATACTAGCAAGAGTCTGGGCCACAGCTCCTCACTTTGGGTACATCACCAAGGGAAAATGAACTCAGAAGTAAAAATATCTAGATAATGGGAGTCCAGTCCATTTGAAAGAACACCACCGAAATTGAAACAGAAGGGAAGAGAGCTTGTATAACCTTTAAAAGAATGTCAGAGCCATAGGACATGAAAAAAACCTGGTTAGAACCAACTGGTTCCAAAATGGCAGAAAACTCAACTTCCAATAGACCTTGAGCCTCTTTATTTGCTTAGTGTAATACATTAGCTTGACAGTTCTGAGGTCAACCATGCAAGGTCAAAAAGTGGGTGGTGGCCCAGTTCCTGGAAATCCTTGCCCTTTCCCCAAAATAATTGGAATAATCTTCCCACTCATTAGCTTATGGAATTACCCAGTCCATAAAATTTAACTATGGCATATCTCAAACCTCTCTTTTGCCTTCTGAGATGGCCCAGATGCTGTCTATGGAGTGTGTTTCTCTTGAAATAAATCTACTTCTTACTTATCGCTTCATCTTCAAATTTTTTCACAATGAAGTAAGAACCTTAAAATTCACTGACCAAAAAATGACCTTTGCTAGAGGAAACAGAATTGATGTAAAACATGGACTAAGGCTTTATTTATTTAATTTTGGTAGTACCATGCAGTTTGTGGGATCTTAGTTCCCTGATAAGGGATTGAACCCAGGCCACAGAAATGAAAAGTGCAGAGTCGTAACCACTGGACAGCCAGGAAAATGGAGTATGCTTTTTTCAAAAAAAATTAATTAATTTTTTAAATTGGAGGATAATTACTTTACAATATGGTGATGATTTTTGCCATACATTGATGTGAATCAGCCATGGGTACACATGTGTCCCGCATCCTGACCCCCCTACCCAGGGATCTTGCTGAGATTTCTGTTACAGAGTGTTCTGCCTATGTTTTCCTCTAAGAGTTTTATAGTTTATGGTCTTACACTTAGCCCACCCCATCCCTCTGGGTTGTTGCAGAGCACCAGCTTTGAATGCCCTGCTTCATGCATTGAATTTGTACTGGTCATCAATTTTACATATAGTAATATACATGTTTCAATGCTATTCTCTCAAGTCATCCCACCTTCACCTTCTCCCACTTAGTCCAAAAGTCTGGTCTTTACATCTGTGTCTCTTTTGCTGTCTTGCATATAGTGTCATCATTACCATCTTTCTAAATTCCATATACATGCATTAATATATTGTATTTGTGTTTCTCTTTCTGACTTACTTCACTTTGTATAATAGATTCCAGTTTCATCCACCTCATTAGAACTAACTCAAATGCATTCCCTTTTATAGCCGAATAATATTCCATTGTGTATATGTACCACAACTTCCTTATACATTCATCTGCCAGTGGACACCTGGGTTGCTTTCATGTCTTAGCTATTGTAAACAGTGCTGCAATGAACATTGGGGTACATGTGTCTCTTTCATTTCTGGTTTCCTCAGTGTGTATGCCCAGCAGTGGGATTGCTGGGTTTTATGGCAGTTCTATTTCCAGTTTTTTAAGGAATCTCCACACTGTTCTCCATAGTGGTTGTATCAGTTTGAATTCCCACCAACAGTGTAAGAGGGTTCCCTTTTTTCTACACCCTCTCCAGCATTTATTGTCTGTAGACTTTTGATGGTGGTGATTCTGACCAGCATGAGATGATACTTCATTGTGATTTTGATTTGCATTTCTCTAATAATGAATAATGTTGAGCATCTTTTCATGTTTTTATTAGCCATCTGTATGTCTTCTTTGGAGAAATGTCTGTTTAGTTCTTTGGCCCCCTTTTTGATTGGGTTGTTTGTTTCTCTGGTATTGAGCTGTATGAACTGCTTGTATATTTTGGAGATTTATTCTTTGTCAGTTGTTTTGTTTGTTATTATTTTCTCCCATTCTGAAGGCTGCCTTTTCACCTTGCTTATAGTTTCCTTCATTGTGTAAAAGCTTTTAAGTTTAATTTTGTCCCATTTGTTTATTTTTGTTTTTATTTCCATTACTCTGGGAGGTGAGTCATAGAGGATCTTGCTGAGATTTCTGTTAGAGAGTGTTCTGCCTATGTTTTCCTCTAAGAGTTTTATAGTTTATGATCTACACTTAGCTCTTTAATCCATTTTGAGTTTATTTTTGTTTATGGTGTTAGAAAGTGTTTTAGTTTAACTCTTTTAGATGTGGTTGACCAGTTTTCCCAGCACTACTTATTAAAGAGATTGCCTTTTCTCCATTGTATATTTTTGCCTCCTTTGTCAAAGATAAGGTGTCCATAGTGTGTGGGTTTATCTCTGGGCTTTATATTTTGTTCCACTAATCTATACTTCTGTCTTTGTGCCAGTACCCTGATGTGCCAGTATCTTGACACTTTGTGCCAGTACCTTGATGACTGTAGCTTTGTAGTATAGTCTGAAGTCAGGAAGGTTGATTCCTCCAGTTCCATTCTTCTTTCTCAAGATTGCTTTGGCTATTCAAGGTTTTTTTGTGTTTCCATATAAATTGTGAAATTATTTGTTCTAGTTTTGTGAAAAATATCATGGGTAGCTTGCTAGGTACTGCATTGAATTTATAGATTGCTTTAGGTAGTATACTCATTTTCACTATATTGATTCTTCCAATCCACGAACATGGTATATTTCCCCATCTATTTGCATCATCTTTGATTTCTTTCATCAGTGTTTTATAGTTTTCTATATATAGGTCTTTTTTTTTTTAAGGTAAATTTATTCCTAAGTATTTTATTATTTTCATTGAAATGGTGAATGGGATTTTTTCCTTAATTTCTCTTTCTGTTTTTTCATTGTTAGTGTATAGGAATGTAAGGGATTTCTGTGTATTAATTTTATATCTTGCAACTTTATTATATTCATTGATTTGCTCTAGTAATTTTCTGGTGGTATCTAATTTAGGGTTTTCTATGTAGAGAATCATGTCATCTGCAAACAGTGAGAATTTTACTTCTTTTCCAATCTGGATACCTTTTATTTCTTTTCTTCTCTGACTGTTGTGGCTAGGACTTCCAAAACTATGTTGAATAGTAGTGGTGAGAGTGGGCATCCTTGCCTTTTTCCTGATTTTAGAGGAAATGCTTTCAATTTTTTGCCATTGAGGATAAAGTTTGCTGTGGGTTTGTCATATATGGCTTTTATTATGTTGAAGTATGTTCCTTCTATGCCTGCTTTCTGGAGAATTTTTATCATAAATGGGTGTTGAATTCTGTCAAAGGCTTTCTTTGCATCTTGTGGGATAATCTTGTGGTTTTTATCTTCAATTTGTTAATATGGCTGATAAAATCGATTGATTTGCAAATATTGAAGAAAACTTGCATCCCTGGAATAAAGCCCACTTGGTCATTATGTATGGTCTTTTTAATATGTTGCTGGATTCTGTTTTCTAGAATTTTGTTAAGGGTTTTTGCATCTATGTTCATCAGTGATATTGGTCTGTAGTTTTTTTTTTTCCTGTGTGTGGCATCTTTGTTTGGTTTTGGTATCAGGGTGATGGTGGCCTCATAGAATGAGTTTGGGAGTATTCCTTCCTCTGCAATTTTTTGGAAGAGTTTGAGTAGGACAGGTGTTAGCTCTTCTCTAAAATTCACATGTGAAGCCATCTGGTCCTGGAATTTTGTTTGTTGGAAGATTTTTTATTATGGCTTTGATTTCTGTGCTTGTGATTGATCTGTTCAGATTTTCTATTTCTCCCTGGTTCATTTTTGGAAGGTTACATTTTTCTAAGAATTTGTCCATTTCTTTCAAGTTATCCTTTCTATAGGCATATAATTGCTCATAGTAGTCTCTTATGATCTTGTATATTTCTGTGTTGTCTGTTGTGATTTCTCCATTTTCATTTCTAATTATTGATTTGATTCTTCTAGCTTTTTTAAACTGATGGGTCTGGCTAATGGTTTGTCTATTTTGTCTATCTTCTCAAATAACTAACTTTTAGCTTTGTTGATCTTTCTATAGTTTCCTTCATTTCTTTTTCATTTATTTCTGCTCTGATTTTTATGATTTATTTTCTTCTACTAACTTTGGGGGTTGTTTTGTTCTCTTTTTTCTAGTTGCTTTAAGTGTAAAATTAGGTTGGCTATTTGATGTTTCTCTTGTTTCTTCAGGTAGGCTTGTGCTATGAACCTCCCTCTTAGAACTGCTTTTACTGAATCCCATAGGTTTTGGGTTGTCATGTTTTCATTATCATTTGTTTCTATGCATATTTTTATTTCCTTTTTGATTTCTTTCATGATCTATTGGTTATTCAGAAGTGTGTTGTTTAATCTCCAGATGTTTGTGTTTTTTATAGATTTTTTTCCAAGAGTTGATATCTAATCTTACTGCATTGTGATCAGAAAAGATGCTTGAAATGTGCCCTTGAGGAAAAGGTGAAATCCATTGTTTTGGAGTTAAATGCCCTTTAGAAATCAATTAGGTCTAACTGGCCCATTGTATCATTTAAAGCTTGTGTTTCCTTGCTAATTTTCTCTTTGGTTGATCTATCCATAGGCATGCTGCTGCCGCTGCTAAGTCACTTCAGTCGTGTCCGACTCTGTGTGACCCCATAGATGGCAGCCCACCAGGCTCCCCCATCCCTGGGATTCTCCAAGCAAGAACACTGCAGTGGGTTGCCATTTCCTTCTCCAATGCATGAAAGTGAAAAGTGAAAGGGAAGTCACTCAGTCATGTCCGACTCTTCACGACCCCACGGACTGCAGCCTTCCAGGCCCCTCCATCCATGGGATTTGCCAGGCAAGAGTAGTGGAGTGGGGTGCCATTGCCTTCTCCATCCATAGGCATGAGTAGTGTATTAATGTCCCCCTCTATTATTGTGTTACTGTTTATTTCCCCTTCCATACTTGTTAGTATGCCTTATGTATTGAGGCACTCCTATGTTGGGTGCATATATATTTATAATACTATATCTTCTTGGATTGATCCCTTGATCATTATGTAGTGTCCCTCTTTGTCTCTTATTATGGTGTTTATTTCATTCTATTTTATCTGATATGATTATTGCTACTCCTGTTTCTTCTGGTCTTCGTTTGCATGAAATATCTTTTTCCAGCCCCTCACTTTCAGTCTATATGTGTCCCTAGATTTGAGGTAAGTCTCTTGTAGATAGCATATATAGGGGTTTTGTTATGTATACAATTGGCCAGTCTTGGTCCTTTGGTTGGAGCATTTAACCCATTTACATTTAAGGTAGTTATTGATAAGTACAATCCCATTACCTTTTACTTTGTTGTTTTGGATTAGTTTTTATAAACCTTTTCTCTGTTTCCTGTCTAGAGAAGATCCTGTAGCATTTGTTGAAGAGCTGGTTTGGTGATGCTGAATTCTCTCAGCTCTTGCTTTTCTGTAAAGCTTTTGATTTCTCCTTCATATCTGAATTAGATCCTTGCTGGGTAGAGCAATCTTGGTTGTAGGTTTTTCTCTTTCATCACTTTAAGTATATTCTGCCATTCCCTTCGGGCCTGAAGAGTTTCTATTGAAAAATGAGCTGTTACCCTTATGGGGATCCCCTTGTGTGTTATTTCTTGCTTTTCTCTTGCTGCTTTTAATATTTTCTCCTTGTGTTTAATTTTTGTTAGTTTGATTAATATGTGTCTTGGGATGTTTTGCCTTGGGTTTATCCTGTTTGGAACTCTCTGGGTTTCTTGGACTTGGTTGGGTATTTCCTTCCCCATTTTAGGGAAGTTTTTGACTGTTATCTCCTCAAGTACTTTCTTATACTCTTTCTTTTTTTGTCTTCTTCTTCTGGGACAACTATGATTCAAATGCTGGGGCATTTAATATTATCCCAGAATTCTCTGAGGTTGTCCTCATTTCTTTTTAATCTTTTTTATTTTTTCTTTTGGCTTCATTTATTTCCACCATCCCATCTCCCACCTCACTTATCCTCTTTTCTGTCTCAGTTATTCTACTGTTGGTTCTCTCCAGAGTGTTTTTAATCTTAGTTATTGCATTGTTCATTATTGATTGACTCTTCTTTATTTATTCTAGGTCCTTGTTAAACAGTTCTTACTCTTCTCAATCCTTGTTTCTAATCTATTTATTTATAACTACATCTTGGCAATGGCAACCCACTCCAGTACTCTTGCCTAGAAAATCCCATGGATGGAGGAGCCTGGTAGGCTGCAGTCCATGGGGTCACGAAAAGTCGGACACGACTGAGCGACTTCACTTTCACTTTTCACTTTCATGCATTGGAGAAGGAACTGGCAACCCACTCCTGTGTTCTTGCCTGGAGAATCCCAGGGACGGGGGAGCCTGGTGGGCTGCCATCTGGGGTCACACAGAGTCGGACATGACTGAAGCAACTTAGCAGCACATCTTGTTTTCTAGGTTTTGGATCATCTTTACTATCATTATTTTGAATTCTTTTTCAGGTAGACTTCCTATCTCCTCCTGTTTTGTTTGGTTTGGTGGATTTTTATCATGTTCCTTCACCTGCTGGATATTTCTGTCTTTTCATTTTGTTCAGCTTGCTGTGTTTGGGGTGCCTTTTCTTCAAGCTGGAAGGTTGTGATTCCTTTTATTTGTGGATTCTTCTCCCTGTGGGTGGGGCTGGACCCATGGCTTGTCAATGTTTCTTGGTTGGGGGAACTTGTGTCTGTGTTCTGGTAGGTGGAGCTGTATCTCTTCTCTCTGGAGTGCAATGAAGTGTCCAGTAGGTTGTTTTGGGGTTTCTGCTGGGCTTGGTATGGCCGTGGGCAGCCCATCTTTCAATATTCAGTGTTGTCTTCTTATTTTTCTGGAGAATTAGCATGGTGTATCTTGCACTGGAACTAGCTGTCTCTTGGGTAGAGCTTGGTTTCAGTATAGGTATGGATACTTTTGGGTAGGCTCTTGTCTATTAATGTTCCCTGGAGTCAGAAGTCTCTGATGTTCTGAAGTTCTGGAGTTAAGCCTCCTGCATCTGTGTTTCAGTCCCCCTCTTACAGTAGCTTCAAGACTTCTCCAACCATACATCACAGAAGATAAAACCCCTAGGTTAATGGTGAAACAACTCTCCGCAACCAGGAACACTCAGAGAGATTCACAGAGTTATATTGAGATGAGAAGAGGGAGGAGGAAGATAGAGGTGACCAGGGGGAAAAAACAGAGAGTCAAAATGGGAAAGATGAATCAAGTCGATAATCAAATCCCTAAGTGAAAGTGGATACTGAAGATTAGATGGATACTGAAGGTATAAAATTTCTAACAAATATTAAAAAGCAAAGATTAAAAGCCTAGAATACAGGTTAGATGCTCAAAAATTCAATATAAAAAGTATAAAACAAAATTGATCACAAAAATTTAAAAATATATATGGAATTTGTTTTAAAATATAGGTTTTTTTCCCTTAGTTAACAGTAGGCTATAAAAATGGAAGATAAAGGAGTAATAAAGAACTAAAATTTTAAAAAACTAAAAAGTGATAACAGTAAATATACACCTAGGAATTTCTCTGGAGCTCTTGTGGGCAATGTGGGGTCAGTTCAGTGTCAGATTATCCATTTTTCTAGCTTGTACTTGTTCTCAAAGTCTATAGTTGCAAGTCAATGCACAGTCTCAGCATTTACTGCAGGGTTTAAACTGTTGCACCTGTCACTTCCATGGCAGTTCCGTCTTCTTTGTTTATTTTGGCATCCTCTGTTTGCAAGTCTCTTCAGTGTCTAATTTCCACCCTGACATGATGGGGCGAAAGGGACCATTTATCCATGGTCATGTGTTCAGCTGTTTGTGGAAAGGGAGGGACACTGCAAACAAATACCACTGGCATGTGTGGGGAGTGCTTATATTGGATGGACCACACTGGGTTTGCCACAGCTCAAGGTTGCATGTACTTCCTGGGTCCACACTGCTCAGGCTCCAGGGTGTTCCATGAAGGCACTATCCCAAGTGAGCCCTGCATTTTGTGCACTTTCCAGGCCTAAACTGCACAGGTTCTTGGGTGTTCCATGAGGGCACAGACCCAGATTGGCTGTGTGTTTTGAGCCCTTCACAGGTCCAAGCCACTGAGGCAACTGGGTGCTTGGCGAGTGGACTGTCCCAGGTGGGCTATGCATCTTATTCACCTCCCCAGTCCCAGCCTCTTGGTTTCTCGGGTGCACCATGAGCACCGTCCCAGGTGTGCTATATGTCTCCTCTGGAGAGCTGATCTCAGGCTGTGACACTCTTGTCTGATGGGAACCACCAGGATCCCAGGAAGATGTAATTAACAACTGGCAGCCTGCTCACAGTTTGGTGGGAAATGCAGTCTCTGGGGCTGAGATTGCAGTGGCCCTTTGACTTCCAGCTCTGGCTGTGGCACACCTGCCTCCCTGCTTCCAGGGATAGAGGGCCCTAAATGGCAGCCAGATTAGCCCCCTCAGACTGTCCTCAGGGCATTCAAGCCTGTTCCTTACCCAAAAGACTGATGATGCAGTCCATACCTCCCTGCCCAGCCCCCACTTGCTGCTGGCAGATGTGGGCATCTGAGTTGCTTCTCCACTGGTAGTTGTGGTTAGGCACATATTCTGGGTGGGTGTTTTTTTTTTTTTTTCTTCTGGCTATGTTGCCGTCTGAGATTTCAAGGCTCCCCATAGACACTCCTGTGAGGGGGTTTCCTATTGTGTGGAAACACCTCCGTTATCACTACTCCCTCCCCAGGATGGATCTCTGTCCCTAATTCCTTTGTCTCTGTTTTCATCTTTTATATTTTGTCCTACCTTCTTTTGAAGAGATTGAGCTGCCTTTCTGGGTGTCTGGTGTCCTCTGCCAGCATTCAGAAGTTGTTTTGTGGAAGTTGCTCCACATTCAAATGATCTTTTGATGAATTTGTGGGGAGAAAGTGGTCTCCCTGTCCTATTCCTGTGCCATCTTGGGACTGCCCCCACCTGGAGTAAGGCTTTAAAATCAGCTTAATAAATATTCTCAAAAAATAGGAGATGACATTGGCAATATGGAACAGGGACAGAACACAGCCAAGAAGACCCAAGTAGATATCCCAGTGCTAAATAGAAAAACCACAAGCCCTAAATGGCACATCTTGTGCTAAAACCCATCATACTAAATCAAGATTTAATACCTGGCCTACTTGCAGTTTCGACCTGCACCAGAAATGTAATGTTAATCAACCTGTTTGGGCTTTTTTGGTCAGCATCAATGAAGTAATCCACTACGTGGGTCCTTTCCATCCCTCAGAGGAAGAAGAGGCATCTGCAGGGTAAAACCATCGCCAAATTCCTTCCTGACAAAAAGAAATGTTCTGGCCTAAAAGTAATCCTTTTTTTCCTTTTGCTAATAGCTCCCCTGCCCCACCCTTCTTCCTATGAAACCTTTCATTTGTACAACCACTTATAGATATTAGTGCCCTTCTAGTTGCTAGATAGGAAGCTGCCTAATTTCATGAATCACTTAATTATATCTTCAAATTTACTCAGTTGAATTTTACCTTTTAATATTGAGTATAAAAATATAATAGTTGAAAATTGGATTCAATAGACATGAAGTTCAGTTCAGTTTAGTCACTCAGTCATGACCAACTCTTTGCAATCCCATGGACTGTAGCATGCCAGGCTTCCCTGTCCATCACCAACTCCTGGAGCTTGCTCAAACTCAGGTTCATCAAGTTGGTGATGCCATCCAACCATCTCATCCTTTGTCATCCCCTTCTCCTGCTTTCAATCTTTTCCCAGCATCAGGGTCTTTTCCAGTGAGTCAGTTCTTTACATCAGGTGGCCAGAGTATTGGAACTTCAGCTTCAGCACCAGTCCTTCCAGTGAATATTCAGGACTGATTTCCTTTAGGATTGACTGGTTTGATCTCCTTGCTCTCCAAGGGACTCTCAGGAGTCTTCTCCAACACCACAGTTCAAAAGCATCAATTCTTCAACACTCAGCTTTCTTTATGGTCCAACTCTCATATCCATACATGACTACTGAAAAAACAATAGCTTTGAATATAGGGACCTTTGTCGGCAAAGTAATGTCTCTGCTTTTAATATGCTGTCTAGGTTGGTCATAGCTTTTCTTCCAAGGAGCATGCAATTTTTAATTTCATGGCTGCACTCACCATCTGCAGAGATTTTGGATCCAAGAAAAATAAAGTTTGTCACTGTTTCCCCATCTATTTGCCATGAGGTGATGGGACCAGATGCCATGATCTTTGTTTTTTGAATGTTGAGTTTTAGGACAGCTTTTTCACTCTCCTCTTTCACTTTCATCAAGAGGCTCTTTAGTTCATCTTTTCTTTCTGCCATTAGGGTGGTGTCATCTGCATATCTGAGGTTATTTATATTTCTCTGGACAATCTTTATTCCAGCTTGTGCTTAATCCAGCCTGGTATTTCACATGATGTACTCTGCATAGTGAAAAAGTTGGCTTAAAGCTCAACATTCAGAAAATGCAGATCATGGCATCTGGTCCCATCACTTCATGGGAAATAGATGGGGAAACAGTGTAAACAGTGGCTGACTTTATTTTGGGGGGCTCCAAAATCACCACAGATGTTGATTGCAGCCATGAAATTAAAAGACGCTTACTCCTTGGAAGGAAAGTTATGACTAATCTAGATAGCATATTCAAAAGCAGAGACGTTACTTTGCCAACAAAGGTCCATCTAGTCAAGGTTGTGGTTTTTCCAGTGGTCATGTATGAATGTGAGAGATGGACTGTGAATAAAGCTGAGGGCTGAAGAATTGATGCTTTTGAACTATGGTGTTGGAGAAGACTCTTGAGAGTCTCTTGGACTGCAAGGAGGTCCAACCAGTCCATCCTAAAGGAGATCAGTCCTGGGTGTTCTTTGGAAGGACTGATGCTAAAGCTGAAACTCCAATACTTTGGCCACCTCATATGAAAATTTGACTCATTGGAAAAGACCCTGATGCTGGGAGGGATTGGGGGCAGGAGGAGAAGGGACAACAGAGGATGAAATGGCTGGATGGCATCACTGATTCAATGGACATGAGTTTGAGTAAACTCCAGGAGTTGGTGATGGACAGGGAGGCCTGGCGTGCTGCGATTCATGGGGTCGCAAAGAGTCGGACACGACTGAGCGACTGAACTGATTGACTGACTGACTGACTGATTCTGCATATAAGTTAATAAGCAGAGTGACAATATACAGCCTTGATGTACTTCTTTCCCAATTTGGAACCACTCCATTGTTTCATGTCCAGTTCTAACTGTTGCTTCTTGACCTGCATGCAGATTTCTCAAGAGGCAGGTAAAGGGATCTGGTATCCCCATCTCTTTAAGACATGGCATTAGGCAGAAGGAATACAGACAATAATTACTGATCTGGGATGTCAGCTCAAGAAATTCTCCTAGAAGCATAGAGTTAAGGCTCTGGGTCTACTCTAGTTTGTATCAAATCCAGGAGTATTTGGTTGAGATAAATTTCTGGGCCCAAAATAGAGTCACTTCTACTCAAGGTGGAAGGTGCATATCAACACACTGAAACGTAGGTAACTTTCACATCCTTGTAAATGCTCCACTTGTTGAGAAACTCAGTATATCTAGTCAATTGAAAGTAGCTGTCTCTCAGTCTAGCAAATCCCCAAATGCCAAGCAAACTCTGGGCTCTGTACTTATTTCTTTGTTCTTCATTTTCCCAAAAATGATTTTTGTTGGAGTATAGTTGCTTTACAATGTTCTGTTGGTTTCTACTGTACAGCAAAGTGAATCAGCCATGCTAGAGAAGGAAATGGTAACCCACTCCAGTATTCTTGCCTGGTGAATTCCATGGACAGAGGAGCCTGGCAGGTTGCGGTCCATACAATACATCTTGCTGCTATATGTATACGTATATCCTCTCTTTTTTGGATATGTATACATATAATCCCCCTTTTTTGCATTTCCTTCTCATTTATATCACCACAGAACATTGAGTAGAGTTCCCCAAGATATACAGTAGGTTCTCATTAGTTACCTGTGTTGTACATAGTATCAACAGTGTATATATGTCAATATCAATCTCCCAAATCATCCCATCCCTACTTTTCCATTTTGGTGACAGCATATTTGTTCTCTATGTCTGTGTCTCTATTTCTGCTTTGGAAGGAGATCACCTATACCATTTTTCTAGATTCCACACATATGTGTTAATATATGATATTTGGTTTTCTCTTTCTTTTTAAAAATTTATTTATTTTAATTAGAGGCTAATTACTTTACATTATTGTGGTGGTTTTTGCCATACATTCACATAAATCAGCCATGGGAGTACATGTGTTCCCCATCCTGAACCCCCTCCCACCTCCCCCACCCATCCCATCCCATAGGGTCATCCCAGTACACCAGCTCTGAGCATCCTGTCTCATATATCAAACCTGGACTGGTGATATATTTCACATATGATAACATACATGTTTCAATGCTATTCTCTCAAATCATCCTACCCTCACCTTCTTCCACAGAGTCCAAAAGTCTGTTCTTTACATCTGTGTCTCTTATGCTGTCTCTCATACAGGGTCATCGTTACCATCTTTCTAAATTCCATATATATGCATTAATATACTGTATTGGTATTTTTTTTCTGACTTAATTCATTCTGTGTAATAGACTCCAGTTTCAACCACTTCATTAGAACTGATTCAAATGCATTCTTTTTAATAGCTGAGTATGGGCTCGATAAAGGACGAAAATGGTATGGACCTAACAGAAGCAGAAGATATTAAGAAAGGGTGGCAAGAATACACAGAAGAACTGTACAAAAAAGATCTTCATGACCCAGATAATCACGATGGTGTGATCACTCACCTAGAGCCAGACATCCTGGTATGTGAAGTCAGGTGGGCCTTAGAAAGCATCACTATGAACAAAGCTCATGGAGGTGATGGAATTCCAGTTGAGCTATTTCAAATCCTGAAAGATGATGCTGTGAAAGTGCTGTACTCAATATGCCAGCAAAATTGGAAAACTCAGCAGTGGCCACAGGACTGGAAAAGATCAGTTTTTATTTTAATCCCAAAGAAAGCCAATGCCAAAGAATGCTCAAACTACCACACAATTGCAGTCATCTCACATGCTAGAAAAGTAATGCTCAAAATTCTCCAAGCCAGGCTTCAGCAATATGTGAACCGTGAACTTCCAGCTGTTCAAGCTGGTTTTAGAAAAGGCAGAGGAACCAGAGACCAAATTGCCAACATCTTCTGGATCATTGAAAAATCAAGAGAGTTCCAGAAAAAACATATATTTCTGCTTTATTGACTATGCCAAAGCCTTTGACTGTGTGGATCGCAATAAACTGTGGAAAATTCTGAAAGAGATGGGAATACCAGACCACCTGACCTGCCTCTTGAGAAGACTATATGCAGGTCAGGAAGCAACAGTTAGAACTGGACATGGAACAGACTGGTTCCAAATAGGAAAAGAGTACGTCAAGGCTGTATATTGTCACCGTGATTATTTAACTTATATGCAGAGTACATCATGAGAAACGCTGGACTGGAAGAAACACAAGCTGGAATCAAGATTGCCGGGAGAAATATCAACAACCTCAGATATTCAGATGACACCACCCTTATGGCAGAAAGTTAAGAGGAACTAAAAAGCCTCTTGATGAAGGTGAAAGAGGAGAGTGAAAAACTCTTAAAACTTTTTACTTAAAACTCAACATTCAGAAAATGAAGATCATGGCATCTGGTCCCATCACTTCATGGGAAATAGATGGGGAAACAGTGGAAACAGTGTCAGACTTTATTTTTTGGGGCTCGAAAATCACTGCAGATGGTGACTGCAGCCATGAAATTAAAAGACGCTTACTCCTTGGAAGAAAAGTTATGATAGCATATTCAAAAGCAGAGACATTACTTTGACAACAAAGGTCTGTCTAGTCAAGGCTGTGGTTTTTCCAGTGGTCATGTATGGATGTGAGAGTTGGACTGTGAAGAAAGCTGAGCACTGAAGAATTGATGCTTTTGAACTGTGGTGTTGGAGAAGGCTCTTGAGAGTCCCTTGGACTGCAAGGAGATCCAACCAGTCCATTCTGAAGGAGATCAGCCCTGGGATTTCTTTGGAAGGAATGATGCTGAAGCTGAAACTCCAGTACTTTGGCCACCTCATGCGAAAAGTTGACTCAATGGAAAAGACTCTAATGCTGGGAGGGATGGGGGCAGGAGGAGAAGGGGACGACAGAGGATGAGATGGCTGGATGGCATCACTGACTCGATGGACGTGAGTCTAAGTGAACTCTGGGAGCTGGTAATGGACAGGGAAGCCTGGTGTGCGGCTCTTCATGGGGTCACAAAGAGTCGGACACAACTGAGCGACTGAACTAAACTGAACTGAATAGTCCATTGTGTATATGTACCACAGTTTTCCTATCCATTCGTCTGCTGATGGACATCTAGGTTGCTTCCATGTCCTAGCTATTGTAAACGGTGCTGTGATGAACATTGGGGACACATGTCTCTTTCAATTCTGGTTTCCTCAGTGTGTATGCCCAGCAGTGGGATTGCTGGGTTGTATGGCAGTTCTAGTTCTAGTTTGTTAAGAAATCTCCACACTGTTCTCCATAGTGGCTGTACTAGTTTGTATTCCCACCAACAGTGTAAGAGGGTTCCTTTTTCTCCACACCCTCTCTAGCATTTATTGTTTATAAACTTTTTTGATAGCAGCCATTCTGACCGGCGTGAGATGGTACCTCATTGTGGTTTTGATTTGCATTTCTCTGATAATGAGTGATGTTGAGCATCTTTTCATGTGTTTGTTAGCCACTTGTATGTCTTCCTTGGAGAAATGTCTGTTTAGTCCTTTGGTCCATTTTTTGATTGGGTCGCTTTTTTTTCTGGAATTGAGCTGCAGGAGTTGCTTGTATATTTTTGAGGTTAATTCTTTGTCCGTTGCTTTATTTGCTATTATTTTCTCCCATTCTGAAGGCTGTCTTTTCACCTTGCTTATAGTTTCCTTAATTATTCAAAAGCTTTTAAGTTTATTTAGGTCCCATTTGTTTATTTTTGCTTTTATTTCCATTACTCTGGGAGGTGGGTCATAGAGGATCCTGCTATGATTTACATCAGAATGTGTTTTGCCTGTTTTCCTCTAGGAGTTTTATAGATTTTGGTCTTACATTTAGATCTTTCATCCATTTTGAGTTTATTTTTTGTGTATGGTATTAGAAAGTGTTCTAGTTTCATGCTTTTACAAGTGGTTGACCAGTTTTCTCAGCACCACTTGTTAAAGAGATTGTCTTTTCTCCATTGTATATTCTTGTCTCCTTTGTCAAAGATAAGGTGTCCATAGGTGTGTGGATTTATCTCTGGGCTTTCTATTTTGTTCCATTGATCTATATTTCTGTCTTTGTGCTAGTGCCATACTGTCTTAATGACTGTAGTTTTGTAGTAGAGCCTGAAGTCAGGCAGATTGATTTCCCCAGTTCCATTCTTCTTTCTCAAGATTGCTTTGGCTATTTGTTTTGCTCTTTCTGACTTAGCTGATTGACAGTCTCTATGTCCATCCATGTCTCTACTAAAGACCCAATTTTTTGCTTTTTATGGCTGTGCAGTAATCTATTGTATATATGTACCACATATTCTTTATACATTCCTTTGTGAATAGATATCTAGGTTGCTTGCTTGTCCTAGCTATTATATATAGTGCCTCAATGAGCATTAGTGTGTGTGTGTGTGTGTGTGTGTTTTGGTGTTTATTTATTTATATGTTTATTTGGCTACATCAGGTCTTAGTTGCATCATGTCAGATCTTCACTGTGCCATGAAGGATCTTCTGTTTTGCACAGACTCTCTAGTTATGGTGCACAAACTCTAGCACGTAGCAGCTCCATATGTGCTGCATGTGCGCTTTAGTTGCTCTGTAGCATGTGGGATCTTAGCTCCCCAACCAGGGAATGAACCCCATCCCCTGCATTGCAAGCAGACTCTTAACCACTGGACCACCAGGAAAAGTTCCCCATGTGACTTTCTGAATTATTATTTTCTCTGGGTATATGTTTAGCAGTGGAAATTCTGGGTCTTAGTTCTCACTGTTCTTCATGGGTTTCCCAGGTGGCTCAATGGTGAAAGCATCCTCCTGCAAAGCAGGAGATGCAGGTTTGATCCCTGGGTTGGGAAGATCCCTTGGGGAAGGAAATGGCAACCCACTGAAGTATTCTTGCCTGGGAAATCCCATGGACAGAGGAGTTTTGTGGGCTACAATCTATAGTGTCACAAAATAATCAGACACAACTTAACGCATAAACAATAATACTGTTTTCCATAGTGGTTGTATCCATTAACATTCCCACCAACCGTGCAAGAAGTTTCCCTTTTCTCCACAACCTCTCCAGCATTTATTCCTTGTAAATTTTTAAATGTCCATTCTGATGTATGATATAAATGAGACTTCACTGTAGTTTTGATTTGTATTTCTCTAATGATTAGTGATGTTGAACATCTTTTCATGTGCTTATTGGCCGTCTGTATGACTTTGGAGAGATGTCTAGGTCTTCTTCCCATGTTTTGATTGGGTTGTCTGTTTTTTGATACTGAGCTGCTTTAAGTATTTTTATATGTTGGACATTAATCTTTTGTCAGTTGCTTTGTTTGCAATTTTTTTCTCTCATTCTGAAGATTGTCTTTTCATCTGGTTTATAGTTTACTTTGCTGTGCAAAAGCTTTTAAATTTAATTAGGTCCCATTTATTTATTTTTATTTTCATTACTGTAGAAGGTGGGTCAAAAAAATCTTGCTGCAATTTATGTCAAAAAGTGTTCTGATTACATTTACCTGTAAAAGTTTTATAGTATCTGGCCTTAGATTCAGGTCTTTAATATATTTTGAGTTAATTTTTGTGTATGGTGTTTCATTCTTTTACATGTAGCTTACATGTCCAGTTTACCCAGCATCACTTATTGAAGAAGTTGTTTTTAATCCATTATATAGTCTTGCATCTTTTGTCATAAATTAGGTGACCAGAGTTATGTGGGTTTATGTCTGGGCTTTCTATCTTGTTCCATTGGTCTATATTTCTTTTTGTGCCAGTATGATACTGTCTTGATGACTCTAACTTTGTAGTATAGTCTTAAGTCAGCAAAATTGATTCCTCCAACTCCATTTTTCTTTCTCAAGATTGCTTTGGCTATTTGGGGACTTTTGTGTTTCCATGCTGTGCTGTGCTTAGTCACTCAGTCATGTCTGACTCGTTGTGACACCATGGACGGTAGCCCGCCAGGCTCCTCTGTCCATCAAGATTCTCCATGCAAGAATACTGGAGTGGGTTGCCCTGCACTCCTCCAGGGAATCTTCCCAATCCAGGGATTGAACCCAGGTATACGAATTGTGAAAATTTTTGTTCTAGTTCTGTGAAAAATGCCATTGGAAATTTGGTAGGGATGCACTGAATCGGTAGTTTGCTTTGGGAAGTATAGTCATTTTCACAATATCAGTTTTTTCAACCCAAGAATAAGGTATATCTCTCCATCTGTTTGTGTTGTCCTTGATTTTTTCACTAGTCTTATAGTTTTCTGTATACAGGTCTTTTGCATCCTCAAGTAGGTCTTTTCCTAGACATTTTATTTATTTATTTATTTTTTGCTGCAATGGTGAATAGGACTATTTCTTTAATTTCTCTTTTTTGATTTTTTTGTTGTGAACATATAGAAATGCAAGGGATTTCTGTGTATTAATTTTGTATCCCCCCCCCAGAAAAAAAAACAGAAATAAAATTCATTTTGTATCCTGCAAGTTTACTAAATTCATTGATTAGCTCTAGTAATTTTCTGGTGGCATCTTTAGAGTTTTCTATGTATAGTATCATGGGGCTTCCCTGGTGGCTCAGATGGTAAAGAGTCTGCCTACAATGCAGGAGACCTGGGTTTGAACCTGGGTTTGAAAGATCCCCTGGAGAAGAGAATGTCAACCCATTCCAGTATTCTTGCCTGGAGAATCCCATAGACAGAGTAGTCTGGTGGGCTATAGTCCTTGGGGTGGTAAAGAGTCAGACACGCCTGAGCAACTAACACACATACATACACGTGACATATCATGTCATCTCCAAATAGTGTAAGTTTTATTTCTTCTTTTCCAATCTTGATTCCTTTTATTTCTTTTTCTTCTCTGATTACTGTGGCTAGCACTTCCAAAACTATGTTGAATAATAGTGGTGAGAGTGGGCACCCTTGTCTTGTTCCTAATTTTAGAGGAAATGCTTTCAGTTTTTCACCATTGAGAATAATGTTTGCTGTGGGTTTTTTGTATATGACATTTATTGTGTTGGGTCTTCCCTAATAGCTCAGCTGGTAAAGAATCTGCCTGGAATGCAGGAGACACCGGTTCAATTCCTGGGTTGGGAAGATCCCCTGGAGAAGGGATAGGCTACCTACTCCAGTATTCCTGGGCTTTCCTGATGGCTCAGCTGGTAAAGAATCTGCCTGGAATGCAGGAGACACCAGTTCAATTCCTGGGTTGGGAAGATCCCCTGGAGAAGGGATAGGCTACCTACTACAGTATTCCTGGGCTTTCCTGATGGCTGAACTGGTAAAGAATCTGCTTGCAATGTGGGAGGCTTGGGCTCAATCCCTGGATTGGGAAGATCCCCTGGAGAAGAGAACAGCTACCCATTCTAGTATTCTGGCCTGGAGAATTCCAGGGACTACATAGTCCATGAGGTTGCAAAGAGTTGGATATGATTGAGTGACTTTCACTTCACTTTATTATGTCGAGGTAAGTTCCTTCTAGACCTACTTTTTTTCTAGACCTGACAGTTCCTAGAAGGTAGGTTCCTTCTAGACCTACTTCTAGACCTGACAGTTTTTTTTTTTAATCATAAATGAGTGTTGAATTATGTTGAAAGCTTTCTCTACATCTACTAAGATGATCATAGGTTTTCTATTTTTTAATACATTGTATCAAATTGATTTGTGTATTTTAAAGAACCCTTGCATCCCTGGGATAAAGCCTACTGATCATGGTGTATGATCCTTAAGGTGTTTTTTGAATTCTATTTGTTAGCATTTTTTTGAGGATTTTTATGACTATGTTCATCAGTGATATTTGTCTGTAATTTTCTTTTTTGTGTGATATCTTGGTTGGTTTTGTTATCAGGGTGATGATGGCCTTGTAGAATGAGCATGGGAGTATCCCTCTCTGCAATTTTATGAAAGAGTTTGAAAAGAATGAGTGTTAGCTCTTCTCTAAATGTTTGATAGAGATCACTTGTGAAAACCTGTAAACCATCTGGCCCTGGTCTTTTGTTTGTTGGAAGTTGTAAATCTCAGTTTCAATTTCATTTCTTGTGGCTGATCTGTTCATATTTCCTATTTCTTCCTGGTTCTGTCTTGAAAGGTTAAATTTTTCTAAGAATCTGTCCATTTCTTCCATGTTGTTCATCCTATCAGCATATGGTTTTTTTGTAGTAGTCTGTTATGATGCTTTGTATTTCTCTGGTGTCAGTTATAACTTCTTTTTCATGTCTAATTTTATTGATTTGAGTTTTCTCCTTTTTTTTCTCTTGATACATCAGGCTAAAGTTTTATCAGTTGTATTTATCTTCTCACACAACCAGCTTTTAATTTTGTTGATCTTTCATATTCTTTTTTATTTCATTTATTTATGATTTGATCTTTATGATTTTTTTCCTTCTACTAACTTTGGGGCTTTTTTCTTCTGTTCTTCTTTCTCTAGTTGTAAGGATGGATTGTTTATTTAAGCTTTTGCTGGGCATCCCATAGGTTTTGGGTAGTCATGCTTTCATGGTCACTTCTTTCTAGGTATTTTTTAATTTTCTCTTTGATTTCTTCAGTGATCTCTTGGTTATTTAGTAGCATATCGTTTCACCTCCACATATTTTGGTTTTTACAGTTTTTTTCCTTTCTTCTTGTACTTGAGTTCTAATATCATAGCGTTGTGATCTGAAAAAATGCTTGATATGATTTCAATTTTCTTAAGTTTACCAAGGCTTGATTGATGACCCAAGATGTAATCCATCCTGAAAAATGTTCCATGCACACTTGAGAAAAAAGTGTATTCTGTTATTTTTGGATGGAATGTCCTATAAATATCAACCAAGTCTATCTGGTCTAATTCGTTATTCAAAGCTTGTGTTTCTAATTAATTTTTCATCTGCAATGATCTGTTCATTGGTGTAAGTGGGGTGTTAAAGTCCCCCATTGTTATTATTCTTGTTGATTTCCCTTTGTATGGCTGTTAGCATTCAACTTATATTTTGAGGTGTTCCTAATGTTGGGTCAGGGAGGAAGTGGAATCAGTGACATTTTACTTTCTTGTACTTCACCATTGCAGATGGTGATGGCAGCTATTAAATTTAAAGATGCTTGCTCCTTGGAAGGAAAACTATGACAAACCTAGACAGCATATTAAAAAGCAGACACATTACTTTGCCAACAAAGATCCGTATAGTCAAAGCTATGGTTTTTCCAGTAGTCATGTATGGATATGAGAATTGGACCATAAAGAAGGCTGAGCACTGAAGAATTGATGCTTTTGAATTGTGGTGCTGGAGAAGACTCTTTATTCCATTGGACTGCAAGGAAATCAAACCAGCCAATCCTAAAGGAAATCAACCCTGAATATTCATTGGAAAGACTGTTGCTGAATCTGAAGTTCCAATACTTTGGCAGTTTGATATGAAGAACTGGCTCATTGGAAAGGATTCTGATGCTATGAAAGGTTGAAGGAAAAGAAGGAGGTAACAGAGGATGAGAATGTTAGATTACATGATTGACTCAATGGATTTGAGTTTGAGCAAACTTTGAGAGATAGTGTAGAACAGAGGAGGAAGTGTCTTTTAATTTCATGGCTGCAGTCACTATCTGCAGTGATTTTGAAGCCCCCACCAAATAGTCTGTCACTGTTTCCATTGTTTCCCCATCTATTTCCCATGGAGTGATGGGACCAGAGGCCATGATCTTAGTTTTCTGAATGTTGAGTTTTAATTCAACTTTTTCACTCTCCTCTTTCACTTTCATCAAGATGCTCTTTAGTTCTTCTTTGGTTTCTGCCGTATATGTGGTGTCATCTGTTTATCTGAGGTTATTGATATTTCTCCCAGCAATCTTGATTCCAGCTTGTGTTTCATCCAGCCAAGCGTTTCTCATGATGTACTCTACATATAAGTTAAATAAGCAGGGTGACGATATACAGCCTTGATGTACTCCTTTCCTGATTTGGAACCAGTCTCTTGTTCTATGTCCCTAACTTGTCTTTCTGGCTTTTCATTGCTAGTGTATAGGATGCACGGGATTTCTGTGTATTAATTTTATATCTTATGACTTTACTATATTCATTGATTAGTTCAAATAATTTTCTGGTAGCCTTTTGGGGTTTTCTATGCATAGTATCATGTCATCTCCAAACAGTGAGAGTTGTACTTCTTTTCCAATCTGGAGTCCTTTCATTCCAATAATTTTTTTCTATGATTGTTATGGCTAGGACTTCTAAAACTGTATTGAATAATAGTGGTGAGAGTGGGCACCCTCATCTTCTTGCTGATGTTTCAGTGTTTCGTCACTGAGAAAGCTTGGTGTGGGTTTGTTGTGTATGGCCTTTATTATTTTTAGTTATGATCCTTCTATGCCTACTTTCTGGACAGTGTTTATCATAAATGGGCATTAAATACTGTCAATCTTTCTCTGCATCTATTGAGATGATTATATGGTCTTTATATTTCAGTTTGTTAATATGGTGTATCACATTGATTCATTTGTGTATGTTGAAGAATTTTTGCCTCCCTGGGATAAAGCCCACTTAATCACAACATATGATTCTTTTAACGTGTTGTTGGAAGCTGTTTGCCAGAATTTTGTTGAGGATTTTTGCATCTATGTTCGTCAGTGATATTGGCTTTGTATTTTCTTTTGCTTGTGTGTGTGTGTGTGTGTGGTATCATTGTCTGGTTTTGGTATTAGCATGATGATGGCCTTGTTGAATAACTTTGGGAGTTTTTCTTCCTCTGCAATTTTCTGGAAGAGATTGAGCAGGATAGGTGTTAGCTCTTCTCTAAACTTTTGGTAGAAATTGCCTATGAAGCCATCTGGTCCTGATTTTTTTTTGTTTTTGTTTTTGTTGGAAATTTTTTTTTTATTACAGCTTTAATTTCCATGCTTGTGATTGGTCTGCTCATGTTTTCTACTTTTTTTTGTTCAGTTTGGAAGGTTATACTTTTCCAAGATTTTGTCCATTTCTTGGACATTGTCTGTTTTATTGGCATATGATTGCTCATAGTGGCCTCTTATGATCCTTTGTATATCTGCTTTGTCTGTTGTAACTTCTTTTTCATTTCTGATTTTATTGAGTCTTCTTTTTTTCTCAATGAGTTTGGCTAAAGATTTGCCTTTTTTTTTTTTTTTTTTAGCTTTTCAAATAATCAGCTTTTAGTTTTATTGATCTTTGTTATTGTTTCCATTTCTTTTTCTTTTATGTCTACTCTGATCTTTATGGTTCCTTTCCTTCTACTAACTTCGGGGTTTTTTGATTCTTCTTTTGTTAGTTGCTTTAGGTTTAGGGTTAGTTAGTTTATTTAATGTTTCTCTTGTTTCTTAAGCTAGGCTTATATTGCTATAAATTTCCCTCTTAGCATTGCCTTTACTGCATCCCATATGTTTTGTGTCTTCAGTGTCATTTACTTCTAGATATTTTTTATTTCCTCTTTGATTTCTTCAGTGGCTTTTGGTTATTCAGAAATGTATTGTTTAGCCTCATGTGTTTGTGTTTTTATAGATTTCTTTCCCTTATAGTTGATATTTAGTTGTATAAAGTTGTGATCAGAAAAGATGCTCGAAATGATTTCAATTTTTTAAAATTTACTAAGGCTTGGTTTGTGACCCAAGATGTGATTTCTTGGAGAATGTTCCATGTGTTCTTGAGAAAAAAGTGAAATCTACTGTTTTTGGATGAAATGCTTTGTAGTTATCAATTAGGTTCAACAGGTGCAATGTATCATTTAAAGCTGTGTTTCTTTATTAATTTTCTGTTTGGATAATCTGTCTATTGGTGTGAGTAGGGTCTAAAGTCCCCCATTATTATTGTGTTACTGTCAATACACCATTTAATAGTCATTAGCATTTACCTTATTTATTGAGGTGCTCCTATGTTGCGTGTGTGTATGTTTGTGTGTATATTAATAATTGTTATGTTTTCTTCTTGGATTGATCCCTTGATCAGAATGTAGTGTCCTTCCTTGTCTCTTGTTACAGTCTTTATTTTAAAGTCTATTTTTCCTTATTTGAATATTGCTACTCCCACTTTTTTGCTTTCCATTTACATGCTATATTTCTTTCCAGCCTTTCACTTTCAGTTTGTATGTGTATCTAGGTCTGAGGTAGGTCTTTTATAGCCAGCATATATAGGGGTCCTGTTTTGTATCCATTCAGACAATTTGTGTCTTTTAGTTGGAGCATTTAATCCATTTACATTTAAGGAAATTATTGATATGTATTCAGTGATGGCTCAGATGGTAAAGAATCTGCTGGCAATGCAGAAGACTGGGGTTTGATCCCTATGCAGGAGGATCCCCTGGAGAAGGGTATGGCTACCCACTCCAGTATTCTTTCCTGGAGAATTCTATGGACAGAGGAACCTGGTCAGCTACAGATAATGTGATTGCAAAGAGTCAGACATAACTGAGAGATGAACACACACAGATGATCTTATTGTTATTTATTTTATTGTTTTGTGTTTGTTTTTTAAAGCCTTTTCTTTCCTTTGAATTTCCTGACTAGAGAAGTTTAAGTGTTTATTTTAACACTGGTTTACTGGTGCTGAGTTCTGTTAATTTTTGCTTATCTGTAAAGCTTTTGATTTCACTCTTGAATCTGGATGAGATCTTTGCTGGATAGAATATTCTTGGGTATAGGTTTTTTTCCTTTTTATTACTTTAAGTATATCCTGCCACTCCGTTCTGGCCTGAAGAATTTCTGCTGAAAGATCAGCTATTAGCCTTATGGGGATTCCCTTGTGTATTATGTATTGCTTTTTCCTTGCTGCTTTTAATATTTGTTCTCTGTGTTTAATTTTCATTAGTTTGACTAATAAGCATCTTGCTGTGTTTCTTCTTGAGTTTATCCTGTATGGGATTATCTGGGCTTCCTGGTCTTGGGTGGCTATTTCCTCTCCCATGTTATGAAAATTTTTGACTGTAATCTCCTCAAATATTTTCTCATATTTCTCATATGCTTTCTTTTTCCTCTTCTTCTTCTCTGACCCCGACAATTTGAATGTTGGTTCACTTAGTGTTGTCCTAGAGGTCTCTGAGACTGTTGTCATTTCTTTCATTTTTTTTTTCTTTATTTTACTCTGCTTCAGTTATTTCCACCATTCTATCTTCCAGCTCACTTATCTGTTCTTCTGCCTCAGTTATTCTGCTATTATTTCCCTCAAGTATATTTTTAAATTTCAGTTATTCTATTGTTCATTGCTCATTGTCTGTTCTTTATTTCTTCTAGGTTCTTGTTAAACATTTCTTGTATCTTCTCCCTCCGTGCCTCTATTCTATTTATCTGTGTCTCCATATTACTTCTGAGATTTTTAATCATGTTTACTATCATTACTCTGAATTTATTTTCAGGTAGACTTCCTGTTTCCTTTTACTTTGTTTGGTCTTATGGACTTTTACCATGTTCCTTCATCTGCTGCACATTTCTCTGTCTTTTTGTTTTGTTTGATTTATTGTATTTTGTGTCTTCTTTGTGCAGGCTGAAAAGTCATAGTTCCTTTTAATTGTGAAGGCTGCCAGGTGGACTTGGAGCAGTGCCTTGTGAAGTTTCACAGTTGGGAGAACTTGTTTCTGTGTTCTGGTGGTAGAGCTGGATCTTGTCTCTCTGAAGGGCATACCATGTTCAAGTAGTGTGTTTTTGGTGTCTTTGGGCTTGTTATGGCTTTGGGCAGCCTGTCTTCTAATTGGCAGGATTGTGTTCATATTTTGTTCTTCCTGAAAGTTTAGTGTGAGGCATCTGACACTGGAGCTCAGTAGCTGTTGGGTAGACTTGGTCCTAGTGTTGAGATGGAGGCCTTTAGGAGAGCTGTCCTCAATTTATGTTCCATAGGGACAAGAGTTCTCTGGTGGTCCACAGTCCTGGACCCAGTTCTCCTACCTCAGTGGTTCATGTGTGACCCCTTACTATAGCACCAAGGCTTCAGAGGCCACACTGCACAGAAGACAAAACCACAAGAGTAATGATGACAGCAACACTCAACAGCTCAGAACACCCAAAGAAACTCACCAACTTACAAAGAGAAAAAAATGAGGGAAAAAAGAAGGAGGAAAAAAAGGAAAAAAAACAAAACAAAAAACAGGAGTCAAAAAAGGAGAGAGCAATCGAGACAATAGATAAACCCATGAGTGAAAATTAATACTAAAAACTAGACTAGCAAAAAAAAAAAAAATCAAAAACATGTGAAAAATGCAATATGACTATAGAGTACTGTAAAAATAGGAAACTAAAGTAAAATGAGTTTATTTAAAAATAAGATGTTTACAAAGGAAAAAGTAGATTATAAAAATAAAAATTAAAAGAATAATACAGAAGAAACAACATTAGAACAATCTGAAAAAGATGAAAAGGGGAAAAAATATAGAGTGGTAGTAAGAAGAATGTCTTTTGGATTTCTCTGCTGACTTCTCCACTCATGTGCTCAGTCAATCTGCCTACTCAGAGAATCCTCCAATATTTTAGGGAATGTCTCTGGACCTCTTGTGGGCAGTGTGGTGTCAGCTCAGGCTCAGATCTTGCCTTACTCTTCTTGTACTTGCTCTCAAAGTTCACAATTGTTTCCAAAGTCCACAGTCTCAGGCTAAATGCAGGGATTTAATCTGCTCTAACCGAGGCTCAGGAGCAATTTCCCCGTCTCTCCTTTGCTCATATAGCCCCTGGTGCTTCACTTTGGGTTTGGCCCTGCTTCTGTTTGTAGGTTACGCTCTGGTAGCAGTTCTCTGCCCAGACATGAGGGGGCAAAAGTAGCAGCTTATTAAGGCTCATTTGCTCAGTCGGGCTGGGGAGAGGGAGAGGGAGAGATAAGGCAGACACAGTTAGTGTGTGTGAGGAGTACCCACCGCCGCAGAGATCTGTGGGAAGTTGCCACAGTCTGAGTTGGGTCATGTGCCTCCCTAGGGGAGTTGGCACTGGGTTGTGTGTTTGTCAGAGCAGCCAGGGTGCTCAGGATCCCAGGAAAATGTGGGCAGCATCCCATGCCCAATCACAGCTTTGTGGCAGCTGTGATCCCTGGGGTTGAGATCCTAGTGGCCTCGCAGTCAAGTGGCTTGTGTTCCCCCCACTCTGGTTTCACAAACTGCAGTTGTGCTTTCTTCTGCCTTTTGCATTCATGCCAGCTTTTTACCTCTGGAGTTGCAGACTGAAGCCGGCTTGTCCCACCTAATGAAAGTGAAAGTCGCTCAGTTGTATCCCACTTTCTGCAAACCCGTGGACTACACAGTCCGCGGAATTCTCCAGGCCAGAATACTGGAGTGGGTAGCTGTTCCCTTCTCCAGGGGATCTTCTCAACCCACAGATCGAACCCAGGTCTCCTGCATTACAGGTGGATTCTTTACCAGCTGAACCACCACAAAGGTGGGATCTGCATTCTGCCAGAGTGCAGAGTTAGAGCCTTCCAGCTGGCAATGATCTCTTGCCTCCAGGCTTTTCCCTGGGCCCCCTCAGCTATGTCATACTAGCTTCCTCAGAGTATCTTTGCAGCAGTGAATCCTGGTCTTCTCTTTGGGGTCTGACTTCCAAATTCAAAGCCTCAGCACCCAGCCCCAACTCACCTTAAGGCACGTTGGCTGGGACGTGCTATTCAGCAACAATCTCTGGTGAATTTTCTCCATTTTGCCTACCACATACCTGTTGCTGTATTTCCCTCTGAAGTTCCAAAGTTCCCCTCTGACTCCACCTGTGAGGAGGTTTCCAAGCGTGCAGTAACTTTTCCTCCTTCATGACTCCCTCCTCAGAGTATAGGTCTCCGTCCTGAAATCCTATGTCTTTTTTTTACCTTTATTTTTTGTCCTATATTACTCTGAGGAGATTGGCTTGCCTTTTTGAGAAGTCTGGAGTCTTTTGTCAGCATTCAGAAGATGTGCTGCAGTTGTTGTTCCACAGGCAGTTGAATTTTTGATGTATTTGTAGAGAGGAAGGTGATCTCCCCATCTTATTCCTCCACCATCTTGAAAATCCCCTCTCCTCAGTCTTTAAAGTCTATTTTGTCTGAGTATTTCTACTCCAGCTTTCTTTCGATTTCCATTTGCATCGAATATCTTTTTTCATCCCCTCACTTTCAGTCAGTATGTCTGAAATGTGTCTCTTGTAGACAGCATATATACTTAAAAAAAAAAAAAAAATCCATTCAGCCAGTCTGAGTCTTTTGGTTGGTGCATTTAATCCATTTAACTTAAGCTAATTATCAATAAGAATGCTCCTATTACCATTTTCCTAATTGTTTTAGGTTTGTTTTTGCAGGTCTTTTTCTTCTGTTGTATTTCCAACCTAGAGAAGTTCGTTCAGCAATTGTTGTAAAGCTGGTTTGGTGGTGTTGAATTCTCTTAGCTTTTACTTATCTGTAAAGCTTTTGGTTTCTCCATCAAATCTGAATAAGATCTTTCCTGGGTATAGTAACCTTGGTTGTACATTTAAAATTTTTTCTTGTTCCTTATTCTTTATTCTACAAAAGCTTCCTCTCTCCTACTCTATTTCATAGTTTCTGGACTTTAGGAATGGAGACTCCCTGCTTCATGGTGTGTCAAAATTTCTTAAAATCTTTTTCTTTAATATTTTAAAAATAATTTATAGGAGCAAATTCTCTCTCTCATTTGTATCTCCTCACTATTCCTTAGATAAAAGAAATAGAGTGGTATATACTCTCTATTCTGAACCTTGTTTTCCCTTTCAGCAAATATTCCAGAGATTATTTCATAAAATGAGGTCTTCCTCATTTGCTTTTATAGTTGTATAGTACTGTGTAAAATTGTGTGCATGTACTACAGTTTACCCAAATTGTTACTTATTGATAGATATTTGAATTCTTTCCAGGCTTTTACTGTAATGAGTAACTTTGTTCACTACTACTATTTAACAGCAAAAGCACTAAAACAAGAAAAAGTCACAAGAGACATTAGGGCTGAAAAAAAAAAAAGAGATAAAATCAATCCATTTGATGAAATAAAATTCATGCTTTATGGCAAGATAAGACAAATTTAAATATAAAAAATTTCTCTGCCTTTTTGGGCCTCTTCCCCCCACCCCCCGCACTTTTACTGTGTATTATGCTTCTTCATTAACCAAACTCCTTAGGAGATAACATTCCTTCTTAATCTTACAGGGGGTCACAACCACCCACTATTCACTTTGTATGTGCAAATTTGGATTGTATAAACTGTCAACATATAATTTGATGTATAACCCTTTGTCTTAAATATATTATAATGGTGCTTTGATCTCTAATGAGCACAACAGTCCTCAGAGTTTTCTGAAAAAAATGCCTCGGGTTATAATCAGGTTGGCTCAAGTAAAATTTCTATTTTCTTCCTAGATTGACTACTGATTAATTTTTTGGTTGACATATTCAACGTGGAATTATATTAGAACTAATATAAATATTTGACAAAATTATTGGATATAAGGTCAACATACAAAAAAATCAACACTGGAAAAAAAATCGGCATTGATCCTCCAGGCCAGTAATAACAAACTTGAAATTAATTAGAATATAAGACTCTGTTGA
Organism: Bubalus kerabau; assembly: GCF_029407905.1. Classification (NCBI taxonomy): domain Eukaryota; kingdom Metazoa; phylum Chordata; class Mammalia; order Artiodactyla; family Bovidae; genus Bubalus; species Bubalus kerabau. The sequence goes on along the minus strand of NC_073638.1, from coordinate 17,185,857 downwards.
CAATAGCAATAACACTTGCACAAGAGAATGGGTAATTAAAATAAGTTGGTACAGACTGAAATAGAAGATTTGAACTAGATATTTACGCAGAGCTAGATATATCTTTAGTCATGTTGAAGTGGTAGAAGAAACAGATGAAATTATGTTAAAAGTACATAAACATATAACATATTCCATGAGGATGTGTGCCTGGTTCAGAACATTATATAAAATACATTGTCATTAGTGACATTGGTGGTCAGACATGAAGGCAAAGAGTGAAGAGATAAAATAGACCAAGAGAGGTATTTCTGCCTGGACTGATGATGATAATGTGTTAAGAGTTAGGATTATATCTAACTTAACTCCTCATCTAAGGTCAAACCAAACCAAACGTCATAAATAGACATCTCTGCAAATCCACAGGGATGAATCTCATGTTATACTGGGCAAGTGAAGATTACATAAATGGATCATTAGAAATCACATGGCATGTTGAGAAGTTGTATGACAAATTTTCCAAGCATATAGTTACTCTATTGAAATAAATTCAACAATTTGCTAAATCAGAGGTCTCTGTGCCTTAACTGAAATGGCAGATGAGATCTCGCTTCTTCCTTAGACATGATCATAAGAAACCAATTGGATTTTTCACATTGGATCCAGTTAGCTAAATGTAATGGTGACTATCATGTGGTGACTCTCTCTTCCCAGTATTTAAAGTGGAAAGCAACTGTCTGTAATGTTGAGTCTCAGAAATTCATGATTAGATTATTTCTGCCTGGTGGAATATTCCACATAGATACTGCCTCCTGTTGATGAAATTTACATCAGGGCCCCTCTGGGCAATGGTGTTTAGAATGTGCATAGTCCTAAAGAAGACTGAATTTCAATTGGCTTAATTCATTTGACTAAAAATGAACTCTAGGCACTGTGGTCAAAACAAAGGCATCCAAGGGAACTGTGCTCTTTTGACTCAATATATTATTTTTAGAACAAGCTTATTAAATGATCATCCTGTCCAGTTCTCCATCTGATGCTTGATACTACTTAGTAAGTTTCCATTAACTAATCATTTAATTATGATTGAACATATTGTCCAGAAATGTCATTAAGCCAGCAACAGGGATTGCATTACCTGTTTCGTTTATCAATATACTTATTAACTCCACAAATGTTTATTGAACACCAACTATGTGCCAAATATTGATAAAAGGTTGAAAAGACAGACAAATTTCCTACTCCCTGGGTCTTTCTGTCCAGTTATAGAGAGAAATTTAACATACAGATAAAAGAAGACTATGTCACTGAATAATTTTAAGATGAAAGTAAAACAGTATGGTTAATAAATAATGGGGCAGGTAGTGGGATGGCTATGGTAAGTGGAGTGAAATGGAAAGACTTTTCTGAAGAGTTAACATTTAAACTAAGATTTGAATAGCAAGAAGGAATCAGTCATGGGAAGTTTTAGGAGAAAAGCATTAAAAAATGAGGCAATGATTTAGTGCAGAGACTCAATGGCCAGAATAAGAAAGTCTTGTGCATTGAAGGAAGAAAAAGTCCTTGTTTTGAGGGGCATGTATTTGCTAGTCATTTGTTTTTTCCATTTTGTGAATCATATTATTTATGCAGATTATTTATTTATATTATTTACCTTAAAATGGATATCTTTTCCTTTTCCTATATGTTTTCAGGTATTCCTGGTACAAATTAGAAATTAATTCCTTGTTGGTTTTATATATTGCAAACATTTTCTTTGTTGCTTTGTTGAACAGAAATCCTTAATTTTGATATAGCCAAATTTAATCAACTTTTCTCCTTAGAGTTTTTGCTTGTTAGTTCTTGTTTAAGAAATTCTTCACTAAATTTATAAAATATGTTCTAAACTTTTTTTCTTATTTGTTTTTTGAATTTACTTTTCACATATTTAACAATTTAGAATTTACATTAATAATGTGAAGTATAGATTCCTGTTAATTTTTTTTTTTTTTCCATATCATAAACCTATTGGGAAGGGAGAAATTTCCTTCTCTACCCTTTTTGAGTTCTTGTGTATGGACTAATAATAAAATTGACACAAGACAAATAAATAGGAGAAAAAGAAACAGGTTTTAATTCATGTGCATAAGATACCACAGAAATGGGACACAAGAAGTGGCCAAAGCAGGCAGCTTTTACACTTTTTAGACAAAGCACAAATAATACATTTGTGAGGAATTGACAGGACAAAGAAACAGGTTTTGGGGGTCCAATCAGTGAAGAATCAAAACACAGTTTGGGCTTGGAATAGTAAATAAGAGAAATGACAAGTTTGTTTATATAGATTTCTTGGCCCTAATTCCCTATCTTTGGTGATTAAGGTGTCCTTTTACTTTCAGATGCTGGGAGTGCACCTTTTCCATGAAAGATTTATTTTCTGCTTTTAGGAAAACAAGAGAGGAGGGTCAGAGTGTCCTTCTTGTGTTAACCATTTAAAGTGAAAGAAAGTGAAAGTGAAGTCGTCCAGTCGTGTCCGACTCTTTGCAACCCCACGGACTGTAGCCTACCAGGCTCCTCTGTCCATGGGATTCTCCAGGCAAGAATACTGGAGTGGGTTGCAATTTCCTTCTCTAGGGGATCTTCCCAACCCAGAGAATGAACCCGGGTCTCCCGCATTGGAGGCAAATGCTTTAACCTCTGAGCCACCAGGGAAGCCATTTAACCATTTAAAGTAAGTTTAATTCAAAGTAATCAATATGCCATTGAGGCACATTTAGAGCAGCCTACTGTGGACTGCAACGAGATACTTTTCAACGTCCTGTCCCTCTTATTTGGTGATACCACTGTTATTATAAACCAAGATCTGGGCATTAGGGATGCTCAGTGTTACTGGCGTGTTTTAGAAATCCTTAGTTTATGCTTATAACAATTCAGCCACACGGGGATCTTCTTTCTTTCCCCTATGCTGTAATTGTACCTCTTTTCTTACACAGTGAGAACTCTGGCTTTCTCAAACATAATAACATTTACTTGCTTACTCAATTCTACAATAAATATAATGTTAGGTAGTTAGAATAGGAAATAGGAGTCCAAAATGGCGGTGGCTAAAAGATAAGGAAGGAAAAGCCCGTGAAAATAGAACAAAGGAAAGTCAAAGGAAGGTCTGAGGACCAGAGTGAAGCCCTCAGGTAGAACAAACAGCACTCCTGGCTAAACCCAATTTGTATACGGCAGGCCCAGGGGGAGGAAAAAAACATATAAAAGGAGGAGCCAAAGTGCTTTCTCTCTCTCTCTCTCCCCCGTGTGTGTGCGCTCTTTCTCGTTCTCTCTCTCTCTCTCCCGTGCGCTGGCACACTCCTCCATTCTCTTCTTTTCCTGTCTTTGGGTTGACATACTCTAACGCTTCAAGGATGGATTCTCCTGCTATCTTCTAAATAAAATAGAGCTGTAACACTGATTTGTCTAAGAGCTATAACACAGTTTGTCCAAGACTCGAGAGCTGTGATGTGCCGAGGGCTTTAATGTCCTTCACTCCAAATCTTTGTTGTGACAAGACAGAACCAAGGAGAATACACTTGGCTGACATGTAAGATCCAGAATTGTTGCGTCCATACCCTTATGAAAAACAAACTTAATAAAAAGAGATTTTGAAATCTGTTTGACGTTTATTTTAACTGCAACTGAGTTCATTTGTTGCTGTTTACATCTGGTTTTAGTTCTCTTCCAACTCTTGATTTAATTTCATTATTTGAAAATGTAAGAGAGTAACATACTTCCAAAAGTCAAAACTATACTGAGAGAAGTATCACTCTCCTTCCTATGCATTCCTCCTCTCTTCTCTCCACACTTAGTATGTCCCCAGCTTACAACATGGGAGAAGGCAATTGCAACCCACTCCAGTACTCTTGCCTGGTAAATCCCATGGACAGAGGAGCCTGGTAGGCTGCAGTCCATGGGGTCGCTAGGAGTTGGACACGACCGAAGTGACTTAGGAGTAACAGTAGCAGCAACTTACAACATATCCATTTAAGATTTTTGATGGTGTGAAATTGGTATGCATTCAGTAGAAACTTTACTTCAAATTTTGAATTTCGATCTTTTTCCAGTCAGTGATATGCAGCTTGAACTCGTGATTCTGGGTAGTGACAGTGAACTGCAGTTTGCAGTCAGCCCTGTGATCCCAAGGGGAAACAGCTGATACATTTGCAACTACTGTTTTCCACTTTCAATACAGAATTAAATAAATTAGACAATATTCAACACTTTATTGTAAAATAGGCTTCATTTTAGATGATTTTGCCCAACTGTAGGTTAATGTCAAGGCTAAGCTTTGTTGTGTTGTAGGTTATGTGTATTAACTGCAATTTATTATGGGTTTATTGAGATGTAACCCTACTGTAAATCAAGGAAGATCTGTAATCAATTTCTTTGTTTTTTGGTTATCTTTCCTGTGTGTTTTTTTCTTTTTTGCAAATAATGCTTTTTTATCTCCCCTCTTCTAACACAAAAATTAGCATGCTATGTGTACTCTTTAGTGTTTTTCTTTTTTCATTTAATGTTATTTCCTGGAAATCATTCCTTTATTGTATGTATTATATTTACTGTGTTTCTTTACTATTCAAAAACATTTCTTTTGGTATTTAGGAAAGTTTGTATCAATGGTCATAATAGTTGTCTTTGTTTCTTTTTAAAATTGAGATATAATTTACATATAATGTATTAGTTTCAGGTGTACATCATAATGATTCAACATTTGTAAATACTGTGAAATGATCACTGTAATAAGTCTAGGTGACATTCATCACCACACAGTTACAATTTTTTTCTTGTGATGAAAAGTTTTAACATTTCCTCTTTTAGAAACTTTAAAATATCCAGAATAGTATTATGCAGTTCAGTTGCTCAGTCGTGTCCGACTCTTTGTGACCCCATGAATCGCAGCACGCCAGGCCTCCCTGTCCATCACCAACTCCCGGAGTTCACCGAGACTCACGTCCATCGAGTCAGTGATGCCATTCAACCATCTCATTCTCTGTCGTCCCCTTCTCCTCCCTGCCCCCAGTCCCTCCCAGCATCAGAGTCTTTTCCAATGAGTCAACTCTTTGCATGAGGTGGCCAAAGCACTGGAGTTTCAGCTTTAGCATCATTCTTTCCAAAGAAATCCCAGGGCTGATCTCCTTCAGAATGGACTGGTTGGATCTCCTTGCAGTCCAAGAGACTTTCAAGAGTCTTCTCCAACACCACAGTTCCAAAGCATCAATTCTTCAGTGCTCAGCCTTCTTCACAGTCCAACTCTCACATCCATACATGACCACTGGAAAAACCATAGCCTTGACTAGACGGACCTTTGTTGGCAAAGTAATGTCTCTGCTTTTGAATATGCTATCTAGGTTGGTCATAACTTTCCTTCTAAAGAGTAAGCGTCTTTTAATTTCATGGCTGCAGTCACCATCTGCAGTGATTTTCGAGCCCAGAAAAATAAAGTCTGACACTGTTTCCACTGTTTCCCCATCTATTTCCCATGAAGTGATGGGACCAGATGCCATGATCTTCGTTTTCTGAATGTTGAGCTTTAAGCCAACTTTTTCACTCTCCACTTTCACTTTCATCAAGAGGCTTTTTAGTTCCTTTTCACTTTCTGCCATAAGGGTGGTGACATCTGCATATCTGAGGTTATTGATATTTCTCCCGGCAATCTTGATTCCAGCTTGTGTTTCTTCCAGTCCAGCGTTTCTCATGATGTACTCTGCATATAAATTAAATAAGCAGGGTGACAATATACGGCCTTGACGTACTCCTTTTCCTATTTGGAACCAGTCTGTTGTTCCATGTCCAGTTCTAACTGTGGCTTCCTGACCTGCATACAGATTTCTCAAGAGGCAGGTCAGGCGGTCTGGTATTTTCATCTCTTTCAGGATTTTCCACAGTTTATTATTAACAACTTAATTGGTGGCACTAGTGTAAAAAATATGCCTGCCAAAGCAGGAGATGCAGGAGACTCAGGTTTGATCCCTGGGTCAGAAAGATCCACTGAAGAAGGGAATGACAACACACTCCAGTTTTCTTGCCTGGAAAATTCCATGGACAGAGGAGCCTGGTGGGCTAAAGTCCATGGGTTGCAAGGAGTCAGACATGACTGAGCACACACACACACCCACACACATTATTAACTAGAGTCACCATGATGTACATTATAGCCCCAAGACGTATTTATTTTTATAACTGGAAGTTTGTAAATTTTGACCTGCTTCACCCAATTTTGCCCACCTTTCATCCCCTACCTCTGGTAACCACCAGTCTGTTCTTCTGTATTATGAATTTATTTGTTTTATTCAGATTCCACATGTGAGATAATATTTGTCTTTCTCTGTCTTTAACTTAATATATTGCCATTACAGTCCATCCATATTTTCACAAATGGCCACATTTCTTCCCTTTTATGACTGAGTAGTATTCCGTTGTATATATTGGTATGTACCATATCTTCTCTTCTGTATCCATTCATCCATTGATGGACACGAGTTGTTTCCATGTTTTGACTATTTGAAATTTTGTCCACATACTATTTTTCTACATGTTTATTAACCCTTGTTTAATTCTTAGTTCTACAATGAAATATATTTAAATACTCATTATCAGTCTTTTTGCTGATGTTTTCTTAGTTCTTTTTTGGTTGAAACTTCTCCCTAGTATTACTTTGGAAGTGTTTGTGTGCACTTGAAGAGCAGCTTGATTATGTCAAGATTTTGGATCATTTTCACTATCATTATTTGGAATTCTTTATCAGGTAGATTCCCTATCTCTTCCTCTTTTGTTTGGTTTGGTGGGCATTTATCCTGTTCCTTTACCTGCTGGGTATTTCTCTGTCTCTTCATCTTGTTTATATTGCTGAGTTTGGGGTGGCCTTTCTGTATTCTGGCAGTTTGTGGAGTTCTCTTTATTATGGAGTTTCCTCACTGTGGGTGGGGTTTTATCGGTGGCTTGTCAAGGTTTCTTGGTTAGGGGAGCTTGTGTTGGTGTTCTGGTGGGTGGAACTGGATTTCTTCTCTCGGGAGTGCAATGAAGTGTCTAGTAACGAGTTATGAGATGTCAATGGATTGGAGTAACTTTGGGCAGCCTGTATATTGAAGCTCAGGGCTGTGTTCCTGTGTTGCTGGAGAATTTGGGTGGTATGTCTTGCTCTGGAACTTGTTGGCCCTTGGATGGTGCTTGGTTTCAGTGTAGGTATGGAGGCGTTTGATGAGCTCCTGTTGATTAATGCTCCCTGGAGTCAGGAGTTCTCTGGTGTTCTCAGAATTTGGACTTAAGCCTCCTGCTTCTGGTTTTCAGTCTTATTTTTACAGTAGTCTCAAGACTTCTCCTTCTATACAGCACTGTTGATAAAACGGTTAAAGATGAAAAGTTTCTCCACAGTGAGGGACACCCAGAGAAGTTCACAGAGTTACATGGAGAAGAGAAGAGGGAGGAGGGAGTCAGAGGTGACCTGAATGAGATGAGGTGGAATCAAAAGAGGAGAGAGCAAGCTAGCCAGTAATCACTTCCTTACATGTGCTCCGCAGTCTGGACCGCTCAGAGATGTTCATGGAGTTATATAGAGAAGAGAAGAGGGAGGAAAGAGACATAGGTGGCCAGGAGGATAAAACGGGGGGATGAAAAGGAGAGAGACAGATCCAGCCAGTAATCAGTTCCCTAAGTGTCCTCCACCATCTGGAATACACAGAGATTTAGAGAGTTGGGTAGAGAAGAGAAGGGGGAGGGAGGAGACAGAGGTGACCTAGGGGAGAGAAAGGAGAGTCCAAAGGGGGAGAGAGCAGTCAAGCCAGTAATCTTGCTCCCAAGTAAAAATAGGTACTGAAGATTGAGTTCTTAAAGGTACAAAATTGATAACAAATACCAAAAAGCAAAGATTGAAATTCTAGAATAGAGGTTGGATTTTCAAAAATACAATAGTAAAGAAAAGAAGAAGAAAAAAACAAAGTCACAAAAGTTATTTAAAATATATATATATGAAGTTTGCTTTAAAAAATAGTCTTTTTTAAAAAGTAATAGTAGGTTATAAAAATGAAAATTAAAGGAAATAGAGAACTTAAAAATTAAAAAAAAGTTAAAAAGAAAAAAGAAAAGAAAAAGAAAAAAAAGGAGAGAAAAAAAAGAATGATTGTAAAAATAGTAAAAATCTATCTAGGACTTTCTCTGGTGTTGTTGTGGGCAGTGTGGGGTCAGTTCATTTTCAGATAGTTTTTTGGTCTGGCTTATATTTCTCAAGATCTATAGGCCCCTTCCTATGTAGTCGGTACTAACTACAGGGTTTTAATCTATTGCACCTGTCACTTCCAAGGCGGTTCCCTCGGTTTTAGCTTCTGTTTGCTGGTCTCTTCAGTGTCTGATTTCCACCCTGACACAAGGGGGCAATGGTGGACACTGTTTTAGGCTCACTTGTTCAGTCCGCTGTGGGGAGGGAGGGACGCTGCAAACAAGTAACACTGGCATGTGCTTGTAGTGTCTCAGCCACACTGGGCCTGCCCCCGCTCATGGCACGTGCACCCTCCCTGCCCACACAGCTCAGGCTGTAGGTTGCTCCGCCGGGAACTGTTCAAGGCCGGCCCTGGGCTGCATGCACCTCCCAGGTCTAGGCCTCTCAGGTTCAGGCACTCGGGTAGTCCTCAGAGGCGCAGACTCTGTTGGGCCTGCGTTTTGTGCCCTTCCCCACTCCAAGCAGCTCGGGTGATGAGGTGTTTGGCGAGCACAGTCACTGCGACTTATCGCCTCTCTCGTCCCTGCCGCTCGGTTTTCTGAGTGTACAACTGGCACACCTTCTCAGGCAGATGACTGTCCAGAACCCCAAGAAGTCTTAGTAAGCAAAGAAGCCTGCTTGCAGTTTGGTAGATAATGTCTCTCTGGGGCTGTGATTTCCCCCTTCCAGCTCTGGCTGCCTGTCACCAGAGGGGGATGGTCTGCAGCCAGCTAGTTCTGTTCCACCCTTTGTTCTGTGCACGGGCCTGGCAGTGTCTTAGGGCTTTTCGTGTGGTAGCTATCCCACAGTCTGGTTTGCTAGCCCAAATTAGTTCACTTTGATTACCCTCTGGGGCATTCAGGCCCGATCCTTACTCTAAGCAATGCACCCCGTGCCTCCCTGCCCAGCCCCTGCTTGCTAGTGGGGGGCGCAGGTGTCTGCGCTGCTTCTCCTCTGGGGGAGTTACCCTTAGGCTCGTAATCTGTGGGTTTTAATTATTTACTTATTTTTCCTCCCTATTATGTTGCCCTCTGTGCTTCCAAGACTCAGCACAGACTCGGCAGTGAGAGTGTTTCCTGGTGTTTGGAAACTTTTCTCTTTTTAAGACTCCCTTCCCGGGATAGAGCTCCGTCCTTAACTCTTTTGTCTCTTTTTTTGTCTTTTATATTTTTCCTACCTCCTTTCGAAGACAATGGGCTGCTTTTCTGGGTGCCTGATGTCCTCTGCCAGCATTCAGAAGTTGTTTTGTGGATTTTACTCAGCGTTTAAATGTTCTTTTGATGAATTTGTGGGTGAGAAAGTGGTCTTCCTGTCCTATTCCTCTGCCATCTTAGGACCGCCTCTGAGCAGCTTGATAATGTATAAAACCCTTGGTTCTACCAGTCTTCCCATTCAACCCAACTGGAATCTAACGGATTCATCAGTCTCCCACAAGACTAAAGATTTGCTGGGACCATCCTGATAGCAAATATTCTGCCCCATCATTAAACCTGTGTCGGATCACAAGTTCTTCTTTTGTGGTCAACTTCTGGTCACCAACTGCTAAACCTAGTTTTTGATACAAGAATTAGTGATAATAAAGTTTCATGACAAGGCTTGAGATATATATAGAGAAGCAGAATGGCCAGACCCCATCACCATATAAACCTTGTGTGGAAGCTTAATTTAGACAGGGTTCCCAGAATATAAATAGATAAGACACTAATACCTCTGGGGAATGCCTCCAGGGATAAAGCTACTATGAAAAGAAGAAAAGCATTCATAGTTAAAAAAAAGCTTCAGGACTTACTTCCCTTGAAATAGCTGACAGTGCCTTTCCAGAATTTACTTAAACAAAAGGTTACTTATTTATAATCTCTTTAAAGCCTTTGAGATTTTGAAGGAGGCTTGAGTGTCAAGGCTGAAAGGGCTCTTAGAAATAATCTAATGTATCTTTTCTTCCTTTAACAGATGAGAAAACTGGAAATGTTGTCTGGAGTGGAAGAAGTATTTGAAGCTTACATGTGAAATTTCAGGCTTATTAACATGCTTTGAAAAATAAATCTGTTGCAGAAATGAACAAAGAATTATAAAATATCTTTAAGATTTGGATTCAGATTTTTAAAAAGAAAAAGCACAATGAAATTGAAGATGCTATGTTACCTTCTCTTATCTTATTCCTGTTCTTTCCTAGTGGAAACCATTATTATGAATTTGCTATTCATTCCATCCATACTTTCACATTTTGCTTATACATGTGTATCAAATATTATCAAAATGTAAGCATAGTACATAATATTCAGAAATTTGCTTTTTAAAAATTTTGAGTGAACCTCCTTGTACATACCTCTGTGAGTATAGAAGTAAACCCTCATTATTCCAATGTCCCTGTGGCTATTGGGGAATGAGTCATTCAGCACAAATGTTCTTGTAATTGGGATATACTGTAATAATTAGCAGTGATCAGTCCATATCAGGTGTCAGGACACTCTTGCCTTCTGGAAGGAGTTTTGTATAAGGAGTCAAGACTACTGCTGGCTCTGTTCCTGACAGTGTGACTTTGGAAGAGGAATTGAGGTGTGATGGAATGAGCAATGGATATGACACCAGGCTTGGCTTCCAGATGTACCATTAATTCCACTTGAGCCTCAGTTTCCTCATGTTAAAAAAAAAAAATGATGCTGCTTCACAGTGCTATTGGACTCAAACTGGATAGGGGTGAGATAAGAGATAAGAGAAGAATGTTGCTATTATTAATTTAAATATCAATAACCTCAGATATGCAGATGACACCACCTTCTTCACAGAAAGCAAAGAAGAACTAAAGAGCCTCTTGATGAAGCTTAAAGCGGAGAGTGAAAAAGCTGGTTTAAAACTCAGCATTCAAAAAGCTAAGATCATGGCATCTGGTCCCATCACTTCATGGCAAATAGATGGGGAAACAATGGAAACAGTGACAGACTTTATTTTCTTAGGCTCCAAAATCACTGCAGAGGGTGACAACAGCCATGAAATTATTAAAAGACGCTTGCTCCTTGGAAGAAAAGCTCTGACCAGCTAGACAACATATTAAAAAGCAGAGATATCACTTTGCCAACAAGAGTCTGCCTAGTCAAAGCTATGGTTTTTCCAGTAGTTGTGTACGGATGTGAGAGTTGGACCATAAAGAAGGCTGAGCACTGAAGAATTGATGCTTTTGAACTGTGGTGTTAGAGAAGACTCTTCAAAGTCCCTTGGACAGCAAGGAGATCAAACCAGTCAATCCTAAAGGAAGTAAACTCTGAGTATTCACTGGAAGGACTGATGCTGAAGTTGAAGCTCCAATACTTTGGCCACCTGATGTAAAGAGCCAATTCATTTGAAAAGACCCTGATGCTGGGAAAGATTGAGGGTAGGAGGAGAAGGGGACAATAGAGGATGAGATGGTTGGATAGCATCATTGACTCAACAGACAAGAGTTTGAGCAAACTCTGGGAGACAGTAAAGGACACAGAAGCTGGGCATTCTGCAGATCATGGGGTCGCAAAGAATCGCACATGACTGAGTGACTGAACAACAACGAAGTTCTCAGTTTTCATAATTGTAGAATAAGAGGGATAGAACTTGGTATTGAAAGCCCTTTTTACTCTAAAATTGCTTGTGATTCTGTGACCGGGGATAAGTCAGATCCCCCAAATGAGAAGGGTGGGGATCACCCTTGGGTCCCCACCAGGTGGCCGCCATTGGAAGAAAAAGTAGTACAAGGCAAATAATATAGCATCCTTTCCTTTCTCCCCTCATTACTTCTTCCATTCCTCCCTTCTTCTTTTTCATCTGTTCCTTCCTTCCTTTCTTCTTTTTCTGTTCTTTTGTCCTTGCATTCCCCAAACTTGCTATACCTCTTGAAGCACTCGTTTTCACCCTTCCTAGCTAACTTCAGTCTATTCTTCAGATATTCTTTGCTTTTCTGGGAAGCCTTCTTTTGTAGGCTTTTCCAGATCTCTCAAATTTTGAGCATGATGCCCTTCCCATGTTCTCCAATAATGCACTCATGACCGTCATCATTGCATTTATCACTGTGATTTGAATTGTCTTCAACCGTTAATAGAATGTAAGAGTGGAGGGGGGAGGGCATGTAAGTTTCATGTCTTGTTCACTGCTTTATCCCAAAAGACCATACTGGTGCCTGGAACATAAAGGCCACTTCAATTTTGTTGAATAAAAAATAAATAAATATTCAGACACCATGCTAGGCAGCATGAATACAGGGATAAATAACGCAAAGCTTTAATCTCTCAAGGAATTAAAAGTCTCGTAGGGAAGATAGCACGAGCACTTGTTAAGTCGCTTCAGTTGTATCCAACTCTTTGTGACCCTATGAACCATAGCCCACTAGGCTGCTATGTCCATGGGGTTCTCCAGGCAAAAATACTGGAGTGGGTTGCCATGCCCTCCTCCAGGGGATCTTCCCACACCTCTTAACATCCTTTCCATTGGTAGGTGAGTTCTTTACTACTAGTGCCACACGGGAAGACCAGGGAGGATAGACAGGCAATCAAATAAGTGCAATGCTATATTATAAGAACAAGCATCAGAAATCTGTTCAAAATGCAAATGTATATAGTGGAAAGAGTTTGAGTGGGTCTAAGAAAGTTGTATAAGAGATTGGCAAACTGGATCTTAAGGATGAGCAGAAATGTGTCACTCTGGGAAAAGCAAAGGACATGCAAGGCACAGCATCAGCATATTTACTCAACTAGTAGTTAATAATCCCCAAGCATGTGCCAAATACTATTACAGGTATGGGTGGTATAGCAGGCACGTTGGGAAACACCCTCCTCAAGTCCCTTCCCTCCCTTGCAGAGGTCTTCTTTCTGTCTGACCCATGTCATCCTGCATCTCTGCAGCAGCCCTGCAAGTGTAGGTATTTACCACATATGAAAATTTATGGGGAAATTGCATTTCCTTGATCCAAGAGAACAAGGTCTTGGCTGTTTTTGTGCTGAGGAGGACGTGAGGGCTTGAGTTTCTCAGTGTTTTGATCAAAGGCACACAGCTGTTACATGAGAACGCCCTGGAAATGTAATCTGAGTTCTCCAAGGCATAGACTGGGCCTCACCATCTGTCTCAGGCCACAATCTGAGGATTATCTTTGGCTGAACATCCCTTGCATGGGTCAAATATTAAAACAAGCATCTGCCAGGGAGAATAACAAGGTAAGAAAAAAATGCACATGAAATAAAGGCTAGAAGAAGTCTCATAGATCAACACACACCATTATGCAGAGCTTTTATGGAGGCAATTAGTGAAAAGAAATACAGAGTTACACAGAGTAAAAGATAGGCCATTAAAGGGGTTGTTTCATGACAAAACTGGTATTTCCATTTGCAGCAAATTTTATACAGGGCTCTCAGCAGTGAAAGAGTGGAGTCCTAACCACTGGATACCAGGGAATCCCCTGAAAACATGTTTATTTTACTTTTTCACTTGCCTGAGGATAGAATTCTGAGTTGGACTCAGTTTTTCTTCAGAATTTTGAAGTAATTGGAAGCCTTCTATCTTCCAATATTGCTGATGAAAAGTTGGAAGCCAATCTAATTACTTCTTTGAATGTTTTCTTCTCCTTGTACAATTTCTGTTTACTTAAGATTGCATTTCTTCTGTTTGTGTTGAACTTTAACTTCCACATTTTCTGATAATCTTTAAGTATGTAGGACTAAAAACTGCTAAGACTCTCTGAGTACAGGGGTGAAGCTTGTTGATTGTGCACTTCTGTGTAAGATGAGCTGTTAGGGACTTTTCACTGGGGGAATTCCAATGTCAGTATCTTTTCCCCCTTGGGCTGCTCAGATTCCTCAGAGAAGGCTTTTCCAATCCTTTGCCCAGAGCTACATGTGAAGGCTTATATTCCACTCTTAATGGAACCTGAGTAGGGGAAGGCGCCTGGGGTGGGATATGGGTTCACAGTTTAGATGTATGCTTATTTAAATCCACCCTTTCTTCAGTCTTTAATTGTGCCATTGGTTTCCCAGTCCAGAGAGTCTCTTCAAGGAATAAAACTGTAGTCTCTGCTTAGGTTGAGGAAGAATAGTTGTTAGCTGTATCAAGGTTAAGGGAAGGGAGGGATCTTTGGAACCTAGCAATTTCTTGAAAGGCTCTGAACTAGTTATCTTATCTTAGCTATCCCCACTGCTGCCAATCTGTACTGTATAAATCAGATGGACTCTTGGCTTTCCCTACTACTAGTTTAGGATTCAGCTTTCTTAGTTCTGCTAAATTGGTTACAGCAGTCCTTTTGCATCACAGCTTCCAAAACTTACTTGCTGCTTTCTTCTCTTTGATTCTTATCATCCTTATGGATTTATGCTTTAAAAAAGTCTCTCTACTGTCATTTTAGAAGGATTTTGAGAGACAGTAAAATTATATGCATATGTTGTATCTTTCTGTCTTAACCCAGAAGCCCAGAAAACTTTTAAATTCAGGTGAAGATATGCCATTTCTATTACTGTATCTTGAACTTCCACTGAAGCCAGGAAATTAGCAAGTAGATAGCATAAGGGTTCAGAATTTACACCATGGAATCAAACCTGCGATTGAACCCTATGTCTGTCACAAAATATTGATAGTGGCTAATGTTGCTATTATGTACTTAATTTTTTCCTCCTAACATTTCTCTCTTTCCCTACAATATGCATGTATGTGTGTGTGTTTATATCACTCAATTGTGTCTGACTCTTTGTGACCCCATGGACTGTAGCCGGCCAGGCTCCTCTGTCCATAGAATTCTCCAGGCAATACTGGAGTGGATAGTCATTCCTTTGTCCAAGGGAACCTTCCCAACCCAGGGATAGAACCCAGGTCTCCCAGATTGCAGGCAGATTCTTTACTGCTGATTCAACAGGGAAGCCCACAACATGCATATATTACTTTTATAATTAGAAAAGTTAATATTATTTAAATAAAATAATGCTAATTGAAATGGGTAATACAAACATTTCATCTCAGTTTTATTCTTAAATAGAGAATAGAGCTACTCATTTGCTTAAAAAGTTTGTGTAGAAATAGTTCTAGCTAGTAATTATAGTTTGTTGCAACCTGTGAAGATTTATTATATAAGTAGTTTAAAAAATATAACACCCAGACCATATAATCATGTTACATTCACAAAAGGAAATACTGACCTGTATCAGCAAGATCTTCCTTTCTGTGATGAGTTCAGGGACAGGCTTCACTGAAAAGAAAAAATTCTCTAACATCTTTTAATAATTAGTAGAATTGAAAACTTATCAGCCTTAAAAGGGTGACAATAGATTGAATATCTTTTGTCTTATCTCCCTTCTTGTCTAATGTTTTTCTTCTTTAAATCTTAATTTGATTTTTTCTTTATTATCTTCTAGGAATCATAAGAAGGTTAGTATAAAATATTTATATATCTATATTCCCATTGAATGATCCATCTTACATTTCATCACTATCATATCAGGACTCTTTTACTTCTTTGAGAAGTTCAAATAGAGTTTCATTATGTATTTAATATTGATGATGAAAATTTAAGGGAATGAGGATGTTCCATGAATGACATAGATAGGATCAAAGCCTGGGTGCTATGGAGTTACCAGTAAGGTTTGTGAATTCTTCATACAAAGCATAGACTATGGACTGAATGCGTAACATTTATTACAATTTTTCAAATATTTGTTGATGCTATCATATTTAATATAATATGAATTCATTTCTTTTCTCTCTTTAGTCGCTAAGTCATGTCCAACTCTTTCGACCTCATGGACTCTAAGCCTGCCAGGCAAGAATACTGGAGTGGGTTTCCATTTCCTTCTCCAGGGGCTAGCAGTACAGTTAATTCTCAGTTCTCTAACTCTGATCATCTGTGCCTCTCTTCCTGCAGAAAACCCACCCCAGATGAAGCAAGCATTGACTGTCTCCTATTTGAGGGGAAGTGTTCTAAGAACACTGACACCAACAACATGGCTAGAACCACTGGCCCTTGGAATTAGCCCACTAACCCTTGGAACTAGCTCCTGAGAGAATTTGAAATAGTCATCAACATTTCCCTCTACTTTTGCAGGAAATACTAGAAGTAAATAAGGGGACATGGAATTTAACAGCTGACTACCAGTGTTTTACATTCAGTTGTTTGGAAATATACTGATTCAGCTCTGGCTAGAAAATATAGAATTACTTTATTACTTCTGTTAGGTAGGTAGAATAGGGAAAAGGAGTCCAAAATGACTGTGGCTAAAAGACAAGGAAGGTCCGAGGACCAGAGTGAAGACTTCAGGCAGAACAAACAGAACAAACAGCACTCCTGGCTAAGCCCAATTTGCATAGGGCAGGCCCAGGTGGAAGAAAAAACATATAAAAGGAGGAGCCAAAGCGCTTTCTCTGGGACTCTCTCTCCCGCGTGCATGCGTGCGCGCGCTCTCTCTTTCTCCCTCCCCACACACTCCTTCACTCCCTTCTCTTCGAGTCTTGGATTCTCCTGCTATCTTCTAAATAAAATGGAGCTGTAACACTGATTTGCCTAAGAGCTGTAACACGGTTTGTCCAAGACCCAAGAGCTGTGATGCACTGAGGGTTTTAATGTCCATCGGTCCAAATCTTTGTTGTGACGAGACAAAGAACCGAGGAACATACACTCGCGTGACATCTATGGTGCCGTGACTTGGATCAAACTTGGCTGAAACAACCTCCGCGTGGAAGAGGCCAAGCACAGCAGGAGCCCAATTCAGCAAAGCTCCCGCGCTAGAAGCAGAAGGCGAAGAAACACAGCTCAGGGGAAGGCCCATCTTGCTGGAAACCGGGACAGCGAAAAAAGAACTCAGCAGAAAGCTCACACGGCCCAGTCTCAGATTCCAGAAGACCTCCGGTTAAGGTAAGAGGTCCTTGCTCCTATGGCTGGAGGGACCTTTACAATCTCTCGTTTCTTGTTTCCTCAAACCTCCCGCAAACAGGCGGGCAGCAGGGGCACAATTGAGGGACTCTGGAGAGGCTATTCCTCAGCATGTCCCAAAGGCGCTATCTGCTGAGCCCCAGTATCTGTTACACAAGCCGGTGGGGGTTCTTCTGTCCTTTCTCTTCTCTGTGCCAAAGATCAGACCAATGAAACTGTGAGCACCGGTCAGATATTTAGCAAATTTTCCAGCAGGCTATGAAGGGGATTCCTTGGCATGTTTTTCCCACTGCTTTTTCCTCCTGTCCTTCAGCTCTCTCCCAGGACTCAGGCCCAGCCAAAACTAATGAAACTCAAGCTCTGATGTCTCATTGCAAAAATTCATTGAGAGGCAAAGCAATAAGAGGTAGATTTGTTAGGATACAGAGAGCAGCCACCCTTCAGGGTGTGAACCATTGCCAAGGGCAAGGGCTTCGGCCATGGAATTAGGCCTGGCTAGGTTTTGTGAGGGGATGGAATTCATATGCTAATGAGTGAGAGGATCATCCCAGCCATTGGGGAACCACCCACTCCTCCCTCTTTTGACCTTGTGCCTTGGAGCTGTCCTGCCACCTCTGGGTGTGTCTGTTGGCTTATAGATTGGGGATTAAGGTTTACTTGAATTTGACTTGTCATCTTGGACCCAATTGATTTTAATTGGTTTACATTATACCCTTGTGCTATGTAATTCTTTCAAAAGTTGTGCTCTGCCCGCTTCCCTCCTGTTTCATGCTCTTTTCCTGAGCCCCATCCAGACCCACAAGGTTTCTACAATCTTCTGGAGAGACAACCAGAAAATAGCTGGCCTTGGGAGGGAAATACTCTATAATATTCAACCCCCTAATCCTACCCAATATTGGTAACACTGGAGATCTTGGGGGTGCCCAAACTCCAGTCCGGGGGGTCCCAGGAGGTCATCACGCCTTGACCTGCCTAGGGATCAGTCTTCGAAAGGTTGTCACGCCTCAACTTGTTTGGGGATCCTTTAGTCCCAGGGGTCCCAGGAGGTCGTCACGCCTCTACCTGCCCAGGGACCCAATCCTCGGGAGGCTGTCACGCCTCAACCTGCCCGGGGATTTGATCTCTAGGAGGCTGTCACACCTCAGTCTGCCTGGGGATCTGCACCCTGACCCAGGGACGCTTGGCTCTCAGGTTGCAACAGTTCTGGGTAAGATGAACTTATATCGTATCTATTCCTGTCCACGGTGGGCAAACTAGCAATGAGTTACAAATCTCTTAATTCTACCCAGCATTGGTAACACTGGAGATCTTGGGGACGCCCAAACTCCAGTCCGGGGGGTCCCAGGAGGTCATCACGCCTTGACCTGCCTAGGGATCGGTCTTTAAGAGGTTGTCACGCCTCAACCTGCTCGGGGATCCTCTAGTCCCAGGGGTCCCAGGAGGTCGTCATGCCTCGACCTGCCCAGGGACCCAATCTTCAGGAGGCTGTCAAGCGTCGACCTGCTCGGGGATTTGATCTCTAGAAGGCTGTCACGCCTCAGCCTGCCTGGGGATCTGCACCCTGACCCGGGGACGCCTGGCTCTCAGGTTGCAACAGTTCTGGGTAGGATAAGCTTCAGAAAGACTCACCCCTAAGGAAGTCCACCCATGGAAACATAAAGAAGCCTATTACTTGTGAGACTGTGCCCAGTCTCAGCAATAACTCAGGAGCCCAATGAAAATCCCATTGCCTTTCTGGAAAGGCTAAAAGAGGCACTCCAAAAGTTTACCAACCTGGACTTAGACTCCTATGAGGGACGGGTGATTTCAAAGGACAAATTCCTGTCCCAATGTGCATCAGATACCAGAATTAAGTTACAGCAGCTACAACAGCAGGACCCTGCTGCCTCTTTAGATGAGAGGATCCAGACAGCCACCAATACCTTTTATAACAGAGAACAGGAGAAGGAGGCCAAGGCCCAGGAGAAGGAGAGAAAGAAAGAGACAAGGCATGCCCAGATGCTGGCTGCCCTCCAGAGAAGCCCTATGGCAAACTCCGAGTCCTTGAGGGACAAAGCACGAGACAGATGCCTGATCTGTAGACACGCAGGGCATTGGGCCAAAGAGTGTCCAAACTGTGACAAGTCTCCTAGAACGGCTTGGCACAAATGCTGTCAACAGGGACATTGGGCGGCACTCTGCCCTCGGGACCCAAGAGCCTCAAGGTCAAGTGCCAAGCCTACCCTCACGATGGTTCAAGAGGACTGAAGCGGCCCGGCTCCAGCCAGCCCGCCTGTCACAGGTAACCATCACGGGGCTGGAGCCAAGGTTGCAACTGGATATGGCAGGTAGGTCCGAGAATTTCTTGGTTGACACAGAGGCTACCTACTCTGTCTTGATCTCCTACTCTGGAGCCTTCTCCTCCCAAGCCTGTACCATTTTGGGTGCTACAGGAAAAGCAACTACTAAAAGATTCACCCGAGCACTTCTTTGTTGCTGGGATGGACAAATATTTTCCCACCAGTTTCTGGTGGTCCCTGAGTGTCCTACCCCCTTATTGGGAAGAGATATACTCACTAAACTGGGGACCACCCTTGTGATGGGAAGTTTTTCAGCCCCTAGAGCTCTACAGCTCCTGGCTACTACTGAAGAACCCATTACACCTTCAATGGAGAGGGACCAAAAACTATGGGAAGACAAAATTAACCCCCAGGTGTGGGATAAGGGGATTTCTGGACGAGCCCACCGAGCTGAACCAGTCATCATTGTCCTCTGAGATCCCACTCAGTTTCCTAACCGGAAACAATATCCTCTTAAAAGAGAGGCTTGGGAGGGACTACAGCCTTTAATAAATAAATTCCTTGCTTGTGGGCTATTGGTCCCCACCAGTTCGCCATGTAACACCCCAATCCTCTCAGTAAAGAAAAAAGACAGAACCTGGCGAATGGTTCAAGATCTCCGGATCATAAATGAAGCTGTAGTCCCCCTCCATCCCACAGTACCCAATCCTTATGTAATCTTGGGAGAAATCCCACCCAGTGCCAAATGGTTTACAGTCTTGGATCTCAAAGATGCATTTTTTTGCATACCACTGGCTAAAGAATCCCAATATCTTTTTGTCTTTGAGTGGGAGGCCCCAGGAGAAAAACACCAACAGATAACTTGGACAGTATTACCTCAGGGGTTCAGAGATAGCCCCCACCTGTTTGGGCAGGCCCTTAGCCGGGATCTCCTAGATCTAGACCTGGGACCTAATGGGAAAATATTACAATACGTAGATGACCTACTAATCTGCTCTCCAGATGAGAAAAGTGCCCAACAACATGCAATTCAGGTTCTAAACTTCTTGGCAGAAAGGGGATATAAAGTCTCCTGTGCTAAGGCACAGATGGTCGAGACAAAGGTCACTTACCTGGGAATTCAGATTAACATGGGTCCAGGAGGCTGTCCTCTGATCGGGAACAAGGAATTCTCCAGTTGCCCTCCCCCACGACTCGAAAACAATTGAGGGCTTTCCTGGGGCTAACTGGTTATTGTAGAATCTGGAAACCCAACTATGGTCTAATTGCCCAGCCCTTATATGAAAGCTTACACTTACAGGCCTTAACTCAGGCACTGGCCTTGAGGTTGCCAGACCCAGAAAAAGCATTCCAACTGTATGTCCATGAAAGAGAGGGAATAACCTTGGGAGTGTTAACTCAAAGGTTGGGACTGAGCCCCAGCCTGTAGCTTACTTATGCAAGAGGCTAGATCCAACTTCCGGAGGTTGGCCCCCCTGCCTTCGAAATCTTTCAGCTATTGCAATCATGATAGGAGATGCTTTAAAACTCTCCTTTGTGGGCAAACTAACTATTTTTCCCAGCCACCAAGTAAAACAACTCCTAAATGGGAGAGGCCACTTATGCATGTCTGATCAAAGAATCCTCAGATATCAAGTAATGCTGATGGAAAATCCAGGCCTCACTATATCCCCTTGTGAGGTTCTTAACCCAGCCACCCTCCTGCCTACCCCCGAGGGCTCTCTCCCCTTTCACTCTTGTCTAGAAACCTCGGACCACTGGACAAAACCCCGAGAGGGATTGTCAGAAGATCCTCTGACCAATCCCGAGGAAATCTGGTACACTGATGGAAGCGGCTTTGTCTTGGATGGAAAAAGAAGAGCAGGGTATGCAGTAGTCTCCAGTTTTGAGACCACAGAGGCTAAGCCTCTGCCACCAGATACTTTAGGCCAATTAGCTGAGCTCATAGCCCTGACTCGAGCTTTAGAGCTGGGAAAAGGAAAAAGAATAGCCATTTACACTGACTCCAAGTATGCCTTTCTGGTGCTACATGCATATGCAGCTGTTTGGAAAGAAAGGGGCCACTTGACCACCTGAGGGTCCCCAATCAAATATGGTGATCAGATTGTTCGACTCTTGGAGGCGGTCCATCTGCCTACTGAGGTTTCAGTCTCCCACTGTAAAGGACACCAAAAAGGGAACACGGAAGTGGCATGAGGGAACCAAGCAGCTGATCAGGCAGCTAGGAGAGCAGCATTACAGAACCATGACCTAATAAGGATTGCCACCTTAGTTCCACAGACTAATTTGCCAGAAACTCCTTCATATACTGAAGGTGAGATTCTTAAAGCTAAGAGCGAGGGCTTTCAAGAAGATCATATGGGGTGGTTCCAAAAGGAGGGACTCCTTTTTCTGCCTGGAAATCTCCAATAGAAGTTGGTTAACTTCTTACATGCCACTACTCATTTAGGAGAAAAGGCCCTCCAAAGAGTACTAGAAAGGTCCTTCAGAGGAAAAGGCCTCCAAACAACTATAAGACAGGTAGTCTCCTCTTGTCCCACTTGCCAAGTAAACAACCCTCAAGGAGCTCAAAGACCCCAGCTGGCCCAGCCCATCCAATGACGTGGGGCCTACCCAGGAGAGGACTGGCAGATGGACTTCACCCAGATGCCAGTTTCCCAAGGGTATAAATACCTATTAGTTATGATAGATACATTCACAGGATGGATTGAAGGCTTTCCCACCCGGACCGAGAAGGCTGAGGAGGTAGTTAAAAAACTGCTCCATGAAATCATTCCAAGATTTAGTCTGTCCAGGTCATTACAAAGTGACAATGGGACATCATTTACTTCTAAGGTCACCCAAGGGGTCTCAAAAACATTGGACATTACTTATTATCTCCATTGTGCCTGGAGGCCTCAATCTTCAGGAAAAGTAGAAAGAGCCAATCAATTCTTAAAATCAGCGATAAAAAAGAACCCAGGAGACCTTCCTGGGATGGAAGGAGGCTTTACCAATGGCTCTCCTCCGTACCCGCATTGCCCCTAAGGAACAGGTTGGTCTTAGTCCTTATGAGATGCTATATGGGAGACCTTTTGTTTATGTCAATGACCTCTTCCTAGATCCAGAAGTTCAGACCCTCCAGTCTTATACCATAGCCATTGGGCAATTCCAACAGGATATACGCTTGTGGGGTGTGAACCAGGACCCAAAAGATTCTAAAGAGTCACCACTATATGCTCCAGGAACTCAAGTCCTAATTAAAGTCTGGAAAGATGGGTCCCCAAAGGCTCAACTCCAGCCCACATGGAAAGGCCCCTACCCTGTAATACTTTCTACCCCCACAGCAGTCAAGGTACCAGGACATGACTCCTGGATTCACTACTCATGAGTCAAGCCATGGAAGAAAACAGAAGAGGACACTCAATACACCTGTGAGCCCCTGGGAGCTCTCAGATACCTATTCAGGACTACCAATGTGTGTCATTCTAATGAACACCCCCAAAATCTGGTTTCTGGGGATAAGATTTCTCAGGATAGCTCTAAGGAGCCAACAGAGCTTGACAGAGACTGTACTCCAAAACAGACAGGAGATAGATCTTCTGATCCCTGAACAAGGAGGGGCTTGAGCTATCCTGGCCATGTGAATTTAAAATTGACCAATGTCCCTACTAGTCCTTGTTATGCTATATTGATGATGCCTATGATTATTCCATGTACTGTCAATTGTCTAACCTGTTTTGTCTCTGCCCAGGTCAACCAGCTACAACATGCAGTGCCAGTTCAACAAAGATATAAAACTACAGCTGACCATGGAAAATATCACACACCCTTGGACAGCACTATAGGACTCTGAGGTTTGAGACTAGCAAGAGGGGGAGGCCCAATACCCGCTCGCCACCCCAGTTCAGCAGGAAGTAGCCAGAAAGACCTTGACGCCCCTATTCCCAAAGAATTGGGCCTCCCATCTCTTGAGGGGGGAATATTAGGTAGGTAGAATAGGGAAAAGGAGTCCAAAATGACTGTGGCTAAAAGACAAGGAAGGTCCGAGGACCAGAGTGAAGACTTCAGGCAGAACAAACAGAACAAACAGCACTCCTGGCTAAGCCCAATTTGCATAGGGCAGGCCCAGGTGGAAGAGAAAACATATAAAAGGAGGAGCCAAAGCGCTTTCTCTGGGACTGTCTCTCGCGCGTGCATGCGCGCGCGCGCTCTCTCTCTCTCTTTCTCTCTTTCTCCCTCCCCACGCACTCCTCCACTCCCTTCTCTTTGAGTCTTGGATTCTCCTGCTGTCTTCTAAATAAAATGGAGCTGTAACAATGATTTGCCTAAGAGCTGTAACACGGTTTGTCCAAGACCCGAGAGCTGTGATGCGCCGAGGGCTTTAATGTCCGTCTCTCCAAATCTTTGTTGTGACGAGACAAAGAACCGAGGAACATACACTCGCATGACACTTCCTTCTGGCTAGAAAATACAGAATTACTTTATTACTTCCTAAAGTACATTATTTGTATATTGTCACCCTGCTTATTTAACTTATATGCAGAGTACATCATGAGAAATGCTGGGCTGGAAGAAGCACAAGCTGGAATCAAGATTGCCGGGAGAAATATCAATAACCTCAGATATGCAGATGACACCACCCTTATGGCAGAAAGTGAAGAGGAACTAAAAAGCCTCTTGATGAAAGTGGAAGAGGAGAGTGAAAAAGTTGGCTTAAAACTCAACATTCAGAAAATGAAGATCATGGCATCTGGTCCCATCACTTCGTGGGAAGTAGATGGGGAAACAGTGGAAACAGTGTCAGACTTTATTTTTGGGGCTCCAAAATCACTGCAGATGGTGATTACAGCCATGAAATTAAAAGACGCTTACTCCTTGGAAGGAAAGTTATGACCAACCTAGATAGCATATTGAAAAGCAGAGACATTACTTTGCCAACAAAGGTCCATCTAGTCAAGGCTATGGTTTTTCCTGTGGTCATGTATGGATGTGAGAGTTGGACTGTAAAGAAAGCTGAGCGCCGAAGAATCGATGCTTTTGAAGTGTGGTGTTGGAGAAGACTCTTGAGAGTCCCTTGGACTGCAAGGAGATCCAACCAGTCCATTGAGAAGGAGATGAGCCCTGGGATTTCTTTGGAAGTACTGCTGCTAAAGCTAAAACTCCAATACTTTGGCCATCTCATGCAAAGAGTTGACTCATTGGAAAAGACTCTGATGCTGGGAGAGATTGGGGGCAGGAGGAGAAGGGGACGACAGAGAATGAGATGGCTGGATAGCATCTCTGACTCGATGGACGTGAGTCTGAGTGAACTCCAGGAGTTGGTGATGGACAGGGAGGACTGGCGTGCTGCGATTCATGGGGTCGCAAAGAGTCGGACATGACTGAGCGACTGAACTGAACTGAACTGAACTGAAAGTACATTAAGACATAAAAGTCAGTTCAGGATAACATAGTTTTTGTATTGAAGGTGAATCTGCAATTAAAAATCTGCTCAACTCTAGATCTGGAGAGTCAGTTGCGAAACCCGAGTGACCATTTGTCACTGAGATATATAGGTGCTTGAATTTCTTAGTTGATGCTGCCAGAGAGATGTGGTCACTGGTCAAGGGGAGGAAAGAAAAGAAATCTTGTCCTTTACATGCATAGTTAGTTTGAGTGTAATCACTCAACTCTGAAAAAATGGATTTAATTTTCACAACAATTTAAATGAATTCATTTAAAGGTATTAAAGCATTTTGTCTAAAAGTCTGAGAATCATTTATCTAGTTAAATGAGCACTTGACATGGGACATGTCCTTAAATATTGACCTTAAATATTGCTTTCATATGTGAAAGGTAAGACTCCATCCTGGGTTAATCATTTAACTAGTCACCCCACTCCAGTACTTTTGCCTAGAAAATCCCATGGACGGAGGAGCCTGGTAGGCTGCAGTCCATGGAGTCGCTAGAGTCGGACACGACTGAGCGACTTCACTTTCACATTTCACTTTCCTGCATTGGAGAAGGAAATGGAAACCCACTCCAGTGTTCTTGCCTGGAGAATCCCAGGGACGGGGGAGCCTAGTGGGCTGCCGTCTATGGAGTCGCACGGAGTCGGACATGACTGGAGCAACTTAGCAGCAGCAGCAGCAGCAGCAGCAGTGATTCATTTAGTTTTCCTCATTTGAAAAATGGAGATAATAATACATACTATATTTATTCTTCCAGGAACTGTGCATGTCAAGTGCTTTAAAGAAGCCACATACTTTGAAAATATTGGATGTCACTATGATGACAGTTATTATCACAGTCATCCATATAATGATATAAAACCTAAAGAGAGAATTGAAAAAAATGATTCACTTACCCCATACATCAAGTGTCTTGATTGCTAAGCTCATAGGATTTTAGTTTTTGTTGTTTAGTAATAATTTATTTAAAAAATAGAATCAAAATTTCTGGGTCAGTATGACAGAATGTGTACATGCAGAAATCTCCAGCTTCTGTTCTAAATGCTTAAGAACTACGGATAAAATATTGTCATATATATGTGTGTGTATATATATACACACACATATATAATAAACACTTTCAAAGACAACTGAGACAACCACTATGGATAGAGAGGGAAGCTACAAAGGTAATCAGAGCCTGAAGGTACATAGTTTTCAGGAAATTGGGACTGGAAAGAGGATGAAGACTTCAATGTCTTTATAAGAGCAAGGGCTCAATATGCCTCTGTCATAATGAGGAAGAAGTTTTCTTCTTCATTATGGGGAACACGTATTATTTGCTTTGCTCTCAAATATCATCTGTGTTCTGTGTTGAAAGAGAAAGGAAGTACATTTACTTACCCATCTGAAACTTACTTCTGTCAAAATCTGGTAGTTGAAACAGGTTTCTGTGTGAGACCGGAATTTGAGCTTGAATAATATATAATGGTTGTAACTCGACCACCTGAATAAGTGAGAATCCCAAGACAAGGGCACAATATGCAACGTGGTTTGAGGCCAGAAAACTGGTGAAGCAAGGATGACTCTGCCTTACATGCAAGCCAAACATAGGAGGAACTCTGCACTGAAGATACAATCTCAAGCAAAAAGAACACAAGGACACTTGGTATCAGAAAAAGTCATTAATAGAATCCATAAGTAAGAAAATTCACAACCATAAAAAGAGAGCTAACAAAATGATCTAAAAGGCCTTAAAGCTTAAAACTGTCCCCAAAATCAACCAACGAACCCCTAACCCACCCCGTTGCCCCAAGCAGCAATCCTTGAAAAGCAAAATCACCATCCATAAAACAAGATTAGGAATTTATGAAAGCAGCATGAAAGTAGCATGGAAATGAATTTATTGGTAATCTTGGAAATAAAGTGTAGTCACAAAACTTAAAAATACAATGGACGGGTTGAATAATAGCTTTTAAAGAATGAAAGAGGGACTTTATGAATTGGAAGACAGAACAGAAGAAATCTCCCATAATGCAAAAAGACATGTAAAAAGTGTAAAAGAAATATGGAAGATTTCAGACTATCTGCAGGATATATCAACCAGATCAGTAGCCTACTCCTCAGTCATAGCAATAGAGGTCAGAAAACAATGCAGTTATTGTTTTAAAGCACTAAGAAAAAATGAATGTAAACATAAAATTTGATACTCGGCAAAAAGATCATTTAACAGGGAAGTCTAAAGAAAGCAAATTTTAGGTACATGAGGAGCAAGAAAGTTTGCTATTTCAGCAAAGAATTGTTAATGAAAAAAATTCAGTATTGAAACTGACTCTTATTGGAAGAATTATTGAATGATGAATTTCAGCAAGAAGAGAAGGGAAGGATGAAGTGTAATGCAAGAATACTAGGTGTGCTTGTAAATCTGGAAAATATCTTAATGTAAGAAAGTGTTGTTTGTATAAAAAATAGTAGTGACAATAAGAACAGTACTGTTGACATTAAAACAGAGACTAAAGAAACAATAATTACCTGAACTTTAGAGGATATCAGAGGGAATGAGAAGATCTTTAATATTCTTTTCTTATTTAGAAGGAAGATTGAGATGTTGAGTAAATTTAGGTTTTAATAAAAAAATGTATGCCTAAATATGTATTTAGATTATTGGGTTAATCTTTCAAAGAATAAAAATGGAAGAATTTCCAAGTCAATAGAGAGAAAAATAAAAACAAAAACAGGACAACTTTATGAAAACAAGTAGGAAAGGGAAAAAAGGGAAAATGTGGAAAATATAAAATGTTATAAGTATTTCAGAATAATCTCAGAAATATAAGTTGAACCTATCTATTCAGAGATATACACTTAGACTAAATTTTTAAAATTTGGCTGTATGCAATTTAGAGAAACACATATAAAACAAAATTGTATAGAAATGTTGGAAATAAAGAAATCTAAATGTTACCAGGTGAGTACTCATCAAAGCGCAGAAGCTATTACAGCATTATTTAAAACAGATAATATAGGATATAAAATTAAAAGCACTGAGGAATAAGAAGAAAAGTAATCTTAAATCAACTAACACAAGAGGGGAGTAGAAGAAGGTGAACTCATCTTCTCCTGTGAGAACTCCAAATTTACAACTAATCGCTGAACAACCATTGACAGGAGAATGATGGATCCCACACACACAAAAAAAGATACCTCATGTCCAAGGGCAAAGGAGAAGCCCCAATAAAACAATAGGAGAGGCGAAATTGCATTTAGAATCAAGCCCCATACCTGCCAAAGATGCTCAGAGGGCTCAAAGAAAACCTTTTGTGTACCAGGAACCAGGGACCCCACAAGAGACTGGGCCAGACCTGCCTTAGCTTGTTTGAGTGTCTCCTGTGGAGGCACAGGTCAGCGGTGGACTGCTGAGGGGACAGGGGCTTTGGCTCAGCAGACCGGGGGAGTGAAGTGTGTGAGCCCCACCATAGAGCTTCTGATCAGACAACCCACAAACTGGAGAATAATTATACCAAAAAAGTTCTAGAACTGTTGTTAAAGTTCTAGGGCCCACAACAGATTTCCCAAACTGGGGATCTGCCAAAGGGACTGAGAACCCCCAGGGAATTTGAAGACCAGTGGGATTTGATTACAGAATGTCCACAGAACTGGAGAAACAGACTCTTGGAGAGCACAAACAAAACCTTGTGCAGACCAACCCAGGAGAAAGGAGCAGTTACCTCACAAGAGACTGAGCCAGACTTGCCTGTCAGTGTCCAGGAGTCTCTGGCAGAGGCATGCCATGTGGCCTGCCATGTGTTTGGGGGCACTGAATACAACAGTCCTAGCATAAACCCTTTTACAGGAGGTCACCATTACCACCGTTATTCCTGCCATAGTTTGGCCTAGGCCAACTAGAGGAAGGGAACACAGTCTCACACATCAACAGAAAATTGGATTAAAGATTTAGTGAGCATGACCCTGCCCATCAAAGCAAGACCCAGATTCCCCTACAACCAGTCCCTCCCATCAGGATGCTTCCATAAGTCTCTTATCCTTATCCATCAGAGGGCAGACAGAATGAAAAGCACAATTACAGAAAACTAATCAAACTGATCACTTGCATCACAGCCTTGTCTAACTTGTCTACTATGAGCTATGTCATGTAGGGTCACCCAAGATAGACAGGTCATGGTGGAGAGTTCTGACAAAACGTGCTCCACTGGAGAAGGGAATGGCAAAACACTTCAGTGTTCATGCCTTGAGAACTCCATGAATGTTATGAAAAGGCAAAAAGATATAACACTGAAAGAAAAACTTCCCAGGTCGGTAGGTGCCCAATATGCTACTGGAGATCAGTGGAGAAATAGCTCTAGATAGAATGAAGAGGCTGAGTCAAAGCAAAAACAGCCCCAGTTGTGGATGTGATTGGTGATGGAAGTGAAGCCTGATGCTGTAAAGAACAATATTGCATAGGAACCTGGAATGTAGGTCCATGAATCAAGGTAAATTGGAAGTGGTCAATGGAGATGGCAAGAGTAAATATTGATTTTTAGGAATCAATGAACTAAAATGGGCTGGACTGGGTGAATTTAATTCAGATGACCATTATATCTACCACTGTGGGCAAGAATCCCTTAGAAGAAATGGAGTAGCCCTCATAATCAACAAAAGAGCCTGAATTGCAGTGTTTGGGTGCAATCTCAAAAGCAACAGAATGATTTCTGTTCATTTCCAAGGCAAACCATTCAATATCACAGTAATCTAAATATATTATACCCCAACCACAAATGCTGAAGAAGCTGAAGCTGAACAGTTCTATGATGACCTACAAGACCTTCTAGAACACCAAAAAAAGATGTCCTTTTCATCATAGGGGACTGGAATTCAAAAGGAGGAAGTCAAGGGATACCTGGAGGAACAGGCAAGTTTGGCCTTGGAGTACAAAATGAACCAGGGCAAAGGCTAACAGAGTTTTGCTAAGAGAATTCACTGGTCATATCAAAAACTGTCTTCAAACAACACAAGAGATGACTCTACTCATGGACATCACTAAGTGGTGATGGTCAATACCACTGATGGTCAATACAGAAATCAGATTGATTATATTCTTTGCAGCCAAAGATGGTGAAGCTCGATACAGTTAGTGAAAAAAAGACCAGGTGCTGACTGTGGCTCAAATCATGAACTCCTTATTGCAAAATTCAGACTTAAATTGAAGAAAGTAGGGAAAACCACTAGGCCATTCAGGTATGACCTAAATCAAATCCCTTACAATTATACAGTGAAAGTGACAAATAGATTCAAGGGATTAGATCTGATAATTAGAGTGCCTGAAGAATGATGGACAGAAGTTTGTAACATTGTACAAGAGGCAGTGATCAAAACCATCCCCAAGAAGAAGAAATGCAAAAAGGCACAATCATTGTCTGAGGTGGCCTTACAAATAACTGAGAAAAGAAGAGAAGTGAAAGGCAAAGGAGAAAAGGAAAGATATATCCATCTGAATGCAGAGTTTCAAAGAATAGTAAGAAGAGATAAGAAAGCCTTCCTAAGTGAGCACTGTGAAGAAATAAAGGAAAACAATAGAACAGAAGACTAGAGATCTCTTCAAGAAAATTAGAGGTGCCAAGAGAACATTTCATGCAAAGATGGGTGCAATAAATGACAGAAATGGTATGGACCTAACAGAAGCGAAGATATTCAGAAGAGATGGCAAGAATATGCAGAAGAACTATACGAAAAAGATCTTAATGATACAGATAACCACGATGGTGTGATCAGTCACCTAGAGCCAGACATCCTGGAATGTGAATTCAAATGGGCCTTAGGAAACATCACTATGAACAAAACTAGTGGAGGTGATAGAATTCCAGTTGAGCTATTTCAAATCCTAAAAGATGATGCTGTGAGAGTGCTGAACTCAATAAGCTAGCAAATTTGGAAAACTTGGCAGTGGCCCAGGACTGGAAAAAGTCAGTTTTCATTCTAATCCCAAAGAAAGGCAATGCCAAAGAATGTTCAAACTACCACACAATTGCACTCATCTCACACACTAGCAAAGTAATGCTCAAAATTCTCCAAGACAGCCTTCAACAGTACGTAAACTGAGAACTTCCAGATGTTCAGGTTGGATTTAGACAAGGCAGAGGAACCAAAGATCAAATTGCCAGCATCCACTGGATCATAGTAAAAGCAAGAGAATTCCAGAAAAACATCTACTTCTGCTTCATTGACTATGGCAAAGCCTTTGACTGTGTGGATCACAACAAATTGTAGAAAATTCTTCAAGAGATGGAAATAACATACCACCTTACCTGCCTCCTAAGAAATTTGTATGCAGGTCAAGAAGCAACAGTTAGAAACTGACATGGAACAACGGACTGGTTCCAAATTGGGAAAGGAGTATGTCAAGGCTGTATATTGTCACCCTGCTTATTTAACTTATAAGTAGAGTGGTTATATGGGAAATGCTGGAATGGATGGAGCACAAGTTGGAATCAAGATTTCTGAGAGAAATATCAATAATCTCAGATATGCAGATGACAACACTTATATGGCAGAAAGTGAAGAAGTTCTAAAGAGCCTGTTGATGAAAATGAAAGAGGAGAGTGAAATAGCTAGCTTAAAACTCAACATTCAAAAAACGAGGATCCTGGTATCCAGTCCCATCACTTCATGGCAGATAGATGGGGAAACAATGGAAACAGTGACAGACTTCATATTCTTGGGCTCTAAAATCACTGCAGATGCAGCCATCAAATTAAAAGTTATTTGCAAAAAATAAAAATAAAAGTTATTTGCTCCTCAGAAGGAAAGCTATGATCTACCTAGACAGCTTATTAAAAATTGGAGACATTACTTTACTGACAAAATTCCACATAATCAAAGCTAAGGCTTTTCCAGCAGTCATGTATGGATGTGAGAGTTGGACTAAAGAAAGCTGAGTGCCAAAGAGTTGATGCTTTTGAAATGTGGTGTTGGAGAAGACTCTTGAGAATCCCTTGGACAGCAAGGAAATCAAACCAATCAATCCTAAAGGAAATCAGTCCTGAATATTCATTCTAAGGACTGATACTGAAGCTGAAACTCCAATACTTAGGCCACCTGATGTGAAGAACAGACTCATTGAAAAAGACCTTGATGCTGGGAAAGATTGAAGGTAGGAGGAGACGGTGATGACAGAGGGTGAGATGGTTGAATGGTATCACTGACTCCGTGGACATGAGTTTGAGCAAGTTCTGGGAATTGGTGTTGGACAGGGAAGCCTGGAGTGCTGCAGTCCATGGGTTGTAAAGAGTAGGACATGACTGAATGACTGAACTGACCTGAGGTTATAAAACTCCCTAGAATTGTAATAATATAACAAGAAAGGTTCAAAAATATATACATCTGAAAAGAGTGTTATAGTGTAGGAAATGCAGACCTACAGTTATTATGGTATATTTTAACAGATCTTGCTCAGAAACAGATTAAATAACTGAAAATTATTTTGGGTATTGGGGGTTTGAGAAATAAAAATAGCAAGCTGACTTAACAGATATATATTAATATTATTTTTAATAATCAGACAATATACATTCTTTTTAAGCACACAGAAAACAGTTACATGAACTTTTCTCCTATTAGACTCAAAGACAGTCATCAAAAGTTACTACAATTCATAATAATAATGAAATAAAATTAAACAGAAACAATAGAAAAGAACCAAAATATCCATATATTTGATACAAAAATAACTCACTTCAAAATAATTTGTGGGTAAAGAGGAAATTCTAATGAGAAAGATAAAATTTTACAACTGACTGATAGTATCACGAGTGCTATCATACTGAAACATACAGAGAGCAGTTAAATTAGAGTTTAGGAGATTATAGACTCACATTCATATATTTGAAAACAAGGGAAAGAAAGTGAAGAGGAACTAAAAAGCCCCTTGATGAAAGTGAAAGTGGAGAGTGAAAAAGTTGGCTTAAAACTCAACATTCAGAAAACAAAGATCATGGCATTCAGTCCCATCACTTCATGGGAAATAGATGGGGAAACAGTGGAAACAGTGTCAGACTTTATTTTTCTGGGCTCCAAAATCACTGCAGATGGTGACTGCAGCCATGAAATTAAAAGACACTTACTCCTTGGAAGAAAAGTTATGACCAACCTAGATAGCATATTGAAAAGCAGAGACATTACTTTGCCAACAAAGGTCCGTCTAGTCAAGGCTATTGTTTTTCCAGTGGTCATGTATGGATGTGAAAGTTGGACTGTGAATAAAGCTGAGCACCGAAGAATTGATGCTTTTGAACTGTGGTGTTGGAGAAGACTCTTGAGAGTCCCTTGGACTGCAAGGAGATCCAACCAGTTCATTCTGAAGGAGATCAGCCCTGGTATTTCTTTGGAGGGAATGATGCTGGTCCTGAAACTCCAGTACTTTGGCCACTTCATGCAGAGTTGACTCACTGGAAAAGATTCTGTTGCTGGGAGGGATTGGGGGCAGGAGGAGAAGGGGATGACAGAGGATGAGATGGCTGGATGGCATCACTGACTCAATGGACGTGAGTCTGGGTGAACTCCGGGAGTTGGTGATGGACGGGGAGGCCTGGCGTGCTGCAATTCATACGGTCGCAAAGAGTTGGACACGACTGAGTGACTGAACTGAACTGAACTGAAGGGAAGGAAAAGAATCTTAGGCATTTAAATAAAGAAGCTAGAAACAAGACAAGGAATAAATCGAAAGAGAAAGAAGTAAGAAGTAAATATTAAAGGAGAATTTTTCAAATAGTAAACAAATTAATAAAATAGCAAGGTCCATTAATAAGGGGAAAAAAGCAAAACTAAATAATACTAGGAACAAAGAGACCTAGAAGTTACCTAGTTCAACAAGAAAAAAGAAAATATCAGGAATTGTTATTCACTTTGTTAGGTATGATAAAGATGTGGTGAATGGAAAAAAAAAGAGTGTTATCAATTAAACATGCATATGAAATGGTCACTATTTCCAGGATTTCCACTAAAACCTGGAAGACATAAGAAAAGAAGGAAAGAAAAAGGAAAGAAAATAAAGGAAAAGTGAGAGGGATAATGATAAATGTGACAAGACTGGCAAAAATATAATTGCTAAAACTTAGGGTTTGCTGGGGCTTCCCTGGTGGTTCAGATGGATTATTTCTTCTACTTTTGTTAAAAATTTCTAAAAGATAGGAGCATAACAATAGATCTGAGAGAACTGAAAAAAATCTAGAACACAATGATAAATGATACTAATAAAATTACAAAAAGATTATAGACAATTTTCGATTAATATAATAAATTGCCAGAATTGACTTAAGAAGAAATAGAAAATCTACTTTCTAAGAAATAGGATGTTTAACCATTAAAAATCATGAAATTAGCAGTCAGATATTTCCTCTGACACTCCAAAAAGGGCACCAGGCCCATAGAGTTTAATGGACTGTTTGTTTTAAACTTAACAAAAAAGAAAGGTATTGCCTTTTTTCCCAAACTGTTTCAGAGAAGAAAGAGGGAAACCTACTTATTCAGAGTAACATAACTGAGATGCTAAATCCTAAAAGGTTAATTACAAGACTAGGATTATATACCAAAACATAGCAGCTGTTTTATCTGGGGAGGTGGGAATGATTTAGAGAACTGAAAAGGGTAGTTCAATGGGACTTCAGCTTTATCTATAATATTTTAATTCTCTTATTAAAAGAACACAAGAAGCAACATGACAAAGTATAACCAAGCAGGACTCTATTGAGCCCTCCTGGGTCAGACCCTCTTAGGTCCTCTGCTTGCCTTTTGTTTGTAGAAAAATTTTAGCTTTCTAGGCCTTTCCCCAAGTTATCAAGAATATGTTTAATCAGAAAAATGAAAAAATGTAGAATTAAAGGGAAACAATCAAGCAAGAAAAAATTATAATAGTTTACCATTAAACAAACTTTATCATTAGATAAAGTTTAGTTTCCCCTTGTCTATTAGGTCTATAGATAATATCCTAAGCCCTGTTGTTTAAGCTGTTTTGCAGATACTGAAACCCCCACCAGGCAAAAGAAGTTAACTGTACACTGACCACAAGCACTTAGACCTCAGACTTGCTGGAACCAGAAGGTTGATGATGTTGACTCCCAACCACACAGACTAAGATCTCTGCATGTGCCCACCATGATTATCAACTGACTTCCAACGCAGATTCCAAAAGACCACTGCAAGGGCAGAAAAGAGGTGGCACTCCAGTTCCAGGTAGAATCCCACCTATTTCCAGAATATTTTTTATTTATCTTGCCCTAACATTTTGTCTTAGTCATCCCCTGAGTGCAAGGTTGATTTATAAACTAAGTTCTCACTTCACCAATCTCTGACAATTGAATAAAACTTGTGCTGTTTTGATCTGTTTTGATTTTGGCTTTGTGAACTCAAACAGAAAAAGAATTTTCCCTGCCAAGGCAGGAGGCCTCTGCTGGACCAGGGACCAAATGGGAATCCATATGGTCTAATTTGGTAACAAAAAAATTAAGATTTGTTAACTTTGTGTGGTAATAATTTAATGTTAAATTATTTATACACTCCTAAATTTTAAAATTTTCTCTAAAAATACTACAACAAATTATCAATACATTGTTTGTTGCTCAACTTCAACAGTAGAGAGAAAATCATCCCTTTAAAACATATTATGTGCCAACCTAATAAACAGCCATCAGACCTGGTCAGTGGTAGAAAGCCTAGAATGTACTATTCTTAGATCAAGAAATCCTCAGTAGTTCAAGTTACTACAGGTCTTATAAATATCACTATCTTTTCTCATGTAAATTGGTAAAAATTACAGCATTTTATTTTTAAAACATTTATTTGCCTATGGCTTTCCAGAGCTGAGCAGTTATTAATTAATTACTTTACATTCATACATATATTTATTTAACAAATTCTTCTAGAATGCCCACTACATTGCATGCACAGCTTGTCTGTCCACTGGGTCTCCATGGGTGAGAGACACAATCCTTGTTCTTAAAGACAGCAGATGGACAGGAAGGTTAGTACTGATAATACAGTGAAATCAATAGCGCTTAGGGCTACGCAAAGTAATGCTCAAAATTCTCCAAGCGAGGCTTCAACAGTATGTGAACCGAGAACCTCCAGATGTTCAAGCTGGATTTAGAAAAGGCAGAGGAACCAGAGATCAAATTGCCAACATCCATTGGATAATAGAAAAAGCAAGAGAGTTCCAGAAAAACATCTACTTCTGCTTTATTGACTATGGCAAAGCCTTTGACTGGATCACAATATATTGTGGAAAATTCTTCAAGAGATGGGAACACTAACCACCTTACCTGCCTCCTGAGAAATCTGTATGCAGGTCAAGGAGCAAAACATGGAACAATGGGCTGGTTCCAAACTGGGAAAGGAGAAGGTCAAGGCTATATACTGTCACTCTGTTTATTTAACTTCTATGAAGAGTACATCAGGCAAAATGCTGGGATGGATGAAGCACAAGCTTTTATCAAGATTACTGGGAGAAATATCAATAACCTCAGATACACAGATGACAACACCCTTATGGCAGAAAGTTAAGAGGAACTAAAAAGCCTCCTGATGAAACTGAAACAGGAGAGTGAAAAGCTGACTTAAAACTCAGCATTCAAAAAATGAAGATCATGGCATCCAATCCCATCACTTCATGGCAAATAGATGGGGAAACAATGGAAACAGTGACAGACTTTATTTTCTTGGGCTCCAAAATCACTGCAGATGGTGACTGCAGCCATGAAATGATTAAAAGATGCTTGCTCCTTGGAAGAAAATCTATGACCAACCTAGACAGCATATTCAAAAGCAGAGACATTACTTTGATGACAAAGGTCTGTCTAGTCAAAGCTATGGTTTTTCCAGTAGTCATGCATGGATATGAGAGTTGGACCATAAAGAAAGCTGAGTGCTGAAAAATTGATGCTTTTGAAATGTGGTGTTGGAGAAGACACTTGAGAGTCCCTTGGACAGCAAAGAGATCAAACCCGTCCATCCTAAAGGAAATCAATCCTGAATACTTATTGGAAGGACTGATACAGAAGGTGAAGCTTCAATACTTTGGCCACTTGATGTGAAGAACTGACTCACTGGAAAAGCCCCTGATGCTGGGAAAGATTGAAGGCAGGAGGAGAAGGGGATGACAGAGGATGAGCTGGTTGGATGGCAACATTGACTCAATGTACATGAGTTTGAGCAAGCTCTGGGTGTTGGTTATGGACAGGAAAGCCTGGTGTGCTGCAGTCCATGGGGTCACAAAGAGTTGGACATGACTGAGTGACTGAACTGAACTACGGCTACACAGATCAGAGATTCATCTGTCTCAGTCTTTAGGATCAGGGAATGTGACACTTGAATCAAGTACTGTTATTAATCATCGAACAAAGGTGGGAGGTGTTGAGGAAAGGGGTAAAAGGTGGTATAATCAAAGGGAATGGCATATGCATACATGAAGAGAACATCTGAGGAACTGTAGGTTTGGGATTGCTGCAGAGGCGGTCAGGGAGTTTAGAAGCTAGATCAGTCTAAGTCCTTGCCTCTGCACTTGAAGATTTTTAACTTAATCAGGAAACCACTGAAGTAAGAAATAATGTTTTCTGTCTGTAGTGCAGAAGAGTCAATTTTTATGTGACTCCAATGGGAAGATAACTGGTAGAAAGCACAACATACTGCACCATGTGTGTAAGGGCACTGATGTGGTAGGACCTCAACTTGTGCCTCAGTTCAGTTCAGTCACACAGTCATGTCTGACTCTTTGAGACCCCATGGACTGCAGCATGCCAGGCTTCCCTGTCCATAAGCCACTCCCAGAGCTTGCTCAAACTCATGTCCATTGAGTTGGTGATGCCATCCAACCAGCTCATCCTCTGTCATCCCCTTCTCCTCCTGCCTTCAGTCTGTCCCAGCATCAGGGTCTTTTCCAGTGAGTCACTTCTTCACATCAGGTGGCCAAAGTACTGGAGTTTCACCTTCTGCATCAGTCCTCCCAATGAATATTCAGGATTGATTTCCTTTAGGATGGACAGGTTTGATCTCCTTGCTGTCCAAGGGACTCTCAAGCGTCTTCTCCAACACCACATTCCAAAAGCATCAATTCTTCAGCACTCAGCTGTCTTTATGGTCCAACTCTCACATTCATATATGACTACTGGAAAAACCATAGCTTTTACTAGACAGACCTTTGTCGTCAAAGCAATGTCTCTGCTTTTGAATATGCTGTCTAGGTTGGTCATAGATTTTCTTCCAAGGAGCAAGTGATTTTTAATTTCATGGCTGCAGTCACCATCTGCAGTGATTTTAGAGCCCAAGAAAATAAAGTCTGTCACTGTTTCCATTGTTTCCCCATCTATTTGCCATGAAGTGATGGGATTGGATGCCATTATCTTCAATATATGAATGTTGAGTTTTAAGCCAGGCTTTTCACTCTCCTCTTTCACTTTCATCAATAAGCTCTTAAGTTCCTTTTCACTCTCTGCCATAAGGGTGGTGTCATCTGCATATCTGAGGTTATTGATATTTCTCCCAGTACTCCTGATTCCAGCTTGTGCTTCATCCAGCCCAGAATTTCGCATGATGTACTCTTCATAGAAGTTAAATAAGCAGGGTGACAATATACAGCCTTGATGTTCTCTTTTCCCAGTTTGGAACCAGCCCATTGTTCCATGTTCGGCTCTAACTGTTGCTCCTTGACCTGCATGCAGATTTCTCAGAAGGCAGGTAAGGTGGTCTGGTATTTCCATCTTTTGAAGAATTTTCTGCAGTTTGTTGTGATCCACACAGCCAAAGGCTTTGCCATAGTCAATAAAGTAGAAGCAGATATTTTTCTGGAACTTTTTTGCTTTTTCTGTGATCCAATAGATGTTGATAATTTGATCTCTGTTTCCTCTGTAATCCAGCTTGAGTATCTGGAAGTTCTCAGTTTACTTACTGTTGAAGCCTCTCTTGGAGAATTTTGAGCATTACTTTGCTACAATTGTGCCGTAGGTTGAACATTCTTCTGCATTGCCTTTCTTTGGGATTGGAATGAAAACTGACCTTTTCCAGTCCTGTGGCCACTGCTGAGTTTTCCAAATTTGCTGACATATTGAGTGTAGCACTTTCAGAGCATCATCTTTTAAGACTTGAAATAGCTCAACTGGAATTCCATCATCTCCACTAGTTTTGTTCATAGTGATGCTTTGTAAAGCCCATTTGAATTCATCTTCCAGGATGTCTGGCTCTAGGTGACTGATCACACCATCATGATCATCTAAGTCATTAAGATCTTTTTTGTATCATTCTTCCATATTCTTTTTGAATATCTTCTGCTTCTGTTAGGTCCATACCGTTTCTGTCCTTTATTGTGCCCATTTTTGCATTTAATGTTCCCTTGGTATCTCTAATTTTCTTGAAAAGATCTCTAGTCTTTCCCATTCTATTGTTTTCCTCTATTTCCTTGCATAGATAACTGAGGAATGCTTTCTTATCTCTTCTTGCTATTCTTTGGAACTCTGTATTCAAATGGGCATATCTTTCCTTTTCTCCGTTGCCTTTCACTTTTCTCCTTTTCTCAGATGTTTGTAAGGCCTCCTCAGGCAAGGATTTTGCCTTTTTACATTTCTTCTTCTTGGGTATGATCTTGATCACTGCCTCCTGTACAATGTCATGAACGTCCATCCATAGTTCTTCAGGCACTCTATCAGATCTAATCCTGTGAATTTATTTGTCACTTCCACTGTATAATTGTAAAGGATTTGATTTAGGTCTTACCTGAATGGTCTAGTGGTTTTCCCTATTTTCTTCAATTTACATCTGCATTTTGCAATAAGGAGTTCATGATCTGAGCCACAGTCAGCTCCCAGTCTTGTTCCTAAGCTTGTGTTATTTACTGATGGAGCAGGCCTGATAGAATCTCTTTTGTTTTGGGAACTTAGGCTCCTCCTGAGATAGAATTCATCCTAATAGAAGGAACATTTGGTGGGCGCAATATCAAATCTTAGTAGTGAAGGGAAGAATTGAGTCTTAGGTAAAAAGATGCCTTTTGGGGTGTCTGGGAGAACACTGAAGTGAGAGTGAGGAAGTATTCCTTTGGTATTCCTCAACAGGGTGTAACACATAGAGAGACACAGTTCCTCTTCCCAATGCCTCATTTTGCGCTTGATGTAAGTGTAACTTTTTTTTTTTTTTTAACCTTCAATAATCAATAACTATGGAGACCCGGGTTCAATCCCTGGGTCAGGAAGATCCCCTGGAGAAGGAAATGGCAATCCACTCCAGTACTATTGCCTGGAAAATCCCATGGACAGAGGAGCCTGTAGGCTACAGTCCATGGGGTCCCAAAGAGTTGGACACGACTGAGCGACTTCACTCACTCACATGGTACTTAGCAGAGGCAGTTGCAGAGGAAGGGTATCTTGTAGGCAAGGTCGATACTCGAGGCAAGAAGTGGTGGTTCTCAGCAGATGTGGTTGTTTGTAGAGAATGTAGAGGGATGTGCTTGTGCTGTTCCTTGGTAGAGTGGTTGACATGTAAATGGCTGTAATATCTTGCAAAAGAGAGATAATAAGAAAATTTAGCTTGTTAGCTAAAAATGTGTACCCTCATGTAGACACAGATATAATTGGCCTGAAGTGTGCAGACCTCCTTTTCTGTTCTACACTGGCAAATGGGGGCAAGAAGCAACAAAATAAACAGTAAAGAGAGAAGGCCTGAACTACCTCTCCCAGATAAGCTGCCCAAATTCCCAGAATACTAGGTCCTGGCAACTACTCATTCACTTACTGTAAAAGTGTAAAAGGTTAGGTTACTCCCCACGCTGTAGAACAAGTGCCCAATTGCCCTCAGAGATAGCATATCCTTCATCCAAAAGGAAACCTAGCTTGATCTTGCATCCAGCTAATCTTTCACATTACTGCAACTAGGCACTTTTGTTTTCTTATCATCTTCACAGAGAGCAGAGAGAGATTTTCCTGATTTTTCATGACTCTATTCTCTCCACTTTAATAGCCAAAACTAAAACCAAATAAACTTGTTTACAGAGAAAACCCAGCAATTTTGTCTGATCAATTGATCTATCTCATTCTTACTGAAACTGCAATTGTGCTATTCTGACTGACAGATTCTCAAGAGAGATTTAGAAAAAATATTCTTGATCAAATTCACTAAGAACAGAATGTTTCAAGTGGATGTATCTGGCTAGAATCTCCCTGAACTATTCAGTAACAGCACATCAAAAGTCTGCTGAATTTTTATTTCCCATCAGAAAAATAACAAAACCAATATGAAAAATGGGAGTGTTTTGAGGGCAGCTGGTATATAGCCTAATACTAAATACATTTTTTTGGCTGCTCCTTTCTTTTTCTCTCCTTCAGCAGCTATGTTTAATGGGCTGAGAGAAAGCTGTTTGCTTGCAGAATCTTATTATAGACCAGAAATACACTTGTTCCAGAGAAGAGTAATTTAATTGGTTCCAAGTCAAATGATGTTAACAGGTGTCCCCTCACCAATCCAGGACTTAAAATGGGTTATTATAAACAGAACTAATACGTATTTTTCTGGCTTTTGCTCCCATTTGTTATGCAAGACTGCATGCCCCTATAATGTTCCTCCTGATTATTTCTAGCAGCTTTAGGAGGTGGTTGACATGTGCTCATGCACACGTACCGTCAGCTACCACATAATGCCTGCCATTTTCTTGCCCTTTAGCTCAAGTTCTTCTCTGCTGCCATCTGCAACTAAGGCCTGCACAGCTTAATATAAACTGCAAGGAAGTCTTGATCAGTATTTCTGCTTCTGCCAGGCTCCGTGACACTTCAGTGGAAGGACATTACATTGCTGGTTCCATGGATACACGAGGTCCACGAGAAGGCACAGGTAGAGGGAGAATCTCTCTGTCCCTTTCAGTGTTCCACACTGCTGAGCTTAATTGTCAAAGAGTTATTTATAGAGCTTTTATCCATAGCTCTCTCTCTTCCCCTAGGACCCAAGCAAGCTGTACTGGAGTAGGATGGGTAGTGCGTGCGTCTGGTGGCCTTGGAAGGTACCTCTAACATGTGACTGTAATTGAGGTGGACTCCAGCTGCTGTGCTCTGAAATCATAATCAGGTTTTCACAGAGGCGATGCTTCCCTGGCTGCTCTCAGTCAAGAGTTGAGCATGGGAGTAATACAAAGGGGGACACCCTGAGATTCATGGGACACTTCTGATAGATATCTTTGATCTGAAGTTTCCTAACAGCTTTGTCAAACTTTCCTTAGAACTAGTCTTATAGTCCAATCGCCCTTCCTTTTTTTCTCTCATGGGCATTTCGCCAAATACATTTTTCTTTTTGCATATTTAGTCCCATCTTGGCATCTTGCTTCTCATAGGACCTAGATTAGCACAGGGCATCTGTTATGTGCAACAGAATAGCTTAAATATTCACCCTTTTGCTAAACCACCTGTATCTTCCTGATGACTCCCCTTCAAAGGAATTTTCTCTCCCAGGTGGCTTCTAGGTCCTTTTACAAATAGATTTGATGTAGACTTCAGTTTCCTCCACCCAGGTTTGCCTGGCATGCTCAGACACATCTAGATCTCAGGAGGAGATGTGATGTGATGGAGGCTCAAGCTAAGCCCCTTGCTATATATCCTAGAGCATCTATTATGATTCTTTACCAGTTCAACGCGTGGTTAGAGAAACAAAAGAAACACAGGCAACTATCCTTGCTTTTGAAATTAAAATTCAGTTAGTGAGATAAAAATCACACATCTGCCACAAGTGGCTTAAAATGCAGATAATAATCATTGATTTTTCAAGGACATAAAGAGAGCTTCAAGAAATATGGTTTCGTCTTTCTCTGGGTTTCTACTTATATGGGATAATGACAGATAATAGCAGAAAGCTGTTTCTTTCCATCTGTGCAGGTCCATGATTGGTTGAATGTGAAGATGTGGAGGTGAGAGAGGCACATAATCATCATACTCATTGCTGTGATGGGCTGAGCCCACCGCCTTTCATCAAGGGCTTACTGAATTCTCCCACTGTGTCAGAGACTTGTTGATTCATGGACTGACATAATGTCTTCACTTTTTGCTTCCCAAAGTAAAAAGGTGGATAGAAATTGAGAATAAATTGAATAAGTTAGTTTAGCTTATAATGAGGCATAAGAACTCAACATTGATTTTCAAAGGGTAAAATATTTTAGAGTTAAGAATGTATATAACATATGGGGTGGGAAGAAATAAATGCCAATTAGCTCTTCAATACCATTGTCAATATGCATGTTGTTTTCTTAGCAAAAGGCTTTTGGATAAATTCTAGATTAACGGGGATAGAAATAATGTCAAAGATTACTAGTTTAGTATGTCCTCCTGCTGATGGGAAGAACAGCACCTTGAAAGCAAGTTAATATGGAATGTTATATCATGGGAATTGCTCACAGAAAAGAAAATACCAAGAGAATTAAGTAAAACTAATTTGAAGGCAAATTTTCTTTGGTAGTGAGGTTTGAAATCTTATTGTTCCCGCCTTTTAATTGAGAGACAATATGCTGATTTTTTTTTTTTTTTTTTTTTTTTGAACTTGCAGATCCTCAGGGTTAAACTTGGGGTTGAATGGCTGTCATGTGACTTTGGGTGGCTTGCAAATTCTTCAGGAGAGAGTTAGGTCAACTAACAAGAAGCTAAATGCTCAGTATTATCTCATGATATCACAGGATAAACCATTAATATCAAGAAGCTTCTGAAGTATCTATCTGGGAATTTGTCAGTGCACGAGGAACAACAATCCCTGGAATAATGTTAGACAAACTTAAATGGGACAACCAAACAAACAATGAAACAGACTCATGAATAAGCAGTAGGATTTTATCTTTCAAGTTACATTTCATTGATAATTGAAGTTGACCAAGTAAATAAAATTAACAGTATTGGTGAGATATGTTAACCAGTCCCCATTGTATTTAGCATTTTAAATATTGGAGAGCTAATTCCTATTCCAACATATACAAAATAAATGCTTGTCCCATAAATCCAATACCAACACATGGTACAGTACAAGTAATTTAATTCTGCAAGAATTATAAAAGATAAAGGCTTTTTAAGAATCAGATTCCTTTACTGAAAATATCTTGCAAATTTGAGATTGTGTCTATGTAACCTCAAACATGACTAAAAAGTAATATATACTTTTTTCCTTTTGGGTGCTGATATTAAATTTTCTTTATACTTTTATATTTTCAATATATTACAATAAATATATAACTTCTTAACTGGACAAAAATTAATTTTAAGTGGTTAATAAAGGAATGGGTGTGACTCAGTGAGTAGGGAAACATTCCTAATATTTGAAACAATCTGGCAAAGGCTTGGAAGCAAAAGACAGAAATC
Source organism: Bubalus kerabau (assembly GCF_029407905.1). Classification (NCBI taxonomy): domain Eukaryota; kingdom Metazoa; phylum Chordata; class Mammalia; order Artiodactyla; family Bovidae; genus Bubalus; species Bubalus kerabau. The sequence goes on along the minus strand of NC_073638.1, from coordinate 17,141,761 downwards.
TGACTACATTCAAGGAGTTTGCCAGTGTTTGACTGAACTATAATTTCTATATCCTACCTATCACTTCAGTAAGCCTTGTCTTTTAACAAGGCATGTGACAACAGAATGTTGTATTAAGGTTCCCCAACATTGAGTTTATATCAAAAATGAAGAAATGGAGTGGAAAGTTTTTGTTTTAGTAATATTTCTAGTTCATGAGGAATAATGGGGAAAAGTTTGGAGAAGGAAATGGCAACCCACTCCAGTATTCTTGCCTGGAGAATCCCATGGACAGAGGAGCCTGGTGAGCCACAGTCCATAGAGTTGCACAGAGTTGGACATGACTGAAGCGACTGAGCATGCATGCATACACAGGGGATTTTCTTTATGTCTTCCGGGAATATATTATTTTGATTGATGCTACCTGGGAATTCAGAGGGGAAGTTTGTTCTGTTATCCATAAAGAAAGAATTTGATGAACAAACACAGTTGCTGGGGTCATGCTTAATGGATGTATTTCCAAGTTCAGTTAAATACTTTGTGCTCATTTGCTCAGTCATGTCCAACTCTTTGTGACCTCATGGACTGTAGCCTGCCAGTCTCCTCTGTCCATGGGATTTCCCAGGCAAGAATACTTGAGTGGGTTGCCATTTTCTTCTCCAGGGATCTTCCTGACCCAGGGATGGAACCATGTCTGTTGCATTGGTGGGCAGAATCTTTACCACTGAGCCACCAGGGAGGCCCTGTTAAACACTTTAGATGTTCCATTTACCACCAGACACCTAAAATGTTTATTACAAACTCATTCTAGTAGTCAAATGTTAGTACATGTTTATATTTGAATGTTACACAATTTTATTTCTTTCAGATATATTCTATAACTCATGCTTTCCACTAGTTTGTACCAGTTCTCCTGCTACCTCCAGTCTATCCGAACGACTGAGTTTTGCTGTATGGGTTTACTGCTGTATTAGAACATTGACAGAGATATATAAACTATGGCTTCCACAGCTGTTTCAGATGAAACTGTATATTAATGTGTAAACTTGCAACATACAGCTTAGCGGGAAAGTTATGTGGAACAGGTGATTGGGGAGATAGTTTTCACCACTTGGACTAAAGTCAATTTTGAAGGAGCTAAAAGATGCCTATCGAATTCTGGTGCATGTATGTGGTTTGAGGAGTGTGTGTGCATGGCAGAGAATTCTTTATACTTCAAAAAAGCTGAAAATATGGGTGGTTAAATGAAGTTACATTTTTACACCCTCATATGCTAAGTGGAAGAGGCAGCCAAAAGCGGTAAAAATTTGTTAATATTAGTCTATCATTCTCGGTTTACAGTGTTTTGAACACATATTAGAGATACTTGTGAAGATGTAAAAGATGAATTTAAAACCTACATTAATTGTACCAAAAGTCAACTGGAAAGAAAAGGATTTTAAGTCCTTGAGCTTTTATTAATAATACAAATTCGCAGCCAAAGGAATAGCCTTAGTCAACACATTTCCATGTCCCCCTAAACACAAATAGCCTCCAACCTTTGGAGGTTGTTCCTTCGAGATGTTTCACCAGTGACATCACAGTGATTGCCACCTCCCTTGGACTACTTTAGGCCCTGCCCAGAGCCCAGAAGTCCAGACAGCCTGGGAGACAAGCAGAAGTTGGAGCCCAAGTTGGAGAGAGAGAGGAGAAACCTTCTGCAGCCCAGTGTGTCCTTGACTCTATTCAGGTAACAGCAGGGTTTTTAAGCTTAGCATACAGTGTGTATGTGTGTACAAGTTGCAAATAAGAAAAGCACAGGAATATTTACATTTCTTAATGAAATAGACAATGCCTATTGTACACAGTGTTTCTTAGACTAGAAAGTGAATATTATTGATTCTTGTTTTCTTTTTTTTTCACCTTATGGCATGCATTTTCTCCCTTCCTATATGGCATGCATTTTCTCCCTTCCTATATGGCATGCATTTTCTCCCTTCCTATTAAAAAATATCATACAGGAAAATATGTCTTCCATCTTTTCAAAGTCTCCATTCAAAGAAAGTCAATATCAAACAGTTTATTCAGAGTTCTTCTGTTTTTTCACTTTGAATCATATACTGTGATCTTGATGTCAGGAAAGATTTAAAATGAGGCCAAAATTGTCTTTGTGGGTTAACAGCAGAAAAATGGAAGATTTCTGATCTGAGGTTTTACTTAACTTTGGTATAAATGTGTGTGAAATTAGAGCCCACTCCCTATAGATAGCTTATATGTTGATTGAATTGGATTCATTAGAAATTCCCACCTTAATGCTGTGTTTTATTACTTTAAAAACATACAAAACAACAGCATTTAAGCTTACTATCAAAGTGCAAGATATAGTAAGAGGTAAACCATAGGTAATAAAGAAGTGTGATTAGTAGCTGTCAATTCAGAGACCATTGTAAAAAACGTGGAGTCCATAAAACATACCCTTTGAACAATTATTGTAAGGCAACACCTGTATAAATATCACTCAGGTCAAGAAATTGTCATTGGCACACTCCAGAATTCCATTCTTGATCACTTTTCCCTTTTGCCTCATCATCAGTAATCGTCATCTTAATTGTTGAGCTAGTCTTATCCATGGTTTTCTTTATAATTTTACCATTTCTGTCTGCGTTCCTAAACAATATAGTTAAATTTCCTGTTTTGGGGTTTGAAGAAATAGAATTACATTCTGTGTTTCTTTTTGTAAATTCTTCTTTTGCTTCATAGTTATTTTTGTGAAATCCACCCATCTTATTATGTGATGCTGTAGTTCATATATTTTATTTGCTCTATAATATTTGAAAGTATGAACATACCACAATTCACATTCATTCTATTGCTGATGAACATTTGAGTTGTTTCCAGCTTAGGGATATTATGAAAATGTTGCTATGAACATTCTTATACATATAAATCCTGGTATATATGTGCTTGAGTTTCTAAAGTCAGAGTGAAAGAACCAGATAAAAGAGAATGAACATTATCAACCTTAATTTTAAAATGTCAAATTGTTTTCCCAAAGGTCAAAAATTTACACTAGTCAGGGCAGTTATTTGTGGTTATCATTCATGTTATCACTCCTACAGAGTAACCACAATCCAACAACTATTTCCAGTCTGCCAGTTCTAGTTCTGCCTCTAACTTGCTATGTGTCATCACACAAACAACTTAACCTCTCTCTAAAAGTCACTTTCTTAGCAATAATCTTGGGAGAGAGAAAAATCGCAAAACTTGCCTGAATTGTAAAAGTCACAGTTGTGAAGGTCACATGAACAAAGCTCTGGACAACTTTCAGCAACATTTTCTGAATATGTTCCTGTCGGGTCACAGTTTCATAAGATTTGATGGGACAGTTATTTTGCCCTCCCTGGGCAAAATAATGGGTTGTTTTGATCATTGTAAATAAGGCCTCATATTTTTTACATATCTTTGTACTTCTTTGGGACTTACTCAAATAAATTAGTGTTTGGACCAGGATTTAATTTCATTAATAAATCCATAAGGAAGAATCTGCTTTAGAGTCTTTAGATTCTTTTGTTCTTAGGCTCCTTGCCTGAATTCATCAACTTCCTGTTTTCTGCTCTGATGTACATGCTTATACATTCTCTCTACTTCCTTAATACTTTATTTTTTTCTGTTTACTTTCTCCTTCAAGCAAATCTTTGTAAAGATTTTCATTGGAAATGGTGTAGAGGGCAAAAATATAAGTAAGAATTAAAAGGAAAGTGAAACATTAATCAGTTACCATTGGTCATCTTTTAAACCAACATTCAACAACGTACCTGTTAATATAATCTTATCTGAACTTATGTGTTATAGCAACAATAACATAAAACATTAAAAAGGATCATTTGACTGGTTTATGCAATTAATAATTTGGTACACTAATAATAAAAGAAATATAGTAATTATAATTCATAATTCAGGGGAGACTTCTTCCCCCTGAACTTCCACTTTAGAAAATAAAACACTTTTTCCCCTTAAACTTTTTCTACTCCATAGTAGAACTTTTGCTCTAAATATTTAAAATTTTATTTTTAATCTTTACTTTCATTTGGTTTGCATATACACAGTGTCAATTATGCCACATCACTGGAAGTAATAATTTTATGTTTCTCAAAGCATGATTTTCCACAAGTATTATCTATACAGGCTATAAAGATACCACCCTCACTTTTTGAAGTGTTTACAATATAAGCACATTCTGGACTTGACTAAAAATAGCTGGCACAAGCCCTTGTTGAAATAGAAGTACCCATGGGGTTAACACTTGCTGTTTGGACTGAGTGCCTGTTATGTGAGGGACTTTTGGTTGACCCCAGTAGGCTCTATGCCCAATGCAGGGATTTCAAGAGGCCAAGCAGCTGTTGAAACTACTTAATGCTTTCACAGGGTTAGACAAAGATAGATCAGCTCGAAACTTGAAAAATTATGGTATCCTACCTCTGTATGTAATTTGAAGCAAGACAAATTGTAAGCCATAACTTTTTTTTTTTTTTTTTTTCTGTTTTGGTGACCTTACTTGGTGGTAGCAAAGCAAGCAAGCATGCACACACACACACGCACAGAAGTTGGAGAAAGAAAAATGCAATATTTTGTATTTTATCAAGTGAAAGTCGAGTGACTTTTTATGACCCCATGGACTATACAGTCCATGGAATTCTCCAGGCCAGAATACTGGAGTGGGTAGCCTTCCCCTTCTCCAGGGCATCTTCCCAACCCAAGGATCGAAACTAGGTCTCCCACATTGCAGGCAGATTGTTTACCAGCTGAGCCACAAGGGAAGCCCAAGAAGACTGGAGTGGGTAGCCCATCTCTTCTCCAGTGTATCTTCCTGACCCAGGAATTGAACCAAGGTCTCCTGCATTGCAGGTGGATTCTTTACCAACTGAGTTATGAGGGAAGCCCCATAGCATCAAAATAATCATCACAGGAAAATAATCAGAACTGTATTGGTCTTTTTGACATCAGGCCTAGTGAGAAAAAAAAAAAAAAAAGGCTCTCTGTGTAAGTCAAGGTTTCTCAGAGAAACAGAATCTACAGGGAGGGTATGTGTATGTGTGTGTAATATAATTGGCTTATATGATTGTGGAGGCTGGCAAGTCCAAAATCTTCAGGGGAAATTAGAGGCTGGAGACCCAGAGAAAAGTAATAATTCTAGTCCAAACATAGTCTGGAGGTTAGATATCTGAAATCAAAGTATTGGCAGGGTTGATTTCTTCTGAGGCCTGTCCTTGGCTTGCATATGACCATCTTCTCCCTGTGTCTTCATATGGTCTTCCTTTTGCATAAGTTTGTGTCCTAATCTCTTCTTCTTATAAGGATAACAGTCATATTGGATTAGGACCCATCTTAATTACCTCATTTTAATTTAACCCATTTTAATTTAACCCATCTGATTACCTCTTGAAAGACCCTATCTCCAAATATAACCACATTCCTCAATTAAAAAATATATATATATAGTTGCATCCCAAGATACTGGGCATTAGGATTTCAACATGTGAATTTAGAATGGGGGATACAATTCAGCCTATCACACATTTCCCTTCCATAATGCTTCTATTTCCTTTGAGGAAAGAATGCTCACTAATTTCTTATGTTTTCTTTGTTACTTTCTAATAGGAGGTAAGGACAAGCAGGAGGTCTTTGGTGTGCCCTCAGAAGTTTGCCTTCAGTTCTCACCAAGCCACTCTGAGAATGGAACGATCCACCCGGGAGCTGTGTCTCAACTTCACCGTTGTCCTGATTACAGTCATCCTTATATGGCTCCTTGTGAGGTCCTATCAGTACTGAGATGCCACAGCTCCTGGAATTGACTGCAATGCTCCAGGGCTGTCTTCTGTATGCCCTGCCATCCCACTGCTGTCATGGGATGCCTTTTCTGGCACCCCATGGCACTTCTGACCAGTTTGCACAATATCTGGGGTGCCTCCAGAGCTGCTCTCAATGGCTTCAAAATGTTTGCCAGTAAGCATTAGATTTATTCCCCATTTCTTACTGCAAATGTGTTAGACAAGCCACAAGGTTAAAAGTAAACTGGATTCATGATGACATAGAATGTTAACAAGCTCCTGATCTGTCTCACCACACATCCCTTCAACCCACACTCAGCAACCAAACTCTAAATCAACCTGCCAGAAGAAAGAAATGCTAAAGGAAGTCTTTGTCAGCCCCTATAACTATCATGTGAATAAAGTTAAGTCAACCAAAAATAAGACTTTTAGAATTTATTTTAGCTTCTATTTGTGATACTGCATTTAATCCTTGACTGAGACTGAAGTGACAAATGTTACAATATTTCTAGCATTTGAGATAAGCCAAGATCTTCCAACTGCTGAGGATTTGAAACCAAGTCAATTAAGAGTGTCATATTTCAAACAATTCCATTGGTTGAGTGTTCCTCAAACTTTCCTTCTGAATTAGTCCCAAGGGCAAAGGGAAAATAAATCCATTTCACTAGGAGGTCTGGAATACAGCCTGAACTGTTCACTAAAAGCACAAAATTTATTTGAAGCCTTGTTTTATCATTTTTATCATTATGATCAAAATTATATCATTGACAAAGAGGTATATTTTATTCTGTAATATCTCCATTTGCTTTAATATATATATTTACATTATTTCCCCTTGAGTAAAACTGAAACATGAGTCATGTCCCTAAGAGTTGCATATTCCAGTTTGGTTATACTCATTATGCAAATAGAGCTAGTCGCTAATAAACTACAGTTGTAACAGAGAATAGAAAATACAACATTCATGTTTGTGAATACATGAAATAGACATTTCTTTTTTTTTAATTTTATTTTATTTTTAAACTTTACAATATTGTATTGGTTTTGCCAAATATCGAAATGAATCCACCACAGGTATACATGTGTTCCCCATCCTGAACCCTCCTCCCTCCTCCCTCCCCATACCATCCCTCTGGGTCATCCCAGTGCACCAGCCCCAAGCATCCAGTATCGTGCATCGAACCTGGACTGGCGACTCGTTCCATATATGATATTATACGTATTTCAATGCCATTCTCCCAAATCATCCCACCCTTTCCCTCTCCCACAGAGTCCAAAAGACTGTTCTATACATCAGTGTCTCTTTTGCTGGAAATAAACATTTCTTAAGCCTGTTGCTAGAAAACCCCACACTAGACAGATCACATTTGTTCTCTGTGCTAATCTCAAGGTAACCACGGAGAAAGGGAGTACTGTTAAGCCTCATTTTTCATAGTACCCCTCATAAAGGCAATCCTTACTGAATGTAGCCTATCACTGCCTTTGCCTGCCTAGCATTGTGATTCTCATCCCTGGAGGCAGTTTATTTACTTAGGGGTGATTTTTCAAAATATTTATTCTGGGTGCTCCTCACACTAATTAAATAAAAATCTCAGGGGGTAGAAGCCAAGAATCTGCGTTTTCCAAAAGTCCTCTAGATAAATATATTGTGTAGCCAGAGGTGAGAAACACTGATACCTACACCAGTACTTCTCAAACTTTGATGTGATTATGAATCACTGGGAGGACTTTTTCAAATGCAGATTCCAGTTCAGTTTGAATTCTGATTTAGTCTGTATTGGGGCCTGAGACTCTGCATTTTAAACAAGCTACTTAATGATGCCAGTGCTATAGTCTATGGTCTCCACAGACTTAGCAGATTAGAACTGTGGAATTAGTACATTAGAATCACTTGGAACCTTCAGAAAATGACCCAAGCTTGAGCCCTATTTCCAGGAGTTTCTAACATCACTCTTCTGGGATTGAATCTGAGCATTATTTATTTTTAAAAGGATTCCAGGTGATTCTAATGTGCAGCCAAGGCTAAGAACCCTGAAAGACATAACGGAAAAAAAGTGTTATTATTTTGATGGGTTCCCACAAATTTTGAGAAACAACAGTGTATGGTCCTCAATGTCATGTTCCCAATTTCAGAGTCAGACTACACATATGGATATGCAATTGTTAATGATTTAGTGTGCAGCATGCTAACTCATGGGCACATGGCTCCAGGCCCCTTGGTAGAGAGCTACTAGTCCTTTTCTTACTCAAAGAAAATCTCAGAAAATCTACCAATGTTTGTATATGTGTTTGAGAAGGTATGTGTGTGGTAGTGGAGAGGGGAATGGACAGAAAAATGATAAATTCTGTTCCCCTGAGTGTTGGTGCCAACATTTACAACAGGTACCATTTATTGAGTCTATTGTATATGAAGCCCTGAATTGGGCACTCCCTATGCATTATTTCCATTTAGCAGATGTGAGAACTGAGGATCGTAGGCCTCACTAACCAGATATGAGTAGTGAAGCTAGGATGACAAAAATGCCCGATTAATTTCTGTTGGGGACTGCATACAAACCATGTTTAACTATAGATCTCTAAACCATTAGAGTATAAAATTTTACCCTCACATTCTTTAGCATTACAAAACATCAGCCTAGTTAAAGATAATAGTAATCTTCTATGCATATTTCTTGCTTGTCAGTCCTCACCTGCTTTTTCTCTATTTTCATGTGATTGGATCTACTGATAGAATCTGTTATGGGTCACTTTTGAAGAGGTAGGACATCCTTTAGCTGGGACTAGTAATTTTCCCTAATTTCTCCCATGTTCAAGAGTCTTAGTCATTATTAAATTTCAGTCTCATTTAATAGTCTCTTTTTATGTATAATCTTTCCTATGGCCTGAGTTTTGCTGAATCATCACAGTACTATATCAATATTGACCCTAGTCACTCAAAAGCTGTCCAGTTACCCCCAAATAAGATGCTAGCTCTCCTTAGGAAACAAAATGCTGAATTATGTTTGCTAAACAAAATTATAGCTCATAGACTTGAGCTTACATAGCTTCTCTCTCTTTAATTCATTCATTCATTATAATTATGTGAAACTACAGGTAGCTTATTGTACTAGTCCCTGGGGCTAAAACGGAGAATGAGACGAACAAGTCCCGTTCTCGTGTAGAATATGATTTACCAAAGGAGACACAAACAGATGATCATCATGGCATAAACTCTTTGACAAGGGAAGGATAGGATGTTATTGGAGGAGATTCTAGGAAAAGGGGACAGCATTAATAAAGATCTAAAGGTCAGAAGTGAAGTGAAGTGAAGTTGCTCAGTTGTGTCCAGCTCTTTGCAACTACATGGACTGTAGCCTACCAGGTTCCTCTGTCCACGAGATTTTCCAGGCAAGAATACTGGAGTGGGTTGCCATTTCCTTCTCCAGAGAGCATGACATAATTCAGGAAATTGAAAGTATCTAATAGCTGAAGTATAGAATACCTCTCCAATCATTGGCAGAAGTTATTCCACATAAGGACAGATCTCAAGATTCTGACTTGAGTTGATTTCTGAGTTGAACTACCTCTGGGATCCCTCATTGTCAAGCCTCCTGCCACTGACATTTTTCTAAATGATGTCTGTGCCTACACAGATACTAGACTTTGAGTCTTGGAACACCTCACAACATTTATCCATAACTATCAGAACAGTCCTCCCCAATAACCATCATACTGTTTGCACAGCTCTCTGTTGGGTAATGGTCTCTTCCTATAAGAAATTCTGGGATGCCAAGATCCAAGAATATCTTAAAGTTGAGCTGCTCTCACAATGCCAACAAACCATACGAATTTTAAAAGGAAGGTGCTGTTGGCTTACACTTTTATTCTAGTCTCCCCTAAACTACTTAATTGGGCATCTTTTGGAACATCTCATTTTTATCTAACAATTTTTTACATTGAGGTAACACACATGCTTTTATCAGTTTCTAGCAGCACCAACACAACATCTGGTCACCAGCTCCTCTCCCTAGAACTGCCATGTAATTAACCTTTTAAGCATAAGAAATTATCCAGATAATTCATGATACAAACCATAGCTCTAAGAAAAAAGCCCCAAGATACTCCAACCTGATCAGCCTTCATAACCACATTTCCATCTCGGCTCCATTGACCCAGACATGAGTGTGTGAATATTGTTATAAAATGGTAGTGCTGCTATTGTTTTCTTCTAATTTGGGGCTCTGTCAATCTAGAAGCCATCTCAAGGGGAGAGGCCCCCTTTCACTTCCACTGGGACCTAATACTTTTTGCCATTCCCAGCTGTCCCTCAGTTGCTTTGGTACATGATCCTTGCCATTCCTACATGGGGTTCCAGAGCCTACCTTGAGAAGGTAGAGTTCATCTGTCACCACCTTGAAATTCCATCACCCAGAATCCTGTCCTGAGAGCCCAGAGCACCCCCAGTAGTTAGAGACAAACTAAACAAATTCTGTCCCCTTTTCCTCTGAATATGTTACCTTTTAGAGATATATTTTATCATTATCTTGCTTTCAGAATGTTTTTTAAAAAATTTGACCCAGAAGAGCCTTCTTAGTTGATCCATGTAGCTTCTCTTCTGTTTACCTATCCTTCTTATCCCCCCTCCCACCACCTCTTATTTCCAACTATTTTCGACATTTGTAGTTTTCAAGTGTGCCATGCTCTTTTATCAATCCTAAAGGAAATCAGTCCTGAATATTCACTGGAAGGACTGCTCCAATACTTTGGCCACTTGATATGAAAAGCAGACTTATTGGAAAAGACCCTGATGCTGGGAAAGATTGAAGGCAGGAGGAGAAGGGGATGATAGACGATGAGATGGTGATGGACATGAGTTTGAGCAAGCTCCAGGAGTTGGTGATGGACAGGGAAGCCTGGCATGCTGCAGTCCATGGGGTTGCAAATAGTTAGGCATGACTGAGCGACTAAACTGAACTGATGCTCTCTTATACTGAAGTGAGCTTGCACATCTATTCCCTTTGCCCTAAATTTTCTTTCTTCCCCTGACATTAATTTGTTAAGATTGCAATTAGGTGTTCTTGAAACTTATCCCCAGGCAATTCCGTTTTCTGAGCCTCATTCCGAATATGCTCATAGCACTTATCACAGTCTATGATTTGTTTTTGTGTCTCTCCTATGTTTGTTTCTCATCTATGAGTGAGTGAGTGAAGTCGCTCAGTTGTGTCCGACTCTTTGCGACCCCGTGGACTGTAGCCCCCCAGGCTCCTCCGTCCATGGGATTCTCCAGGCAAGAATACTGGAGTGGGTTGCCATTTCCTTCTCCAGGGTTCTCATCTATGGGGACTCTATTCAATGCTAAATTTTAGTTCCTAGTTGGTCCATTATTATCATTAGATATGTATCTATTGAACATATCAATAAATGTTTGGTTAGAAAAATGCTTGGAATAGACATGTACGCATTTCTATTATTAGATTATTGAGCTGTGCTCCCACAGTATAATATAAAGAGGGGGCATGAAATCTGTAATTCTAACAGTTCTGTTACAGTAATGAGCAAACTAAACTTCTTTTAAATTATGAGCAGTTGAAGCAACTTTTCCAAAGGCAGTTTACTGCTCTATGAAATATTCATGGTGCTTGCTTCTTTTGATCTAAATCTATCATCATTCTGAATAGTTTGAGATGTTTATGATTGACTCATCAAACCCAGTATATTGGGTACATTTTTTTATCTTTATTTTTTTTTAATTTTATTTTATTTTTAAACTTTACATAATTGTATTAGTTTTGCTAAATATCAAAATGAATCCGCCACAGGTATACATGTGTTCCCCATCCTGAACCCTCCTCCCTCCTCCCTCCCCATTCCATCCTTCTGGGTCGTCTATTGGGTACATTTTAAAATTTATCTACAAATAAGGTAAATACTGGGGAAATTTCATTTTTCAAACTTCATACAGGTAGGGTTAATTAACTTCACTTATAAACAGCATATTTAAATAAATCTTATTTCACATCTACTGTGTTAGGAACTTAAGTATTTAATTTCCTTTTATTCTGTGAAGTGTTTATCTTTTATTGATAACTTTTATTTTAAAAGGAGAAGGTTGAGGCTCAGAAAGGACAAATAACCAGCTCTCAAACACAGAGCTAATGAAACGCAGAGATGACAGGCAGATTCAGTTCTTTCCAACTCAGATCAGAGAGAGCTCCTTCCAATCACTATGGCTGCACCTCTGTGCTGTCAGACAGATTCTATAGCAGAAGGCACAGTCTCTTACTCTGGACTTAAAGTGCCAAAAATGGCATATATCAAAAACCTCTAGGCATATACTTTAATTGCTCTACCACTCAATCATATGGGGTGTACAACTTATAAAATGATATTTACCAAGAGTTTAAAACAAAGTCTTGGTAATCATCTTTTCTTTGTCTATCAAAAGAGCAGTGGACAAGAAGGAATAAGAATACTCATGGCTAATTAAGCTAATAAAAATTATTGTTGATTAAAATATTTGTTCTTTGATGCCAGAGTTGTTGCCTGCTCTGGGTCCATCATGTCCCTCAGTGGTGGTAGGCCTTCTTTGTGTGTGTCTAGGTGTGGGTGTGATCGTGGGTGTGTGTATTTATATTTACTTAGTTATGCAGTTTGCATGCGTGCTAAGTTGCTTCAGTCATATCCAACTATTTGCATCCCTATGGACTGTAGCCTGCCAGGTTCTTCTATCCATGGGATTCTCCAGGTAAGAATACTGGAGTGAGTTACCATTTTCTCCTCTAGGGGATCTTCCCAACCCATGCATCGAATCCAGGTCTCTTATGTCTCTTGCATTGGCAGACTGGTTCTTGCCAATGCAAGTAGCCTCTAACACCAGCTGGGAGGTCCATCTGGGGAAAAACTAATCAAACATAGTGAACAAGCACAGAGATATATGTTGTTGGGGAAATAGTTTATAGACTATGTGCTGTGCTTAGTTGCTCAGTCGTGTTCTACTCTTTTCCCACCAGGCTCCTCTGTCCATGGGGATTCTCCAGGCAAGGATACTGAAGTGGGTTGCCATGCTGTCCTCCAGGGGATCTTCCCAACACAGGGATTGAACCCAGGCCTCCTGCATTGCAGGCAGATTCTTTTCTAAGCTACCAGGGAAGCCCTTTATAGGCTATATATTTTATCAATTATATCGAATTATCACACATACATTTTATGTTTGCTTTTAGCAATAGACTTAAAGCAATCAGTAGTACATGTCATGAGTAGGTATATTCTGCAATGACTTCACAAAAAAATTTTCTTTCCATCCTGAACACTGAGGCAAAAGTATAGCTAGAAGTAAAACAGTAGCTTGGCATTTTGATAGGGAGACAAACACCCAGTAAATAGTACTACTGATTTAGTGGGATAGGTCTTATAGGAGTGGTCTAGGTTTTAGGGTCAGTTGTCTATCACTGCTGTTGTCTTCTTCTTGACCTTTTGAAGGTATATTTTCTCTATTTGAACGTTGTTTTCATGGTGAGTTTGAGGTCAGAAATCCTCTCACTAGTCCAGTCCAGTTCAGGACCTTTTAAAGTGGGGAATATGAAGTCTAGAGTTAATTCCTTTAGTTTCACTGCAAATGAACTAGTTAAGAATTCTTCCATCTGGATTGGAGAAAATCCTTTAAATAATGCCTTTTCCAGTATGTACAGTCTCCTGGTTGTTGTTCATGAAGCACCTGACCTTCATCCAAAGATATATTACTGTGTTGAACTTCAAAATGGTCTTAGAATGTCCTTTTAATAATTCAATTAAACATTACAATAATGTAACATAGCAACAAGGAGCCATCTAAGAAGAGAGTCTTAGGCATCAAGTACCAAACCTCAAGACAATTAACAATATAAGAATTTAATATCCACAAAGGTACATTACTGAAACATGGTTTTTCTCTTTAGAATTACCCTCATTTCTGCCAACTATAGCCAAATTAAGACTAATTTGTTGGCAAAATAAGTCTGGTTTCAATAAAATTGTCCTAATTATTTGCATAAGTGAGCATCATTTGCATAAATGATCATATAGATTCATTTAAATTTGACTTTGCTGGAACTTTTCATGAGGAATCTCAACTTAAACTTTAAAAAACCTCTCAAGGAAATTACCTTGTGATTGTTTAGAAATAACCAACTTCAGGACAAAATTCTTTCTTTCTCCTTAAAAAAAATTTCCATTCTTCATACTTTCTCTTACCAACACATAACCTACTATACATATACAGTCCTTTTAAAATCTTAATTTCTAAAACTATGTGCTACTTTATAATAATTTTCAAAAAAACATAAAATATACTAATAGTCTAAAACATATTTAGTCTCTCTGCTATAAGAAGTCAAAGTAAGTAAGCATAGAATTCTTTAGCAATAAATGCTTCAGCATGTTACCTTAATTTAAAATGTTTTAGACGTTCAATGAATTCCTGTTATTTAACTTAATTAGCAAAATTTAAAGCTTCAACTTACCAAAAATATGCAGAAAATATTTTTAGATAGACATACCGAAAAGCAATTATTCTCAAAGAGTTCACCTAAAAATGTTTAAACCATTTATCTCTATTTTATTACTTATGAAAATATCATACCAAGTTATGTTTCTTCTTGACCATTTTGTAAGAGATAACATGAGCTTATTGACTTTCAGTAAACCTATGTACAATAAAAGTATTATGCCTAATGTTGATGATTCTAAAGACATGTATGTATTAATTAAATCAACAACTTAAACTAACTTTAATACCAAATACTAACTTGGTATTAACCAATTCGGCATTAACCAAATGTTGAACACTTCCCAGATCCCATGAACATGAGTTATTTGGCTTAATTTTGGCCACACCACGTGGCCTGTAGGATCTTAGTTCCCCAGCAATGGATTGAACCTAGAGCCCCGGCAGTGAAAACGTGGAGCCCTAACCACTGAATTGCCAGGGACTTCCTTTTATTGTATTTTTGAAAATTATATAAGTGCTTATTTGTTCATGTCAATTAAATAGAGGCAATTTACAAGTTGCTTTTGGAAAATGCTATCTAGAGATAGAAATATGTTTACAACATACATACATAGATATACATACATCCAGATAGACACAGAGATCTCATACTTTTATTTTAAAACTCAGTTATGAGTCAGAGATTACAATATAAAACTCACCAGCATATACATTATAGTTGGAATAAGTTTATTCACTTGGATTTAAAAAAGGTTTCTTTAGCCTTGTTTTGTTTTGTTTTTGTTTTAGGTTCTACTGATTGAGCCAAGGCTAGTCTCAGGCTATGTGGGCTGTGTTTACATTTAAAGGACATGATAAAAGTTGTCAATTCAAGCTTTCTCCTGGAAGTACTCATTCACTCATTTGAAAAGATGTTTATGAAGCCAATTTCTCTATGTATGCAAAAGTCAGTTTTGGAATGTCAAAAGGGCCCCATCATGATCATTGCTTGGCAAGATACGTATTTTCATGTATTCACTCCATTTCTGGACTCCCCTAATGGTCCAGTGGATAAGAACCTTCTTGCTTACACAGGACACAGGTTCAATCCCTAGTCCAGGAAGATTCCACATGCCATGGGACAACTAAGCCTGTGCAGCACAACTACTGAGCCTGGATTCTAGAGCCCATGAACTGCAACTACTGAGCCCACATGCCACAACTAGTGAGGCCTGTGCGCCCTAGAGCCTGTGCTTCACAACAAGGGAAGCCAGCACAATGAGAAGTCTGCACACCACAACTAGAGAAAGCATGCACATGGGAATGAAGACCCAATGCAGTCAAAAATAAATAATTAATTAAATTATTTTTAAAAGTATTGGCTCCATTTCAATTATATATGAGGTCAACTAGAGTCCTTGGGACAGCTGCATGTCCAGGAGCTTGTCAACTTTAGAAACATGATTTCTATTTTCTTTTAGCTTTATTTTACTACAAACTCTGAACAATTTCTAAGGACAGAATACTGGGTACAAAATGTGCTGTTTGTAGGCTTAGCTCCTCAAGGTGCCACCCTTGAGTTAGTTCAGCTCTTTTGTGTCTTTAGTTTCTTCCACTAACAGTCTAAAACCACCATGGAGGCTTGGAGTACACAATTTGTATGTGTGTGTTGCCAGGTGAGCTGTGAACTAAGTGTCATGATAGAGTGCCCAATGGAACTGCTACTTGTCGCAAATACTTTCACTAGATTCCTGGTGGCCAGAAGGAGCCCTCTCTTCAGAGCTGAATGGATTCAGCCTCTCATTCAATTAATAACAAACAACTGGTTGAGACCATATATATAAATCTCTTCAATTTTAAACACATTAAAAAGGTCAGCAAACACAGTTCAATCAAATGTTCCTTCTAGGCCTTTCCTGCCAAGAAAATTTCCCCTCAGTCCCAAACTAAGAAATTCCCTCTAATCCCCTGCTCAGGAAAAGTACTGGTATCTCCTTAAGACTTCAGTTTTAAGAGTTCAAATAAAATTCATAGGACTGTTAAACTTCAGATAAGAAGGTCCATCCAGGTCCAGGAAGCATAGATCAAAAATCAACCCGTAGAGGACAATGTCAAGATACATTATAATTAAAATGGTAAAAATTAAAAATAAAGAGGAATATTAAAAGCAACAAGGGAAAGGGTAGTAAATCACCATGAATAAAGCTAGTAGGGAGATTAAAAGACAAGAGTAATAAAATCATCCATGTCTGCAATAAATAGTTATGAGACACATAAAACAAAAAGATGTAAAATATGATATGGAAAACAGTAATGTGGGAGAGGGAATAAACACGCAGGATTGTTAAAATGAGTGTGAAATTAAGAGATCAGCAAATTAAAATAGTTTATATGTGTTTATATATATATACTATTATATATATTATATTTATAAATTGGTATATATAAATCTCATGAGAACCACACACAAAAACTTTATAATAAATAAATAAAGACACAAAGAAGAGAAAGAAATACAAACACAACACTAAAGATAGCCATCAAAGCACAAAGGAAGGAAACAAAAGAAAAAGAAAGGAACAAAAAAGAACTACAAAAGGATCCTTAAACAATTAACACAATGACAGTAAGACATACTTATCAGTGACTCCTTTAAATGTAAATGAACTAAATGTTACAATAAAAAGGCACAGAGTGGTTGAAGATAGAGTGGCTGACTGCAAGAGATTCACTTCAGATCTGAAGACACACACCAAGTGAAAATAAGAGGAAAGAGATTCCATGCAAACAGAAATAAAAAGAAAACTGCAGCAGCAACACTTATATCAGACAAAATAGACTTCAATACAAAGACTGTAAAAAGAGACAAAGAAGGACATTGCATAATGATAAAGGAATCAATCCAAGAAGTGGGATATAATGATCATAAATAATGCACATCCAACAAAAGAGCATCTAAATACACAAAGCAAATATTAACAGACAAATTGACAGTAACAAAATAATAGGGGGGAATTTTAACATCCTACTTACATCACTAGACAGAGTATCCAGATAGAAAAGAGGACAGATTGGCCTATATGGCTCATTAGATCAAATGAACTTAATGGAACATTCCGTCCAAAAGCAGTAGAATACACATTCTTTTCAAGTGCACATGGAACATACTCCAGGATGGATCAATGATCGACAAGAAAGCAAATCTCAGTAAATTTAAGAAAACTGAATTCCTATCAAGTATCTTTTCTGATCACAATGCTGTGAATTACTAGAAAATGCCAATTCAATTACTAGAAAAACACTGCTAAAAGCACAGATATGTGAAGGGTGAGCTATGCAACTAAACAACAAATGGAATACTTAAAACAATCAAAGAAGAAATTAAAAATACCTAGAGATAAATGAAAATGAAAACACAGTGATCCAAAATCTCTGGGATGCAGCAAAAGCAGGTCTAAAAGGCAATTTAATAGTGATACAAGTCTACCTCAGGAAATAAGGAAAATCTCAAATAAACAACCTAACCTTACCTAATAATCTCAAATAAACAACCTTACCTAAAGTAACTAGAAAAAGAAGAACAAATAAAACTCAAATTTAGTAGAAGGAAGGAAAAATCATAATGATCAGAGCAGAAATAAATAAAATAGAGACTAAAAAATGAACAGAAAAAAAAATCAGTGAAACAAAGTTGGTTCTTTGAAAAGATAAACAAAATGATAAAACTTTAGCCAGACTTATGCCTCAAAAAAGAGAAAAAAATGAGTGAGGAGGAATTACACCATACAGAAAAATAAGCTTAAAATGAATTAAAGACCTGAATGTAAGATCAGATACTATAAGACACTTAGAGGAAAACATAGGCAGAACACTCTATTTTATAAATCGCAGAAATGTCTTTTTCAATTCATCTCCCAGAGTTATGGAAATGAAAACAAAAATAAACAAATGAGATCTAATTAAACTGAAAAGCTTTTGTACAGCAAAGGAAACCATAAACAAAATGAAGCAAAAAGATAATACACAGAATGGGAGAAAATATTTGCAAATGTTATTTAATAAAATGCTTGTTTCTAAATTAGAAGAGTCTTGAATTAGAAAGTATGAAGTATGTTGATTGATTATTACTGTGGGATTGTCACTAAGTGTGCAAAAAAAGAGAAACATAGCAGACCTGACTGCTATCCTTTGAAAGGCCTTCTTAAAAGTTTGGTCCTTGGCTGACATCTGGAAACTTAGATTACAAGAGTGTTCCCTCCACTCTCATCAATAAGAATTGCTTGCTACGACTAAGGTGCTTGTACAGTGTGATTTGTGCTAAACCTGCTTTCTTCCTGGGAATCTAGAATTTTGGTATATGCTAGGCAGAATGTATGGAGAAGGCAATGGCACCCCACTCCAGTGCTCTTGCCTGGAAAATCCCATGGACGGAGCAGCCTGGTAGGCTGCAGTCCATGGGGTCGCGAAGAGTCGGACACGACTGAGTGACTTCACTTTCACTTTTCACTTTCACGCATTGGAGAAGGAAATGGCAACCCACTCCAGTGTTCTTGCCTGGAGAATCCCAGGGACAGGGGAGCCTGGTGGGCTGCCGTCTATGGGGTCGCACAGAGTCAGACACAACTGAAGCGACTTAGCAGCAGCAACAGGCAGAATATGAGGCTTCAGAGGTGGCTCAGTGGTCAAGAATCTGCCTGCCAATGAAGGAAATGTAGGAAACATGGATTTGACTCCTGAGTCAGAAAGATTCCCTGGAAAAGGAAATGGCAACCCACTCCAGTATTCTTGTCTGGGAAATCTCATGGATAGAGGCGTCTGGCAGGCTACAGTCCATAGACTCACAAAGAGTTGAACATGACGGAGCAACTGAACATGCACTCAAATGATATAAGATTGGTCTCTAAAATTTACAAACTACTTATGTAGCTCAATATTAAAAAAAAAAAATCCAATCAAAAAGTTGACAAAAGACATACATATACATTTCTCCAAAGAAGACATAAAGATGGCCAAGAGGCACATGAAAAGATGCAAATCAAAACCAATCAGAATGGTCATCACCCAAAAGATCTACAAACAATAAATAATGGAGAGGGTGTGGAGAAAAGGGAACCCTTCCACACTGCTGGTGAGAATGTAAATTGTACAACTACTGTGAAGAACAGCATGGAGATTCCTTAAAAAACTAAAAATAGAGATATCATATGATCCAGCAATCCCACTCCTGGGCATATATATATCCAGGGAAATACATGGTTTGAAAGGATACATGCACTCCAATGTTCATTGTAGTACAGTCTGAAGTCAAGAAAGTTGATTCCTCCAGCTCCATTCTTTCTCAAGACTGATTTGGCTATTTGGGGTCTTTTGTGTTTCCACATGATTTATGAAATTTGTCATTCTAGTTCTGTGAAAAATGCCATTAGTAATTTGATAGGGATCACACTGAATCTGTAAATTGCATTTAGTAGTATAGTCATTTTCACAGTCTTGATTCTTCCTACCCAGGAACATAGAGTATGTCTCCATCTCTTTATGCTATCTTTGATTTCTTTCAGCAGTGTCTTATAATTTTCCATATACAGTTCTTTTTACACCTTAGGTAGATTTTTTCCTAGGTGTTTTACTGTTTTTGTTGCAATGGTGAATGAGATTGATTCCTTAATTTCTCTTTCTGATTTTTTTGTTGTTAATATATAGGAATGCAAGTGATTTCTGCATATTGACCTTGTATCCTATGAATTTTATAAATTCACTGATTAGCTCTAGTAATTTTCTGATAGTTTTTTTGGTTTTTTTTTTTTTTTTGAGGGGTTTCTATGTATAGTAGTATTATGTCATCTGGAAACAGTGAGAGTTTTACTTCTTCTTTTCCAATCTGGATTCCTTTTATTTCTTTTCTTCTCTAATTGCCTTAGCTAGGACTTCCAGAACTATGTTGAATAATAGTGATAAGAGTAGAGACCCTTGTCTTGTTCCTGAACTTAGAGGGAATGCTTTTATTTTTTCACCATTGAGAATAATGTTTGCTGTGGACTTATCATATATGGCATTTACTGTTGAGGTAGATTCCTTCTATGCCCATTTTTTGAAGAGTTTTTAGCATGAATGGGTGCTGAATTTTGTCAAAGGCTTTTCCTGCATGTATTGAGATTATCATATGGTTTTTATCTTTCAATTTGTTAATATGGTATATTACATTGATTGATTTTCATATATTGAAGAATCCTTGCATCTCTGGAATAAACCCAACTTGAACATGGTGTGTGAGCTTTTTAATGTGTTGTTGAATTCTGTATGCTAGAATTTTGTTAAGGATTTTTGCATCTATGTTCATCAGTGATATCAGCCTGTAATTTTCTCTTTTTGTGTTGTCTTTGCCTGGTATTGGTATCAGGGTGATGGTGGCCTTGTAGAATGAGTTTGAAAGTGTTACTTCCTCTGTAATTTTTTGGGAGAGTTTCAGAAACATAGACATTAGCTTTTCTCTAATGTTTGATAAAATTTCCCTGTGAAGCCATCTGTTCTTGGGCTTTTTTTTGGGGGGGGGGTAGATTTTGATCACAGTTTCAATTTCAGTGTTTGTAATTGGGTTACTCATAATTTCTCTTTCTTCCTGGTTCAGTCTTGGGAGGTGAACTTTTATACGAATCTTTCCATTTCTTCTAGGTTGTCCATTTTATTAGCATATAATTGCTCATAATATTCTCTTATGATCCTTTGTATTTCTGGGTTGTCTGTTGGAACCTCCTTTTTCATTTCTAATTTTGTTGACTTGATTTTTCTCTTTTTCTCTTGATGAGTCTGGCTAGTAATTGTTAATTTTGCTTATCTTCCAAGATGCCAGCTTTTAGTTTTGTTAATCTTTGCTATTGTTTCCTTCATTTCTGTTTTATTTATTTCTGCTCTGATTTTTATGGTTTCTTTCCTTCTGCTGACTTTGGGTTTCTTTGTTCTTTTTTAAGCTGCTTTAGATATAGAATTAGATTGTCTATTTAATGCTTTTCTTGCTTCTTGAGGTAGGAATTTATTGCTATAAACTTCCCTCTTAGTACTGTTTTTCCTGAATCCCATAGGTTTGGGTTGTCAAGCTTTCATTATCTTGTTTTTAGGAATCTTGATTTGCCTTCTTATTTCTTCAGTAACCTTTTCATTACTTAGCAATGTATTGTTTAATCTCCATGAGTCTGTGTTTTTTGCAGGTGTTTTTTTTTTTTTTTTTTCCCGGTAGTTGATGTCTAGTTTCAAAGCATTATGGTCAGAGAAGATACTTGATACAGTTTCAATTTTTTTTAATTTACATTCTACAGGATAGACCACATCTTGGGGTCTATCCTGTAGAATGTTCCATGTATACTTGAGGAAAGTGTATTTTTTTGCATTTGGATGGAAAGTTCTCAAGATATCAATTAGGTCCATTTGGTCTAATGTTTCATTTAAAGTTTGTGTTTCCTTGTTGATTCTCTCTTTTGATGATCTGTCCACTGGTATAAGTGGAGTGTTAAAGTCCCCTACTATTATTGTGTTACTGTCAATTTCCCTTCTTATGCCTGTTAGTGTTTGCCTTATTTATTGAGGTGCTCTACATTGGGTGCGTAAATATTTACAATGGTTATGTCTTCTTGGCTCAATCCCTTGATCATTATGTAGTGTCCTTCTTTGTCTCTTATATTATTCTTTATTTTAAAGTCCATTTTGTCTGAAATAAAGATTGCCACTCCAGCTTCCTTTTGGTTTCCCTTAACATGGAATATCTTTTTCCATCCTTTTACTTTTAGTCTGTATGTGTCTCTAGGTCTGAAGTGGGTCTCTCGTAGGCAGCCTATATAGGTCTTGTTTTTGTATCCATTCAGCCAGTCTCTATCTTTTGGTTGTTACATATAATCCATTTACATTTAAAGTAATTATTCATATATATTTTCCTATTGACATTTTCTTAATTGCTTTGGGTTTGTTTTTGTAGGCCTTTTCTTTCTCTTGTGTTTTCTGGGTATGTAAAGTCCCTTTAGTATTTGTTGTGAGGCTGGCTTTTGGTGCTAAATTCTGTTAACTTTTTCTTGTCTGTAAGGTTTTTTATTTCTCCTTCAATTTTGAATGAGGTCTTTGCTGGGTATAGTAATCTTGGTTGTAGATTTTTTTTTCTTTCAGTACTTTAAATATATCCTGCCATTTCCTTCTGACTTGCAGAGTTTCTGCTGGAAGATCCTCTGTTAATCATATGGGTTTTCCCTTGTATGTTGCTTTATCATTTTCCCTTGCTGCTTTTAATATTCTTTCTTTGTGTTTAACATCTGTGAGCTTTATTAATATGTGTCTCAATGTGTTTCTCTTTGGGTTTGTCCTGTAAGGGACTCTCTACACTTCTTGAATTTGATTGACTGTTTCCTTTCCCATGTTGGGGGAGTTTTCAACTATAATTTCTTCAAAAATTTTCTCAGTATCATGCTTTTTTTCTTCTTCCTCTGGGATCCCTACAACTCAAATGTTTGTGCATTTAATATTGTCCCAAAGGTCTCTGAGGCTATCCTCAATTCTTTTCATTCTTTTGCCTTTATTCTGGTCTTCAGCAGTTATTTCCACCATTCTATCTTCCAGCTCACTTATCCATTCTTCTGACTCAATTATTCTGCTATTGTTTCCTTCTAGAGTATTTTTAATTTTGGTAATTGTGTTATTCATCTCTGTTTGCTTATTCTTTATTTCTTCTATGTCCTTGGTGATTGCATTAACTGTGTTAAATGTTTCTTGCCTTTTCTTCATGCTATTTTCATGTCTTCAGAGCATCTTTACTATCATTATTCTGAATCCTCTTTCAGGTAGATTGCTTATTTCCTCTTTGTTTATTTGGTATTGTGCATTTCTACTTTGTTCTTTCATTTGTGCTGTATTTCTCTCTCTTTTCTGTTCTTCTAACTTGTTCCATTTCAGGTCTGCTTTTCCCAACCTTTAAGGTTTTATTCCTTCTTCCTTTTGGCTTTTGCCCTTGGAAGGAAAGATTGGCTGAGTGGTTTGTGTTGACTTTTTGTTAGGGGTGACTTGTGCCTGTGTTCTAGTGGGAGGAGACCAAGTAGATCAAGCAGGTAATTACAGAAATAATGGGAAATACACCCACACTTCCACACACACAGTTATAACCAAAGTGTTCTAAAGAAAAGAGTACAGTAGATTGACTTGGTGAACAAGGAAAACCAAAAGTGATATCGACCAATTAAAAGCAGAGCTAACTAACACTCAGTCTGGAAATTGAGCCTGAGCAGAGTGCCAACTGGGGAATAGAGCAAAGAGAGCACAACAATTTAACTTACATGGTTAAAAGAGAAAGAGAGAAGGAAAAAAGGGAGAGAAAAAGACAGAAAAAAGGAGAAGGGAGAGAAAAGAGAAAAGGAAGGGGTGGAAGAGAAGGTTAAAAAAAGAGACAAAAGAAAAAATAGAAAAGCAAAGATAAATAGATGTATGTGAAAAGCTTTATATATATTCATGAATAGCTATAGCTGGTAAAGAACTGTAATAAAAAGCAGTCAAACATGTCAAAAACAAAATCAGAAAAATCACCAAAAAAAAAAAAAAAGGTGAAGAAAAATAATCTTAAAAAGAATTTGCTTTTTAACAGGAAAAGCAAAGAGGAAAACTCCATGGCACCACATAAAGCTAATGTGAAGGCAGAAATATATAGGGAGAACAAAGAAGTGTGATTTTTAATGGGAAAAAAAAAAGGGTTCAAAGTCTTGTTCTTCTTGGTTGTGGAGTCTGCCCCCATGGATGGGGTTGGATTCGTGTCCTGTGATGTTTCCCTGGTTGGAGGAGCTTGTGCCTGTGTTATGGTTGATAGAGCTGGATCTTGTCTCTTTGAAGGGGAGTGCAGTGTCCAGTAGAAGGTTTTGGGGTGTCTATGGGTTTAGTATGTCTTTGGGCAGTCCTTCTGGCTTTGGCAGTGTTAGACACGTCTATGTCCACAGCTGCATCGATGTGGCCCTCTCAGCCACCAGCCCCCTACTTGTCCCTGGAATCTTTGCCAGTGCTTCTGTTTCCTGGTCCTGCCCTGCACTGCAAGCCAAAGCTTGCTAGGTAGGGGGCTTCTGTGAATCTTTTCTCAGCTCCCTGACCCTGCCCTCTGCATCATGGAGACTTGTGTGGGCTTCTCTCACCCCTCTGAGCTCACCCTCTATGCTGTGGGGCTTATGTGTACTTGTGTTGGCTCCCCGGGCCCGTCTTTTATGTCACAGGTCTTGTATGCACTTGTGTCGGCTCACCAGCCTGCTCTCTATGTCCCGAGGCTTTTGTGTCCTTCTTTTGGCTCCCTGGGCCCACCCTTTGTGCTGCAGGGCTCCTGTAGGCCTCTCTCAGTTCTCCAAGCTAGCCATTTTGTTGTTGCCACAGTCTGTGAGCTTCTTATGGGCTGAGAAATGCAGCTATCTCTGTTTTCTGCCTTCTAAGTCCTGCTTAGCCTGGCTTTCTGAGATTCCACAGGTCCCCTTTGGGCCTCCCTGTGAGGGAGCTTCCCAGTGCATAGGAACTCTTCCTGCTTCATGACTCCCTCCCTTGGGGTACAAGCTCCCATCCAGACGTTCTCCATCTTTTCTCTTTTTATGTCTCTATCCTCTCTCCTACCTTATTCCAGGGAGCTTATCCTCTCCCTGTGGAGGCCTGGGGTTTTCTGCTGTTGCCTAAAGTTGGCTTTATAGCAGTTATTCTGTATCTTGATGAGGTTTTTATGTATTTGTGGGGAGGCTGGTGATCTCCCTGTCTTATTCCTCTACCATCTTCTTCTGCCATCCTATAATTAGGCTTCTATACATTTTGAAATGCATAGAAATATTGAGCCGCTATGTTGTGAAACAGGAACTAACATAGTATTGTAGGTCAGTTATATTTAAAAGCAAACAAACAAAGAAACTCTTAGGAAAAAAGATCAGATTTGTGGTTTTCAGAAGTAGCAAGTAGAAGGAGGGAGAGTTGGATGAAAGCAGTCAAAAGGTATAAACTCAGAGTTGTAAGACTAAGTGCTAGAGATGTAGTACCTGACATGATAAATATAATTAACACTGCTATATGTTACACATGAAAATTGTTAAGAGACTAAATCCTGAGTTGTGATCACAAGAAAAAAGGTTTTCTACTTAATTTTGTACTTGTAGGAGATGATGGTTATTTACTAAACTTGTTTTGATAATCACTTCATGTTGTTGTTCAGTTGCTCAGTTGTGTCCGACTCTTTGAGACTCCCATGAACTGCAGCAAGCCAGATTTCCCTATTCTTCACCTTCTCCTGGAGCTTCAAGATATATGTCAAATCATTATGGTGTACACTTTAAACTTATACATGTCAATATATCTCAATAAAACTCAAAGGAAAAAAGATAAGTAGATCCAGACACCAGGAAGAACTCATTGAGACACCTAAAGACTGCTGTGAAGCCAGAATTGGGGTGGGGAGGTGTCAAGATGCCCATGCTTGGTACCAAGTACCAGTCCAAAGTTGACTCTAGCTGATCTCAGGTGGGTTTTTCCTGATATCTTTCCCACCAATTAGACAACGCAATGTTTATGAGAACAATGACCTCTAATTGGAATGTGAAAGTGTTTTATTTGAACTAAACTAGGGATAAAGGACTTCCCCCAGTGGCTCAGAGGTAAAGAATCCACCTGCAGTGCAGGAGCCACAGGAGATGTGAGTTTGATCCCTGGGTCAGGAAGATCCCCTGGAGGAGGGCATGGCAACCCACTGCAGTATTCTTGCCTGGAGAATCCCATGGACAGAGGAGCCTGGCAGGCTACAGTCCATAGGGTCACAGAATTGGATAGGATTGAAGTGACTTAGCACACACATATGTCTAAGGACAAAAGCCTGGGAGATGCAGATTCCAGAAACACTTGAATTTTGCTGTGTAGACTACAGAATAGGGGAATTTTATATAGGCAAAATTACATTAGTTAATTGTCAAAAATTAGGATTGGAGCTGGCAAGAAAGAAAGGTGACTGTTAAGCAAAGATTGGTTGGGATTTGAAATTTTTGCAGAGTTGCAAGGAGAGTCCTTGAAACCACAAGGCTGCAGCTTGCAGCTGCTAACAGATATGATTTTGAGTATGGCTGGTGATGCTCTTGTGTTTGATACAGTTCAGAAAATTCAAGTTCTCAGTGATGCAGGAAAATGTTTAAAACCACAGCCACCTGGCTGCATTTTGGATGCCTGGACCACAGTTACTTCATTTTGATTTTTAAATGCCTTCTGTAATTTAATGTTGAAAGCAGATGAATAATCTGTTTATTTTTAATTTTTATTCTTTAAATTATGAAAATATGATAACACATTTATAAGAGTTTTGGAAAATACAGATAAGGTTACATATAGTTCCACTATTACAATTATTTTTTGAATAGATAAATTAAGATTTTTAGTTGGAATTTCAATATCAAACTCTCAAAGATTAATAGAATGAATAAACAGAGAGGTAGAAAGCAATAGTTGACCTGAAAAGCTCTATGAACCAATTCAACATAATTAAGATTTACACAATTTACACAGAAGTAGGAAACAAATTCTATTCAAGTTCCCATAGACTATAATCTAGGAGACACTGGAGCATATCCAGGGACATAAGACCAAGAGCAAAAATTTAGTGTTTTAAGGATATTGAAATCATATATAGCCTGTTCTCTTATCACTGTGGAATACTGTTAGAAATCAATATCAGAAGATATTTGAAGATAACCCACATATTTTCAAGTGCAATGTGACATTAAGCAAGATCTTTGACTTAGCCATTGAAAGATTCAATAAAGTTGGAAGACTGAAAAAACACAGAGAATGATTGGAAAGAAGAAATCATTTGAATGATAAATTAATATCAAAATGAGAAACTAATTTCAAAGATACTTTAAAAATCCCATGTATTTGGAAATTAAATGTTCACTTTTAAATGATGGGTGTATCTAAGAAATCATAATAAGGAAAGAGAAAATATTTATAATAGAATAAAAATGAAAAGAGAATTTACCAGAATTTTTTGCATGCAGATGCTCAATGCAACTGAATACAATGTGGAGTTCTTGCATAAGGTATGAAAACAAATAATGAACACTAGCATAAAATTTTGTGAAACTTGAACAAAATCTGTACTTTAGTTAATAATACTGTATCACAAGTTAATTTCCTGTTTTTTTTTTTCGTTTTTTTTTTTTGTTTGTTTTAGACTTAGTATTTCTTTATATTTTCAGAATTGGATTAAAAGTTTCAAGCCACATTCAATTTTTTTTTAATCAGTAAGATAATAAACTTTCTAGACTTTTAGCAGTAATACTAGATGCCAAAATACATGAAACTATATCAAAGTTTTGAGTCAATATAAATTATAAATCAAGCATTCTATGCATACAAAGTCAAACAAGTGGAATCAAAGTGTCATAAGATTTTAGCATTTTAGCTTTTCTACTACACTTGATAAAAGCTGAAAAAGAACAATGAAAACAAAAGAAAAAAGGTGGAGAAATTGGAAAACACAAAGTAAATGAAATAGTAGCACTGAATATGAAAGAGAAAAAATGAAACGTGATAAAGTAAAAGATCATCATAAGGTCTAGTCTCTCTCTCTCTTTTTTTTAATGACGGCTCATTAGAAACATACCAGGAGCTTTGGAGAAAAAAGCAATAAATAATACCTGAGCATTTGTATTCTTGAAAAATTCCCAGATAATCCTGTTATGCATCTGAATTTTAAAACATGATTACAGGTTTTTCTAGTAAATGGTAGTATTAGTGATATGAAGTGAAGTTGCTCAGTTGTGTCTGACTCTTTGCGACCCCATGGACTGTAGCCTACCAGGCTCCTCCATCCATGGGATTTTCCAGGCTAGAGTACTGGAGTGGGTTGCCATTTCCTTCTCCAGGGGATCTTCCCGACCCAGGGATTGAACCCAGGTCTCCTGCACTGTAGGCAGACTCTTTACCATCTGAGCCACCAGGGAAGCCCCTAGTATTAGTGATATAGAATTCTATTATTATCTGTTGACCAATCATGATAGAATGGTATTAAGCAAATGATAGTTACATAATCATACTACTAAAAGAAGTCTATCAGTTTTCACAATCAATAACCAGACAAAAAAGAAAAGATAATTACACTTGCAAGCCATAATGGAAACATGACTAACCTAAAAATATAAATAGTTACATGCAATTTGGGGTGTTAAGTAGAGTGATGTGGTAAGTGGAAGTGTATACATGCACATTTTCTCATCTGCCGAGTTGGTGGTGCATTTAAATCCATTTACAGTTAAGGTAATTATCAATATGAAAGTGAAGAGGAACTAAAAAGCCTCTTGATAAAGGTGAAAGAGGAGAGTGAAAAAGTTGGCTTAAAACTCAACATTCAGAAAATGAAGATCATGGCATCTGGTCCCATCACTTCATGGGAAATAGATGGGGAAACAGTGGAAACAGTGTCAGACTTTATTTTTTGATTTTCCAAAATCATTGCAGATGGTGACTGCAGCCATGAAATTAAAAGATGCTTACTCCTTGGAAGAAAAGTTATGACCAACCTAGACAGCATATTGAAAAGCAGAGACATTACTTTGCCAACAAAGGTCCGTCTAGTCAAGACTATGGTTTTTTTCAGTAGTCATGTATGGATGAGAGAGTTGGACTGTGAAGAAAGCTGAGCACCGAAAAATTGATGCTTTTGAACTGTGGTGTTGGAGAAGACTCTTGAGAGTCCCTTGGACTGCAAGGAGATCCAACCAGTCCATTCTGAGGGAGATCAGCCCTGGGATTTCTTTGGAAGGCATGATGCTAAAGCTGAAACTCCAGTACTTTGGCCACCTCATGCGAAGAGTTGACTCCTTGGAAAAGACTCTGATGCTGGGAGGGATTGGGGGCAGGAAGAGATGGGGCGACAGAGGATGAGATGGCTGGATGGCATCACTGACTCAATGGATGTGAGTCTGAGTGAACTCTGGGAGTTGGTGATGATGGACAGGGAGGCCTGGCGTGCTGCGATTCATGGGGTTGCAAAGAGTCAGACACGACTGAGCAATTGAACTGAACTGATGACCATATTATCATTTCTGAATTGTTTGGGGTTTATTTTGTGTATGTCTTTTCCTTCTCCCGTGTTTCCTGCTTAGAAAAATTCCTTTAGTGTTTGTTGTAAAGCTGGTTTGGTGGTGCTGAATCTCTTAATTTTTGCTTGTCTGGAAAGCTTTTGATTTCTCCATCAAATTTAAATGAGAGTCTTGCTGAGTAGAGTATTCTTGGTTTGGGGTTCTTCCCTTTCATCATTTTAAGTATATTGTGCCATTCCCTTCTGACTTGTAGGGTTTCTATTGAGAAATCAGCTGATAACCTTATGGGAGTTCCCTTTTATGTTATGTGTTGTTTTTCCCTGTTGCTTTGAATATTTTATCTTTGTCTTTACATTTTCACCATTTTGCTTACTATGTGTTTTAATAAACCTCCTTGGGTTTATCCAGCCTGAGACTCTCAGCACTTCCTGAACTTGGTTAAATATTTCTTTTCATTGTTGGGAAAATTTCAGCCATCATTTCTTCAAATATTTTCTTGGGTCATTTTTTCTCTCTCTTCTTCTTTTCTTCCTTTATAATGTGAATTCTGGTGTGTCTAATGTTGTCCCAGAGATCTCTTAGGTTGTCTTCATTTTTTTTTTTTTAATCCTTTTTTCTATGTTCTAGTCTATGGCAGTGATTTCCACCATTCTGTCCTCCAGGTCACTTAGCCATTCTTATGCCTCAATCATTCTGCTATTGATTCCTTCTAGTGTATTGTTCATCTCTGTTTGTTTGTTCCTTAGTTCTTCTAGATCTTTGGCAAACATTTCATGCATCTTCTCCATCCTCTTTCTGAGATCCTGGATAATCTTCACTATCATTATTTTGAATTCTATTTCTGGAAGGTTTCTTATCTCCACTTCATTTAGTTGTTTTTCTGGAGTTTCTTGTCCCTTCATCTGGAACATAACTCTCTGCTTTTTCACCCTAAATAAGTTTCTGTAATGTGATCTTTGTTCTAGCTTCTCTGGGATTGTGGTTCTTCTTGCTTCTTCTGTCTGCCTGCTGGTGAATGATGCTAAGAGGCTTGTGTAAGCTTTCTGATGGGAGGAACTAGGTAGGAAAAACTTTCTCTGGTGGGTAGGACCTTGCTCAGAAATCTTTAATCCAATTATCTGCTTATGAATTGTGCTCCCTCCCTGTTAGTTGTATGGCCTTAGGTGGCCCAGTCCTGGGTCTACAGGCTAAATGGTAGGGTTAGTGGTGACCTTCAAGAGACTTACACCAAGGAGCATCTCCCAGGACTGCTGCTGCCAATGCCCTATCCTGCAGGGAGCCACTGCTGACCCATGCCTCCACAGGAGACCAACATTAGCAGGCAGGTTTGATTCAGTCTCCTGTGGAGTCACCATTCCCTTCCTCTGGTCTTGGTGCATGCAAGATCATGCTGGTGCCCTCCCAGAGAGGAGTCTCTGTTTCCCCAGCCCTGTGAAAGTTCTATGATCAAATCCTGCTGGCTTTCAAGGTCAGATTCCCTGGGGATTCCAAGTATCTTTGCCAGACCCCCAGGATGGGAAGTCTGACTTGGGGCTCAGAACCTTAACAACAGTGGAAGAACCTCTTTGGTATAATTGTCCTTCAGTTTGTGAGTCGCCCACCCACCAGGTATGGGATTTGATTTTATTGTGATTGTGTCCCTCCTATTGTTTCATCGAGGCTTCTTCTTTGTCTTTGGACGTGAGATATCTTTTTATGGTGGTTTCCAGCATGCTCCTGTCGATGGTTGTTTAATCACTAGTTGTGACTTTGGCGCTCTTGCAGGAGGATATGAGGGCATGTCTTTCTATTCTGCCATCTTGATCCAGAAGGTATAATCTATGTTTGATACTACCCTGGTGGCTCAGATGGTAAAGCGTCTGCCTGTAATGCGGGAGATCCAGGTTTGATCCCTGGGTCGGGAAGATCCCCTGGAGAAGGAAATGGCTACCCACTCCAGTATTCTTGCCTGGAGAATTCTGTGGATTGAGGAGCCTGGTAAGCTACAGTCCATGGGGTTGCAAAGAGTCAGTCACGACTGAGCGACTTCACCTCACTTCCTTCAAGAGACAGGAGACAATTATTAGTTCAGTTCATTTCAGTTGCTCAGTTGTGTCTGACTCTTTGCAACCCCATGGACTGCAGCACACCAGGCCTCCCTGTCCATCACCAACTCCTGGAGTTTACCCAAACTCATGTCCATTGAGTCTGTGATGCCATCCAACCATCTCCTCCTCTGTTGTCCCCTTCTCCTCCATCTTCAATCTTTCCCAGCATCAGGGTCTTTTCAAATGAGTCAGCTCTTCACATCAGGTGGCCAAAGTATTGGAGTTTAAGCCTCATATCAGTCCTTCCATTGAACAACCAGGACTGATCTCCTTTAGGATGGACTGGCTAGATCTCCTTGCAGTCCAAGGGACTCTCAAGAGTCTTCTCCAACACCACAGTTCAAAAGCATCAATTCTTTGGCGCTCAGCTTTCTTTGTAGTCCAACTCTCATATCCATATATAACTACTGGGAAAACCATAGCCTTGACGAGACAGACCTTTGTTGGCAAAGTAATGTCTCTGCTTTTGAATATGCTCTCTAGGTTGGTCATAACTTTCCTTCCAAGGAGTAAGCATCTTTTAATTTCATGGTTGCAGTCACCATCTATTTTTGATACTACATAAAAGACAGGAGACAATTATAGTTACTGTAATAGTCAAGCCAAATCAAATTTAAGCTAGAATTTTTCCACATACCTGAATATGTGAAAATTTATTTCATCAACACTGATAGCTTATGGTGAATGATGTTAGATTTATGATCTCTGAAGAAGATTTAGCTTCAGAACCAGGAACCAGGCTTGATCACTCCAGAGCTTTTGTGTAGCAGAGTTTTATTAAAGTAAGAAAAGGGACAGAGAAAGTTTCTGACACAGACATCAGAAGGGGGATGAGAGTGCCCCCCTTGCTAGTGTTAGCAAAGGAGTTATATACTTTTTAAATTAGTTATTACAATAAATTAGAAGAATGTCTCAAGGTTGCAACAATTTTACCAGATCCACTCCCACAATTTGCATTTTAGGATAACAGGAATAGAACTTATTAGAAAGATCCTACCAGACGCACTCCCATAATTTACGTTCTAAGATATCTCACTTAGTCAGAAGTTTTTCAGGAAGGAGAAACTGTCCTCAAGCAGGATACATTGTTGTTATATAATCCTTAGTACAGAGTTTAAACTGGGTTGTTTGTTGTGTAATCATCAGTTCTGGGCTTAAAGGGGGAAAAAAAAATTTTATGTGACTAAGACTTAGGAATGTGGGGGGTGGGGGGAGGGATTGTCCTTTACTCCTCCTTGAGAATTCTAGACCCCTATCTCCTGCTTGAGAACCCCAGAACCCTTTTTCCTCCTCAGGGAACCTGGACTTCTTATCAACCTGCCTAGGAATTGACGCTCTCAACAGCATTAACCAGTTACCAGAAACTAACACAAAGCAGTAAATCAACTACATTGCAATTTTAAAAATTAGCCAATTATATACACTTGTAGGAATTTGTCACATTTGAGATGTTTTTGTCTTCCAATTGTCAGGCGAGTGTATGCTTCTTGGTTTTTGCCTCGTCACAACAATGATTTGGAACAGTGGACATTAAAGCCCTCGGTGCGTCACAACTCTCGGGTCTTGAACAAACCGTGTCATAACTCTTAGACAAATCAGTGTTACAGCTCTATTTTATTTAGAAGATAGCAGGAGAATCCATCCTTGAAGAAGAGAAGAGAATGGAGGAGTGCGCCAGTGTGCATGCCGGGTGGCGGAGTGGGGGAGGGGTAGAGAGAGAGAGAAAGAACATACGCACGCAGGAGAGAGAGAGCTAGAGAGTGCTTGGCTCCTCCTTTTATATGTTTTCTTCCCCCGGGCCTGCCCTATGAAAATTGGGCTCAGCCAGGAGTGCTGTTCTACTTGAAGTCCTCACTCCGGTTCTCGAACCTTTCTTTGACCTTCCTTTGTTCTATTTTTGCGGGCCTTTCCCTTCCTTGTCTTTTAGCCACCGCCATTTTGGACTCCTTTTCCCTATTCTAACTATCTAACACAATCATTAGATCATTTTAAAATAAGGCACTGGAAAGAGCACAGTCATTGAATTCACAGATTATATTTTGCTTACTAATGTGTGTGTGTGCTTAGTCACTCAGTCGTGTCCGACTCTTTGTGACCACATAGACTGTAGTCTGCCAGGCTCCTCTGTCCATGGGGATTCTCCAGGCAAGAATACTGGAGTGGGTTGCCATGTCCTCCTCCAGGGAGTCTTCCCAACCCAGGGATAGAACCCAGGTCTCCTGCATTGCAGGTGGATTCTTTACCATCTGAACCACCAGGGAAGCTCAGACAAGTTACCAATCTTTCGTGAGTCACAATTTTCTTAGCTGTAAAAGTAGACTATAGTATCATTTTGTAGGAATAAGATTCCATAAGGTATTATTTAGAAGTTTTTGTTCCAGTATCTAAGTCATGTCTAACTCTTAGCAACCCTATGGCTTGTATCCTGCCAGGCTCCCCTGTCCATGGGACTGTTAGGTAGGTAGAATAGGGAAAAGGAGTCCAAAATGGCGGTGGCTAAAAGACAAGGAAGGTCAAAGGAAGGTCTGAGGACCAGAGTGAAAACTTCAGGCAGAACAAACAGCACTCCTGGCTAAGCCCAATTTGCATAGGGCAGGCCCAGGTGGAAGAAAAAACATATAAAAGGAGGAGCCAAAGTGCTCTCTCTGGGACTCTCTCTACCGTGTGTATGCGTGCACGCACTCTCTCTCTCTCTTTCTCTCTCTCTCTCTCTTTTTCTCCCTCCCCACGCACTTCTCCACTCCCTTCTCTTCGAGTCTTGGGTTCTCCTGCTATCTTCTAAATAAAATGGACCTGTAACACTGATTTGCCTAAGAGCTGTAACACGGTTTGTCCAAGACCCAATAGCTGTGATGCGCCGAGGGCTTTAATGTCCGTTGCTCCAAATCTTTGTTGTGACGAGACAAAGAACCGAGGAACGTACACTCGCGTGACATCTATGGTGCCGTGACAGGTTGTCTCCTCTTGTCCCACTTGCCAATTAAACAGGCCCAGCCTATCCAATGACGTAGGGCCCACCCAGGAGAGGACTGGCAGATGGACTTCACCCAGATGCCAGTTTCTCAAGGGTATAAATACCTATTAGTTATGATAGATACAGTCACAGGATGGATTGAAGGCTTTCCCATCCGGACCGAGAAGGCTGAGGAGGTAGTTAAAAACTCCATGAAATCATTTCAAGATTTGGTCTGCCCAGGTCATTACAAAGTGACAATGGGACATCATTTACTTCTAAGGTCACCCAAGGGGTCTCGAAAACATTGGACATTATTTATTATCTCCATTGTGCCTGGAGGCCTCAATCTTCAAAAAAAAGTAAAAAGAGCCAATCAATTCTTAAAATCAGCGATAAAAAAGATAACCCAGGAGACCTCCCTGGGATGGAAGGAGGCTTTACCAATAGCTGTCCTCCACACCCGTATTGCCCCTAAGGAACAGGTTGGTCTTCGTCCTTATGAGATGCTATATGGGAGACCTTTTGTTTATGTCAATGACCTCTTCCTAGATCCAGAGGTTCAGACCCTCCAGTCTTATACCATGGCCATTGGGCAATTCCAACAGGATATACGCTTGTGGGGTATGAACCAGGACCCAAAAGATTCTAAAGAGTCACCACTATATGCTCCAGGAACTCAAGTCCTAATTAAAGTCTGGAAAGATGGGTCCTCAAAGGCTCAACTCTAGCCCACATGGAAGGGCCCCTACCCTGTAATACTTTCTACCCCCACAGCAGTTAAGATACCAGGACATGACTCCTGGATTCACTGCTCACGAGTCAAGCTGTGGAAAAAAACAGAAGAGGACACTTGATACACCTGTGAGCCCCTGGGAGATCTCAGATACCTATTCAGAACTACAAATGAGTGTCATTCTAATGAACACCCCCAAAATCTGGTTTCTGGGGATAAGATTTCTCAGGATAACTCTAAGGAGCCAACACAGCTTGACAGAGACTGTACTCCAAAACAGACAGGAGGTAGATCTTCTGATCCCTGAACAAGGAGGAACTTGAGCCATCCTGGTGATGTGAATTTAAAATTGACCAATGTCCCTACTAGTCCTTGTTATGCTATATTGATGATGCCTATGATTATTCCATGTACTGTCAATTGTCTAACCTGTTTTGTCTGCCCAGGTCAACCAGCTACAACATGCAGTGCCAGTTCAACAAAGATATAAAACTACAGCTGACCACAGAAAATATCACACACCCTTGGACACCGCTATAAGGACTCAGGATTGAGACTAGCAAGAGGGGGAGGCCCAATACACCTTGCCGCCCCAGTTCATCAGGAAGTAGCCAGAAAGACCTTGACGCCCCTATTCCCAAAGAATTGGGCCTCCCATCTCTTGAGGGGGGAATGTTAGGTAGGTAGAATAGGGAAAAGGAGTCCAAAATGGCGGTGGCTAAAAGACAAGGGAGGTCAAAGGAAGGTCTGAGGACCAGAGTGAAAACTTCAGGCAGAACAAACAGCACTCCTGGCTAAGCCCAATTTGCATAGGGCAGGCCCAGGTGGAAGAAAAAAACATATAAAAGGAGGAGCCAAAGCGCTCTCTCTGGGGCTCTCTCTCCCGCGTGCCTGCACGCGCTCTCTCTCTCTCTCTTTCTCTCTCTCTTTCTCCCTCCCCACACACTTCTCCACTCCCTTCTCTTTGAGTCTTGGGTTCTCCTGCTATCTTCTAAATAAAATGGAGCTGTAACACTGATTTGCCTAAGAGCTGTAACACGGTTTGTCCAAGACCCAAAAGCTGTGACGCACCAAGGGCTTTAATGTCCGTTGCTCCAAATCTTTGTTGTGACGAGACAAAGAACCAAGGAACATACACTCGCGTGACAGGACTTCCCAGGCAAGAATTCTGAGGTGGGTTGCCAGTTTCTTCTCCAGGGATATTCCCAGACCAGGGATTGAACCCACGTCTCCTGCACTGGTAAGCAGATTCTTTACCACTGAGTCACCTGAGAAGTGCATTATTTAGATACCTTGTGTTTAATCAGATAACAGTGCCTGACAATTAGTAAATACTAAGTGTTACTTAATATTATTATGACATAAGTAAAGGATTTTCAATGCTTGGGATATAGTGGTCCCTAAAAAATATGTTAAAGATTAGTAGGAGGTAATGCTGCTGTTATTTCAATAATATTGAATACTATATCTTCTTTACAATGAGAGATAGACTGTAAAGAAGGCAGAATGACAAAAAATTGACGCCTTCGAACTGTGGTGCTGATGACTCCTGAAAGTCTCTTGGACAGCAAGGAGATCAAACCAGTCAATCTTGAAGGAAATCAACCCTCATTGAAAGGACTGGTGCTGAAGTTGAAGCTCCAGTATTTGGTCATCTGATGTGGACAGCTGACTCATTGGAAAAGTCCCTGATGCTGGGAAAGATTGAGGGTAGAAGGAGAAGAGGGCATCAGAGAATGAGGTGGCTGGATGGAATCCCCAGTGCAATGGACATGAACTTGAGCAAACTTTGGGAGACGGTGAGGGACAAGGAGGCCTGGCTTGCTGCAGTCCATGGGGTCACAAAGAATTGGACATGACTGGGCAACTGAAAAACAATAAAAACTATGTTGCTGTTATTTCAATACTATATCTTTTAAGAAATAACATACAACACTTTGTGAAAGTTTGAAAACAGAAGAAAGAGAATTTCAGATTATTTTAATTCTGATAAGTACAGTGTATAATATCTGAAACGTTTATACAATTGTGAATTTCTGCACCAACCCCAGACCTACTGAATTGGAATCTCCAAGGGTGGAGTCTGGCTTGCTATATTTTAAATCAGCTCCTTGGATGATTTTTACACTCACTAAAGTATGAGAAATGCTAATTTACAACATACTCAAATGCCAATCCACAGGATTTGCACCTCTTATGAAGGACTTGGCACAATCAGTGCCAAGTCCAATCAGGACTGAGAAGTTCACACATTTTTACTTTCTCAGAAGGGTCACAGAATTCAGTTCCCATGTTGGATCTATAGATTCTCTCCCAAACAAGTTTTCTTCTTTGTATCTGCAGATTCAGATCAGACTACAGATTCATTTAATTAAAAGAAAACATGAGGTTACAGTGTATTAGCTTGTATGCAAGATTTTTATTTTGATACATTTTCAGAAAAATTATGGAGTTGTCATTCAAGTTTTAATAGCTTCAGAAGCATTAAACATCAAAAGATTTTTTCAAATCATGTTCCCATTTGATACTAATTTTTTTTTCTTTTTTTGGCGTCAGACTGCATGCCAGAGTAGAAAATCAGCATACAGTATTCTTTAGGATTCAGATTTTTTAAATTCAGAGCTCTGTTACTTTCTCCCTGAGAGGTAAAGTGAAAATGCATTCTCAGCAGCAGCCATTTCATACAGGGTTTGCGCAATGTGATATCAGTCTGGAGACAGCGTTCACAGGCTCCAACCAATGCTATCTGACCCAGATCCAAGTGTGAATACCTTCTCTTCCAACCACTTAACCATTCATATTCCTCTGACACAGCCTCAAAAGAACTACAATGTAAAAACTCTATTTTCAATACTTAATGTGTCTATAGTGATAACACGAATAGTGAAACCCACCACCCACACACTCACATATATTCTGCCAAATTCCAAGACAGTCTGTCTTCCCAACACAAACTTTTCAGATGTTCAGAGGTTTCATGGTGATTATACAACAATTAAACCTGAAAACTGCTCCTGTTCTTTGCTGTATACTCCTTGAACTTTCTCTCTTCATCCAGAATAACAAGGCATTTATAGGGTCTTAAAATCCACTTTGAGATTTCTCTGTGTGTGGAAGAGCAACACTTGGAATTAGCGATATTATAAGTCCCCCTTTATAAATTGAAATATAGTTGATTTAAAGATTGTGCTTGTGTCCAGTGTACAGCATAGTCATTCAGTACTTTTGCAGATTATATTCCATGATAGGTTGTTACAAGATAATGCACTATTCAGTATATCCTTGATGCTTATTTTTTTATACACAGTAGCTTGTATTTGTTAACCCCATACCTCTAATTTGTTCCATCTCCTTTCTCTCTCCTCTTTGGTAACAACAAGTTTGTTTTCTATATCTGTGTTTGTTGTTTTGAATATACATTTATTTATTAGTATTATTTTTAGATTTCACATATAAGTGATATTTGTCTTTGACTTATTTCACTAAGAATAATATTTTCCAGGTCTATCCACCTCCTGCAAATGGCAGTATTTCATTTTTATGATTGCATAATATTCCACAATATTCCACATTTTCTTAATCTAATGTTCACTTGGTTTGCTTCTGTGTCTGGCAATTGTAAATAATGCTGCTATGAACAATGGAGTGTATGTATCTTTAGAAATTAGGGTTTGATTTTTGCCTGGATATCCCCAGAAGTAAAATTGTTGTATCATATGGTACTCCTATTTTTAGTTTTTAAAGAAACCTCAGTACTGTTTTGCATAGTGGCTGCACCAATTCCCACCAACAGAGTAATGTACATGTGTTCCTTTTTCTCCACATCCTCCCCAACACTTGTTATTTGCAATCATTTTGATGCCAACATCCATCAGATCATAGAAAAAGCCAGAGAATTTCAGAAAAACATCCACTTCGTATTCATTGATTACACTAAAGCCTTTGACTACGTGGATCACAACAAATTGGAAAATTCTTAAAGAGATGGGAAGACCAGACAACCCTACCTGCCTCCTGAGAAACCTGTATGCAGGTCAAGAAGTAACAGAACCAGACATGGAACAATGGACTGGCTCAATTTTGGGAAAAGAGTACATAAAGGCTGTATATTGTCACCCTGATTAATTTATATACAAGGTACATCATGTAAAATGCCAGGCTGGATGAATAACAAGCTGGAGTCAAGATTGCCAGGAGAAATATCAATAACTGATATGCAGATGATACCACTCTAGTGGCAGAAAGCAAAGAGGAACTAAAAGACCTCTTGATGAAAGTGGAAGAGGAGAGTGAAAAGGCTGGCTGAAACTTCATATGCAGAAAACTAAGATCATGGCATCCAGTCCCATCACTTCATGGCAAATAAATGGGGAAAAATTGGAAACAGTGACATTATTTTCTTGTGTTCCAAAATCACTGCAGATGGTGACCATGAAACTAAAAGATGCTTGCTCCTTGGAAGAAAAGCTATGACAAACCTAGACAGCATATTAAAAAGCAGAGACATCACTTTGCCAAAAAGGTCCAACTATACGGTCAAAGCTATAGTTTTTCTAGTAGTCATGTGTGGATGTAGGAGAAGGCAATGGGACCCTATTCCAGTACTCTTGCCTGGAAAATCCCATGGATTGAGGAGCCTGGTAGGCTGCAGTCCATGGGATCGCTAAGAGTCGGACACGACTGAAGTGACTTCACTTTCACTTTTTACTTTCATGCACTGGAGAAGGAAAAGGCAACCCACTCCAGTATTCTTGCCTGGAGAATCCCAGGGATGGGGGAGCCTGGTGCTCTGTCCTCTATGGGGTCACACAGAGTCGGACACGACTGAAGCGACTTAGCAGCAGCAGCAGCAGCAGCATGTGTGGATGTGAGAATTGGACCATAAAGAAGGCGGAGTGCTGGAGAATTGATGCTTTTAAATTGT
The DNA here is from genome assembly GCF_029407905.1 of Bubalus kerabau. Lineage (NCBI taxonomy): Eukaryota > Metazoa > Chordata > Mammalia > Artiodactyla > Bovidae > Bubalus > Bubalus kerabau. Next base: position 17,101,770 of record NC_073638.1, on the reverse strand, counting down.
GGTGCTGGAGGACTCGTGAGAATTTCTTGGACTTCACGGAGATCAAACCAGTCAATCGTAAAGGAAATCAGTCCTGAATATTCATTGGAAGGACTGATGCTGAAGCTGAAGCTCCAATACTTTGGCCAAATGGTGTGAAGAATGGACTCATTGGAAAAAACCCTAAGGCTGGGAAAGATTGAAGGCAGGAGGCGATGGGGGTGACAGAGGATGAGATGGCTGGATGACATCACCGATTCAATGGAGATTAGTTTGAGCAAACTCTGGGAGATAGTGAAGGAGAAGGAAGCCTTATGTGCTGCAGTTCGTGGGTCCCAAAGAGTTGGACATGACTGACTGACTGAACAACAACAATTTGACAGGTGTGAGGTGATATCGCATTGTGGTTTTGATTTGCATTTCTCTTATGACTACTGTAGTTAAACATCTTTTCATGTGCCTGTTAGTTATCTCTATGTCCTCACTGGATAAATGTCCATTCAGTTCTGCCTATTCTTTGACTGTATATTATTCTTTGACTATATATATATAGATATATATATAGATATATATATAGATATATATATAGATATATATATAGATATATATAGATATATACACACACACACATACATATATTGAGTTGTAGAAACTGCCTGTGTATTTTGGATATTAAGCCTTTGTTGCTTTCACCATTTGCAAATGTTTTCTCTCATTCTGTAGATTTTTTTCATTTTGTTGATGGAAAGTTGTGTTTCCATTTTTACTTGTCTTGGGGTCTTTTCTGACTTTTATCTATGATTTCATCATTGACTCATTGATTTTTCATAGCATTTTTATTTATTGTTCTTTCTCCATTTTTATTTCTGCAGTTGATTTCTAGTTTCAAATCAATGGGGAAATGCTTGATATAATTTCTATTCTCTAAAATCTGTTGAGGTTTGTGACCTAGTATATGATATATTCAGGAGAACATTCTACATGCTCTGGAATGAATGTGTATACACCTATTTTAGAATATAATGTCTTTCAGGTATCAATTAACTCCAACTGGTTTATTGTGTTATTTAAAACTCTATTTTCTTATTAATTTTCTGTCTGGTTGACATGTCTATGATGTCAGTGAAGAGTCAAGTCTCCTACTATTACTTAATTATTGTTATCAATTTCTCCCTTCATGTCTGTTAGTGGAGTGTAATTTGCTTTATATATTTAGGTGTTTCTGTACTGAGTGTGTATATGTTAATGAGTATAATATCCTCTTCTTGAACCAATTCCTTTATCATGATGTAATGCCCTTCTTTGTCTTTCATCATGGCCTTGTTTAAACTCTATGTTTTCTACTCTGAATATTGTTCAGCCCTTACTTTCTTGTGCCTGTTTTTGTGAAATATCTTTTTCCATCTCCTCATTGTCAGTCCTTATATGTCCTTCACCCTGAAGTGAGGCTTTTGTAAACAGCATATAGATGGATTTAGTTTTTTTTAATCCAGTCACCCAACTCTTTTGATTGGAGTATTTAGGTCATTGACATGTAAAGTTATTATTTATGACTTTAATATAATGCAGTTACTTTATAACTTTAACATAATGCAGTTATATAATTTATATCTATAATATAATGCAGTTACTGCCATTTTAATCCTTACTTACCAGGTTTTTTTTTGTAGTTCTTCTGTGTTCATTTCTTCTTTTTGTTTTGCTCATTGTACCCTGATGATTTTATTTTGTGGTATGCTTGGGTTTCTTTTTATTTATTTTTTGTGTATCTATTGTAGATTTTTTAAAATTATTTTTTACTTTGGGAAAATTGCTTTACAGAATTTTATTGTTTTCTGTTAAACCTCAACATGAATCAGCTATAGGTATACAAATATCCTCTCCCATTTAAAAAAAATTATTTATTTTTTATTGAAGGATAATTGGTTTACAGAGTTTTGCTGTTTTCTGTCAAACCTCAACATGAATCAGCCATAGGTAAACATATATCCCCTCCCTTTTGAAACTTGATCCCATCTCCTGCCCCATCCGCCCCCCACCCCCCACCAGGTTGATATGAAACTCTTTTTTGAGTTTCCTGAGCCATACAGCAAATTCCCATTGGCTATCTATTTTACATATGGCAATGTAAGTTTCCATGTTACTCTTTCCATACATCTCACCCTCTCCTTCCCTCTCCCAATGTCCATAACTCTTTTCTCTATGTCTGTTTCTCCATTGCTGCCCTGAAAATAAATTCTTCAGTATCATTTTACTAGATTCCATATACATGTGTTAGAATACAATATTTATCTTTCTCTTTCTGACTCACTTCACTCTATAATAGGTTCTAGGTTCATCCACCTAATCAGAACTGACTCAAATACGTTCCTTTTTATGGCCGAGTAATATTCCATTGTGTATATGTACCACAACTTCTTTACCCATTCATCTGTCGATGGACATCTAGGTTGTTTACATGTTCTAGCTATTGTAAATAGTGCTGCAATGAACAAGGGGATACATGTGTCTCTTTCAATTTTGGTTTCCTCAGGGTATATGCTTACGAGTTGGATTGTTGGGTCATATGGTGCTTTTATTCCTAGTTTTATAAGGAATCTCCATATCATCCTCCATAGTGGCTGTATCAATTTACATTCTCACCAACAGTGCAAGAGTGTTCCCTTTTCTTCACACCATCTCCAGCATTTATTGTTTGTAGACTTTTTAATGATGGTCATTCTGACTGGAGTGAGGTGATATCTCATTGTAGTTTTGATTTCCATTTCTCTAATAATGAGTGATATTGAGCGTCTTTTCATGTGTTTGTTAGCCATCTTTAGTCTTTTTTAGAGAAATGTCTGTTTAGATCTTTTCCCCAGTTTTTGATTGGGTTCTTTGTTTTTCTGGCAATAGTTGTATGAGCTTCTTGTATATTTTGTACATTAATCCTTTGTCAGTTGTTTCATTTGCTATTATTTTCTCCCATTCTGAGGGTTGTCTTTTCACCTTGCTTATAGTTTCCTTTGCTGTGAAAAAGCTTTTTAGTTTAATCAGGTCCCATTTGTTTACTTTTGTTCTTATTTCTGTTACTCTAGGAGGTGGGTCATAGAGGATCTTACTTTGATTTATGTCATCAAGTGTTCTGTCTATGTTTTCCTCTAAGAGTTTTGTAGTTTCTGGTCTTACATTTAGGTCTTTAATCCATGTTGAGTTTATACGGATGTTAGGAAGTGTTCTAATTTCATTATTTTACATGTAGTTGTACAGTTTTCCCAGCAGCAGTTATTGAAGAGGCTGTCTTTGCCCCATTGTATATTCTTGCCTCCTTTGTCCAAAATAAGGTACCATAGGTGCATGGGTTTATTTTTGGGGTTTCTATCTTGTTCCATTGGTGTATATTTCTGTTTTTGTGCCAGTACCATACTGTCTTGATGACTGTAGCTTTATAGTATAATCTGAAGTCAGGAAGGTTGTTTCCTCCAGCTCCATTCTTCTTTCTCAAAAATGCTTTGGCTATTTGGGGTCTTTTGTGTTTCCATATGAATTGCAAATTTTTTTTTCTAGTTCTGTGAAAAATGCCATTGGTAATTTGATAGGGATCACATTGAATCTGTAGATTGCATTTGGTAGTATAGTCATTTTCACAATATTGATTCTTCCTCCCCAGGAACATGGAATATCTCTCCATCTGTTTATGTCATCTTTGACTTCTTTCATTAGTGTCTTATAATTTTCTGTATACAGTTCTTTTGTCTCCTTATGTAAGTTTATTCCTAGATGTTTAATTATTTTTATTGAAATGGTGAAGGGAATTGATTCCTTAATTTCTCTGATTTTTCATTGTTAGTATATAGAAATGCAAGTGATTTCTCTGTCTTGATTTTACATCCTGCAACTTTGCTAAATTCACCGATCAGCTCTAGTAATTTTCTAATCCTATCTTTAGGGTTTTCTATGTACAGTATCATGTCATCTGCAAACCCTGAGAGCTTTACTTCTTCTTTTCCAATCTGGATTCCTTTTATTTCTTTTTCTCCTCTGATTGCTATAGCTAGGACTTGCAGAACTATGTTGAATAATAGTGATGAAAATGGATACCTTGTTTTGTTCCTGATCTTAGGGGGAATACTTTCAGTTTTTCACCTTGAGAAGAATGTTTGCTGTAGGCTTATCATATACGGCCTTTACTATGTTGACATAGGTTCCTTCTATGCCCATTTTTTAAAGAGTTTTAATCATAAATGGGTGCTTAATTTTGTTAAAGGCATATTATGCATCTATTGAGATGATCATATGGTTTTTATCTTTCAATTTGTTAATATGGTGTATCATACTGATTGATTTGCATATATTGAAGAATCCTTGCATCTCTGGAATAAACCTGACTTGATTATGGTGCATCAGCTTTTTGATGTGTTACTGAATTCTGTTTGCTAAAATTTTGTTGAGGATTTTTGCATCTATGTTCATCAGTGACATTGGCCTGTAGTTTTCTTTTTTTGTGTTGTCTTCGTCTGGTTTTGGTATCAGGGTGATGGTGGCCTCGTAGAATGAGTTTGGAAGTGTTCCTTCCTTGGCAACTTTTTGAAAGAGTTTTAGAAGGATAGGGATTAAATCTTCTCTAAATGTTTGACAGAATTCTCCTATGAAGCCATCTGGTCCTGGGCTTTTGCTTTTTTGGGAGATTTTTGATCACAGCTTCAATTTCAGCTCTAGTGATTGGGTTGTTCATAATTTCTATTTCTTCCTGGTTCGGTCTTGGAAGATTGAATTTTTCTAAGAATCTGTCCATTTCTTCCATTATCTATTTTATTGCCATATAGTTGTTCATAATACTCTCTTATAATCCTTTGTATTTCTGCACTGTCTGTTGTAATCTCTCCTTTTTCATTTCTAATTTTGTTGATTTGATTCTTCTCTTTTTTTCATGAAAAGTCTGGCTAAAAGTTTGTCAATTTTGTTTATCTTCTCAAAGAACCAGCTTTTAGTTTTATTAATCTTTACTATTGTTTCTTTAATTTCTTTTTCATTATTTCTGCTAGGATCTTTATAATTTCTTTCTTTCTACTAATTTTGGGGGTTTTTTTGTTCTTCTTTTTCAGTTGTTTTAGGTGTAAAGTTAGGTTGTCCATTCGATGTTTTCTTGTTTCTTGAGGTAGGATTATATTGCTATAAACTTCCCTCTTAGAACTGCTTTTGCTGCATCCCATAGGTTTTGGGTTGTCATGTTTTCATTGTTATTTGTTTCCAGAAAATTTTTCGATTCTGTTTTGATTTCTTCAGTAACCTGTTGGTTATTTAGAAACATGTTGTTTAATCTCCATGTGTTTGTGTCAATTACAGTTTTCCCCTTGTAATTGATATCTAGTCTCAGCATTGTGGTTGGAGAAGATGCTTGATACAATTTCAATTTTCTTAAATTTACTGAGGTTTGATTTGTGACCCAAGATGAGGTCTATCCTGGGGAATGTTCCATGTGCACTTAAGAAGAAGGTGTATTCTTCTGCATTTGGATGGAATGTTCTGATGTTATCAATGAGATCCATCTCATCTAATGTATCATTTAAGACTTGTGTTTCCTTATTAATTTTATGTTTTGGTGACCTGTCCATTTCTGTGAATGGGGTGTTAAAGTCTCCTACTATTATTGTGTTACTGTCAGTTTCTCCTTTTGTGTCTGTTAGTGTTGTTTTATGTATTGAGGTGCTCCTATGTTGCATGCATAGATATTTACTATTGTTATGTCTTCTTCTTGGATTGATCCCTTGATCATTATGTAGTGTCCTTCCTTATCTCTGGAAATATTCTTTTTTCTAAGGTCTATTTTGTCTGGTATGAGGATTGCTACTCCAGCTTTCTTTTGCTTGACATTTGCATGAAATATATTTTTCCATCCTCTCACTTTTAGTCTATATGTGACTTTAGGTCTGAAGTGGGTTTCTTGTATCATGCCACTCTCTCTTGGTCTATAAAGCAATCAGATAATACTTTTATTGAGACTCCCTCGTATATGACTGCCTTTCTCTTGATACCTTTTGTTGCTGTTGCTGCGTCACTTCAGTTGTGTCCAACTCTGTGTGACCCCATGGACTGCAGCCCACCAGGCTGCATGGGATTCTCCAGGCAAGAGTACTGGAGTGGGTTGCCATTTCCTTCTCCAATGCATGAAAGTGAAAAGTGAAAGTGAAGTCGCTCAGTCGTGTCCGACTCTTAGCGACCCCATGGACTGAAGCCTACCAGGCTCTTCCGTCCATGGGATTTTCCAGGCAAGAGTACTGGAGTGGGGTGCCATTGCCTTCTCCCTGATATTTTCTAGGTGTTTTTAAAAATGATTCAGTCCTTAGATTAATTATCTTTCCTAATTCAATTAGTATTTTTATTACCCACACTTTGAATTCATTTTCTAATAGACTCGCTTTCATTGTTTATTTCTTTCTCTTGCTCTTTCAGTTGAGAGCAGTTCCTCTGCCTTTTCATTTTATTTAACGTTGTCTCTATGAATTTAGATGAAACAGCCACCTATTGTGCTTTTGAAGGAGTGTTCTTATGTAGGAGTGTTCTTGTGTAGACTGTGTGTCTCCAGTGCCTTTGACGGGGAGAGCTGGATTTGATGTGGATGCCAGTCATGCCTTTCATGCTATCACCTTGGTATGGAGTGTGGCTGGTTTTGGAGGAGCTAGAGACGTCTCAGGGTGTGACGTGGGACATCATCTTTGATCAGTGGCCATCATCACTGGCTCCCAAATTGTTCCCAAGTTGCTTAATTGAAAGCCCTGAGGGTTGAGCTTGAGCTGGCTCTGTTCCCTTTAAGTGTATGTTTTCCCTTCTTCCTTCACTGGGACTTTTCCCCAAAGGAAGGGTGCTTATGTCGGGTGTTTGTGCACTTACAGAGGTGCTGCCTGTTAAGTGTCTTTGGCTCTGCTCAAATGCAGCCCATGGTTGTATCTATATCTTCGTTCCATCTACCTGAGATCTAGTGCTAGGTTGTGTCATGGAGTGGGCGGTGCTGAAGCATTCACTTGGCTAAACCTGAGAAGTATGGTGTGGAATTGTGGGAGTTCAATTGGCTGCACTTCTGTTAGAAGTGTGGGCTGCTTCTGTGGTGCATTTAAGTGCCAGTAATGGCCACTGCCACCCTACCTGGATCACAGCCGCATTGCTTTTGTGTCCCTAGATCCAGTGTTTCCCCTGGTCCTGCCCATCATAGATCCAGTGCCAAGCTGTGGCATGGAGTGACTGGGACTGGGATGTTCACTTCACACAGACTGGGAGTGTGGTGGAAGCAGTAACTGCTAAGGAAAACTTCTCTCTGCCCTATTTATGGAAAATCCAGCACCTTCCCACTCCTGAGTGGAGTCTAGGCTTCTTCAGCCTATCGCCCCAGTGGTTCCCTGATTAGCTCAGGAAGCTTGCCTCCCCTGCATGGGATCTCAGGGCTGGGATGCTCAGTCTGTGGCTTGACTAACTCACTGCCTGGAGTGCGTGTCTACCATGTGATCTCCCTTTTCTTCTGAGTCCCCTCCCAGGGGCACATGTCCCAACCTAGTGCTTTGCTTCCCACTCTACCTGATTATGTGTATATCTTTCTCACAACCTTGTAGAAGTCCTTCTGCCTGTTTCCTATTAGTTTTCTGTGAGTATTGTTTCATATGTAGATGTATTTTTGATGCATTTTTAGAGGGAGGTGATCTCTATACCATCTTACTCTACCATCTTGATCTCCCTCCTCTTTCAGGCCCAATCAGTCACGGATTCCCTCTCCACTCTGTCAGAATGACTGTAGCTGACTAACCAAAAAAGTGGAAAGCTAAGCTTGTAAGATTTGATTTTTGATACACATGATGAAACAATCACACTTTGATTTTGGAAATGAACCATTTGTAATTTGAGAGATCACCAACCTGAAACACATTGTATATGATACCATATGTCATTGAACTTAATGATGGCTTTGGACCAGTCCATTTTGAATGTCTCATGAAAAATCATATCTTTGATATTTAACATTACTGATGGTTAGCTCCTGAGGCATAAAGCATTCTCTTCCTGAGAAAGTTTTGTATAACAAAATATATTTTCCTTGTAGATCTCAGTAGTTAGTTCTATCTCCCCTTTTCCATCTTTTCCTGGTATTTTCTGTGTCCCAAATATGCTTATTCTGATGCCATGATAGTTAATATGAACTTTTAGCTCAGGTTGCAGTAAATCTGCAAACCAATCCCCCCAATAATAAGATATTCCTTCTATCTACAATGAAAAGATAAAGCAAGCCTAATGCTTCACACCTAGCTGTAAAAGCCACATTATCACTCATATATTGAGAGGAACATGAAAGCTTACCTCTTCTGAGAGAAATCATGTCATAGTATCTGACCTTTACTTTTTTCTTTAGGGCATATATTTTTATAAGTATTGCTTTTTATTTGCAATTCAATTACATTGGCAAACGTTCTCCTGAATATTCCACATTTATACAATTGAAACTGTGCGATTGTGAGGATATTTATGACCATGTTTCTCTTGCCATGGACTGGAAAGTAGTTGGCATATCATCCTAACTGGATGCCCAGGACTCTATTTAATATCCAGCTTTATAATTGAACAATTACCTGAAAAGAGTGGGCTCAGAGGTGCTTGAATCAGAAGTTTGTTGAATCTCTCACTCTTTTTTATGTTGCTTAATAATAAACACTTTAACCTTCATTATGGCTGGAAATAGAACAAAAATTTTAGCAAGGGTTGAAATTTTAGCTGTGCAGAGGAATAAATAGCCCTGTGACCTCTGAGATTTCCAACAATATCATTGGATGGTTTCCCTGAGAACTTTCTTTACAACTCTCAGATGCTAAAACCAGTTGCTTACAGATCTCTTTCCCTACTCTCAAGGAACATGATCTAAATATGAATCATCATAGGATCTTGGCTAGACAATCTTCCTAGTGACACAATATCCTTTTCTTTGAGATATGCCAAAGGAATTCTTTCCACAGTTTCTTCCTTAGAAGAGAACATAGTGGGAAAACATGGGCTTTGACAACAATTAAACTGAAGTTTTAATCCTGACTCAGACATTTACTAGCAATTTGTTCTATGACAAGTAAATTAATTCCCTAACCCACAGTTTGGCAGATTCATTCCAGTGAATGAATGGCAGATTCATTCCAATCCCAAAGGAAGGCAATGCAAAAAAAATGTTCAAACTACCTTACAATAGCACTCATCTCAGATACTAAAAAGTAATGCTCAAAGTTCTCCAAGCCAGGCTTCAACAGTATGTGAACTGAGAACTTCCAGCTGTTCAAGCTAGATTTAGAAAAGGCAGAGGAATCAGAGATCAAATTGCCAACATCCATTGTATCATCTAAAAAGCAAGAGAGTTCCAGAAAAACATCTACTTCTGCTTCATTGACTACACCAAGGCCTTTGACTGTGTGGATCACAACAAACTGTGGAAAATTCTTCAAGAGACGGGAACACCAAACCACCTTACCTGCCTCCTGAGAAATCTGTATGCAGGTCAAGAAGCAATAGTCAGAACCGGACACAAAACAATAGACTGGTTCCAAAATGGGAAAGGAGTACATAAAGGTTGTATACTGTCACCCTGCTTATTTAACTTCTATGCAGAGTATATCATGGGAAATGCCTGGCTGGATGAAGCACAAACTGGAATCAAGATTGCCGGGATAAATATCAATAACCTCATATGCAGATAACACCACCCTTGTGGCAGAAAGCAAAGAAGAACTAAAGAGCCTCTTGATGAAAGTGAAAGAGGAGAGTGAAAAAGTTGACTTAAAAGTCAACATTCAGAAAACTAAAATCATGGCATCTGGTCCCATCACTTTATGGCAAATAGATTGGGAAACAGTGAAAACAGTAACAGACTTTATTTTGGGGGAGTCCAAAATCACTGTAGATGTTGACTGCAACCATGAAATTAAAAGACTGTTACTCCTTGGAAGAAAAGTTATGACCAACCTAGACAGCATATTGAAAAACAGAGACATTACTTTGCCAACAAAGGTCCGTCTAGTCAAGGCTATGGTTTTTCCAGTAGTCATGTATGGGTGTGAGAGTTGGATCATAAAGAAAGCTGAGCACTGAAGAATTGATGCTTTTGAACTGTGGTGTTGAAGAAGACTCTTGAGAGTCCCTTGGACTGCAAGGAGATCCAACCAGTCCATTCTGAAGGAGATCAGCCCTGGGATTTCTTTGGAAGGACTGATGTTGAAGCTGAAACTCCAATACTTTGGCCACCTGATGTGAAGAACTGACTCATTGGAAAAGACCCCCATGCAGGGAAAGATTGAAGGTGGGAGGAGAAGGGGAAGACAGAGGATGAGATGGTTGGATGGCATCACTGACTCAGTGGAAATGAGTTTGAGTAAACTCTGGAAGTTGGTAATGGATAGGGAGTCCTGGCGTGCTGCAGTCCATGGGGTCACAAAGAGTTGGACACGACTGAGTGACTGAACTGAACTGAACTGAATTCTTCATTTATATAAGCTACAGGTTGTTGAGGCCCTCTGGGTTGTGTCATCACTCCCAAGGCCATACCTTTTCTTTCAGTAACAAACAAATTAAACCTTGACCCTGTGGGGAAGCTTAAAGCAGGAGTATGCAGGAGAGCAGTTTGAAGAGCCTTAAAAACCTTTTGAGTCTCTGACGACCAGATAAACTTACCAGTCTTGGCCTGTTGAGTTTCAGTTATAAGTTTATATTAAGGCTGGGCAAGTTCCCCATAACCCAGAATCCAAATGCAACAATAGCCTGTAATGCCCAAGAATCCTCTCAATTGTCTTAAAGTCATGGTAGGTAGAGGATAGTTTAGTGTCAGTTCAGTCTCTCAGTCATGTCCGACTCTTTGCGACCCCACGGACTGCAGAGGCTTCCCTGTCCATCAGGGTCTTTTCCAGTGAGTCAGTTCTTCACATAAGGTGGCCAAAATTTTGGAGTTTCAGCTTTAGCATCAGTCCTTCCAATGAATATTCAGGACTGATTCCTTTTGGATTGACTGGTTTGATCTCCTTGCAGTCCAAGGGACTCTTAACAGTCTTAGCCAACATGACAGTTCAAAAGCATCAGTTCTTCAGTGCTCAGCTTTCTTTGTAGGCCAACTCTCATATCCATATATGACTACTGAAAAAATCATAGCCTTAACTAGACAGACCTTTGTCAGTAAAGTAACGTCTCTGCTTTTTAATATGCTTTCTAGTTTGATCATAACTTTTCTTCCAAGGAGCAAGCATCTTTTAATTTCATGGCTGCAGTAACCATCTGCATTGATTTTGGAGCCCAAAAAATAAAGTCTGCCACTGTTTCCACTGTTACCCCATCTATTTGCCATGAAGTGATGGGACCAGATGCCATGATCTTAGTTTTCTGAATGTTGAGTTTTAACCCAGCTTTTTCACTCTCCTCTTTCACTTTCATCAAGAGACTCTTTAATTTTTCACTTTCTGCCTTAAAGTTGGTGTCATCTACATATCTGAAGTTATTGATATTTCTCCGAGCAATCTTGATTCCAGCTTGTGCTTCATCCAGCCCAGCATTTCTCATGATGTACTCTGCACAGAAGTTAGATAGACAGGGTGACAATATACAGCCTTAACGTACTCCTTTCCCAATTTGGAACCAGTCTTTTGTCCCATGTCTTGTTCTAATTGTTCTTCTTGACCTGCATACAGATTTCTCAGGATGCAGGTCAGGTGGTCTGGTATTCCCATCTCTTGAAGATTTTCCAGTTTGCTGTGATCCACACAGTCAAAGGCTTTGGCATAATCAATAAAGCAGATGTTTTTCTGGAATTCTCTTGCTTTTTCAATGATCCAACTGATGTTGGCAATTTGATCTCTTGTTCCTCTGACTTTTCTAAGTCCAGCTTGAGCATCAGGAAGTTCATGGTTCACGTACTGTTAAAGCCAGGCTTAGAGAATTTTGAGCATTACTTTGCTAGCGTGAGAGATGAGTGCAATTGTGTGGTAGCTTGAACATTTTTCGCATTGCCTTTCTTTGGGATTGGAATGAAAACTGACCTTTTCCAGTCCTGTGGTCACTGCTGAGTTTTCCAAATTTGCTGATATATTGAGTGTGGCACTTTCACAGCATCATCTTTTAGGATTTGAAAGAGCTCAACTGGAATTCCATCACCTCCACTAGCTTTGCTGGTAGTGATACTTCCTAAGGCACTCTTGTCTTCACACTCCAGGATGTCTGGCTCTAGGTGAGTGATCACACGATCGTGATTATATGGGTCGTGAAGATCTTTTTTGTACATTTCTTCTGTGTATTCTTGCCACCTCTTTTTAATATCTTCTGCTTCTGTTAGGTCTATGCCATTTCTACCCTTTATTGTGTCCATCTTTTCATGAAATGTTGCCTTGGTATCTCTAATTTTCTTGAAGAGATTGCTAGTCTTTCCCATTCTATTGTTTTCCTCCATTTCTTTGCATTGATAACTGAGAAAGATTTTAGTTTATTATAGGTTTAATTCTAGAAAGCATCCTTTAAATCAATGACTGAAAAATATTTGGCTTGTTCAGGAATTTCAAACAATAAAGTATAATGTCTAGGCACCATGGGGTGTAAACAAACCACAGCCTCATTTATTATTTATAAATCTTGATCTAATCTCCATTTATCATTTGACTTTTTTACACCCAAATAGGAGTGTTTCATGGACTGTTACAGTGAATTAATAGCCCCAGTTCCTTTAAATTTTCATTGATGGGTTTTAACCCCTCCTTAACCTTGCTTTAATGGATACTGCTTTTGATGCAGAAATAGGTGAGGGTCTTTGAGCTTGATAATGAGAGGAACAGCATTTGTGCTCGACCCAGTTTTTCCATCAGCTGACACTCTAGGATTTATATTTTATTCAATTAATGGGAGAGAAAGAGTGAATTTCATATCCATGAAAACAGAGGCCTGGACCTTGCTCAGTATATTCCTCCCCAGAAAGGGTGAGGGAGACTCTGGCACGATTAGAACTCTTCAGAAAACAACACAAAGTCCCAGTTGCAGGTTAAAGGATGACGGAAATAATAGCATTTGGCTCAACCAGAGAGCCCCATTATGGTAGTGGATCAGGAGCAGTGGGTCAGGGGCTTCAGTGAGCACAGAAAACGTTGCCTCAGTGTCCAAAAGGAAATCGACTGATTGCCACTCCCCCCCCCAACCGCAGTTTTTACCACTGGGGGTTCCTCAGATGTAATTAGGATGGAAGATTGTGTGGGGGGCTCCCAGGCACCTTCACTCCTGATTGTCTTGAGAGTCCGACCCCTGGGGCTTATGCTTCTGAGGGCAGTCTCCAGTGTGGTCCTGTGCAGACCAGACATGGAGCTGGAGGGGGCTTAAATGCTTGACGACAACCCTGCTTTGTGTCCCCCCCTTTCCAGTGTAATAGTAAGTCCATCCCTTTTCACCTGGGTCCCTCTGGGCATTTTTCCTCAGACTGTTTCAGAGCAGATCTGACAGCCATCACTAGGGTTTTAGTCTTTCCCTGGTCTTTTTCTGCCTCTTCTTCTCCTCCTCATACTCTCTGCCATAGAAGACCATTTGAGCCAGCTGCAGCAGTTTATCTAAGGACTGATTTAATCTAAACACCTGTTTTAATAGCTTATAGCAGATATCTGCAGCCAACTGAGTGAGAGATCTATCTTTTAAGGTCACTCCTCCCTTTGCACTTTCAGGATCAATCTCAGTGAATCTGAGAAGGGTTTCCCATAGTCAATCTAGGAATTTACCAGGAGCTTCCTTCTCTCCCTATTCTATGCTTGCCAATTTGGCAGAATTTAGTCTTAGCATATGCCCACTTGAGTCCTTCAGGAATACATCTGACAAAGTGACTCTGATCCCATCTTCCTTTAGCCGTGTTATAGTCCCAGTCTGACTCTATTGTGGGGACTGTCTGACTCCCCCATAGGGAGGGCTGCTATCTCTTGTTCCCTCTTTCCTATTGACCCATGTTCAAGCCATTCATCTCCAAAAGCAGTAGCTTTTTTCCAAAACTCGAGCTTTTGAGTCAGGAGTCAGCCTGTGTCCTAAGATACACACTACATCTCTCCAAGTAATGTTAAGCTCAGGGATTGAATTTATCCCAGTTTAAAGTACATTTCAAAAGGGTGGTTCTGGAACTGTTAGCTCCCATCTGTAAGAAGGAAAAAAGTGGCATCCAGCACTGTGGCTTTTTTCTGCTGGAGTCATCCCTCCTTGCTCTAGATTGGGGTGGAGTCAGACTTTCCACCAAAGCTTTGCTTCCCTGGTTGAACTTAGTCTGTCCCTTACCAACAGAGGCAACTTACTCATTCTTGTCAGCCCTCCTTGCTCTACCATCGACATGGGGTGGAGATGCACCAGGGGTAGACCTGATGGGCATCCCAAATTGATTTATAGTTCCTTACCATTAAGACCTTGGCTTGATTTCCCCTTTTCCTCTGGTGCCACCTGGGGTGGAGCAGAGTAGTCTTCTGGAATGTTTCCCAAGCTAGGAGCACTAGGGAAAGCATCTGTGTTCTGTGTGCCTGTGCACATGCTTGAGCATATTCCCGACCTCAGTAGAAGCAGTGAGTCATAAAGGGATGAACAGAAAAACCCAAGATGTCTCTTCTAAGTGTCACCGCACCACTATATGTGATAGCAAAAGAGTTGGTGGAGGGTTGGCCAGCAAGAAAAAAGTGATTTTTGTCCTTGAGCTACAAGGGCCAATGCTTCCAGTTCATTTTGATAGATCCCACAAAAGGAATATCCAGGGAGTTAAGACAGAAGCCACTGGAGAACTTTATCTGGTCCGCTAAGAGTTAGCATGTGGTCTACTGGAGAAGGGAATGGCAAACCACTTCAGTATTCTTGCCTTGAGAACCCCATGAACAGTATGAAAAGGCAAAATGATAGGATACCAAAAGAGGAACTCCCCAGGTCAGTAGGTGCTCAATATGCTACTGAAGATCAGTGGAGAAATAACTCCAGAAAGAATGAAGGGATGGAGCCAAAGCAAAAAAAAAAAAAAAAAGTACCCAGTTGTGGATGTGACTGGTGATAGAAGCAAGGTCCGATGCTGTAAAGAGCAATATTGCAAAGGAACCTGGAATGTCAGGTCCATGAATCAAGGCAAATTGGAAGTGGCCAAACAAGAGATGGCAAGAGTGAAAGTCGACATTCTAGGAATCAGCGAACTAAAATGGACTGGAATGGGTGAAATTAACTCAGATGACCATTATACTACTGCGGGCAGGAATCCCTCAGAAGAAATGGAGTAGCCATCATGGTCAACAAAAGAGTTTGAAATGCAGTACTTGGATGCAATCTCAAAAACAACAGAATGATCTCTGTTAGTTTCCAAGGCAAACCATTCAATATCACAGTAATCCAAGTCCATGCCCCAACCAGTAATGCTGAAGAAGCTGAAGTTGAACGGTTCTATGAAGACCTACAAGACCTTTTAGAACTAACACCCAAAAAAGATGTCCTTTTCATTATAGGGGACTGGAATGCAGAAGTAGGAAGTCAAGAAACACCTGGAGTAACAGGCAAATTTGGCCTTGGAATACGGAATGAAGCAGGGCAAAGACTAATAGAGTTTTGCCAAGAAAATGCACTGGTCATAGCAAACACCCTCTTCCAACAACACAAGAGAAGACTCTACACATGGACATCACCAGATGGGTCAACACCAAAATCAGATTGATTATATTCTTTGCAGTCATAGATGGAGAAGCTCTATACAGTCAGCAAAAACAACACTGGGAGCTGACTGTGGCTCAGATCATGAACTCCTTATTGCCAAATTCAGACTGAAATTGAAGAAAGTAGGGAAAATCACTAGACCATTCAGGTATGACCTAAATCAAATCCCTTATGATTATACAGTGGAAGTGAGAAATAGATTTAAGGGACTAGATCTGATAGATAGAGTGCCTGATGAACTATGGACGGAGGTTTGTGACATTGTACAGGAGACAGACATCAAGACCATCCCCATGGAAAATAAATGCAAAAGAGCAAAATGGCTGTCTGGAGAGGCCTTACAAATAGCTGTGAAAAGAAGAGAAGCAAAAAGCAAAGGAGAAAAGGAAAGATATAAGCATCTGATGCAGAGTTCCAAAGAATAGCAAGAAGAGATAAGAAAGCCTTCCTCGGCGATCAATGCAAAGAAATAGAGGAAAACAACAGAATGGGAAAGACTAGAGATCTCTTCAAGAAAATTAGAGATACCAAGGGAACATATTATGCAAAGATGGGCTCAATAAAGGACAGAAATGCTAGGGACCTAACAGAAGCAGAAGACAGTAAGAAGAGGTGGCAAGAATACACAGAAGAACTGTACAAAAAAGATCTTCACGGCCCAGATAATCACGATGGTGTGATCACTCACCTAGAGCCAGACATCCTGGAATGTGAAGTCAAGTGGACCTTAGAAAGCATCACTATGAACAAAGCTAGTGGAGGTGATGGAATTCCAGTTGAGCTATTTCAAATCCTGAAAGATAATGGTGTGAAAGTACTGCACTCAATATGCCAACAAATTTGGAAAACTCAGCAGTGGCCACAGGACTGGAAAGGGTCAGTTTTTATTCCAACCCCAAAGAAAGGCAATGCCAAAGAATGCTCAAACTACCGCACAATTTCACTCATCTCACACGGTAGTAAAGTAATGCTCAAAATTCTTCAAGCCAGGCTTCAGCAATACGTGAACTTCCAGATGTTCAAGCTGGTTTTAGAAAAAGCAGAGGAACCAGAGATCAAACTGCCAACATCCTCTGGATCATCGAAAAAGCAAGAGAATTCCATAAAAACATCTATTTCTGCTTTATTGACTATGCCAAAGCCTTTGACTGTGTGGATCACTGTGTGTGGAAAATTCTGAAAGAGATGGGAATACCAGACCACCTGACCTGCCTCTTGAGAACTTTGTATGCAGGTCAGGAAGCAACAGTTAGAACTGGACAAGGAACAACAGACTGGTTCCAAATAGGAAAAGGAGTACGTCAAGGCTGTATATTGTCACCCTGCTTATTTAACTTATATGCAGAGTACATCATGAGAAATGGTGGGCTGGAAGAAGCACAAGCTGGAATCAAGATTTCCGGGAGAAAAATCAATAACCTCAGATATGCAGATGACACCACCCTTATGGCAGAAAGTGAAGAGGAACTAAAGAGCCTCTTGATGAAGGTGAAAGAGGAGAGTGAAAAAGTTGGCTTAAAGCTCAACATTCAGAAAACGAAGATCATGGCATCTGGTCCCATCACTTCATGGGAAATAGATGGGGAAACAGTGGAAACAGTGGCAGACTTTATTTTTTGGGCTCCAAAATCAATGCAGATGGTGACTGCAGCCACGAAATTAAAAGACACTTACTCCTTGGAAGAAAAGTTATGACCAACCTAGAGAGCATATTCAAAAGCAGAGACATTACTTTGCCAACAAAGGTTCATCTAGTCAAGGCTATGGTTTTTCCAGGGGTCATGTATGGATGTGAGAGGGGGACTGTGAAGAAGGCTGAGCGCCGAAGAATTGATGCTTTTGAACTGTGGTTTTGGAGAAGATTCTTGAGAGTCCCTCGGACTGCAAGGAGATCCAACCAGTCCATTCTGAAGGAGATCAGTCCTGGGTGTTCTTTGGAAGGAATGATGCTAAAGCTGAAACTCCAGTACTTTGGCCACCTCATGCGAAGAGTTGACTCATTGGAAAAGACTCTGATGCTGGGAGGGATTGGGGGCAAGAGGAGAAGGGGACGACAGAGGATGAGATGGCTGGATGGCATCACTGACTCGATGGATGTAAGTCTGGGTGAACTCCGGGAGTTGGTGATGGACAGGGAGGCCTGGCGTGCTGCGATTCATGGGGTCACAAAGAGTCGGACACGACTGAGCGACTGAACTGAACTGAACTGAATTGAAGAGCTAGCATTACCAAGGAAAGAATCCTGCTGTATTCCCAGTCTGGACAGTTTCTGGGGTTCCCATCCTAATTCTAGAAACCTCATGTTCATTAGCAGCACTTCCATCCATATAGTCCAGAGGTACAGCCATTGGAAAAGACTCACTTTTAGGGCTCTGGCCCTGTATGGAAGCAGCCAAGAGAGAGACACTTCTGGAGCTAGAGCTCCACCTAGCTCCCAACAGCAGTGCATGAGAAAACAACCAAGATGTAGCTTTTGGATCCTAGCAAGGCTGGGTGCCTCATGACTATCAATCCAAGCTTGGGGTCTAAATAAAAGTACATAGTATCATGGATCACAAGTCCCTTGAAAGTCTACGATCCAACAGATTAGGTTAATAGTTCTAATTCCCCAGGCAGTTATGAAATGGTCAAAGAGACCAGAGAAAGATGACTGAGAAAGGGAAGTTCAGTCCACACACTTTGCCCATTTCTTGCCGCTCCCCTTTGCAGGGATGGTGGGTGCCTCTTGGCATTGGCAGGGTCAATATAAACCCCTGACAGGCTCCCCTTTCAGGGCTGCCTTTAGTCGTTACAAGGCACCACAGAACCACAAAACTGGGCTCAACACTTCCTTTGTACTTGTTTTGTATGTCTCGGACTTTCAATCAATCACACACACAGGCACACTGTAGAGTTAGTAAAAAAAAAAAAAAAAAAAAGGCAGAAAATTTGTACAGTGAGAAAGCAGAGAGACTAAAGCTTTCTGCTTACCTTGTCCTTACTTTGTCTTGAAGATCCCGGATAAACCCCCAAGATGATAGCTTATGGTGAATGGTGTTGCATTCGTGATCTTGTAAGGAGAGAATTTAGCTTCGGGACCAGAGACGTGGCTTCAAGCACTCAGAGTTTCATGTGGCAAAAATTTTATTACAGTGAAAAAAGGGATAGAAAAAGCTTCTGACATAGACATCAGGTAGAGAGTGTCCCACTCACTAGTCTTGTCAAGGCCTTATATACTTTTTCAATTGGTTACTAACAATAGATCAAAAGAATGTCTCAAGGTTGTAAATGTCTTACCAGACCCACTCCCACAACATACATTTTAGGATAACAGGGTTAGTCAGAAGGTTCTTAAGAAGGAAAAACTTGTTTTCAAGGAAGATACTTTGTTGTTATATAATCATTAGCACAGAATTTAAGGGAAAACATATCCTTGAGCAAGATGAGTTTGTTTTGTTGTGTAATCATTAGCTCTGGGCTTAAAGAAAATTAGTCTTAGGTGAAATAGATTGTTGCCATAACAACTGAGAGCTTAAGAAAAAAAAGTATATTATGTGACTAGAGGAAGGAATGTAGGAAAAAAAAAAAAAAAAAGCTTGTTCCTTTCTCCTCCTCCTCCTCCTTCTTGAGGGCCCCCAGACTCCTTATCAACCTACCTAAGAATTAGCTCTCTCAACAAGTATCATTATGCTCTGTTCATTTCATGAATATGAATCTTCTCTCCTCAGCTTATTTTGCCCCAGGGCCTAGGCCACTGTGGTACCTAATAATATTTCAATAAATGTGTGAATGGAAACCTGTAGGTTGATTTGCCAACTACCTGTTTTTTCAACTTACTTCTATATTTTAGCAATTCCTGGCCCTGTTCTTCTGAGACCTCTGACTGTTCCAGTGCCTACTATAGCAACCTGTTTAGGCTGCAGCCCTGTGTCCAACTCTTTCCTGCCATCTTCCTTACTTCTCAGAGTAGTTTATTACTATCTGGGACTTTTTTTAGTGAGAGCCCATTTACAATAGCAACAGGGAAAGAAAACAAATCCATAGGTACAAAGCCAGTAAGAAGTGAGACATATATGAAGGAAATGACAAAACTTTACTGATGAATCAGATTTGAATATTTGAAAAGAGACAAGAATCTTGATGGGAAGATTCAGATTTCATCTATTTAAAATAGATGAAAATTTCATAAAATAATCTACAAATTTTTCTATTCCTTCTTTTCCCTCTATCATACCTTGATACTTCTATCACAATCTTTCCAAATGCATACTCTCAACCTCAGTTATTAATTCCTTCTGATTTAATCTTTCAAACAGTTTTTGAATCTTTTTCCTCTTCTACATATCCACCCCTACATTTCCAGTTTGATCCCCAATAATTTGTTACCTGAACTGCACTACCAATCTCCCAACAATCTTGCTGTCTTCCTTTTGACCTCTTAAATTCACCCTCAAGTGCCAACTCTTTAAGAAAACTTTAGAGGCCATTCTTATTGTGTTCTCAGACCTCTGACAAGGCTGAACTGCTTATAATACTCTGCCCAGATTGTGCTTTGTTCAC
The DNA here is from genome assembly GCF_029407905.1 of Bubalus kerabau. Classification (NCBI taxonomy): domain Eukaryota; kingdom Metazoa; phylum Chordata; class Mammalia; order Artiodactyla; family Bovidae; genus Bubalus; species Bubalus kerabau. The sequence continues at coordinate 17,081,583 of NC_073638.1, read as the reverse complement.
CTTGGTGCCTTTGTCCATACTGTCCCCATGGTGTTGTCTCCCATAGCACCTAATACAGTGCAACTATTTCACTCACCTCACTGTAGTGTAATGGATTGTGTGTCTATCTTCCAGCTGGACTTGCAGGCAATGAGCTCATCTTATTCCTCTTTGTACCCTTGAGATTAGCATAATGCCTGACATATAACAGGCCCCCAGTGAATATTTGCTGATGAATGGATGAATGAATGCACAGTTCCCTAGCTCTCTGATTGTGAAGAAAAGAAAAAAGAACATTTTTCAGGGATATTCTACTTATATAACAGGACCATAAACAAATCTGCATCAGGTACATGGAGCTGCTGGGTGGTAGGAAACAAAAACAGGATATTCAGGGTTGATCAGTGAGATGGAAATAAATATGGTTGTTTGAGCTGAAACTGTCATCCCTTGCATCAGTGATAATAAGACATATATATTCATGGTCCCATTATTCAAAGAGTTGTGAAGTGTTGACAGAAGATGTGCTGCCTGGAATTTTTGCTTCAGTGACTCAAATTATTACTGATAAAATTTAAACAGAAAAGAAAACAAACTAGTGGTCTTCTTAAACATCTTTAGTGAGACGGTAGCTACAAACTTTCTGCTAGAGGGACCAGGTGATGGGGATGGATGACTCTAGATTATCTCATATAATGTCTGCATGGCCCACAGCTGCAGTGTCAGTGCCAAATCAGCAATGAAGCCAGGAGGGCTGAGCGGCCTGGCAGACCTGCAGAAGGCAGTAGATTCAGGGAAAGCTCCAGCACAGTGTCAAGGTCAAGGCTCCCTTTCAGTCGTTTGTGAGAGAGCACATCTGGGAATGTGAGTATCTTTTGACTTGTTAGGGAAAATTTTTAATCCAAGTTCTGTGTTCCTGAATATTAGCAGGCGTGGTATACCACACCCTTCATGATCAGGCCTCTGCCTTCACCCTTGGCTTCTGCCTCATTTTTAGTTAGGTGTCAATAAATACTCTGTCCAAAGGTGTGCTGAGCTAATGGTGTTCCCTGGATGGATCATGTATGTCTCCATGCTTTGGCACCTGGTATATTCTGTCAGAATTCTGTCCACTTATAAACAATAAAGACTTAAATAAAGAACAGACTAAACCAACTGAAACTGAAAGATAATGTGTTACACTTTCACATAAAAGTCTGGAGAAGACAGTCTAGGGCTGGTAGATCAGCTGAGGCCCTCAGGGACCCGGACTACATTTAACTTATCACTAACATCCTTACAATGTAGCTTTTGTATTTATGGTCCAAGATGGCAAATATCACATCCAGTTTATAGTAGCAGAGGGAACTAGAAACAAGTAAAGGGACAGAGGGCATTTCTTTAATGGAACATTCTTAGAAGCTCTCACAACACTCCCACTTACATTCTACTTAATAAAATTTGTCAAATGATCACATAGCTGGAAGAGAATGCAGGAAATGTAAGTCTTTAGTCTTGGGTAGCCATGCCCTCCAGCTTATTACTAGGGATTTCAGTTACTATGAGAGATGAGTCAAGAAAATTCTGGGGAATGATTAGCATTATTTGTTGTACCAAGAAATTATCTTTAATGTAAAATGGTACAGCCCCTCTGGAAAACAATTTGACTGATTCTTAGAAAACTAAACATTAATTACCATATGATTTAGCAATTCCACACTTAGGCATTTATCCTAGAGATATGAAAAGTTATTTTAATATAACTGGTGAAATCGAATTTGGGTGGATTATATCAATGTTAATTTCCTGTTTGTGGGATTATAGCACAGCTACACAAGATGTTATCCTTGGGGGTAAATGGATGAAGGGTATATGGGATCTCTCCATATTAGTCCTTTTGATAGCACTGTGGTATGAAATACAGTTATATTAAGAAGTTTAATTAAAAATGCTTTCAGAAGCTGAGGAGAAAAATAAAAAAATAACATAATTAGAGGTGGTCCCAAGATGGTAAAGGAATAGGATGGAGAGACCACTTTCTCCCCTCCCAGATTCATTTGAATGTTGAGCAACTTTCACAAAACAACTTCTGAATGCTGGTAGAGGACATCAGGCACACAGAATGGCAGCCCAGTCTCTTTGAAAGGATGTAGGACAAAATATAAAAGATGAAAACAAAGACAAAAGATTTAGGGATGGAGACATCCTGGGGAGGGAGTCATGAAGGAGGAGAAGTTTCCACACAGTAGGAAACCCTCTCACAGGCATGTCTGTGGGGAACTTTGGAATCTCAGAGGGCAACATAACCAGGAAAAAAAAAAAAAAAACACCACAGAATATGCACCTAACTACACCTACTGCAAGAGAAGTGACACTGATGTTTGCATCCACCAGCAGCGAGTGGGGGCTGGGCAGGCAGGCACAAGCTGCATCATTGGTCCTTAGGGTAAGGACTGGGCCTGAATTCCCTGAGGGCAATCTGAGGGAGCTAATGTGAGATAGCAACCCAAACCGTGGGATTGCCAAAGAAACAAAAAAACAAAAACAAAAACCCTTTCCCACAAGAGGTTCTAACTCCATACGGTGACCCCTGGCATGCTCACAGAACAAAGGATTGAGCAAATAGCAGAGGAGAGCAAGACAGCTGCCAGAGAGGGCCCTTCCTCCGCAGAGGCAGAGAGGCAGTTGTGCAATAGCCAGAACCACAAGGCAAGGGGCTGCTGCAATCTTGGCTCCAGAGACTGCATCTTCCACCAAACCATGAGCAGGCTCCCCATTGATAACCACGTCTTCCTGGGATCCTGGACGGTTGACATCTGTCAGGAGTGTCACAGCCTGAGATCAGCTCCCCAGAGGAGACACACGGCACACCCGAGACTGTGCCCTAAAGGCACACCTAGGACACTGAGAGGCTGGGACTAGGGAGGTGCATAAGACGCACGGCCCGCCTGGGACAGTGCACTCGCCAAGCACCCGGTCACTTTGGCTGCTTGGACCTGGGAAGGGCACAAAACACACAGTCCATCTGGGTCTGTGCCCTTGTGGAGGACCTGAGAACCTGAGTGGCTTAGACCTGGGAAGTGCACGACACGCAGCGCCCACCTGGGACAGTGCCCTTGCAGAGCACCCTGAAGCCTTAGCAGTGTGCACCCGGGAAGTGACTCTTGGGCCTCTGGCAAACCTAGCGTGGCCCATCCACAGTGAGCACTCCCCATACATGCCAGCAGAATTTGTCTGCAGTGTCCCTCTCTCCCCACAGCACAACTGAACAAGTGAGCCTAAATGAGTGGCCTCCTTTGCTCCCTTGTGTCAGGGAAAGTTAGACACTGAAGAGACTTGCAAACAGAGGAAGCAGAAATAAACAAAGAAGGGGAAAAATACTCTGGAAGTGACAGGTGTAGCAGATTAAATCTCTGCAGTTAATGATGAGACTGTGCATTTGAGGGGCAACCATAGACCTTGAGAACAAGTGCAAGTTGGAACGAGGGACTATTTGACACTGAACTGACCCCATACTGCTCACAACAGCTCTAGAGAAATTCCCAGATAAATTTTTACTATTATCATTTTTTAATTTTTAAAAAATTTTAGTTATTATTCCTTTAACTTTCATTTATATGGCCTATTATTACCATTTAAAAAACTTCTATTAAAAAAAACAAATTCCATATATATTTTTTAAAATTTTTGTGATAGATTTTGTTTTGTATTTTTTATATTGTATTTTTGAGAGTTTAACCTCTATTCTAGGTTTTTAATCATTGCTTTTTGATATGTTATCAATTTTGTACCTTTAGGAATCTAATTTTCAATATCCATTTTCACTTAGGGGTTTGATTACTGGCTTGATTGCTCTCTCCCTTTTCTCCTCTAGGTCACCTCTATCTCCTTCCTCCATCTTCTCTTCTCTATATAACTGAAAATTTCTCTGAGTGTTCCTGGCTGTGGAGAATTGTTTCACCATTAATGTAGGGGCTTTATCTTCTGTGCTGTATGGACAGAGAAGTCTTGGAGCTACTGTAAGAGAAGGCCTGAAAGCCAGAGGCAGGAGGCTTAACTCCAGAACTTTAGACCATCAGAAAACTCCTGACTCCAGGAAACATTAATAGACAAGAGCTCACCCAAAAGTCTCCATACCTATGCTGAAACCAAGCTCCACCCAAGAGCCAGCAAGTTCCAGTGTAAGACACACCATGCTAATTCTCCAGCAAAATAGGAACACAGCCAAGAACATTAAAAGACAGGCTGCCCAAAGCTATGCCAAACCCACAGACACCTCAAAACTCACTACTGGACACTTGCATTGCACTCCAGAGATAAGAGATCCAGCTCCACTCACCAGAATACAGATGCAAGCTCCTCCAAGAGAAAACCTTGAGAAACCACTGGTCCAACCTCACCCACAGGGAGTGGACCCCACAATTAAGAGGAGCCATGTACTTCCAGCCTGCAGAAAGGGCACCCCAAACACAGCAAGCTAAACAAAATGAAAAGACAGAGAAATGTCCAGCAGGTGAAGGAACATGATAAAAATCCACCCAACCAAACAAAAGAGGAGGAGATAAGGATTCTACCTGAAAAATAATTCAGAATAATAACAGTAAAGATGATCCCAAATCTAGAAAATAAAATGTAGTTACAAATAAATAGACTAGAGACAAGGATTGAGACAATGCAAGAAATATTTAGAAAGGACCTAGAAGAAATAAAAATGAGTCAATAAAAAATGAATAATAATGGTGAAAAATTAAAAGCATTTCCTCTAAAACCACGAACAAGACAAGGGTGCCCACTCTCACCTCTACTATTCAATATAGTTTTGGAAGTCCTAGCCACAGCAATCAGAGAAGAAAAAGAAATAAAAGGAATCCAGATTGGAAAAGAAGAAAACTCTCATTGTTTGCAGATGACATGATCCTCTACATTGAAAACCATAAAGATCCCACCAGAAACTTACTAGAGCTAATCAATGAATATAGTAAAGTTTCAGGATATTAATTTTATATTCTGTGTATTAATTTTATACACAGAAATCCTTTGCATTCCTATACACTAACAATGAAAAAACAGAAAGAAATTAAGGAAACAATCCCATTCACCATTGTGATGAAAAGAATAAAATACTTAGGAATAAATTTACCTAAAGAAACAAAAGACCTATATATAGAAAACTATAAAAAACTGATGAAAAATATCAAAGATGACACAAATAGATGGAGAAATATACCATGTTTGTGTATTGGAAGAATCAATATAGTGAAAATGAATATACTACCCAAAGCAACCTATAGATTCAACACAACCCCTTTCAAGTTACCAATGGTATTTTTCACAGAACTAGAACAAATAATTTCACAATTTGTATGGAAACATAAAAAGCCTCAAATAGCCAAAGCAATCTTGAGAAAGAAGAATGGAACTGGAGGAATCAACCTGCCTGACTTCAGTCTATACCATAGACCTACAGTCATCAAGACAGTATGGTACTCGCACAAAGACAGAAATATAGATCAATGGAACAAAATAGAAAGCCCAGAGATAAATCCATGCACCTATGGACACTTTATTTTTGACACAGTAGGCAAAAACATACAATGGAGAAAAAACAGTCTCTTTAACAAGTGGTGCTGGGGAAACTGGTCAACCATGTGTAAAAGACTAAAACCACAACACTTTCTAACACCATACACAAAAATAAACTCAAAATGGATTAAACATCTAAATGTAAGACCAGAAACTATAATCACAGCAAGATCCTCTGTGACCCAGCTCCCAGAGTAATGGAAATAAAAACAAAAATAAACAAATGGTACCTAATTAAATTTAAAAGCTTTTGCATAATGAAGGAAATTATAATTAAGGTGAAAAGGCAGCCTTCAGAATGGAAGAGAATAATAGCAAATGAAACAACTGACAAAGAATTAATCTCCAAAATATACAAGTAGCTCATACAGGTCAATACCAAAACAAGTACAACCCAATCAAAAAGTGGGCCAAACAACTAAACAGACATTCTCCAAAGAAGACATACAGATGGCTAATAAGCACATGAAAAGATGCTCAACATCACTCATTATCAGAGAAATGCAAATCAAAATCACAATGAGGTACCATCTCATGTTGGTCAGAATGGCTGCCATCAAAAAGTCTACAGACAGTAAATGCTGGAGAGGGTGTGGAAAAAAGGGAACCCTCTTACACTGTTGATGGGAATTCAAACTGGTACAGCCACTATGGAGAACAGTGTGGAGATTTCTTAAAAAACTGGAAATAGAACTGCCTTATGACCCAGCAATCCCACTGCTGGGCATACACACATGGAGGAAACCAGAATTGAAAGAGACACGCATACCCCAATGTTCATTGCAGCACTCTTTACAGTAGCTAGGACATGGGAGCAGCCTAGGTGTCCATTGGCAGATGCATGGATAAGGAAGTTGTGGTACATATACACAATAGAATATTACTCAGTTATAAAAAGGAATGCACTGGAGTTAGTTCTAATGAGGTGGATGAAACTGGAACCTGTTTTACAGACGAGGTGAGTCAGAAAGAGAAACACCAATACAGTATATTAATGCATTTATATGGAATTTAGAAAGATGGTAATGACGACCCTATATGCAAGACAGCAAAAGAGAGACAGATGTAAAGAACAGACTTCTGCACTATGTGGGAGAAGGCAACAGTGGGATGATTTGAGAGAATAGCACTGAAACATGTATATTACCATATGTAAAATAGATGATGAGTGCAAGTTCGAAGCATGAAGCAGGGCACTCAAAGCCGGTGCTCTGAGACAACCCAGAGGGTTGGGATGTGGAGGAAGGTGGGAAGAGGTTCAGGATAGTGGGGACACATGTGCACCGATGGCTGATTCATGTCAATGTGTGGCAAAAACCACCACAGTATTATAAAGTAATTATACTCCAATTAAAATAAATTTTTTAAAAGTAAGGAAAACTTTGCTAAAAAGCTAAAGTTAATTGGAAATTTTATAAGTAATCAATTAAGCTAAAAGAAGGCTAGACAGGAAAAAAGATCAAAGAACATGCCGTTATATATTTGTTCAAATCCATATAATGTACAACATCAAAAGTGAGCCCTACTGTAAATTATGGATTTGGGGTGATTACGATGTGCCAGTGTAGAGTCAGCAGTTAGAACCACTGTACTATTCTGGTGGGAGATATTGTTAATGACAGCATACGTGAGAACAGGGAACAGATGAGAAAACTCTGAAACTTCTGCTCAATTTTCCTGTGAACCTAAAAGTGCTCAAAAAATATAGTCTATTGAAAATAAAGTTTAAAAACAGATGAGATAAATAACAAATCATAAAATCATAGAACTAAATCCAATCATATCAATAATCAAATTAAATATTTGTGGAAGTAAGAGTCCAATAAAAGGCAAGGGTTGTCAGATGGAGAGAATAAACTATGATATGTTCACACCATAGAAAACATTCAGCAATGAAAATAAAACAATTCTAGTATATACAATAATATAGATGAATTTCAAATTTTGAGGGAAAAGGTTGGACCCAACAGATTATATACAGTATAACTGCATTTAGATGAAGTTTAAAAGAAGGAAAAACCCAACAGGGATGGCAATACATACATATAAAACACACATTCAGGTGGTAAAACTATATAGTAAATTAAAACAGATACTACCATCCAAATGATGAGTTATGACTTCAAAGGAGTGGGCATGAAGGGAGTGCTTCTGAGATGCTGATAATATTTTCTTCCTTGACCTGAGTGGTGTAAATAATTTATATTTCATTTTTGCTACATTTCTTATATCTCTATTAAATTTCACAACTTAAATGATTAAAAACAAAACAAAAATAAAACAAATAATTAAACACATTAATCCATTAAAAATCCACAGCAAGTTAATAGCATTTTAAGATGGATCTTCACATTTGTGTGGCACATTCATGCATGTTAATTCATTTCATATTTAAATAGAGGTAGGAACACAAGTTGGAGAAGGCAATGGCATCCCACTCCAGTACTCTTGCCTGGAAAATTCCATGGACGGAGGAGCCTGGTAGGCTGTAGTCCATAGGGTCGCAAAGAGTCAGACATGACTGAGTGACTTCACTTTAACTTTTCACTTTCATGCATTGGAGAAGGAAATGGCAGCCCACTCCAGTGTTCTTGCCTGGAGAATCCCAGGGATGGGGGAGCCTGGTGGGCTGCCATCTATGGGGTCGCACAGAGTCGGACACAACTGAAGCAACTTAGCAGCAGCAGGAACACAAGTACAAGTTAGGCCCTAAAAGCCAGGAAATTAGTTATGTGTAAATGTAACTTCAAGTCTAGTTATTTCAAAAGACTATTTTAATAGCTTTCTTTGAACTGGCTAGTATTCTAAATTACATTTACTATCTTTATTCTAAATCATGAAAAAAAGATTCAGATTGTTGTTAATCTGTGTGAGAGTCTTTGGTTTATTTAAGAATGGCTCTATTCTGTTTTGGTATGCTCTTATATAGGGTCAGAACATTTGCACAGCAGAGTTGCATTATTTTGATTGTCGTTCTCTTGGTGTTTTCAAGCTCCTGGGTTCATTCTAGGTTCAGATTTCAAATAACTTCTCTGATAGTTGTGCATATTCAGTCGCTAAGTTGTGTCCAGCTCTTAGCCCACCAGGCTTCTTTGTGCATGGGATTTCCCAGGCAAGAATACTGGAGTGGGTTGCCATTTACTTCTCCAGGGGATCTTCTCAACCCATGGATCAAATTTGCATCTCCTGCATTTGCAGGCAGATTCTTTACCACTGAGCTACCTGCCAAGTTGCAATTAGGTGGTTTCTCTTCAGTGAGGTGAAGAGTTTGGCTAGTAAGTGAAGACTGTTTTCTCCAGCATGTAGGAAGCTAGCCACCCTGCCTGATACCTTGAAAGAAGGAAACTCTTTGAGAATGGCCATTTGTGGGTGTGTGCATCTGGGGCAGCAGCAGCTTTGGCTACTGTGGGAAACTCCTCAAGAAGCATTTGGGGTGGGAGGGCTGGCAATTTGCCTGGGACCTGTATCCGCATTGATGTCTTAATTTTGGGGAGTTGCTATAACAATACTATGGAATGAGTGGCTTAAACAGGAAACTTTTGTTTTTCACAGCTCCGGAAGTTGAAAAGTCAAGATCAAGGTGCAACATTAGTGTCTGGTGATGACTGTCTTCTAAGCTTGTAGATGGCCATCTTTTCACTGTACCCTCAAAAAGCAGAGAAAGGGAGAGGGTATGGAGAGAGAGAGAGAGAAAGGAAGTTCTCTCTTGTCTTTTTTTATAAGGGCTATAGTCCTATTTATGAGTTTTACCACCAAAGGTGATAAAAGATCCCACTTCCTAATACCATCACCTTGAGGGTTAGGATTTCAGCATAGGAATTTGGGAGGACACAAATATCCAGTCCATAACAACTTTCCACTTTCTCTATACTAACTCCTGTTTGTGCCTCTGGGTATAACAACAAAACATGCAGTCCTTCGTTAGAGGTGGGTACAGTGTCAAGTTATATTGACAAAGTAAATGGAGGGAAAGCAAAGGAAGTGTTTGATTTACTTCTAAACTATTAACAGTTGAGACTAAACCATGTAAGGTTTCAGTGAAGAATGACCAGATCAATATTTTTCAGAGCAAGAAGCAAGGCAGTAGATTTAGACTATGAGTTCCATGAGATCAATAGCACCATATTCTTTTCCATTTGATCCCCAGAGTTGGCAAATCCCTGATACAAAAATAAGTTCTCAATAAATGCTTGCTGAACAAAATTAATGGGGACACTGGCTACAAGGACAAATTTTATAGCTTAATTTTCTGTTAGAGTAAGCTCACAGCCAAAAACCAAACAGATAAAAGCCAACCATAATTAGACATAATTAGTACGGTAATTACTACCAATGTGTTTAATTGGTACTTTGGAGCTTCCCAAGCACTTTAATTAATGATAGTTTGTTTATTTGATTTTTACTCTTACAGTAATCTTCTGAAAGGGAGCTGCCATTATTATTTTTCTGTTACAGATGGTAAGCCAAGTTTGAGAGGGTAAGTCATTAGCCTGAGGAGGCTAGCAGCACATAAACTGGAATATGCGTCTTCTGCCTGCAGATTTTTCCTAGTGTACCCTGCAGAAATAGTAAAAACTTGACCAAAAGTGGATTACAAAACTCTCGGTATCATACCGCTTCAGGCTGTTGATGTTCCTATTTCTCAGTAATTGCTACACGATTTGCACAGAAGAGCTAATACATCTAGAATATAACTGTATGGGTGTGATATGAGATTTGGCAAAAAATAACTCAAAAACTCTCTCTGGGCTTCTGGAACAAACCAGCTGCTCTTCTTTCTCCCAACAGAAGGACCTACATGCAAGCTCAGCCTCCCTGAGGACTGGAGATTTCCTTCCTTACGGTAACATCCCATAGACCCCAAAGTCTGCAGGGATAGAGCAACTGGCAGCCAGATCCAGACTGCCTGGCCACAATATGCACCTATCAGTTCATTTCCTCTGCCGAGGTGTGCTTTAGGTTTGCCCCCAAAGAGAAGAGGAAGAGGAGTGAAGGAGTTCTTCACCTGGACCCAGACTGACAGTGTGTCTGGCACAGCACACAGGCCCTGGTAGCCTTGGGACAATGGGAAGCATTCATACCTTTTTTCTCTTACTAATACTTGCTTTGAAATTTCCCTAGGAAAGCCTATTCCAAGCTCATGTCTTGGGATGCTGTGGAATTCACTCAAGCTCTTGTATGGTGGGCAGTGATCTACCATGAAAGGGTTCCCCTCATCCCCAACCTTGTCTTGATTCACCTTGCATGACAGAGGGGGTTTAACTGTTGTTTTACAAATTTAATCTCAGCTTTCCCTTCTCTTTGTCCCACTTTTCTAGTTGCCATCAACTTTCCTCTATAGTCTCTTTTGCAAGACAGGCCACAATGCTAGGTACATAATAGATAAAATAATAGAAAGGGACTAAGTCAACATTTTATTTTTTGCAACCCTACCCCCTGGTTTCTGTGAAGTATCCCAGGGTTGTTAACAGATGACATCACACATGTTCAGGTGCCTATGAGTAGTAGCATTCTGGAGGCTATGTCAGGTCATGGGACATAAGAATCTTTGAAGTAAAAGGATTGTTTTATTTACAAAGAATTCACATCTTTGAAGTTCTATAAAGCTCTTTTTCTACAGATATGCCTTATAGCTACTAACCTGAATATATTACAGTCAGGCCCTGCAAGGGCATTTTGCTGAGGTTTTCCACTGCGGGGCCAGAAGGAGGTATGCAGACTTCAATTGCTCTTGGGGGCAAGGATCTGGAGACAGAGCTCACAATCCTGTTGGAATTGTTCTTTCTGTATCAAGGAAGAAATTCTGGCCAAAAATATGGCAAGTTCTAAGGGATAGTATGGTTAAGTATGAATTCATCCCACAGACATCTGAGCAAGAGATGTTATTTATGTATAGTGTATTATAACTTGGGAGGGGTATATAATCTACGTGTTTATAATCTACCCTTGACAGTAGAAAATAATTCCAACTAGGTAGACAGCATAATGATTAAGTCAGTGCTTAAGGCTCTGGGTTCAAGATCTTGTTATGCTGTATCTATCATCTATGTATCTATGATCTATCTATTGTCTTTTGACAATAGATAGATCACATCACCACTATGTGATGCTACTTATTTGTTTATTCATTTATTACCTTTTGACTATCTTCACACATTTGGCCCAGCCCATACATCATGCCTCTGGCAACTACCAATCTGTTCTTTGTATCTAAAAGTTGCTTTAAAAAAAAGATTTCACATATAAGTGAGATCATATGGTATTTGTTTTTCTTTGTCTGACTTAAGATCCATCTATGTTGTTACGAATGAAAGGATTTCCCTCTTCACCATGGCTGAATAATATTCCATTGTGTATATAAATATATCATGTTTTCTTTACCTATCCATCAATCAAAGGACAGTTAGGTTAATCTCATGATGTGGCTATTATAAATAATGCTGCACTGAACCTGGAGGTGCATGTATCTTTTTGAATTAGTGTTTTCATTTCCTTTGGATATATATCCAAAAGTGGAATTTCTGGATCCTAGGGTAGTTCTATTTTTAGGAGCCTCTGTACTGTTTCTGAGTTGACTCATTGGAAAAGACTCTGATGCTGGAAGGGACTGGGGGCAGGAGGAAAAGGGGACAACAGAGGATGAGATGGCTGGATGGCATCACTGACTCGATGGATGTGAGTTTGAGTGAACTCCGGGAGTTGGTGATGCACAGGGAGGCCTGGTGTGCTGCGATTCATGGGGTCGCAAAGAGTCGGACACAACTGAGCGACTGAACTGAACTATACTGTTTCCCACAGTGGTTCTGCCAATTTACATTCCTATCAATAGCACACAAGGGATTCCTTTTTCTTCATATCCTTACCAACACTTGCTATGTCTTTCCTTTTTGATAATAACCATTCCAACAGGTGTGAAGTAATACTTTCTTGTGACTTTCTTTCTCTTGAGACTTCTGGCAATATTTTTAAATTCTCTAATCTTGTTTGTCTAGAAAAACAAGCATGCAAATAATCTCAATTTGCATGTTGTTGAGGAGATGAAATAATGTAAGGGAAGGACTAGCAGTCCTGGCACCTGGCAGCAACACTCACTAAATGTTAATTCTTGAACTGGAATCCATACCAGAATCTCTTTCATCTTCTAGGACTTGATATTATACTTTGTCCTGCTTTTTTGCCATTTTGTTTCTGGATTAGAGCAGTCACTTTTGTCAAGCTCCCTGAAAAGTCAGCGGCATTGCGCTGATGAAGCATGTGTCACTATGGCTCAGTTTCCTGGATGTGGCTCTGGGCTTGGCTGGCACTTTTCCTTTCTGCCTCTTTTTTCTTCCCTCCACCTCCCATTCCCTAGCTCTACATTCCGCCAATCTTGGAGGAGGTTCCCTCCTCATTCCTGTTCAGTATGGGTCTGGCCCTCTATGTTTGTGGATCAAGATAGTTTGCCACCATGAAGTTTGGTTGCTGGACTTTGTTTCCCCATTGCTGACCTCCTATAAGCCCAGCCTGTTCAGCTGACCTTTCAGTTCGGGCCAAGCCCTTATCTCTGATGTGTCTTAAGATTTGGGGGTAGTATATTAGATATCAAAATGTCTATGTCCCTATGATGTATTTTTCCTGCCAGAGGTTAGAAAGTGAAATTAGTTTGCATTTGTCTGCTTGGATGAGTAGGATGATCCCTACTTATGTCTGTCTCTTTGTCTCTCACCTAATATCTCAGTTTCCTCAAATTGTCCCAGTTCACCCTATTGTCCCAAAGAAATTAACAACATCCTCTTTTTCTCTCAGAAGTACCTGGTTTGGAAGATGTATCTTCCAGACCTTTTTTTCAGGTCTAGTATATATTTAAGCTTCAATTCAAATAGTAACGATGGTGGGTCACCAAGCAAAAAATATTTTTTTTTCACTACAATAACAAGAACTGTGAGAAGGAAAATCAGATTGAAGTCACAATCTTCAGAAATGGTGCTTCAAAAAGTTTTCTTTCTTGGACAAACTGTTTTTTATCATAGCAAGTAGTGTTTTGAAAAACCTGGTAAGGGCATGCTACATAATTTACATTTTAAGTGGTTGACCCTTGTTCAATGAAGTAACTATAAGCAAGCTAAAAATGTTCAAGGGAAAAACACACAATGACATCCCACTTTAAAATATGCCTTTGAAAGTTTCTCCCCTTTTTTTTTCACACCTCACTTCATATGACAGGATAGAATACATCTTTCACAAAGAGGTGTGAACAAGAAATCTAATAATAATCAGAACTAGAAGGAGTTGGCAGAGTCTGTTCATTCTAAAATTGTGTAGTCGTGTTAAGAAACAACAGAGAGAAATCCAAGGAGCTGGGAGGGAAAGCTTCTAGCTTTGTTACCATCAACCATCTTTGCCTGATTTGATAGACAGAGTGCCTGATGAACTGTGAATGGAGGTTCGTGACACTGTATAGGAGGCAGTGATCAAGACCATCCCCAAGAAAAAGAAATGTAAAAAGGCAAAACTATTGTTTGTGGAGGCCTTACAAATAGCTGAGAAAAGAAGAGAAGCTAAAAGCAAAGGAGAAAAGGAAAGATATATACATATTGCAGAGTTCCAAAGAACAGCAAGGAGAGATAAGAAACCCTTCCTCAGTGATCAGTGCAAAGAAATAGAGGAAAACAATAGAATGGGAAAGACTAGAGATCTCTTCAAGAAAATTAGAGGTACAAAGAGAACATTTCATGCAAAGATGGGCACAATAAAGGACAGAAACGGTATGGACGTAACAGAAACAAGAGATTAAGCAGAGGTGGCAAGAATACACAGAAGAACTATACAAAAAAGATCTTAATGACCCAGATAACCATGATGGTGTGATCACTCACCTAGAGCCAGACAACCTGGAGTGTGAAATCAAGTGGGCCTTAAGAAGCATCACTACGAACGAAGCTAGTGGAAGTGATAGAATTCCAGTTGAGCTCTTTCAAATCCTAAAAGATGATGCTATAAAAGTGCTGCACCCAATATGCCAGCAAATTTGGAAAACTCAGCAGTGGCCACAGGACTGGAAAAGATCAGTTTTCATTCCAATCCCAAAGAAAGGCAATGCCAAAGAGTGTTCAAACTACTACACAATTGCTCTCATCTCACATGCTAGCAAAGAAATGCTCAAAATTCTCCAAGCTAAGTTTCAACAGTATGTGAACCGTGAATTTCCAGATGTTCAAGCTGGACTTAGAAAAGGCAGAGGAATCAGAGATCAAATTGCCAACATCTGTTGGATCACTGAAAAAGTAAGAGAGTTCCAGAAAAACATTTACTTCTGCTTTATTGACTACACCAAAGCCTTTGACTGTGTAGATCACAACAAACTGTGGAAAATTCTTCAAGAGATGAGAATACCAGACCACCTTATCTTCCTTCTGAGAAATCTGTATTCAGGTCAAGAAGCAACAGTTAGAACTGGACATGGAACAACAGACTGGTTCCAAATAGGGAAAGGAGTACATTGAGGCTGTATATTGTCACCCTGCTTATTTAACTTATATGCAGAGTACGTCACGTGAAATGCCAGGTTGGATGAAGCACAAGCTGGAATCAAAATTGCTGGAAGAAGTGTCAATAACCTCAGATACGCAGATGATACCAACCCTATGGCAGAAAGCAAAGAGGAACTAAAGAGCCTCTTGATGAAAGTGAAAGAGGGGAGTGAAAAAGCTGGCTTAAAACTCAACATTCAGAAAACTAAGATCATGGGATCTGGTTCCATCATTTCATGGCCAATAGATGGGGAAACAATGGAAACAGTGACAGACTTTATTTTCTTGGGCTCCAAAATCACTGCAGATGGTGACTGCAGCCATGAAATTAAAAGATGCTTGCTCCTTGGAAGAAAAGTTATGACCAACCTAGACAGTATATTCAAAAGCAAAGACAAAGGTCTGTCTAGTCAAAGCTATGGTTTTTCCAGTAGTCATATATTGATTTGAGAGTTGAACTATAAAGAAAACTGAGCACCAAAGAATTGATGCTTCTGAACTGTAGTGTTGGAGAAGACTCTTGAGAGTCCTTTGGACTGCAAGGAGATCAAAGCAGTCAATCCTAAAGGAAATCAGTCCTGAATATTCATTGGAAGGACTGATGCTGAAGCTGAAACTCCAATATTTTGGTCACCTGATACAAGAACTAACTCATTGGAAAAGGCCCCTGATGCAGGGAATGACTGAAGGCAGGAGGAGAAGGGCATGACAGAGGATGAGCTCGTTGGACGGCATCACTGATTTGATGGACAGAAGTTTCAGCTAGCTCTGGGAGTTGGTGATAGACAGGGAAGCCTGCTGCTACTGCTAAGTCACTTCAGTCGTGTCTGACTCTGTGCCACAGATGGCAGCCCACCAGGCTCCCCCGTCCCTGGGATTCTCCAGGCAAGAACACTGGAGTGGGTTGCCATTTCCTTCTCCAATGCATGAAAGTGAAAGTGAAGTCGCTCAGTTGTATCCAACTCTTAGCGACCCCATGGACTGCCGCCTACCAGGCTCCCCCATCCATTGGATTTTCCAGGCAAGAATACTAGAGTAGGCTGCCATTTCCTTCTCCAACAGGGAAGCCTGGCATGCTGCAATCTTGCAAAGAGTTACACATGATTGATCGACTGAACTGAACTGATCTCTGCCTTACAGAAGAGACATGAGCTGGTTAAATACGATACGTTATCAAACCATGTTAGTGACACATGACTATACTGGATAGGAAGAGACAATGCATATATGTGGCTTACAAAGGCATGAAATAGAATAACACCTTCATATATAACAGTGTCAGCTGTGGTGGAAACTCAGGGCTCCCAAAACAGGTCATTTACCAGGTTTACAAATTCTCACTTATTCTGAAGAGGAATATATATTCCCGTCACTATTCATGGTATATATCATGCATTAAATCAACTCCTTCCTTTCCCCATTCTAAGAAAAGGCACAAAGGTATGTAAGATGCAGTGCAAAATCCTGCCACCTGGCACGCAGCTGAAAGGGAAAGGACAGCAAAATCCTAGAGGAGCTGGAATGGACTGGAAACAACAGGCACCTTAATATCTTCTATATCAGCTAACAGTAGAGAAATTAGGCTTTAAAGGAAGTTGCAAAGAAAAAGCTGGATCTTATTCATTCATTAAAGCAACATCAGGCCTCAAGGTTAGTTAAATAAAAGCAATCTCTCAGACATTAACACACTGTAATTCATACCTGGTTACTCATGATTTATATTTAGCTCCAGGTTGTCAGTCTTTGACATTCTACCCACCCGCATATTTGCATATTCAGAAGGTATACAAACACAAAAATATTAAAATGAAATCCACTATACATTATAGTAGAATGACATGTAATTTATTTATAACTGAGTTAGGCTGTACTCAAAATTCACTTAAATAAGCAAATGATTACACAAACATCTAATAATACTAAAATTGATAGTCAGAAGGTATAAAATACCATGGGGATGAAATGCCATGGTAAATACTATTCAACAGACTATAATCATAACTCTGAACTAAATCATGGTTTTTAAAATGACTTTAAGCAGTTTCGAAATGATTTGATTTTGTTCCCCTGCCAAGCAATTTACTTCTTCCATTGATAAAAGACAGGGCCATTAGTTTCATAAGTCAGGTTCTTCTCTTGCAACACATTTTCTTGCAAAAATTTTTTTTAATATTACTTTTTGACATAGACAACAAACCAGCCAGTACTCGGTGCCCCAAGCAAAGATGCTTGGATCAGAACAGGGCCTGGGTTTAACTCTGAGTTCAGCAAGAGGCGGGCAGTGAAAAAGCTTTTGCAGCATTTGCAGTATGCGTACTTCTTTTCTGAGGCTGAAGCATCATAAACATATTTAGGCATCCAAGCCAGTAAAATTATGAGAATAAAATAATATGATGTCCAGATGACAATGCCACAATTACAACTGGGGGTAAATTACAATATAATTCTGTAGTACTTCAGACAAAAACAACACCTACCTAAATTTGCTTCTTGTAAGCCTTGTTACATTTTCATGAAGTGCAGGGGTGTTTGTAATAATGATTTATCTTATCATGTATCTGTTTGTATCATTTTAAAGTCTTATACTTTATTGGAATGAGGTCCAAGCATGAACCTGGTCTGAAGAGCTAGCAGCTGTAGTCACAAAACATATCAATAAATTAAAAGGCTTTCACAGAACAAAATTCAGCTAAATCTTTTACATATAAAATACAGCTAGAGAAATACAATTCTTCAATGCTAAATTATGAGTGAGAGGAAGACAATTTAAAAAAATAGAAAACTCTCTCCATACTGGGTGTCAAGGCAAGATGTAACACTGCATGATGCCACAATATGAGCAGTCACTGGAGGACAGACACTCCAGACATTGTGGTATCTGGGGATCTGGTAATTATGACCAAGATATGAAAACACTGTAACAAAAGGCATGCATACAATCACCGAGTGCATTCAGTGCATGAGCCGGGACCTAAGCAGAGATCTAACACAATAATGAGGCAGTGTTCCAGGCTATCCATTGACACAAGTGTGGGTGACTACATGTTGATTAAACCTTCTGAGGCAGCAAAGTGCGGGCACAATGCCATGTCTGGATTCTGCAGCTGTTTTATGATCCTCTTGCGGAATTTCTCTCGCACACGATTAAATTCCATTATGTCCATAGGGTCCTCTTCAATCCAAAACTTATGAAACTCGTGCATCAAATAACCTGTTAGAGATAAGATAAGTGACAAGAATGCAAGAGGAAAAAAAAATGCTTAATCTTATTCAAAATCACCCTGAATGCTGAAAGAGATGTCAAACCACGTATCAGCAACTATGGAGTGCAAATGCAATAAATACTAGTGTTAAAAATTATTCTTCAAAACTAGTGCAAGTAGAAGCTACCAATCTACAAGATTTTTGCACTTGGTCCCAGAATTATTCTCACTCTTCTAGAGCTGCTGCTAAGTCGCTTCAGTCGTGTTGGACTCTGTGTGACCCCATAGACAGCAGCCCACCAGGCTCCTCTGTCCCTGGGATTCTCCAGGCAAGAATACTGGAAAAAATAAATTCTGCCATTTCTAGAATATGAATAACATCTGGAACATATTCTGAAAGGTAGACAGTAACTACTTCATTCTTCCCTTCCTAGTTAAATTAACATAATGGTCTGATTTTTCACAAGTACTCCACTCAGCCTTTTTTATCTTGAAATTTGATTTGAATCAAGTTTTAAATTACCCTGACAAGTCAAGCAACTGCATTTTGACTATTATGAGACAATGAAAACTATAAATCAACTCTGAACAATACAGACTGGTCATTAAACTACATGAAATTGTTAATAAGACATTTTTGCTTTGAACCATAATTTCATATTCAAATCTTTTTGTCTCAAAAACATTGTCTAGATTGGGGACATTTTGGAATAAATGCTAAGTATTTGACATGAGAACTTACTTACTGTATTCTGCTTCCCAACTGTGACCTCCTTCTACCACATTTAAAACTGAAAGGTGAATCAGTTCAGTTCAGTTACTCAGTAGTATCCAACTTTTTGCGACCCCATGGACTGCAGTACGCCAGACTTCCCTGTCCATCACCAACTCCTGGAGCTTTCTCAAACTCATGTCCATTGAGTCAGTGATGCCATCCAACTAGCTCATCCTCTGTCATCCTCTTTTCCTCCTGCTTTCAATCTTTCCCAACATCAGGGTCTTTTCAAATGAGTCAGTTTTTCACATCAGGTGGCCAGAGTATTGGAGTTTTAGCTTCAGCATCAGTCCTTCCATTGAATATTCAGGACTGATTTCCTTTAGAACTGACTGGTTTGATCTCCTTGCAGTCCAAGGGACTCTCAACAGTCTTCTCCAACACCACAGTTCAGAAGCATCAATTCTTCGGCGCTCAGCTTTCTTTATGGTCCAACACTCACATCCATAAATGATTAGTGGAAAAACCAGAGCTTTGACTAGACGGACCTTTGTTGGCAAAGTAATGTCTCTGCTTTTAAATATGCAGTCTAGGTTGGTCATAGCTTTTCTTCTGAGGAGCAAGTGTCGTTTAATTTCATGGCGGCAGTCACCATCTGCAGTGATTTTGGAGCCCCAAAAATAAAGTCTGTCACTGCTTCTATTGTTTCCCCACCATCTATTTGTCATGAAGTGACAGGACCAGATGCCATGATCTTAGTTTTCTGAATGTTGAGCTTTAAGCCAACTTTTTCACTCTTCTCTTTCACTTTCATCAAGAGGCTCTTTAGTTCTTCTTCACTTTCTGCCTTAAGGGTGGTATCATCTGCATATCTGAGGTTATTGATATTTCTCCTGGCTATCTTGATTCCAGCTTGTGCTTCATCCAGTCCAGCATTTCGCCTGATGTACTCTGCATAGAAGTTAAATAAGCAGGGTGACAATATACAGCCTTGACATACTCCTTTTCCTATTTGGAACCAGTCTGTTGTTCCATGTCCAGTTCTAACTGTTGCTTCTTGACCTGCATACAGATTTTGCAGGAGGCAGATCAGGTGGTCTGGTAGTCCCATCTCTTGAAGAATTTTCCAGTTTGTTGTGATCCACACAGTCAAAGGCTTTGGCATAGTCAATAAAGCAGATGTAGATGTTTTTCTGGAACTCTCTTGCTTTTTTGATGTTCCAACAGATGTTGGCAATTTGATCTCTGGTTCCTCTGCCTTTTCTAAGTCCAGCTTAAACATCTGTAAGTTCATGGTTCACATACTGTTGAAGCCTAGCTTGGAGAACTTTTAGCATTACTTTGCTAGCCTGTGAGATGAGTGCAATTGTGTAGTAGTTTGAACATTCTTTGGCATTGCCTTTCTTTGGGATTGGAATGAAAACTGACCTTTTCCAGTCCTGTGGCCACTGCTGAGTTTTCCAAATTTGCTGGCATATTAAGTTCAGCACTTTCACAGCATCATCTTTCAGGATTTAAAATAGCTCAACTGGAATACCATTGCCTCCACTAGCTTTGCTTTATTTGCCACTGTTGACAATAAACAGGCACTGTGAAAAATTCTTTAATGAGGAATTCACTTTTCTACAATGTGAATTTCACTCACTCTGAATGTTATCTAAAACAGCATAGGGTTTTAGAAGAATACAAATCCATTTGATTTCACCATTTTTCTACCTTACATGCAACTATAGGAAAACATTTTGAAAGGTTTAAATGATTAGAATAAGAGTTGAAGGTGGAGGGGTTGTTAATAATCTAACACCATTCTCCTTCGTCTCAAGGCTACAAAAGTCAAGCTGTAAATCTTGAAAACTGATTCCCTGAGACTTTCTTTCTCTATCACATCAGAAAAATAATTAGACACTGTAACATTACTCTAATCAAAATATGAAAAAGGTGGCTTGGCTTCCAGGATATGTATCATAATCATAAAACTTCACTCATTTGTGTAACATTACAGAGTGTTCACAAATCCATTTGGCTTACTGATCGGTTGGCTCATCTGCTAATTAACAAACATGTAACAGATACAAGGACATGGTAGAGCTCCATGCTCCCCAACTCTCAGTTTTTTGGAGAGGGACCAAGGCAGAAAATTTTAGATAATGATTTGTTAGCTAAGGAAGCTAACATAATGACATGGAGAGCAGAGGAAGGAAAGAGAAGCCAGTGTCTTTTTAATTGCTTACAGTTTTATTTAATTCTTACAACAGCTTTATAGAATAGGAAATGCAGATAAGTCTAAATTTTACAGATGAGGACAGCGGGTATAAACAGATACCTGAATGGTGTACAATCACACAATTATAGCTGGAAGCTAGGACATGAAATAAACTGCCTTTTCCAGTGGATTCGCTTCTTCTGGTTATTATTCCTGTGTATAGTTCTTTCTTTTGAAGGTCAAAGAAAAGCTAATTCTTTTTTCTCTTGTGGCCATTGTACTTCCTTCTGCTTACTACACCTAATCTCATTTCATTTCAATGCAGCTGCACGTTCAGTGGAGCTTTAGATGGAATGTAATTCTTACAGCACAGGACGTGGCAGTGCAGTCAGTGCTTACTGAGTAATATTGTCAAGTCAAAATAACAGAGCTCTTATACATTCGTTCACCTAGATGAAATGCCTGTTCGGAATACAAACTTGCCTTTCCAACCCAGGACTGCAGCAAATTTGTTGTTGCCTGACTGTGTCCTGGTTTTGCTTCACTGCATTTGATTAGTACACAATAGAAACATACATAAGGACACAGGTAACTGCAAGAATATTAAAGAGAAGATGTGCAGAACGGATTACATTTGAGAGAGGAATAAAAAAATCCAGGGCACAGTTAGCTTCTTCTAAAGAGGCCTAGTCCCTCTATTATAGGAGTAAATATAATCACCTAGTTGTCAAAGTAAGAGCTGTAATCACAAATACAAGGGACTTTCACTTTCCATTAATAAGTCATTAAAATTTAAGTATTTTAAAATTTGCTTTTTTATTGAGTCATACAGGTTTTTGCTCTTCAGTTGCTAAGTTGTGTCTGACTCTCTGTGACCCCATGGACTGTAGCATGCCAGGCTTCCCTGTCCTTCACTATCTCCCAGAGTCTGCATAAATTCATATCTACTGAGTTCTGATACTATCCAACCATCTTATCCTCTGTTGCCCTTCTCCTCCTACTCTCAATCTTTCCCAGCATCAGGGTCTTTTCCAGTGAATTGGCTCTTCACATAGGTGGTCAAAGTAGTGGAGCTTCAGCTTTAGCATCAGTCCTTTCAATGAATATTCAGAATTGATTTCCTTTAGGATTGACTGGTTTGATCTCCATGGTGTCCAACAGACTCTCAAGAATCTTTTGCTCCAGCACCACAATTCAAAAGCATCAATTTTTTTTGGCATTCAGTCTTCTTTATGGTCCAATTCTCACATCCATGTATGTCTACTGGAAAAGTCACAGCTTTGACTCTATGGATCTTTGTCGGCAAAGTGATGTCTCTGCTTTTTAATACACTGTCTAGGTTTGTCATTGCTTTTCTTCCAAGGAGCAAGCATCTTTTAATTTCGTGGCTACAGTCACCATCTGCAGTGATTTTACAGCTCAAGAAGATAAAACCTGCCTTGTTTCCACTTTTTCCCCATCTATTTACATGAAATGATGGGACCGGATGCCATGATCTTAGTTTTTTGAATGTTGAGTCTCAAGCCAGTTTTTTCACTCTCCTCTTTCACCCTCATCTAGAGACTCTTTTTAGTTCCTCTTCACTTTCTGTCATTAGAGTGGAATCATCTGCATATATAAGGTTGTCGATAATTCTCCTGGCAATCTTGATCTCAGCTTGTGAGTCTTCCAGCCTGGCATTTTGCATGGTGTACTCTGCACAGAAGTTAAATAAGCAGGGTGACAATATCAATATGCAGCCTTGACCTACTCCTTTCCCAATTTGGAACCAGTCCGTTGTTCCCTGTCCAGTTTTAACTTTTGCTTCTTGACCTACATACAGGTTTTTCAGGAGGCAGGTAAGATGGTCTGGTATTCCAATCTCTGATGAATTTTCCACAGTTTGTGTGATCCACAGTCAAAAGCTTTAGCATAGTCAATGAACTTATTGATGTACAGCTGATTTACAATGTTGTATTAGTTTCAGGTGTACAGCAAAATAATTCAGTTATATATATATATACCTATTCTTTTTCATATTCTTTCCCTTTTTGGTTATTACAACATATTCAGTATACTTTTGTGCTATACAGTAGGTCCTTCTTAGTTATCTATTTTATGTATAGTGTGTATATATAAATCCCAACCTCCTAATTTAACCTCCCCACTTTTCCCCTTTGGTAGCAATAGTTTGTTTTCCACTGCTGTGGGTCAGTCTATTTTTTTTGTTATTGTTATTAAGTTCATTTGTATTTTTTTCAGATTTCACATAAAAGCTATATCATATGATATTTGTCTTTGCCTGGTTTACTTCATTTAATAGGATAATCTCTAGGTCCATCCATGCTGCTATAATTGGCATTATTTCATTCTTTTTTTATGTCTGAGCAATATTGCATTGTGTGTGTGTGTCTATCTATCTGTCTATATCATATCTTCTTTATCCATTCATCTGTTGATGGACATTTAGGTTGCTTCCGTTCCTTGGCTACTGTAAATAATGCTGCAATGAACACTGGTGTGCATGTACCCTTTTGAATTATAGTCTTCTCTGGATATATGCCCAAGAATGGGATTGCAGTTCTATTTTTTTTTTTTTAAGGAATGTCTACACTGTTCTCCATAGTAGCTGTATCAATTTATATTCTCACCAACAGTGTAGGAGGGTTCCTTTTGTTCCATGCCCGTTCAAGCATTTATTATTTGTAGACTTTTTTATGATGGCCATTCTGACCAGAGTGAGGTGAAATCTTATTGTAGTTTTGATTTATATTTCTCTAATAATTAGTGATGCTGTTGTTTAGTCGCTAAATCATGTCCAACTCTTTTTCAACCATGTGGACTAGCCTGCCAGGCTCCTCTGTCCATGGGATTTCCC
Organism: Bubalus kerabau; assembly: GCF_029407905.1. Taxonomy (NCBI): domain Eukaryota; kingdom Metazoa; phylum Chordata; class Mammalia; order Artiodactyla; family Bovidae; genus Bubalus; species Bubalus kerabau. Next base: position 17,057,555 of record NC_073638.1, on the reverse strand, counting down.
AGACAAGAATACTGGAGTGGGTTGCCATTTCCTCCTCCAGAGGATCTTCCCAATCCAGGGATCTAACTTTCACCTTCTGCATTTGCAGGCAGATTCTTTACCACTGAGCCACCAGGGAAGCCCCAATAATTAATGATGAAAGTGAAAGGTGAAAGTGAAAGTCACTCAGTTGTGTCCAACTCTTTGAGACCCCATGGGCTATACAGTCCATGGGATTCTCCAGGCCAGAATACTGGAGTGGGTAGCCTTTCCCTTCTCCAGGGGATCTTCCCAACCCAGTGATCGAACCCAGGTCTCCTGGCCTGCAGGTGGATTCTTTACCAGCTGAGCCACAAGGGAAGCCCAGTTAATGATGATGAGCATCAAACTATACATAGAGTCAAATAGTTTAATAAGTTTTGTTACAAAACACAAACAAAACTCCAGAAACCCTTCCTATCCTAATTCCTGCTTCCTTAAATAAACAACATTTCAACTCATTCAGTTGATTCTTTGATTACTGACTTCCAAGCTCTAAATAACATATTTTCCATTGCTTGATTTTTTAACTTCCTTCATTTTGAAGATTCTCTTCTCTTTCCTTAGAGATCTCCTGCTTTCTGGACCCCACTTATTCCTGTAAGGATTACTCTCTTATTTCCTGGAAATACATCCTCCAAGAACTTTCTTATAAAGATATAAAAATGTAAAATGTTTAAGACTTTGCATTTGAAAAATGTGTTTATTTTATTCCCACACTTAACTAGTAAGTTAGACTGGTTATAGAATTCTAAATTGGAAACTATATTCCCTTAGATTTTAAATAACATTCTCAAATGTATGAAGACGTTATTCTACCATCTTCTAGAATAAAATGTTGCTGTTGAGAAGTCCAATGCAATCTTAATTCTCAATTCTTTATGTGACAGACTTGGAAATATTTAGAATCATTTCTTCCCTAAGTCATAAAATTTCACAATGATACGGACCTGAGTGTGAATCCATTTTAATCTATTATGCTAGTTCTTACTAGCTGAAATATGAAAGTCATCCTTCAGTTGTGAATATTTTTCTTGATGTATTACTTTGACTCATTCCCCTTAGTTTCACTGTTCTTTTTCTGGCCCTTCTATTATAGACGTCTAAGAATGGTCCTTTCAAACCTTTCTTTTTTGTTTTCCATCTATATTTCTTGTTCTACTTTATGGAAGAGTTTCCAGCTTTATCTTCTAATTTTCCCTCAAGGTTTCATTTATGTAATCTGATTTTTAATATCTAAGAGTACTCTTTTGTTCTCTGAGTGTTCATTCTATGGCACCTTGTTCATGTTTCACAGTAGCAATTCTTTTCTTTTTTTTTTTTTTTTTTTTTTTAAATTTTATTTTATTTTTAAACTTTACATAACTGTATTAGATTTGCCAAATATCAAAATGAATCCGCCACAGGTATACATGTGTTCCCCATCCTGAACCCTCCTCCCTCCTCCCTCCCCATTCCATCCCTCTGGGTCGTCCCAGTGCACCAGCCCCAATCATCCAGTATCGTGCATCGAACCTGGACTGGCAACTCATTTCATACATGATATTTACATGTTTCAATGCCATTCTCCCAAATCTTCCCACCCTCTCCCTCTCCCACAGAGTCCATAAGACTGTTCTATACATCAGTGTCTCTTTTGCTGTCTCGTACACAGGGTTATTGTTACCATCTTTCTAAATCCCAATTCTTTTCTTATCTCCTGGGGAAATTAATGATACATATTTCTAAAGTTTTCTTCTCTCTGCTTTGTTTCTATTTCTTTAGAGTGGCTTTATTTCTGCCTGCTTTAGACTCTCTTTCATGCTTGAGGCTTTCCTTACTGTTTTTGCTATATAGGGCTGCACTCAATATGAAAATTCAGCAGTGGCCACAGGACTGGAAAGGTCAGTTTTCATTCCAATCCCAAAGAAAGGCAATGCCAAAGAATGTTCAAATAACTGCACAGTTGCACTCATCTCACAGACTAGCAAAGTAATGCTCAAAGTTCTCCAAGCTAGGCTTCAACAGTATGTGAATCGTGAACTTCCAGAATTTCAAGCTGGATTTAGAAAAGGCAGAGGAACCAGAGATCAAATTGCCAACATCCGTTGGATCATCGAAAAAGCAAGAGAGTTCCAGAAAAACATCTATGTCTGCTTTATTGACTATGTCAAAGCCTTTGACTGTGTGGATCACAACTGTGGAAAATTCTTCAAGAGATGGGAATACCAGACCACCTTATCTGCCTCCTAAGAAATATATATGCAGGTCAAGAAGCAACAGTTAGAACCGGACATGGAACAACAGACTGGCTCCAAATTGGGAAAGGAGTACGTTAAGGCTCTATATTCTCATCTTGCTTATTTAACTTATATTCAGAGTACATCATGTGAGATGCTGGACTGGATGAAGCACAAGCTGGTATTAAGACTGCCAGGAGAAATATCAATAACCTTAGATATGCAGATGACACCACTCTTATGGCAGAAAGTGAAGAGGAACTAAAGGGCTTCTTGATGAAAGTGAAAGAGGAGAGTGAAAAAGCTGGCTTAAAACTCAGCATTCAAAAAATGAAGATCATGGCATCCGGTCCCAACACTTTTTGGCAAATAGATGAGGAAACAGTGTAAATAGTGACAGACTTTATTTTCTTAGGTTCCAAAATCACTGCAGATGGTGACTGCAGCCATGAAATTAAATGACACTTGCTCCATGGAAGAAAAGCCATGACCAACCTAGACAGCATATTAAAAAGCAGAGACATTACTTTACCAACAAAGTTCTGTCTAGTCAAAGCTCTGGTTTTTCCACTAGTCATGTATGGATGTGAGAGATGGACCATAAAGCAAGCTGAGCACCAAAGAATTGATGCTTTTGAACTGTAGTGTTGGAGAAGACTCTTGAGAGTCCCTTGGACAGCAAAGAGATCAAACCAGTCAATCCTAAAGGAAATCAGTCCTGAATATTCACTGGAAGGACTGATGCTGAAGCTGAAACTCCAATACTTTCGCCACCTGAGGTGAAGAACCGACTCACTGGAAAAGACTCTGATGCTCGGAAAGATTGAAGGCAGGAGGAGAAGGGGACGATAGAGGATGAGATGGTTGGATGGCATCATTGATTCAGTGGACATGAGTTTAATGTGCTCTGGGAGTTGGTGATGGACCGGGAAGTCTATGGGCTCTCAAAGGGTCCACAGGGTCGCAAAGAGTTGGACATGACTGAGCAACTGAACTGAATGATTGATAAGAGGGATGGATCCACAATGCCTGGAGTCTCAAATGGGAAGATCTGAAGGTTGGGGGTGGTGACTTGACAGCTGGTGGCAGGAATCATTTGGAGGCATATTCACTCACGTGTCTAGTAGTGGATGCTGACTATCCATTGGGACCTCCTCTGAGGCTGTCAATCTCGATTACTACATATGGCTCCTCTGTATGTCCTGGATTTCCTCACAATACAAAGGAATCAGATCCCTTAAATGGTGATTCATGCTTCCAAAGGCAGCTCAATCCCTGATCTCCAGATCAAAACTTTTTTTCTTTAAAAAAATTATTTTATTGATATATAGTTGTGTTACAATGTTTTGTTAATTTCTTCTGCGTAGTAAAGTGACTCAGTTATACCTATATGCACATTCTTTATAATATTCTTTTCCATTATGGTTTATCATAGGATATTGAATATAGTTCCCTAGGATATACAGTAAGACCTTGTTGTTTATCATTCTATATATAACAGCTTGCGTCTGCTAACTCCAACCTCATTCCATCCCTTCCCCAATCTCCTGTTCCTTGGCAACCACAAATCTGTTCTCTACGTCCATGGGTTTGTTTTTGTTTCATAGATAGGTTCATTTGTGTCATAATTTAAATTCTACATATACGTGATATGATATTTGTTTTTCTCTGACTTACTTCACTTAGTATGATAATCTCTAGTTGCATTCATGTTACTGCAAATGGCATTATTTCATTCTTTTTTATGGTTGAGTAGTACTGTATTCCATTGTATATATGTACCACATCATCTTTACCCACAAATGAAAGCCTTTCTTAATGTAGCCCTAGAAGTCACATAGTATGAATTCTGCTTATTCTACTGGTCAACCAACTGGTCAGCTCAGTTGGGCTGGGATGACAGGAACACAAAAACCCTACTTCTTAACAGAAGAAGTGTCAAAGAATTTGAGGACATGTTTTTAAGCATCTAACTCAAACATCTGATAATAACTTGGCTCTCTGCAGTGTATTTTACTAAATAAAAAGCCAACTGGAGTAAAAGTTAATTGGAAACTCTAAGAACTAGGCAGGGTTTGCTGATAGTGAGCATGACTGTAGAGTGATATGGCTAGGCTGTTTCATGGGGCAGACCCAGAGGTCAGTGTTTTCAGCTATTTTCTCTTGGGATGTTTTCAGATTTCAGAGAAGGCCTTTGTCAATCTCTTGACTGGCTGCCAAAGTGATAGGAACCAGGTAGGAGGAGCCTGGGTCTCAGTCTTCATCATCACTTTCAGTATGGTTTGCCATTAGCTGTACCTGATTCTCATCAGACCAGAAACCCTTTATTTTCCTCTCTCTGGAAAGTAACCAGGCTTTGCTGAGGAGGGGGCAGGACAGAAGCTGTCTCTTGGAAAATGGGATTTAGGCCTCTAAGAGATTCTTAACATATTTTCAAGCAAACTTGCCAGTTTTGGTCTTATGTTAACCCTCATTTCTGAGATATTTAATGCTGCCAATTCTTGAACCTTTTGGAGAGTCTTATGGAATAAATCAGGTTGCTTCTTACTTTCCATGCCACCTGTTAGGGATCTGCTTTCTTAAGGCCACAAACTCAATCACCATTTAATCTGTTTCCAGCTTTCAAAATGAGATTTTCTTGTCTTGTTTCTGATTTTTATCCTTGTGGGTTTATGCTTTCTTTCAGTTCAGTTCATTTCAGTTGCTCAGTTGTGTCCGACTCTTTGTGACCCCATGAACTGCAGCACGCCAGGCCTCCTTGTCCATCACCAACTCCTGGAGCCTACTCATACTCATGTCCATTGAGTCGATGATGCCATCCAACCATCTCATCCTCTGTCTTAGGATTTTCCTAAGAACTTTCTATTGAGTGGAATTTCAGAAGGGAGTGTAATACATACACTAATTATGTCATCTTTAACTGGATGTCCTGATTAGGCAGATATAAAAGATGACAGAATCCTAGATAATATAAGCACTATTAATTTAGGAATTTAAATAAAATAAATATCTGTTAACTTTTGACTTTATCACATTTTAAAAATGAACCAGGGAACAACACTTTCCTGTGGTAGATTTGGGGTGGAATGATGGGGTCTTAACCATAATTAGAAAGAGTGCAGATCTGGTTACCAACTTAACAGCAGAAAAAAAAAAAAAAAAAGCTAAAAAAAACAAAAGGAGAAGAACTTTGACATTTTCTTGCTAAAAAAGCTTAAGTACAGGCACTCAATGCAATAAGCAATGTTTAAATAGACAGGAGCCTGGAGTGTCCCAGTTCATGGGGTCACAAAGAGTCGGACATGACTTGGTGACTGAACAACAAAAACTACAAAATAACTTAAAAGGCATTTCTTCTCTAAATCGCTTAGGCTGACTTGATGATTTGGCAGATTATCTTTCTATGTTCCTCCAAACCAGGTAACGCCTGGCCTGCAAAGATAATAATGACATATAGTTACATTTTAAGATTCTGCCTTTAAAATTGGACAATAGCATCCCAGGACTCTACTAAACAGTCTTGATCTTTATCTTCTGAAACCTCAGCACAACTGCAACCTCAGGTTCAGGGTCAACAATAATTCCCTCTATTAACACCTACAGTTAGAAGGAACTGCAAACACTTCCCTCTGTAGCAATAATAGTGGTAGCAGTAAAATTAATACCAACAACTCCACCACCATCTGTATCCCCCACTAAACCACCACCTCCTCTTTCTAATGTTCATGGAGCACTAACAATGGGACTAGCTAATAAAAGAAACATTTTATCTTCATCTCATTTTGCATCCATTTTATAGATGAGATGGCTGAGGTTTAGGGGAGGGTAGTAAATGTAGACCTGGAGTCAACTCAGGCTGTTTTCAAAGCCTGTACAGTTAAGTGTCATGCTGGATCAGAGGGAGAAAGACATCCATGATGTCTTTAAGTCAGATGGGAAGTTGATACATTGAATATTAGGTGAGAGGAGGGAACGAGAAAAGATTCATGATGCCTGAAAATATGTTGTTTTGAATGAGAAAACAAAATACAAACGAAAGGAGGAGTTCAACGGCTCCAAAGCAACCTAATCACAAAGATCTCTCAGCTTCAGCCCTTGCTGAGAGTGTTCTCTACAGAAGTCTATGTCAATAATTAAGCAACGAGACACTTACAGAATGTTTGCTGGAAGTGCGATAATGTTGGAGCTTCTGGAGCGATGTTGTAGAAATGAGTTTTTAGTGCTCCACTCACCAGTAGATTATATGCCAGATCAGTTATATTGATGCCCACAATTGCAAATGAGTACCTGTAAAGTACAAGCCACAACACCAACTGTGTGTCACATATGGGAAGTAAGCATCTCAAAAAAATGGTAATTTGATTTTTACATTACTATTAAATTATGAGAATAGCAGATTTCCCTTCCTCACGCCTTATCAAAACTCTGAATCTTATTAATTAGCAGAAAATTTTAATAATGTTTGTCAAGAGAATTGAGAGCTTGTATACTTTAACTTACTAATTCCATTCCCAAATATATGAGAAAAAAACAGAAAATGAAAAAGCTTTATATGCAATGATAGTCATTTATATGGCAAAGATGTGTAAATTATTCACATATCCTAAAGAAGATGATTGGTGAAATAAATTATGGTAATCTCATAGTGTACTACAGCTAGTAAAACTATATTCCTAAAGATGATTTAAGCAGGATATAAAACAATATATAAGGAATAAGCCAAGTTTTATTATATACATTCAAATGTGAACAAAAATACTCTAAGAATCAAATGCTACAAAATATTAATATGGGTATATTAGAGTAATATGACTAGGGTGTTTCTGTTTACTTCTCTATGTTTTTGAAATTTTCTATAATAAATCAAATACTACTTTTAAAAATGAGGAAAAATTAGTATCTTAATACTCAGGGTATATTTTCTAGTTCATTTCCCACATGTCTATTCAAAATTAAGTCAAATGGAGTTCTTAAGTCTTCTCTGGTACTATAAATCCAGCACATAAAAAAGATGTACTCTATTCAGAAATATTTTTGGATGACATGAGGCATTATGAAAAGTGTTCTAAAGTAAAATTTTAACTAATAGCCAGACACTTGATAGAAATCCTTAAAAGCAAACTAGCAAATACAATTCCAAATTATGATTTTTGAAAATCCTTTCCATACAGTTATAACTTTCTAAACCTTGTGACTAGAACATAGGCAAAGTAGTATCATATAATCATATAAGTAAATCCAAAAAATATAAGCAGGTCCTTTTCAAAACTGGATTATTTATTTCCATCAGGACAAGTGGATTTTCATCCTTGCCATTTTTTGCAGTGCTCTTAGGACATTTTTGTTCTGGTTCTGGCTCAGACTGACAACCCGTTATATATGGAGTTCCACACTCACCCAATTGCTTTATCCATCCTTTTCTTCTCCCATTCTGCTTTGCTGAATTTGCTGAATAAATGAGTGAACAAATAAGTAAATATGTAAGATCTGATCTCTAATTAGCACCTGTTCTCTTTTAATGTTTTTTCTTTAAACTGTTGACTAGATGTGGGGATGTCTATAACTCAGTTATCAAACACTAATCAATTTCAATGTTATTAACTAAAAAGCTACAATGCAATTTGTACAGAGCTCAGAAATGGAATTATTTAAAGCCATGGTACTTATCCCTTATTCACTATAGTACAGTAGTGAGAGACAGACCTAAAAGTCAAACATAATCTTTTATATTATCTATTCATTATCAAACAACACTTCCTCCATGAAACCTCACCTGGTATTGCTCTCTCCTCTAGCAAGATGCTACCTCACTTTCTCATGATTCCCCACACTGCACTTCATCTGGTTTTCCCTCATGGTAATTATATTATTTAACCTTATTTGTGATGTCTTATACACAGCAGATTCCAAATAAACATTTACTGATAGTGAAAGAAAGAAAGAAGGAAAGAAAAAAAGGGGGGAGGGAGGGGAGAAGGGAAGGAGAGACACATAAGCTTTAAAAATTCTGTTCCAACGAGTGCTATAGCATTTCCTCTGGCTAAGCTGAGATAACTACCCCATAGCAGACACATTTTAACACACTTTTTATAATCAGAGCTTCTGAACAAGACTATCTGAAGAAATGGTACTATAATAAAGGCATTCTGATAACACTAACTAGCATTCTATTATTCTGTGTACTTTCTTATGCCCCTTCTCACCCACTTCCATACTGCCAACATCTTGTAGGCAGGAACCACCTTGGACTCTTCTTTGTGGCCAATGTGACCTTCATTCAGTGTTTTACACTAAAAATTGTCGTTCTTGGAACTAAATACAATTTTCAAACTAGAGTTATTACAAACATTTAGCTTCCATCTAAGTAAGAGAGAGTTCTTCATAAAACAATGCAAACACTACATCAAAAGACACACATTTTATACACAGCACAAGCCCACAAAAACATGATGCAAAATTGGTGTTTTACTCTAAGTACTTTCTACTCTATAAATGACTGGCTCTACTTCAAAGTAACTGTCTTTAATTCATGTTAAAATAAGCCACTTCTTTTTAAAGTGTAACTGCCAATTATCAGCCAAAGAGGCATCAGGAGATTTTTTATCTTAAACAACTCATACCCAAACTAAAAAGAGTTAGGTGTGAAATTTAAGAAATTTTGTATAAACAAATTTATAAGCAGCTCTTTTCAACAAAGCTTTATAAATTCATAGTGTCTCTGTATTTTGTTAAATTAAATCTATCTGCATTGGAAATGTAAGAAAAGGCCAAATGACCTCCACTCATTTCAATACTTTTAAGTAATGATACTCTATAGGATGTCTGAGCCCAAACAGAAGGAATTCCTCTCTTCAGGAAACATACACACCACAAACAAGCACAAAAACAAACTGTCAAAATTCTCCTCTTAAACTCCAATCTACTTTTATCCCTCAAGTTACTTCAGGATAGATCTTCCCAAGAGCAACAATGTATAATGCTTGCTGAAGGGTATACAGGGAAAACCTTCCTTAGTATTTACTGGCTTCTCCCTGTTCAGCACCTGAAATATTCAGGGTCTGAAAGAATCTAGGGTGATATCACAATGGGTTAATAAATATTTCTTTCAGATACTGGTGAAGGACAGTGGTGATTTCAAGACATTCTGATTTGCATTAAATGACATTTACCATCAATTTGAAGTGGTTAATAGTTGAACTTCATCTAGTCAATTTTATTTGTAGCTTGAGGGACAAAGGATTTGCATGCCCCTCCACCCCACACATTCTAGTCTCTTCTTAAGCGTAAACACACAAACCCTTAATACTTCCTCTCTGATGGCCAACACAGGATATAAAATTATAAAGCTTTTCTTTCAGAATGGTTCATAGACAAAATTAATCCCTCTCCAATAGTTTATTAACAAATATTTTAAGCATATTGCCACTTCCCAAGGACCATGAAGGATTCATGTCTTCTACTTAATGCTTGTCCACAGAATTACAGTGCACACAGACTCCTCAGCCAATTTTAATTATAGAGAGCTCAGAATCTCTACATTAACAGAAACAAGTAATTCAATGTAGTTAAAAAAATAAAATAGCTTGATTTTAGCCACGCAATGTATGAAGAAAGAGTTAAGGGATCTTAGTGTTTTTCTCAAAGTAAATAAAAGATAAACAAAATGAAAATTTAACCTTATAAAAGATTATAATTATAAATTTGGGAAGTATAGTATAATTTAATGAATCTTAGCCATTGAAGCTACAGTCAGTATAAGATAAGAGAGGAGCCCCAAAGTCAATCTATACCACTCATAGATTCTGAGAGTGGTATGATAAAATTTGGGACTTATTTAGTAATCATGAACACTAACAAGGACTCTGTTCATGCTGAGGAGCAAAAAGTGATACAAAAATATGAATACATAATAGAAGAACTCCTTATAATGAGAGTGACTAAAGCATGTATATACTCTTCATAATAATACAATTAGAAATACATTAATAGAAGAGTTAATATTCTTTGCGCAACAAAATTCCCAAATAAAATGTCCATCTCTTGGAGTAGATGGGATCAGAGATATGTGGTAATGTGTTCAGCCTTAGGTGACATTTCAAAATGTTTTTTCAATAGACACGGTTGTAGAAAGACTCTGACATTTTCTATCAGGTCAGTCTAATCTGATTTTTCCTTTACCAAAACGCAGGCCAAATGTAACAAACTATATTATATAGAATGTCGGGAAATGTTTGCTTTTAGAAATTTTTCATGAATTTATATTTCTTGAAAAATTCTTACCCATATTTAGCCTAAAATAAAAGTGAGAAAAAGCAAAAGCAAAGAAAAATACCTTATTTCCTCTTTAGTGATATCCCTTAATGCAATCGGTTAAAAAAATTTAGAAAGTTAAATGAAAACACAATTTACAATCTGGAATTTTATTAAGAAAATAAAAGAGCCTCAGCAATTTCAGACGTTCTCACTTGGTCTCTGACTTCAAGACTTCCATTCTTCCCTCTGTTCCCCCTCTGTGGTCTCTTGTGTTTCACCTCTTTCATACTCTACTTTCTCCTTCCTCTATGCCCATCTACTACTCAGTCTTCCCAGACACCAGGGGTACTACTAATCCCTTCAGGTAAATACATATTTCACTTGAACTGTGCCACTCTACACCCTAAAACCTGTAACAAGTCTGACATTTTAACTTTCCTATTCAGCATTTGTCAAAAGTGCTTGTTTAAAAGAGCTTTAAGCCTCACTTTTGGTGGGTTGACTCTTGAGAATCTCATCAATAGAGCCATATAGGAGATGAAGTTAATTCTACCTAATCTACAAAACCTAATTCACCTTTTATTTTTAATGATTACCTGCATTTGGGGTGAAGAGAATCAGAGAGGACCTGCTGAGCTGCTGCAGCATCTCTTTCTGCAAAATACCTGCAGTTGGAGGGAAAAGAAAACCATAACTCCAGACCTTATGAATACATTCATTTCAATCCAATTTGAGGTCATTTCGGATTCAGAGATGGATACCAACATAAGTGATATCACTTGTTTCAGCTCCTCCAGAGAATGAACAGCTTTTCATAACAGAATTTTCTAAATACAATGAGAATCTAATAGGGTAGTTGTAAAACCCACAAAGTTTTAGGAATGATTCCAGTAGGTCTGAACATTTAATTATGAACTTTACCATTCCCCAGGGAGCCAAAGATATTCTTAATGAGAGTTATAGATTCTTTTGTTTGTTTGCTTTTAATTTATTTTTTAATTGAAGGACAATTGCTTTACAGAAGAGGGTTACAGATTCTTAATAGGAAGGCAGGATGAGGCCCCTCAGAAGGCAGAAAAGGCCTGGATGAAGGCAACATGGTGAGAGGTTCTGACAGCCAAACAGCAGAGAAAGGATGAGACTAGATGAGGTTCAATGTATTTTCTTGGAGAATATTCTTGGGGTAAATTTTGGATGAAAATATCTTACAGAGCATAGAGATGTTAAAATTCTGTTTTGGGGGAAAAGGGGCAATGAATTTCCTAACAAATACAAAAAGCTTACATACCCTCAAAAATATATCATAAAAGTTACTTCATAAAGACAATTATAAAATACAATTAAGTATAGCATATATTATTTGATTTGATGTGTATATAATTTCCTGAATATATCTAAAGGATAAAACAAGCTCTTAAATTTTCTTACAAAAAGTTCAAAGATAGTCAGCAAATTTCATAAACATATCTGTGATTATTAATGAAATTGAGTCTCTTCATGCTTTTGTTGATCATCTAGGTTTCTTCTTTTATAGCCTATCTATTACTATTTCTTGGTCCAGTATATCTAAAAATGCGTTCAAATAAATAAGATGAATAAACCCTCAATTGAGTCTCTTCATACTTTTGTTGATCATCTAGGTTTCTTCTTTTATAGCCTATCTGTTACTATTTCTTGGTCCAGTATATCCAAAAATACATTCAAATAAATAAGACAAATAAACCCTCAGAGCCTAATATACTGGAGATGGATCCTTTATCATGTATATGAATGTCAATCTTGGTTTTCATTTTGTCTATGGTGGCTTATCTTACAGAAAGTTTCACTTTTAACGTCTGAGATCCATTGATTTCTCTTTTACAGCTGTGCTTTTTTGGATTTTGTCTTTAAGAGATCCCTCTTTACTCACATATTTCAAAGATTTTTCTCCTAAAAGTTGTAAATAGTTGTTTTTGACAATCAACTTGTAAACTGAGGCAAGGTAGATATTTATTTTTCAAATAGAATGTCAACTGTCCCAGCTGTACTTATCAAAAGCTCATCCTTTACATACTTATTTGCAACCCCACCTTTACTTTTCTATTCATTCACACATTACATAATAATGTAACATTTAAAACACTTCATAAAAGAATGGGTGACTATTCACACAAAGAACAAACTAGTGGTTACCAGTGGAGAGAGGGAGGAGGGACAAAATCGGGCTAAAGGAGTAAGAGATACAAACTGTTGGGTGTAAGACAAGCTATAAGGATGTATTTTAAAACATGGGGAATGGAAGCAAAATTTTCTAATAACTGTAAATTGAATGTGACCTTTAAAATTGTATAAAATATTTACCATCTTAAAAAAAGGCATGGGTCATTATTAAACTTCTTAAATTTAAAATAAAAGCAAAGATCTAGGGGGAAAATGGGTGTTATTAAAAATGTCAGTTTTTTTCTTTTAAAAACATATCACTACCCTTCCTAGGAACAACCTACAAGGACTCCTTTTTCTTGAAAATGAACGGCTACAAATGACCTAATTTAAGTATGAAAAAAGTAATGAGGACAATTATTAAATCACATAAACATACAAAAACCAGGAGTTAAAATGATAATTTAAAAATATAGAGATAAAGCCAAGAAAAAAAAAAGTTTGATCACTAACAAAGGAACTAAGGCACCAATTCCTCCCTCTGAAAATTGGTAACTTATTTACTTGAGCAGCTAGCCTGCCTCTATTTTAGAGAAACCAAACAACCATATTTAATAAAAGAAACTGTCTTTACAGAATTCCAGCCAAAAACTGTGGGAAGAATAACAAAATTAGAGAAGCATTCTATGTACAATTAATTCGTTCAGTGATGATCACTGGAGGAAATGGTTAAACGGCTAGATGGCAACAGAGCCATCAGGCTGTGATTCCTCTGATTCATCTCAGCATAAAACTGAGAGTGGGGATGCGACACTCTCAACATGAACCTATTCAAGTGTTTCCGAATATCTCTTATTTTCAAGAAATACCGGGATGGGTACAGATGCAAACAGACAAATATAAACTGTGGGACATTTTATAGTACTGGAAAGTTGACCTAGATTCTTGCATGAGTTTAATGACATGATTGGGGGTACAAAAGGAGAGGATAGAGGGGGAGAAATTGCTTGAACTAAAAAAGACCAGAGAGATAATCATTAAGTGCAATGCAAAGATCTTACATGGAACTGGATTATGACAAACCAGCTATAAAAGACATTTTTGAGAGAACTAGGAAATTTGAATATGGTCAGGATATAGATAATACCAAGGAATCATTGTTAATTTTGTTAGGTGTAATAATGTCATTGGGGTTAATGTAAGGTAATATTCATGTCTTCTAAAGCTACATATTGACATATGAGACTGAAACTACAAACAGTATAAGATTTTCATTAACATAATTCTACCAAATACAAAGTGCTGCAAGTATTTCAAAATGTCAATAATTACTAAATCTGGATGATCAGTATAAAGGGGATTCTTTATAATCTTCCCTCTGTTTTTGTATACAACTGAAATTTTTCATAATAAAATAATTAAAATAAATTTGAAACTTGTTTAAAAGAATGCATGAAGTTTGCCAGATAAAAGGAAGATGGTAGTAGTTTTTTAAATTTTATGAACCTGAGTTGAAGTCAGAGGACTTGAATGTTTACTTGGAGTCTTCTGGGAAGTAGCTTCTAGGACTAATAACTCAATTTTGACATTTCTATATAAGGAGGCCAGATATCACTTTAAAGCTCAACCATTCTTCATTTTACTTACTGCAAATTGTACAGTCCCAAAAGTCCCATTCCTCGGAAATCTGTTTTAGGATCATCACCTTGGAAACCAATTTCACACCATTGCTTAGAAATCCGGGATTCCAGTGGAGTATTGGGCTTCAAGAATTTCCATAACTGAAGACAAGGAAAAAATTAGCTTGTTAATATACACACATATAATACTATTTCTTACTGGCTAAAATTTAGTAAACTACACTATTAAGAAGAACTTTGGAAATCTGAATATATGCAAGTATATTACAATTGCAGATCTGATTATCTTTCAATTATCTATGACAATAGCTCTCAAAGTATGACTGAAAGACTCCTTGAGGGAGCCTAAGACATTTCCAGGAAGCCTGGGAAGCAAAACTTATTTTGTAATAGAACTAAGAGGTCAGTTGTCTTTTCACTCTCATCTTCTCATAAATATACAGTGGAATTTTCCAGAGGCTGAATGACATGTGATGATGTCATTGCTCTGCAGGCAATGGAATGTATACTTGTGTATATTTTAGTGTTTTTAATCTTTCTGTTTTAGTTCCTAGTCAGTGATAGGTTTATGTGTATATGTGTGTATCAGTTCAGTTCAGTTCAGTCGCTCAGTCGTGTCCGACTCTTTGCGACCCCAGGAATCGCAGCACGCCAGGCCTCCCTGTCCATCACCAACTCCCGGAGTTCACTCCAACTCACGTCCATCGAGTCAGTGATGCCATCTAGCCATTTCATCCTCTGTCATCCCCTTCTCCTCCTGCCCCCAATCCCTCCCAGCATCAGAGTCTTTTCCAATGAGTCAACTCTTCGCATGAGGTGGCCAAAGTACTGGAGTTTCAGCATCAGCATCATTCCTTCCAAAGAACACCCAGGACCGATCTCCTTTAGAATGGACTGGTTGGATCTCCTTGCAGTCCAAGGGACTCTCAAGAGTCTTCTCCAACACCACAGTTCAAAAGCATCAATTCTTCAGTGCTCAGCTTTCTTCACAGTCCAACTCTCATATCCATACATGATCACTGGAAAAACCATAGCCTTGACTAGATGGACCTCTGTTGGCAAAGTAATGTCTCTGCTTTTGAATATGCTATCTAGGTTGGTCATAACTTTCCTCCCAAGGAGTAAGTGTCTTTTAATTTCATGGCTGCAGTCACCATCTGCAGTGATTTTGGAGCCAAAATAAAGAAAGTCTGCCACTGTTTCCACTGTTTCCCCATCTATTTCCCATGAAGTGACATACACAAAATCTTCTACAAAAGTGTTTTGGAATCTTCAAAAACATGTAAGAGAATAAAGGGAAGGGAAGAAAAGGAATAATTTTGAGGTCATGCATTACTCAAGTCCTCAGAAATGATTAGCTAACTTTATAGCAAAACTATTAGCAGCACTGTTAACAAAAAGAAAGTGAACTGACTTGAGTTTCATTTCTCATCGATAACAGGGACAAGAATAAATAAGCATCATATAGTTGAATAAAGAAAGATGTTCTTGGATTAGAAGAATCAATATGTGAAAATGACTATACTACCCAAAGCAATCTACAGATTCAATGGAATCCCTATCAAATTACTAACGGCATTTTTTCACAGAACTAGATCAAAAAATTTCTCTATTTGTATGGAAACACAAAAGATCCTGAACAGCCAAAGAAACCCTGAGAAAGAAAAATAGAGCTAGAGAAATCAACCTTCCTGAATTCAGACTATACTACAAAGCTAGTCATCAAGGCATATTGTACTGGCACAAAAACAGGCATACAGATGAAGGAAATAAGATAGAAAGCCCAGAGATAAACCCACATATGGGCACCTTAGCTTTGACAAAGGATGCAAGAATATACAATGGAGAAAAGACAGCCTCTTCAATAAGTGGTGCTCGGAAAATGGGACAGCTACATGTAAAAGAATGAAACTAGAACACCTTCTAACACCATACACAAAAATAAACTCAAAATGGGTTAAAGCCTTAAATATAAGGCCAGAAACTCAAAACTCTTAAGAGGAAAACATAGGCAGGACACTCTTTGACACAATTCACAGCAAGATCCTTTTGACCCACGTCCTAGGGTAATGGAAACAAAAACAAAAATAAACTAGCAGGACCTAATTAAACTTAAAAGGTTTGGCAAAGCAAAGAAAACTATAAACAAATGAAAAGACAATCTTCAAAATGGGAGAAAATAATTGCAAGTGAAACAACTGACAAAAGATCAGTCTCCAAACTATACAAGCAGTTTATGCAACACAATATCAGAAAAACAACTCAATCAAAAAATGGGCAGAAGACCTAAACAGACATTCCTCCAAAGAAGACATACAAAATGGTCAACAAACACATGAAAAAATGCTCAATACGCTCATTATTAGAGAAACGCAAATCAAAACCACCATGAGGTATCACCTCACACCCATTAGAATGGTCATCATCACAAAGTCTACAAACAGTAAAACACGAGAGAGAATATAGAAAAAAGGAACCCTCTTGCATTGTTGGTAGGAATGTAAATGGATACAGTCACTATGGATAACAGAATGGAGATTACTCAAAAAACTAGGAATAAAACTACCATATGAACCAGAAATCCCAATACCTGGCATTTACTCTGAGAAAACTATAATTCAAAAAGATGCATGTACCCCAATGTTCACTGCAGCACTATTTACAATAAGTAGGACATGGAAGCAACTTAGATGTTCATGGACAGAAAATGGATAAAGAAATTGTGGTACAATCTATACAATGGAATATTGCTCAGCCATAAAAAGAATGAACTTGGGTCAGTTGTAGTGAGGTGGATGAACCTAGAGCCTGTTATACAAAGTGAAGTAGGTCAGAATGTGGAAAACAAATATCATATATTAATACATATACATGGAATCTAGAAAAATGGTACTGATGAACCTATTTACAGGGCAAGAACAGAGACACAGAAGTAGAGAATGGGCTTGTGGACACAGCTGAGGAAGGAGAGGGTGGTATGGATTGAGAGAGAAGCACTGAAATATATATACTTCCATGTGTAACACACATAGCTAGTGGGAAGTTGCTATAGAACACAGGGAGCTCAGCATGGTGCTCTGTGATGACCTAGAGGGGTATGACGGTGGTGGGGAAGCTCGACAGAGAGAGGATATGTGTACATTTAGTGCTATTTCATGTGGTTGTACAACACTGTAAAGCAATTACACTTCAATTAAAAATAAAAATATATTGTCACCCTGCTTATTTAACTTGTATATAGAGAACATCATGCGAAATGCTGGGCTGGATGAAGCTCAAGCTGGAATCAAGTTTGCTGGGAGAAATATCAATAACCTCAGATATGCAGATGATACAACCTTTATGGCAGAAAGCAAAGAAGAACAAAAGAGTCTCTTGATGAAGGTGAATGAGGAGAGTGAAAAAACTGGCTTAACTCAACATTCAAAAAACTAAGATCATAGAATCCGTTCCCATCACTTCATGGCAAATAGATGGGGGAAAAAGTGAAAATAGTGACAGATTTTATTTTCTTGGGCTCCAAAATCACTGTGGACTGTGACTGCAGCATGAAATTAAAAGATGCTTGCTCCTTGGAAGAAAAGCTATGACGAACCTAGACAGCATATTAAAAAACAGAGACATCACTTCATTGACAAAGATCCATCTAGCCAAAGCTATGGTTTTTCCAGTAGTCATGTTCAGATGTGAGAGCTGGACCAGAAAGAAGGCTGAGCACCGAAGAATTCATGCTTTTGGACTGTAGTCCTAAAGAAGATTCTTGAGAGTCCCTTGGACAGCAAGGGGATTAAACCAGTCAATCCTAAAGGAAATCAAGTCTGAATATTCACTGGAAGGACTGATGCTGAAGCTGAAGCTCCAATACTTTGGCCACCTGATTGCAAGAGTCGATTCATTGAAAAAGACCTTGATGCTGGGAAAGATTGAGGGCAGGAGAAAAGGGTGACAGAGGATGAGATGGTTGGATGGCATCATCAACTCAATGGACATGCATTTGAGCAAACTCTGGGAGATAGTGAAGGACAGGGAAGCTTGGCATGCTGCAGTCCATGGGGTCATAAAAAGTCAGACATGAGTAAGAGACTGAGCAACAAGAAAAAATAAAAAAGAAAGATCAATAACGTTCATGAATAAACCTCAAAAAGATATTATCATTGTTAAGAGTTACCTAAAATAATTTATGATCAATTGCATTTTACTGGACAGATATAAATTCTAGACATTATGCTCTTCACTGCTTAAGAAACTGGTTGTACTTTTTAAACTTCCTATAGAAAAATAAACTCAGAATGTATTATTACTTGAGAGAGTGAGAAAGACTGAGACCCACAACTGTATAAACATGTAATGTTCAAAATATTAGTTCTTTCTAGTAAATGAAGATGGGTATGTAAATTTACTTTTAGGCTAAATTTACTTTTTAGGCTATTAATAATATTTCATGTTATATCTTCATTGTAGACAAGTATAAACAGAAATATAAAATTTCTTGTTCCTATTTAAGACATAATTCACCTTTTAAATTGCTAATTCTATGTTATATGGATTTTAAAGCTTAAAGGGAACTGTATATGTCACATCTGACATAGTATAAAGCAAAGTCCAATGACAGGAAATACTAATAAAAAGAGTTGTAATTCATCAAAGTTCTTTTAGGCATGAATGCAAAATTACTTATTATTCAAATAATACAATATTTTATGTTTTAGCACAACAGGTAAATTCAATCTAAAGGGTGAGAAAAAAATTTCAGAGAAAGGAAAATATATCTATCATGCTTGAAAATAAAATATCAAACTGATATAAGAAATCTCTTTTTAAAAAAAAAATTTAGTTAGTTTTGGCTGTGCTGGTTCTCCATTGCTCGGCAGGCTTTTCTCTAGTTGTGGCAAGCAGGGCTACTCTCTAGTTGCAATGCATAGGCTTTTCATTGCAGTGGCTTCTCTTTTTATGAAGCGTGGGCTCTACTGCTTCAGTAGTTTCAGCACGTGGGCTCAGCAGTTGCCACTCCTGGGCTCTAGAGCACAGGCTCAATAGTTGTGGCAAACAGGCTTAGCTGCTCTGACATATGTGTGATTTTCACAAGTCAGGGATCAAACCAGTGTCTCCTGCATTGGCAGGTGGATTCTCTACTATTGAGCTGCCAGGGAAGTCCCAGAAATCTATTTTTATATTGCCCATATAAGAATTTGTCAGTGCTCTTTATTCATCCAAAGACAAAATGTTGTAATTCACTGGAAGAGTACAAAAAACTGAGAGAAAAGATCTCCTTAAAAAAAAATCCTCTGGGAATTGATTTGGTTACTGCCACAATGAAAACCAACCAAACAAAAACAGATTGTAAAGCTCATCATATTCACTTGAACAATATCTGGAAATAATCTCAAGGCCCTACACAGTTTAAAAATACCTGGTTTGATCAAGTGAGTGGAATAAAATGCCAACAGCAAGCATTTCATTTCTATAGTTAAAGGATAAACTTCCTTCATTCGGAGAATACTTGGTTTGGGAAAGTAAAAGCTTTGAATGATAAAATGTTTTAAAAATAAATTTAAAAAAGAAATTCCATTTTAATAATTCAGTGTATCACAACAGACTAGATTAATGGCTAAAAAGTGTTTTTAATTTCTTAACGTGTCACTTTCATGGAAAATGAAAGTCAATTATGCTAAACCACTTACATGAAGTGCTACTGATTGTACATTTCCTGTAAGAATGCTTGAGTAACTGCCTACTGGATTCTCCTCTGATAGGCTCTTCCCAGAAAAATAACAGGAGGCAGCAGGGTAGCTCTGAAAGGTAAGGTCATTTCTTGCACCTGGAAGCTGACTGAAATCTTAACTAAGGTGGTGGGCCTCTGGTGGGGGGCTTTGATGAGTCTAGCCATCTAAGGCTGTACTACTGGGAGTAGAATTATTACAAAGCCACCTGCCAACTGCAGGAGACAAGGGTTAGAAGGGTCATTCTTATGCAGATGACAAGCTAGAGATGTGAAAGCTGCTTGCTGAGTCAGTCCATCATCCTGTGCTCTGTTTAATTCTCTCCTCTGCATTCAGACTTTATCACAAGCATATTTGAACACTTCTGCCCTGTCTCTGGTCTGCCACAGAACAGAAAGAGCAAGGGCATTTGTCTATTTTTCCACTGAAGAAGAAGCTCTATGATCACACCTTTTAATTTTGGGTTATATTTTTCCTATTAAGTACATAAATCCACCTAAATTTTTGCCTTTACTATTAACTTGGTTAGAAAACACTTAATAAGAATGCCCATTTGAGTAACGCATATGGACAATGCTACATCAATGTAAAGTGATGTTAATCAGTTTTATCCCAGCCTACATTTAAACAACCATAAAAATCAAGGTTTTTTTTTTCTTTTCTTTTTAAAATAATTTTATAATTTTGGGTTTTTAAAATAATTTTATTTATTTGGCTGTTCTGGGACTTCATTGCTGGGCTCTTCCTCTAGTTGTGGTGAGCAGGGGCCATTCTCTAGTTGCAGTACATGGGCTCCTCATTGCAGTCACTTCTCTTGTTACAGAGTGGAGGCTCTAGAAACATGGGCTTCAATAGCTGCAGCACATGGGCTTAGTAGTTGTGGTGCCTGGGCTTAGTTGATCTGTGACATGTGGCATCTTTCTGGGCCAGGGATGGAACCTGTGTCTCCTGCACTGGCAGACAGATTCTTTGCTGAGCCACCAGGGAAGCCTCAGATTTCTTTTTCATAGTTTATAAGGAGAAACACTGATAATGGTCTCCTATGGTCTCCTATGTTTATATGGAGAAGGCAATGGCACCCCACTCCAGTACTCTTGCCTGGAAAATCCCATGGACGGAGGAGCTTGGTAGGCTGCAGTCCATGGGGTCGCGAAGAGTCGGACACGACTGAGTGACTTCACTTTCACTTTTCGCTTTCATGCATTGGAGAAGGAAATGGCAGCCCACTCCAATGTTCTTGCCTGGAGAATCCCAGGGACAGTGGAGCCTGATGGGCTGCCGTCTATGGGGTCGCACAGAGTCGGACACGACTGAAGCGACTTAGCAGCAGCATGTTTATATAAATGAAAGCAATTAAATAATTTGGCAGTATATCACTCAAGCCTCTAAACCAAGGGTCAGCAAATTTTGTCTGCAAAGGGTTAGACAGCAAATATCTTAAGACTTTGTTGGCCATAAGTTCACTGCCACAACTACTTGATTTTTTCAACGGGATACAAAAGCAGCCATAGACAACACATCAATGAATGAGCATGGATGGGTTCCTATAAAACCTTACTTAGAAAAATGGGTGGCAGGCCAGATTTTGACCTGCAAGTTTTGGTGTGCTTACTTTAGCTCTAAACAATTTTGTGAAGTAGATAATAATGATATTATTATCCATCTTAAAGATGAAGAAACCTAAGCTCAATAAGTTAAACATAAACCATAGGCCAGCCACTGGAAATAACAAATGTGAACAAGACATAGTTTCTCCCTTGAGAGAGAGCCTAGCGCAGGAATTAAAAGCCCTTTCTAACTATGTGAAAAATGAGAATAATATCAATTTTCTTCATCTGCAAAATGAGGATAATACCAATATTGGTTATTGTGACAATTAGATGGAATAATGCTATAAAACCTTTACTTTAACAATTGACACATATTAAACACTCAAGGAACATCTTATTATTGATTTTATTATTATCAGCTATGGAATTTTAATTAACTGAAGAAGACAATAAAGATCCTATGCCTAAACTTGCTAGAGAAGATTTCAAAACTCAATGAACAACATTTTAAAAAAATGAGCCAGATTCTACTCTGAGAGTAATGGGTAACATGGTACCACAGTTGGATGGAATGGCTTAATCTGGGTCATGGTGAATGACAGAGTATGGGGGAGCTGTACATAATAGGATAAAGGAGAAATAGCTTAAAGAAATAAACTGGAAAGGGTCCAAAATGCATGTGAAGATGCATTCTGGTTTTCTTCTACCAGACACCGAAAACCTGAAGTTTGTAATTGGAGAATACAATGAAAATAATCCCTCCAGTGGTATTTTAGAAGATGGAAGGGAGAAGGCTAATGGTTAGTGGCAGAATTAAAAGGCTATTCTAATAGCTCAAGTTGGAAATGATGGCTAAAATAAGGCAGTGGGAACAGGACTCATTTGAGAGGTATTTTAGAGACACGTGAGAGCTGGACTGTGAAGAAAGCTGAGTGCTGAAGAATTGATGCTTTTGAACTGTGGTGTTGGAGAAGACTCTTGTGAGTCCCTTGGGCTGCAAGGAGATCCAACAAGTCCATTCTGAAGGAGATCAGCCCTGGGATTTCTTTGGAAGGAATGATGCTAAAGCTGAAACTCCAGTACTTTAGCTACCTCATGCGAAGAGTTGACTCATTGGAAAAGACTCCGATGCTGGGAGGGATTGGGGGCAGGAGAAGAAGGCGACGACAGAGGATGAGATGGCTAGATGGCATCACTGACTCGATGGATGTGAGTCTGAGTGAACTCTGGGAGATGGTGATGGACAGGGAGGCCTGGTGTGCTGCGATTCACGGGGTCACAAAGAGTCGGACACGACTGAGTGACTGAACTGAACTGAACTTAGAGACACTCTATGGATAAGATTTAGTGTCTTTTGAAGATGTAGAGCACCTCCCAAATTAGATTACAAGCCATTTCAGGGTAGAAAATATGTCTTTCCTCAAGGTGCCTATTATAGAGGGAGACAGCCATAGCTTTGTAATTCACTAGCTGTGTGAATCGGAGACTTGACTAACATACTTTAGTTTGCTTATCTCTGAAGTAATGAAAACCAAGATTGGGCAAGATGGCAAAGTAGAAAGATTCTGAGCTCACTTCCTACTACAGGCACATCAAAATCACAACTATTTACAGAATAATCATCAATGAAAAAGACCAAAATCTACCAGAAAAAAAATCTTCTACAACTGAAGATTAACAGAAGGAATAACAAGACAGGTAGGAGGGGTGGAGTTGAAATATAGTCATGTCCCACACTCCAGGTGGGTGATCCACAAATGGGAGAATAATTAGAAATGCAGAGGTTCCCTCCAAGGAGTGAGAGGTCTAAGTCTCACATCAGACTCCCCAGCCTGGGGGTCTTGTGCTGGGAAGATGAGCCCCCAGAGTATCTGACTTTGAGAGTCAGTGGGGTTTTTCTTTCTAAATTACCAAAGGGCTGGGGGAAATAGAGACTTCACCCTTAAAGGGCACACACAAAATCTCACATGCAGTGGGCCTGAGGGAATAAGCATTAATTTGATAGGCACCTGGGTCAGACCTACCTGCTGATCTTGCAGAGTCTTCTAGGGCGGCAGAAGGCAACTGCAGCTCACCCTGAGAACACTATGGCTACCATTTTGAGGAGTTCATTCTACCACATGGACAATGGTACTGGCAAGCACCATTGTAGACCCAGGACCCAGCCCTGCTCTGGCCCAAAACACTGTAGGCACCAGCACTTGGACATCTCAGGCCAAGCAACTAACTGGATGGGGACAGAGCCCCACCCACCAGCAGACTAGGTGACCTTATGACATTTTAAACCCAGAGTTGCTTCTGGAATATGGCCCTTCCAATCAGAGAACCAAGAATCCAGCTCCATCAATTACCAGGCGGACATCAGTCTAAGAATCACCTGGGTTCTGGCCCTGCTCTCTAGGGAACCTTTTCTAGCCTCTAGAGCAGCCTCACCCACCAGGGAGCAGATAACAGTCACAAGCCTACATACATGGCCTATCTACCAGTAGGCCAGGCCCTGCACTGGGACCAGCTAGGCGCTGGCCCCAGCTATTAGCAGGCTAACAATACAAGCTTTGGGATGCTCCAGACCCTACACCCAACTGTATCAGGAACTGACTCCATCCACTAGCAATCTGACACCAGCTCCGGGACCCCCTGGGTCCTGTAGCCAGATCCCTAGATCTGCACTCCACCCACCAGTGTGCCAGCACTGGCCTCAGGCTACCCAGGATTCTGCAGCAGCTGCCTCCTGAGCTGGTCCTACCGACCAGCAGGCAGCAGCCCCCACACAAAGCAGGGTCTGGCAACCAACAGGATCGGTGACTAACAACGGGATCGGTGACTGCCATACTGCCCACATAATCAGCCCATCACAACAGAAGAACCCATGCAGTTCTCACAGGGGGAATCCCTAAAACATAAAGCTCAGGTAAAGAGAGGGAAGTTTACTGCTGGAACACATAGGACATCTCCTACAAAAAGCCACTACTCCAAGTTTGGGAAATATAATCAACCTACTAGATCATAAAAATTTAAAAAAAGCAGGATATGGTTTCAAGATGGTGATGTACAAGAACGTGTGCTCACCTCCTTCTGCAAAAGAACCAAAATCACAACTAAATGCTGAGCAACCATCAAAAGGAAGATGCTGGAACCCACCAAAAGAAGCACCCTATGTATAACGACAAAGGAGAAGCCACATGAGATGGTAGGAGAGGCACAATTACAATAAAATCAAATTCCATACTAGTGTAGTGGTGACCCACAAATTGGAGAACAATTATACCACAGAAGTTTTCCCACTGTTGCAAAAGGTTCTGAGTCCCACGTCAGGCTTCCCAACCTGGGGGTAGAGCAAAGGGAATAGGACTGCTCAGGAAATCTGACCTTGAAGGCCAATGTGGATTTGACTGCAGGACTTCCACAGGACTAGGGGAAACAGAGACTCTACTCTTAGAGTGCACACACAAAGTCTTGTGCGCATCAGAGTCCAGGGAAAAGGAGCAGTGAACAAGGGAGACAGAACCAGATCTATCTGCTAGTGTTGGAGGGTCTCCTGAAGAGGTGTAGGGGTGGCTGTGGTTTACTGTGGGTACAAGGGCACTGGTAGCAGAAGTTCTAGGAAATACTCATTGGTGTAAGCCCTCTTAGAGGCCACCATTTGCCCCACCATAGAGCCTCTGGCTCCAGGGCTGGGTTGCCTCAGTCCAAACAACTGACAGAAAAGGAGTGCAGGCCCACCCATCAGCAGATTAAAGTTTTACTGAGCACAGTCCTGCCCACCAGAGAAAGATACAGTTCTACTAGTCACCAGTCCCTCCCACTGATAAGCTTGCACAAGCCTCTTAGATTGCCTTGTCAACCAGAGGGCAGACAGAAGCATAAAGAACTGAAATCCTGCAGCATCCAGAAAGAAAACTACAATCACAGAAAGTTAAACAAAATGAAAAGGCAGAAGGTTATGTTCCAGAGGAAAGAAAAAGATGAAATCCCAGAAAAACAACTAACTGAAGTAGAGACAGGCAATCTTTCAGAAAAAGAATTCAGAATAATGCTAGTGAAGATGATACAGGATGTTGGGGGAAAATGGAGGCAAAGATTTAGAAGATGCAAGAAATGGTTAACAAAGATATAGAAGAGAGTCCGAGGCAGGACAAACCCAAGGAGAAACACACTGAGACACAGAGTAATCAAACTGACAAAAATTAAAGACAAAGATAAAATCTTCAAAGCAACAAGGGAACAACTACACATAACATACAAGGGGACTCTCATAAAGTTATCAGCTGATTTCTCAGGAAAAACTCTGCAAGACAGAAAGGAGTGGCACAAAATATTTAAAGGGATGAAAGGGAAGAACTGACAACCAAGAATACTCTACCCAGAAGGCTCTCATTCAGATTTGATGGAGAAATCAAAAGGTTCACAGACAAGCAAAAGCTAAGAGAACCACCCGATCAACTATGCAACAAAAGGAACTTCTCTAGGTGGGAAAGAGACTAGCAATTTACAAAACCAAACAAACAAACAGACAAAAAGCCATGTAAATAGATGAACTGTTATAGCACAACTTTATGGGAACAGCAAACCTCCAAACTACAATAGATACACACAGAAAACACAACACCCAAACACAACACCAAAGATGGTCATCACAAGAGAAGAAAATAAAAGAGGAAGGGAAAAAAGAGACCTATAAAAACAAACCCAAAACAATTAAGAAAACTGATATAGGAATACACATATCAATAATTACCTTAAATGTAAATGGGTTAAATGTGCCAATAAAAAGACACAGACTGGCTGGGTGGATACAGACCCCCATATATGCTGTCTACAGGAGACCCACCTCAGATGTAGGGATATATACAGACTGAAAGTGATGCGTTGGAAGAAAGTATTCCATGCAAAAGAAAATCAAAGGAAAGTTAGAGTAGCAATACTTGTATCAGACAAAATAGAATTTAAAACAAAGACTGTTATAAGAGACAAAGAAGGATGCTACATAATGATCAAGCTGCCGCTGCTGCCGCTAAGTCACTTCAGTCCTGTCCGACTCTGTCTGACCCCATAGACAGCAGCCCACCAGGCTCTCCAGTCCCTGGGATTCTCCAGGCAAGAATACTGGAGTGGGTTGCCATTGCCTTCTCCGATAATGATCAAGGGACCAGTACAAAAAGGAGATATAACAGTTGTAAATATGTATGCATCCAATATAGGAGGCACTTCAATATGTAAAGCAAATACTAACAACCATAAAGGGAGAAATCAACAGTAGCAAAATCATAGTGGGGGGCTTAACACTCTGCTTTCATCAACAAACATATCATCTAGACAGAAAATCATAAGGAAATAGGCCTTAAATGACATATTAGAGCAGATGGACTTAGTTGATATTCATAGAGCATTCCATTCAAAAGCAGCCGAATATACATTACTCTCATGAGCGATGGGACATATTCCAGGATTAACCACATGCTAGGCCACAAGGTCAGCCTTAAAAATGTAAGAAAATTGAAGTCATATCCAGCATCTTTTCTAATCAGAATGCTACGAGATTAGCAATAAACTACAAGAAAAACTACAATAAACACAAACACATGGAGGCCAGTAATATAAAAGTAAAAACCAATGGATCACTGAAGAAATCAGAGAAAATCAAAAAACACCTAGAGACAAATGAAAGCACAATGATCTGAAACCCAGGAATGCAGCAAAAGTAGTTTCAAGAGGGAAGTTTATATCAATACAACCTTA
Organism: Bubalus kerabau; assembly: GCF_029407905.1. Classification (NCBI taxonomy): domain Eukaryota; kingdom Metazoa; phylum Chordata; class Mammalia; order Artiodactyla; family Bovidae; genus Bubalus; species Bubalus kerabau. The sequence goes on along the minus strand of NC_073638.1, from coordinate 17,030,277 downwards.
CCTCAGGAAACAAGAAAAATCTCAAATAAAGACCTAATCTTACATCTAAAGCAACTAAAAAAAGAACAAACAAAAACCTACGTTAGTAGAAGTAAAGAAATCATAAAGATCAGAGCAGAAATAAATGAAATAGAGACAAAGAAAATAATATAAAGATCAATGAAATTAAAAGCTAGTTCTTTGAAAAGATAAATAAAATAGATAAACCTTTAGCTAGACTCAACAAGGAAAAAAGTAAGTACAACTGACACCACAGAACATACAGGATCATGAAGAAAGCGAAGTCACTCAGTCGTGTCCGACTCTTGGTGACCCCATGGACTGTAGCCTGCCAGGCTCCTCTGTCCATGGGATTTCCCAGGCAAGAATACTGGAGTGGGTTGCCATTTCCTTCTCCAAGGGACTGCCTGACTCAGGGATCGAACCCAGGTCTCCCGCACTGCAGGCAGACTCTTTACCATTTGAGCAACCAGGAAAGCCCATAAAGGATTGTAGGAGACTACTATAAACAACTGTATGCCAATGAAATGAACAACCTAGAAGAAATGGACAAATTCCTAGAAAGTGCAATCTCCTAGGGCTGAATGGGGAAGAAATAGAAAATATAAACAGTTCTACTGCCAGTAATTAAAGTGAATCAGTAATTCAAAAAAAAAAAAAAAAAAACCTCTCAATAAACAAAGTAAAGCACCAGTAACCTCCCCAGGCAATGGAAATACAAGAAAAAATAAATAAACAGGGAATAACCAAACTTACAAGCTTTTCCCTAGCCAAGGCATTCATAAACAGAATGAAAAGACAATCTACGGACTGGGAGAATATGTTTGCAAACAATGCAACCAACGAGGGCTCAGTTTCCAAAATATACAAACTGCTCATGCAACTCAATAACAAAACAACAAACAACCCCAACCAAAAAATGGGCAGAAGATCTACACAGACATTTCTCCAAGGAAAATATATAGAAGGCCAATAGACATATGAAAAAAATGCTCAACATCATTAATTTTTAGAGAAGTGCCAATCAAATCCACAATGAGATATCACTTCACTCTGGTCAGAATGGCCCATCATTAAACGTCTACAAACAGCAAACACCGGAGAGGTGTTGGGGAAAGGGAATCCTCCTACACTGTTCGTGGGAATGTAAACTGGTATAGCTACTGTGGAAAACACTGTGGCGTCTCCTCAACAAACTAAAAATAGACCTGTCATCTGATCCAGCAATCCCATTCCTGGGCATATATCTGGACAAAAGTATAATCTGAAAAGATACCTGTACCTCAATGTTCATAGCAGCAGTATTTACAACAGCTCAGATATAGAAGCAACATAATTGTCCATTGACAGATGAATGGATAAAAATAGAACACAACTCAGCCATAAAAAAAGAATGAAATAATGCCATTTGCAGAAACTGTGGTATTGGAGAAGACTGTTGAGAGTCACCTGGACAGCAAGGAGATCAAACCAGTCAATCCTAAAGGAAATCAGTCCTGAATGAATATCCATTGGAAGGACTGATGCTGAAGTGGAAGCTCCAATACTTTGGCCATCTGATGGGAAGAAATGACTCATTGGAAAAGACCCTGATTCTGGGAAAGATTGAAGGCAGGAGGAGAACGGGAAGACAGAGGAAATGATTGGATGGCAACACTGACTCAAGGGACATGAGTTTCAGCAAGTTCTGGGAGATGGTGAAGGACAGAGAAGCCTGGCATGCTGCAGTCCATGGGGTCGCAGAGAGTCAGACATGACTGACTGACTGAACAACAACAAAGAGATAATCATACTAAGGGAAGTAAGTGAGAAAGACAAATATCATATGGTATCACTTATACGTGAAATCTAAAGTGTGATGCAAATGAACTTATTTATGAAACAGAAATAGACTCAGAACATAGAAAACAGATCTGTGGTTGCCAAGAGGGTAGGTAAGGAGGGATTGATTGGGAATTTGGGATTAGCACATGCAAACTATTAAATATAGAATGGATAAACAACAATTCCTACTGTACAGCATAGGGAACTATGTTCAGTATTTTGTAATAAACCATAATGAAAAGGAATACGAAAAAGAATATGTATATGTGTGTGTATGAAACTGAATCACTTTGCTGTACACCAGAAGCTATTGTCTCTTGTGTATTCTGCATTGGCAGAGGGACTCTTTACCACTCGAGCCACCTAGGAAGCCCCCAGAAACTAACATAACATTGCAAATCAACTGTACTGCAATAAAAATTTTTTTAAATATGATTAAAAATAGGCAGAAGATTTGAATAGACTTTTTTTTTCTAAGAGGGCATATATTTCACCAACAGATACATTAAAAGATGCTCAACATCATTAATCCTCAGAGAAATGCAAATCAAAACCACAATGAGAAATCACCTCATTCCTGTCAAAATGGCGATCATCAAAAAAAAAAAAAACACAAGGAAAAAGTGCTGGTGAGGATGTAGAGAAAAGATAACCTTTGTATATTGTTGGTGGTAATATAAATTGGTGCATCCACTGAGAACAGTATGGCAGTTTCTCAGAAAACTAAAAGTAGAACTACTATATGACTCTGCAATTCCACTCCTGGATATATGTTCAAAAAAACTGAAAACACTAATTTGAAAAGATACATGTACTGCAATGTTCAAAGCAGCATTATTTACAGTTGCCAGGATATGGAAGCAAACTAAGTGCCCAGCAACAGATAAACAGATAAAGATGTGGTATATATATTATACATACAATGGGATTCAGCCCCATGGACTTGGAGGATATTATGCTAAGTGAAATAAATCAAACAGAGAAAGAAAAATACTACACGATATCACTTACATATGGAACCTAAAAAAATAAACTAGTAAATAAAACGTTAAACAAGTATCATAGATATAGAGAACTAGTGGTTACCGGTTGGGAGACGGAAGCATGGAGGGGCAAGATAAGGGTAGGGGATTAAGAGGTACAAACTACTATATATAAAATAAGCTATAAGGATATTTTTTAAAGCACAGGAAATATATCCAATATTTTATAAGTAAATGGAGTATAACCTTTGAAAATTATGAATTATTATTTAGGGCGTCTCTGATAGTTCAGTTGGTAAAGAATCCTCCTGCAATGCAGGAGACCTGGGTTCAATCCCTGGGTGGGGAAGATCCCCTGGAGAAGGGAAAGGCTACCCACTCTAGCATTCTGGCCTGGAGAATTCCATGGACTGTATAGTCCATGGGGTCTCAAAGAGTTGGACACAGCTAAGCCACTTTCACTTTCACTTTCATTGTGTATAACCTGAAACATAATATTGTACATCAACAGTACCTCTATAAAAAGTTTTTTAAATAAAGTTAATGATGAAAAAAAGATACCGACCATCAAGAATCCACCTGCCAATGCAGGAGACACAGCTTTGATCCCTGGGTTAGGAAGATCCCCTGGAGAGAAGGAAATGGCAACCCACTCCAGTATTCTTGTCTGGGAAACCCCATGGATAGAGAAGCCTAGCAGGCTACAGTATGCATGGTCACAAAAGAGTCAGATACAACTTAGCTACTAAATAACAACAAAAATCATCCCCCTGCCTATCTCGTATAGCTGTGACTATAAAAATAACACTGACATACTCAAATCGTATCATAAAAGTTCTTGATCTGTATCTATGACTTCAATAATTCATTCATTCGCTCATATTTGCTGAAAACCTGTGTGCCAGGACACATACAACAGATCAACTAAGATGATGTATATCAGGTACCCAAATGTCATTTATTCAGAGGGCATTTTAGTCATTTTAATGAACTGTTCAGGAGCATATGGCCAGTGAGTTAACTATAACACATCTTTTCTCTTTCATCACCTCTTATTTCCCACCTTTGAGTTCATTTAATTAAAGTTGACTATCCCTAGCAGAACACAGGAAAAAAATAACCAAAGAGATGAAGATCAGCCACTAAGTAGCTAAAAGTAAGCAGAGGAGAAAAAGAAGAAACTATTGTTAAGAATGAAACTATTGTTACTTTTAATGATTGACATCAGATCTAGCACTAATTAGTAGGGATAAATGAGTCATCTGCTTAAGCATATACATACACAAAAGTATATAGTACACACAAAATCACAAAAGGATACACTTTTCAAATTATAGTTTCTATTTACATTTTTCAATAAAATAAGTTAAAGCGGCTAAACAACTGTTTTCTTCCAATTTCATTACTGCCATTTTGAATTCTAGGAAAGGACAAAGAAGCACTCCAACCTAAAGAGCATCTATTTTCAGAAATGAATTTATAAAACATTTCAGATGAGTAGTTCTAAAGACTTATCTTCATTTTTTAAAGTTTTATTGATGTGTCATAATACAGTATCAGATCAGATAAGATTTTTAAGATTTTGCTTTGACAGCCAAGAAGGAGTGTTTAAAACAGCGTATTATTCTTCAAACAGCTTTAATACACCATATATAAACTTTTACCTACTCTTTAATACTCTCCAAGTTACATGAATAAATAATCAGCATTAAGAGCTTCAGTAATTTCCCCAGGGAGCTATTGTGGAAGCAGAAACCAACTTCATCTTCTTTGACATCTACTAAAAGCCATAAGTGGAAATCCTAGGTCACTCTTTGACAAATGCTATTTCTATTGGTTTTCGACACAGTTAAACAATCTAAGTGAATGTGAAAGTATTATAGTTGCTCAGCTGTGGCTGACTCTTAGCAACCTCATGGACTGTATGTAGCCCACCAGGCTCCTCTGTCCATGAAATTTTCCAGGCGCGATTACTGGAATGGATTGTCATTCCCTTCTCCAGGGGATCTTCCCAACCCGGGGATCAAACCCAGGCCTCGTGCATTGCAGGCATATTCTTTACCATCTGAGCCACCAGGGAAGCTCTAAATAATCTAAACTTGAGCCAAATGTGAGAGGCCATATAAATCACCTCTGATGCCTTTTTAGATTACACATGAAAATTGGCTTTAACTTCTCACATGGATTTTCTACTGAAAAATTTACCTTCAACATCTGAACTAGCAAGAAAAGGTAGGCTTTACCTATTATTTCAGTGTTCGTGTCATATTCACCCTGGTTTCCCCCATGTCCAGACCAGTGCCTAGCACACAGCAGGGGCTTGACAAACAGCTGACCTAAGTGAAGAACTGAAATGTGTTCAAGGACTAACCTTCAAAAGCATTTCTTCATGTTGGGGATTATCAGAATCGTAGGATTCTCTGCGCAGTTTTTCCACATCTGCAATAAGGTTTCTGTAGCCAACAATTTGCAGAAGGCAAGCCTGAAGAGAGATTCCCAATCTAAGGTGTTAAAAAACAGAAGAAACACATATGAAGAAAAACAAAACATATTCTTTGGTGTTTGTTCACTTCATGTATGTACAATAGGGCTTTTCATATTTATATAATATTGAAATTGCTCAAATAGGATCTAATAGAAGCACAATTTTTAACTGAAACTCCACATGGACAATTGTGGAAGTCAGTTAAAATTTACCTCTCATTCCAGTCTTTTCTTAAGTCAAATTGCAATAATATGGCTTAAAAACATGGGAGCTCTTTATGCAGGTGACTTGAAAGATGTAGAAAATACAGGTGGTCATAGTTTCTTAGGGATTATTTTACTCCCTTAGGTAGATATATCAGAAACTCTTCAGAAGGGTGTGTGTGGGCAGCTATTTAGTGTGAGAGAAAGAAATCGTCCCAGGGGCTTAGGGGTAAGAGAAATTTCAAAACAAATGAAAGCAACAAAAATTAAAACACTTCTGCTTGCAAGCACCCCTGACAGATAAGGCAATGCCAAGAGAAAGAACTCACTACTTTACATTTCCCATTCCATTCGAACCACTCTACTTGTCTGAATGCTTTTTCTTATGCTGAAACCAAATGTGCTTTATTACAAAATGGTTCAAATGCTGTTCTCAGAGAAAATATATTTCCACATTTCCCTGCCATGTCTATTAATTTTAAGATGAATTCTTTCTTCCAGTCTCATCTCCAGGGTCTTATCTCAAATTCCCACTTTCTGCAGTTCCTTCTCATAGGACATGGTTTTCAGATGTTTTACTATCTTGCTCAGTCTTCTCTGAATATACAGTTTGTTTATCAGTCCCCTTAAAACATATCACTGGAACAAAATCAATCTGGCAAGCATGACATAGAGATGATCATTATTTCCTGTGATCTGAAAGCTGTTTTTCTCTCCTATAACACAAAATGTGAAATAGAGTCTCCTTAAGCAGTCAAATAACATTACGAGTTCATTAAACAGGTGACTAAATACTCACCAAGATCCTGTTTTTCCATAAATTACTGTTACATAAATTACCCTCCTGTATTCATTTGATGGCTGCTAGTTTCCTTATAGTCATTCAACTTGGTGATTCAACAATAGCAATTTCATATGATTCAAGCCAAGAATTACTGCTCAGTATACTCTGACTTCTAATTCACTCACTAAATTTAAACATTTTTTGTTGGAATGGGGGGTCATCATAATCACAACGACAGTGTCATAACCATCTTTTTTGAGAGGGAAGAGATGTATAGAGTTTAACTCAAAGTTGAGGGCAATACAAAATCTTATTTTAGGACTGTATGTTTATTTCAAACACAAAGGGCAGTGTTAGATAACTCAGAACACTAAACTGATATAAAACTGAATGTTCAATTTAAAAAAAAACCTAAATCCAATATTTAAACGTAGGAAAAAGGCACAGTGGTACTCATCACCCAGAAAATCAACAGAGGACAGAGAAGACAGTTAATTTGGAGGAAAGAGGAGAGTGGGAAAAATAAAAAAGAGAACAAGGGAGCCAATTCAATTTTACAGTAGTAATTCTTACCACCACCATAAGTGGCACCTGAAAAAATGTATAAAACAAAGTAAGGTTAATAGTAGTGATGGATTGATAGATTACATGGTATTTCCCCCAGCTCTATTTCTTGATTTTTTTTCCAGAAAAATATTTAATTTTTTAAAGATCACATCTTGTCAATGTCAAACTGGAAAAAAAAAAAAAACACTAAAATTCATATTCGGCTGTAAAATACAATCTGTTGGGTCAGGGTCTAACCGTAACCCTAAACCCTAACCCTAACCCTAATTTCTGCATTGTTGAAATTTGCCATTTGATATTGGAATACAGTCTTAAATAAATGTGGCCATGTTATACATCATTTTAATGCACATTTCTTGCTTTAGGTTTTTTGCTAATGACTTATTAGATGCTTTTTATTTTAAATTTATTTGACACTGTGGAAATGATGTTTAGGCAAAAAGCAAATCTGAACAATTTTCTCATTCGAGTTTAAATGGATTGTAAAGCAATGGAGACAACTCACAATATCAACAATGCATTTGGCCCAGGAACTGCTAATGAACATACAGTGCAGTGGTGGTTCAAGGTTTGCAAAGAAGATGAGAGCCTTGGAAGTGAGGAGCGCAATGGTCATCACTGGAAGCTGACAATGACCAACTGAGAGCAATCGTCGAAGCTGACCCTTTTAACACAAGAAGTTGGCGAAGAACTCAACATCAACCATTTTATGGTCATTCAGGATTTGAAGCAAATTGGAAAGGTGAATAAGCTCAATAAGTGGGTACCTCATGAACTGACTGCAAATCAAAAATCATCATTTTGAAGTGTTTTATTCTATGTAACACAGCAAAGCTTTTCTCGGTTGGATTGTGATGTGTGATGAAAGTGGATTTTATATGACAACTGGCAACAACCAGTTCAATGGCTGAACCAGAAGAAGCTACAAAGCACTTCTCACAGGCAAACTTGCATGAAAAAAAGGTCATGATCACTGTTTGACGGTCTGCTGCTGATCTGATCCACTACAGCTTTCTGAATCCCGGCGAAACCATTACATCTGAGAAGTATGCTCAGCAAATTGAAGATCTGCATCGAAAACCGCAATGCCTGCAACCAGCACTGGCCTACAGAAAGGGCCCAAATCTCCACGACAATGCCCAACCACATGTTGCACAATCAAGACTTCAAAAGTTGAACAAACTGGGCTACAAAGTTTTGCTTATCCACTATGTTCACCTGACCTTTCAAAGTACAACTACTACTTTTTCAAGCAACTCAACACCTTTTTGCAAGGAAAACGCTTCTACAATCAGCAGGAGGCAGAAAACGCTTTCCAAGGGTTTGTCAAATCCCAAAGCATGGGTTTTTATGCTACAGGAATAAACAAACATTTTTCATTGGCAAAAATGTGTTGATTGTAATGGTTCCTATTTTGATTAATGAAGCTGTGTTTAAGCCCAGTTATAATGATTTAAAATTCATGGTCCAAAACCGCAATTAAATACTACCTATAAAAGTTTTTTCTTCCTAAAGGAAATCAAAAGAATAGATGGTAAGGAACCGCTTCTGAATGAAATATATAACTTTCATAAAAGAGACAGAAAAGATTTGCTATTAAATCTAACCCAATCTCTAAGTATGATTATAGGTCTAATATATCTCTCATGCCTAAATGTAATCTTAAATTTTAAATGAATTGCATTCTTACCACCATTTCAGAGAAATAAGTCAGTAGGTTTCAAAAAGACATTTACTATATAATTAAATCACATTTAATAAAGCTGAATAAGGCAAAGCAGCTAATTAGCTGAAGCATCTGCAGAAGAATGCTATGGATACCATGTGGAAATGGAGTTTTGTGATGAGCAATTAGCTAGTACCTAGAATCCCTCCAACATAGAGACCTATGCTAAGTGCACTCTGAATGTAACATCTGAAGTTCTTAAGTATGCACATCTAAATGACAGTTTGACTGTTACCTACCTAAACTGTATCTGAATGTATCTGCATACAGAATTTATTCTACCCAATATCCTTAGACTAAAATTTTACAGAAAAATTCCTGTACCCAGTGGAAAATATAAAGCTAATTTTAAATGTCATGTACATTGCCAAATGCATTTTAATACTTCCAAGACAACTAATTACAAAATTCTAAAGTCTTCATATAAAAGTTATCTCTCCTCCCACACATGTCTGTCTTCTTCACAAGCAGGTAATAACTGTATCCAAGATTAACAGCCTGTCATGAACTGAAGAAATATTCTTCATAGAGCAGAGTCAGCTCAGGCACATTTACAATTTGTACATTTACTGTTAATGTAAAACATAGGCAGCATATGGAGTGACTGTTGATGAATGGGCTCCCTTTATTTCCTCTTCTGATATCAAGGGTGTCCATCAGATTTCTTACATTCTTTGCACCTCAGAGCATAAACATAAATCACAACAGAATTACAAAGTTGCTGCTATTTACAAATATGAAAAAGGCATCTTTTTTCTTTATTTTTCACCTGAAAGTCAAAACATGCAGATAATTATCTGGGGCAGAGAAAGGAGAGAGAGAGAGAGAAAGCACATGTGAGAAAGTATTTAGAAACAGAATATTGAGAAATACTAAGTATGTGGCATGTGACTTCTGTTTTATATTTATAACATAATGAACATATTCTTACTGTGGATTTATGTCGGGGTTAATTTTTTTCAGTTCCATGATGTCGTCTATAGTTTTTTCAATAGCATCAGGATGAACACTCACTGAAGTCTGTAATAGCTAGAAAACAAGTTTAAATCAGTTCCCTTGTCATGAACACTAGTATATTAAGTGGGGTCTAATTAAATTGGGGCATCAAATATTTGTTTAAAGCTTAAAAACAAAAATTCATGTAGTCTTTAAATTCTAGTAAATTTGGTGTTTTTCTGAATAAGGTAATAAACATAAAACAAAAATACATAAGCTTGTTTTTTTTTTACCACTTCCATCTGTTTCAAGTTACTCACGTAGAAATACTATATTTTCTTTTTCTCACTGAATACACATGGTTTCCATTGTTAATGAGTATATGTCTATGACTGTGTGAAGTACATGGGAGATACAGTCTTAAGGATATCAAAGTTAAATATTCAAGAATCTTAAGAAACAAATTTTTATTTCTTATGTGGATGCTTAACTATGTGCTATAAAGCTAGCATAGTGGCTTGGAAAATCTTGAGTATAAAGTTAAATGATTTGGATATTAGGAAGTAGCAGAGAGATAACACTTCTCTTATTTCCATGGAATATTTATGATTTGGAATGAGATATAAAAAGGGATGAATTCAACAATGAAGTAGTATGTGCAGCATAAATCTATCTGGAAATTCATGAGTACCTGCTTTTAGACAAAAAGCACAGTGGTTTGTGATGGGAAAAAATTCTTTCTTCTCAGTTTGCCTTAGTATACACGTGCTTAGTCACTCAGTTGTATCCACCTCTTTGTGACCGCATGGACTGTAGCCTGCCAGGCTCCTCTGTCCATGGGATTTCCCAGGCAAGAATACTGGAGGGGGTTGCCATTTCTTTCTCCAGGGAATATTCCTGACCCAGGGATTGAACCTGGGTCTCCTGCATTGCAGGCAGACTCTCTACCATCTGAGCCACCAGGGAAGCCCATAGCCAGAGGTATATTTTGTTTCTTAAAATTCTTACTTTTGGATGATTGGAGGTAAGCCTCCAAGTGAGAAGTTGCTGAAAAATACAGAAACAATTTTACTTACCTTACTTTTTGAATCTCTCAGTGATGTTTCTGGAAAAGAGATAATTTTAAAAGCTATTCAAATATTATCTTTTACAAGTGGTTTACAATTATTGTACTGAAATATAACACTGTATTCTCAATTACAGAAAGCCTACATTTTGCTTACTTCTTTGTTTCATGCTTACCAATTTTCATGGTTCTAGAAGCTCCAGGCTTGGTATTATAACAGATTCGTTGCAGTTCACATCTTCCAGTCAGTTTTCTCATTACAAATTTCAGGCAACGCCACAAAAATTTACAATAAAAATACAGGCACACCTGGATCAGCATTCTGTCAAAAATAAAAGACAGCACTCTTCCAACAGAACTCTGGAAGAGAATAGAAAGCAGCCACCACCAGCAAGCAACAAGCCCAGAAGAAAATCAACCATTAGACTTCTTGGGTTCACACGCATATTTCATTATTTCAATCCCATGTTACTTTATTTGAGGTAGCTACAAAATCCATCATCAGGAGTGAAGCCCTAGGTCTGTAAGGACATACCTACTATGACAGCAAGCTCCCGAATGCCTATTCTAGTAAATTTGATACACCAACAGAGAGTGAAGCATGGAAATCCTTTCTTTTCCTACCTTTGGCTAAAAATATTTTTAAAACAAATCAGTACCTTGAATACAGAATCCCTGTGTTTTAGAAGCTGTCTCTCCTATAGCCATGGGGAAGAACATGCTATAGCAACTCTCTTCTTCTGCCTCCATGAATAGCCTCTCAGCTCACCCTAGTAAATTTCCAGTTTTTCCTTGGTGCCTTTTTTGGCTGCTGTTTATTTCTTCCCTTGCTCCCATTTTTCTCCTTTCCTCTGCTTTTGTTTTGGTACTATTGTCCTCTTTAAGGCTCGATTGTGTGGCCACCTGTCTTTTCTGCTGACCAATCCCAGTACTTCTTGGATGTGCCAGAATGCCTCCTTATCAGCTCACTGAACAAGCATGTTGACCTTTGGTTCTCCAACATTCTCTGATTTAAACTCTCCAAAATCTCCCCCTCTTGACAAGTTTGTTCTGGGCTCCTGCTAAACAAAGTTTTCTTCATTGTACACCCTATCTCACTCCAATAAAATATTGGAACTATACTTTATGGGACAAACTATAAAATATATTGTCACCAATCATGTACTTATCCACAATGTCTCTGGCACATGTGAATTTGCGTTTTATGGCAACTTTTAGCTTTTAATACGAGTCTACATATTTAATATGTGAATCTACATATTTACATATTTAATATGTAAGTCCACATATTTAGTTTTTAATATGTCTACTACTTCATGATACTGTTCGGAGTCTCAAATGACTCAGGCTATAGAGGTAAAGATTTATTATCCAGGAACTTGTATTCAACTCATCTTCTTTGAATACTAGAGCTTCCCTAGAAGGTAGAGTTATTTTCCTAAAAGGCAGAATTATTTATAATACTTCTTATTGGTGTCATTTCTAAAAGATATTTTTCTCACATGTTCACTGATTTCCTCCAATTCTAACATAAGGTGATCCAGGGTCATTCAGATGAATTAGTGTAGTTAACTAATTAATTAGTGTAGTTAAGCCTCAGTGATGTGATGAATCCCTGATTTGAACAAATACCTTAACTGTGTTCCTTTGTTCAATTGCTCTGGCTCCAATACTTTGAACAGCTTAAGTTAAAAACAACAATTCCAACAAACTAACTTGTACAAAAGCATGAAGTTTGTATCATATAAATGCAAAGGGAACAGAGGAAACATATAAGTAACCAAAACTGCTACACTAAAATATGAGAGAATCCTTTGTAGATAATAAAATTGGATTCTAGACTACCTAATAATATAAAATATCCAAAGAACATGTATGGAATAATATATCTTTTCTTATAATAAATAAAACAAAAAATTTAATGATGATACACAAACAAGGAGAAAAAGATTGGCAGGATATTCAACAAAAAGGTTAACAGAGGTTTGTCTGGGTAATGGAATTATGAGTAATTTTTACTTGCTTTTCTGGTTAAGTAATTTTCTTTTTTAATATGTATACATTATTTTTAGAAAAAAGAAAGTTATAACAGTGATCACCAAAAATCACTACAAACAAGTAGATATGAAATTTCTATATGAAGTCAGATTCTACTGAAAGACAAAAAAATGGATTTACTGTGTTGTGAAGTCTGCAATTCAACTGTTTTAGTCAAATATGTTCTAAGATCTGTTAAGATTTAGATTACCAGCTTCTAAAAAACGTAACCCTGAAAATAATTAACGGAACATTTTAATTAGATGAGTAAGAAATTATACACAACTTCAACTCGCTCTCTTGAAAAAATTTTCTATTTTTCCAACTATTGGATAGCTATGACAGAAGAAAAGATTGAGCAATATCCTTATTAACTGGTTATCAGCCAAATGGTAATGATATTAATAACTGGTTGGCATTAATCCTATTACTAAGTCAAAAATAAAGCTTTCCATGATATCTGCCTTTATGGTACCCATGTGCAACTTCCTGTAAAGTCTGTCTAGCATGTGGGCCGGCTACTCAGATGAAGCCTCTTTTAAGTCCATACATTAGGACTGCATAATAATCAGGTTCTTGTAGTACTAAATCTGCCTAGAGAAAAGGTTCTAATTACTGTTTAAGGAGTATCTTTGTATTCACCCTATTTAGGTACAAGCCAATTAAGTTAAACTGCAGAAAATTTCCCCCATGCAAATTCTTCATCAGATCTATACAAAGATGTGGCTTGAGACCTAGAGGTGTCCTTCTAGGTGGCAGGAAGCAGTCAGATGTAGAGTGGCTTATAGCCCATCTATGATTTCTCCCACTGGCCTCCTTGCATATGAGAAGAAAATGCTTGGGGAATTATTTTGCATCAGACAATCTTACACAAAAGGACAGAAAAGATATCAAGTTCTATGCATTTCTTTTTTTCAGTTCCCCTGAGGATATTCACACTGTCAAAGACAACAACATCTGGTGGAAACCCACAATGAGGGGTTAAAGATGATGCCTCATTTCTTAGGGCTCACTGCTCTATAAAGTACATCACAACTCTCTCATATAATCACAGGAAGAATATCACAAATCATGAAAGAGAAATGCTCCTTTCAGTTGCGAAAGTGTTAGTCACTCAGTTGTGTCTGACTCTGTGACCACATGGGCTGTAGTCTGTTAGACTCCTCTGTCCATTAATTCTCCAGGTAGCAATACTGGAGTAGGTATCCATTCCCTTTTCCAGGGGATCTTCCAGATCCAGAGATTGAACTTGGGTCTCCTGCATTACAGGCACTGACTTTTATACACTGCTTCCTTACCCTTTCATAATTTCTGGGCTGATAGTCCAATTATGTTATTTATCAATACTATCCAGGATATATTTTTATTTTTTTCCCCTTGTTTTTCTAATTGGCCAACATGCCCATAAATATTTCATTAAGCAACCAGCTTTTTATGGTAGGCACTGTACTTTCTTTCTATGTGAGGTATTTTCCAGCCAATCATCAGATCAAACCATGTTTTGCCAGATACTATTTATTTTGCATTTAGATCATAAACCTAAGGCATGGTCAGAGAAGGAAACATCAGTGCTACCTCTTAATTTGGAAGCCGTATTTTGATGAGAACAAGTACCCAAATTGCTTCCTCATGAAAGGACCAGATCAGCAAAACCTCCATATGAGCACCTCAGGATGGTTGTTCCTCATCATCAAATGCCACCTACCAGGAGATCATTCCTTAAATGTTTGAACCTATTTAAGTGTGTTAATTATAAAGTTTGTGGAAAAACTGCTTAAGGTCCAGAGAACAATAAAAATGATTAAATATTTGGGAAGAATGTTAAAGTCGTTTGTCATGTTTACCCTGAAAAGGAAGAAATTAAGAAGTGGGTCTTTAAATGCTCTTAAGAGATCCAACCTTAAGAGATCTCCTCCATTTTGAAGGAGATCAGCCCTGGGAAGGAATTCCTTCTTTGAAAGGAATGATGCTAAAGCTGAAACTCTAGTACTTTGGCCACCTCATGCGAAGAGTTGACTCATTGGAAAAGACTCTGATGCTGGGAGGGATTGGGGGCAGGAGAAGAAGGGGATGACAGAGGATGAGATGGCTGGATGGCATCACTGACTCGATGGACTTGAGTCTGAGTGAACTCCGGGAGTTGGTGATGGACAGGGAGGCCTGGAGTGCTGCGATTCATGGGGTTGCAAAGAGTCGGACATGACTGAGCAACTGAACTGAACTGAAGCTAATCAGTAGTTGGTTTAGGAAAAAAGAAAGAAAGGAAGGAGGGAGAAAGGGAGAAAGGTATGTCCCTTTCCATTCTGTGTTTAGGAATAGGAACTTTTGGATTTATAGTACTTTTCCTTCTTTTAATTTTATCTCCTTTCTGACCGCATGCTTGGAGTGAAGGCATTTCAAATATACCTGTGTGGCAGATCCCATTTGCTTTCTTTAATGCTATCCTTCTGTTCCTATTCTTAGAAGAATTACTGCCATATATTCTTTACCACCTGAACCCTATGTTCAGAGGGTTTAAAGCGCAGCTTGTTTTGTTATTTCCTAACTTGAATCATCAAACCAACAGTCTTAGTTTTATTTAGGAAAAGTAGTTTGCTTTATTCTTCATAACACTATCCTTAGTTTTCTTAGTTCTTCTGGAAGATTCTCAAATCACTACTGTAAAGCTCTGCTATATTGTATAGGAACTTAACAATCAAATTCTCAGGACTAAAAAAAGAAAATACTGTCACATCTCCTGTTCTTTCATATGTGTGTGCTTTTGTGTGTGTGTTTGTTTGCCACGCTGCATGGCTTGCTGGATCATAGTTCTCTGCCCAGGAATTGAACCAAGGCCCACACTGAAAGCACAGAGTCCTAACCGCTGGCCTGTCAAGGAATTCCCACCATCTCCTATTTTTAACAACTATATGTACAGATAGCAGGTTTTTTGTGTTTGTTTCTCTTTTCTCAATCACAGCTTCTTGATCATGTTCCAAAAGGAGCTACTGCAGTTTCAAAGATGAATGCCTTGCTTAAGCACTGGAAGAATCTGATTTAACATAAGAGCTACTTGTACAGTCTTATACAGCTACTTATACAGTGCCCAGGGTTCACGCCCCTGTCCAGGAGCAAAAAGTGAATAAATAAACAAGAGCTACTTACGCATGTTCTATTTCCAGCATTTTCTGTTACTGTTATTTACTAATATGCTGCAGAGTGAAGTTTATGGCTGAATTCACAGCAATGTCCTTCCATAAGGCAAAATGATCACTTTTATCATTTAACATTCATCCCCTAGTTTGCACAAGAATAGCCACCCAATGTAAATTATTCAAAATGAATCCTATCTCTACCAAATAAAAGTGAGCTCCTGTCTTGTGTGTCTTTGTTAGAGGAATCCATTCAGCAGTGATAAGGCCTCGAAAACAAGAGGTGTACCTAGGACCCTGTAGTCCCCTGCTTGTGGGGTGGGGGTGTGGGTGGGTACCTGTACACTACTCCATCATCTTAAATTTGTGATTCTGATATCTTCTTTTGAAATAGGAAGAGAAAAGTAGCTTATTTTGAACAGTTTCAATGAATTTGCTACTGAAAGTTAATTCTTGCTTGAAGGAATCCTATAATAAACAAGAAGTACACTACTGGTGAGGAAAGACACACACAAAATAATCACAATTCTTGGATCAAAACAACTTTCTTAAACGAAATACTTTTCATCTGAATGGCCATAAAGAACAGCAGACTACTGAATGTTTCCAACATCATATGTACTTTCTGAAATGACATTTTAAAAATTTGTAGTTGCTCTATTGAAGTTCCATTAGGAGCACTGGCAGTCAGTTGGAAATTAACTCGTCAACAGGTATTTGGCCTAGTAAATGGACCCTTCTAAATAATGAGAATCCATAGGAAAAGAGGCTCTGGAGGACTTGATACATGGATTAGAAATGTGAAATCATACAAATAAACCATTTGTGGGCCTCTAGAGAAACAGATTATCTCCCCCACATTAAGCAGAAGTGAGGCAGTGTGCAGCCCCTTGGATGGAATTCCATCATTCTTTTTTTTTTTTTTGGCCTTGTGGCATATGGGATCTTAGTTCCCTGGCCAGGGATGGAACCTGCATGCCCTGAAGTAGAAGCACAGCGTCCCAGCCACTGGGCCAGCAAGGAAATCCCTCCCTGGCTCTTTTCCATCATTCTTTATCTGAAGAGACATGCTGCCTTCTAAAATTAGTGGGTATAAATCTATCATGGATAGACATTATTCCAAATGCTATTGCTATAGTAAAGGGCACTATTTTTTAATTCCAGGGACATTTTATATGAGGGATTAGGGAGCAATAGCTGACTGTGGTACAACTGAAATAATAAATTAATGGTTTATTCTTTTCCTTTCAAAGAAGAGAGACATAAGCTTCTCTTAAATTGCTAATGAGATCACTATTTAATTAAAAACAATGTTAAATCCATCCATTTTACAAGATTTATTTTTAAAATTCAGGGTTTTTTTTCTATTTGGACAACATACTTACTAGTTTATTTATAAGGGAATCAGCAAACACATTATGCTTTGACATTTAGGAAGCATTTAGACAAGGGGACTGACCAAGATGGCAGGGTAGGAAGACTTTGCTCACCTCCTTCCATGGCACACCAAACTTGTAACTATTTACAGAGCAACAGTTGATAAGACCAGAAGACTAGCAGAAAAGATCTTCTACAACTAAAGATATAAAGAAGGAACCACAAGAAGACAGGTAGAAGGGGTGGAGATGAGGCACAGTCAGACCCCTGGGTAGGTGACCCACAAATGAGAGAACAATCACAACTGCAGAGGGTCTCCACATGGAGCAAAGAGGTCAAGCCCAACATTAGACTCCCCAGTCTGGGGATCCTGTACCAGGAAGATGATCACCAAAAGGTTAAGGTCTGAAGGCCAGTCAGGGGACCCGGAGAGCGGTAGGAAAAAGACCTCACTGTTAAAGGGCACACACAAAATCTCATGGGGCTTCCCTGGTGGCTCAGTGGTCAAGAATCCACCTGCTAATGCAAGAGATGCTGGTTTGATTTCTAGGTCAGGAAGATCTCCAAGAAGAAAATGGCAATCAGTCCAGTATTCTTGCCTGGAAATTCCCATGGACAGAGGAGCCTGGTAGGCTACAGTCCATGGAATCCCAAAGAGTCAGACATGACTGAGTGACTCAACAACAACACAAAATCTCACATGCTCTGGCAACCAGGGCAGAAGCAGTCATTTGAAAGGAGCCTGGGTCAGACCTACCTGCTGATCTTGGAGAGCCTTTTGGAGAGGCAGGAGGCAACTGGAGCTCACCCTGGGGACACAGACACTGGCAGCAGCCATCATGGGGAGTTGTCCTAGCATAGGGACATGTGTGCCAGCAAGTGACATTTTAGAATCCTCCCTGGAACTTATTAGCTCTGGGACCTGGCCCTACCCACCAGCCTGTCAGCACCAGTACTGGGATGCCTTAGGCTAAGCAATCAGCTGGGTGGGAACACGGTCCCATCTACCAACAGGACTACTGCCTTAAACCCCCTGCCCACCAGAGGGCCCAGGACCTGGCCCCACACACCAGGGCACCAGCACTAGCCCTAGGACCCCAGGGCCTCAGCCCTGCCCACTAGCACGCTGACACCAGCTCCAGGACCCCGGGTCCTACAGCCTGAGACCCCAGGACCAGGGCTCACCCACCAGGAGACAAACACCACTTCCAGGACCACGGCAGTACCCCCACAGCCTAACATGTCACAACCCAGCCTATCCAACAGCAGGCCAACACCAGTTCTAAGACCTCTCAGCCAGGCACCCTAGGATCCAGCCCCTAGATCACTAGTGGGATTATACAAGCTTTGGGACACCCCAGACCCTGCAGCCAGCTGTGTCAGGAGTTGGCCTCACCCAGCAACACACAGACACCACCCTACATCAGCTCCAGGACCCCCAGGGCTGTGCAGCCGGAGAACCCAGAACCTGGCTCTGCCTACCCCAGGCTGATAGGATACCCGTTCTAAGACATTTTGGACACCTCAGCCAGTCATTGTGGGATCCAGGCCCACTCACCAATGAGCTGAAACTATTTGGGGACACTCCAGGCCATGCAATGGGCCATGTAATGAACAGGCTCTGGCCATCAGCAGGCCAACATTTGATCAAAGACCCCCAGCCCCACAAACACTTGTCCTGGATCCCAGGTCAACCCACAAGAGGGCCAACACTAGCCTCTGGAATCCCCAAAGTGCTATACCGAGCTGTCTTGTGACCCATTCCTGCCACCAGCTGCCAGCAGCTTCTGCACAAAGCAGGCTTTGCAACCAACTGACCAAGGCAGGGGTAGGGGTGAGAGGTAAGAATAGCCATGCCTACCAGACCATCTACAGTATTCAGCCCACTGCAGTAGAAGGTGGAGAAGTAAATGGCAACCCACTCCAGTACTCTTGCCTGGAAAATTCCATGGATGGAGGAGCCTGGTAGGCTACAGTTCATGGGGTCGCAAAGAGTCGGACACGACTGAGACTTCACTTTCTTTCTTTCTATAGTTCCTTTTGGGGAAGGAAATGGCAACCCACTCTGATGTTCTTGCCTGGAGAATCCTATGGACGGAGGGGCCTGGTGGGCTACAGTCTATGGGGTTGCAAAGAATCAGACACGACTAAGCAACTAACACACACACAGTATAAGGATGCATGTAGTCCACATAGGGGGCACCCCAAGAGCACCGAGCTCTGGTGATAAGAGGTGAGTGTACTGCTGGGATACATAAGACATCACCTATGAAAGACCAGTTCTCCAAGGTCAGAAAACAAAACAAACCTTCAAATACATAGAAATAAAAACAGCAGAAACTGGAGCCTATTATACAGAGTCAAGTAAGCCAGAAAGAAAAACACCAATACAGTATACTAACACATATATATGGAATTTAGAAAGATGGTAACAATAAACCTGTATGCCAAGACAGCAAAAGAGACACAGATGTATAGAACAGTCTTTTGGACTCTGTGGGAGAGGGAGAGGGAGGGATGATTTGGGAGAATGGCATTGAAACATGTATATTATCATATGTGAAACAAATCGCCAGTACAGGTTTGATGCATGAGACAGGGTGCTCAGGGCTGGTGCACTGGGATGACCCAGAGGGATGGGATGGGGAGGGAGGTGGGAGGGGGATTCAGGAGGGGGAACACATGTACACCTGTGGCAGATTCATGTCAATGTATGGCAAAACCAATACAATATTGTAAAGTAATTAGCCTTCAATTAAAACAAATAAATTTATATTAAAAAAATAAAAATAAAAACAGCAAATCAGGCAAAATGAGATGACAGAGAAGTATCTTCCAAAGGAACAAGATAAAACCCCAGAAGAACTAGGTGAAGTAGAGATAGACAATCTACCTGATAAAGAGGTAAAGTTAATGACTTTAAAGATGTGCAAAGAACTTGGCAGAAGATTGGATGAACAGAGTAAGAAATCAGAATTTTTTAATAAAGATTTAGAAAATATTAAGAAGAACCAAACAGAGGTGAAGAATACAATAATTGAAATAAGAAATACTCTAGAAAGAATCAACAGTAGCTTAGATGAGGGAGAGGGCAATGGCACCCCACTCCAGTACTCTTGCCTGGGAAATCCCATGGACGGAGGAGCCTGGTGGGCTACAGTCCATGGGGGTCACGAAGAGTTGGACACAACTGAGGGACTTCACTTTCACTTTTCACTTTCATGCACTGGAGAAGGAAATGGCAACCCACTCCAGTATTCTTGCCTGGAGAATCCCAGGGACAGGAGCCTGGTGAGCTGCTGTCTATGGGGTTGCACAGAGTCAGACACGACTGACGTGACTTAGCAGCAGCAGCAGCAGCTTAGATGAGACACAGGAACAGATCAGTGAGCTGGAAACACAGTAGTGGAAATCACTGAAGCTAAACAGAGAAGAAAAACAAATGAGGCCAGTTTAAGAGATCTCTGCGACCACATCAAGTATACTAACATTCACATTATATGGGTCCCAGAAAGAGAAAAGAGAGAAAGGGACAGAGCATATATCCGAAGACATAAGTGTTGAAAAAGTCCCTAACCTGGGAAAGCAAACAGACAGGGCAGGAGAACTAATATTGCAGGTTCAAAAAACATGTCATGGCAAGCTCTGATGAGATCACCTACAGGAAACTGCCTAGAAAACTATTCAGGTTAACATATTCCAATAACGGTATGGATACTTTGTTTTAATACAGGAAACAAAATAATTTGAAATATATATGTGTAAACCTGTGTACCTCTGTATGGGTCTATATATAATATATACACATACATAGATATATATATATGTATGTATACATGTGTATATTTATGTATGTATATACATATGTGGTGTGTATGTATGTGTCCTAAAAAAAAAAGAGAAAACTATGGCTAAAAGTACCAGTCTACAATGAGAGAGGTATTCGGGTGCACCATAAATCTACCATTTTTTCAGGACTTTGCTTCAACATCCAAAAAATATGCTCAGTTAAAGTCTCAAGTGAGGCTAGTCAAATTCTGGAAGAACTACATGAACCTGCACCTTCAGCCCGTCAAAAGCAGTGGAAATTAGTTGGTGCTGAATGGAAATGCTACCCAATTAAATAGGAAAGTGTCTGAAGTCTGACTTCAAATCTACCCTCAAAACTGTGTGACTGTGCACAAGCTACTCATAATGGAAGGAATGGACTAGATATCTGGCTCTAAGATAAAGTTAGACATATGTTTCAAGGAAAAAAGATTTTCTTTTTTTTTTTTTTTTTTGTCTGACATCTTTTTCTATAAGGGCTTCCCTAGGGGCTCAAACAGTAAAGAATCCATCTGCAATGCAGGAGACCCAGGTTCAATCCCAGGGTTGGGAAGATCCCCTGGAGAAGGAAATGGCAACCAACTCTAGCATTCTTGCCTGGAGAATTCCATGGACAGAGGAGCCTGGTGGGCTACAGTCCACGGCGTCACAAAAGAGTCGGAATGACTGAGTGACTACCTTTCACTTTCAGGTTCATCTTTTTCTTTAAGGTCCATATTATTTCTTGGTGAAAGTGTTACCATGCTTCTGGGCTGTTTTATGCCATGCTTCCAAAGGTGTCCAAGAACTGCCCCCCAAATTTATCTTTGCACCTTATCTTGTACTCATCCTAAAAAGGATTTACAGCCAATAAGCCTTGACCACTTGATGCTTGTGGCAGCTGGTCATACTTTCTTAGGCTTTGCTCATAGCACCTTCTCCATCTATTACATCCTCTATCTCTTTCCTTCAACATCAACTCAGTGAAGCCTTCCCTGAATAGTCCTGTCACAAAATAGCTGCAGCATGTCACCAATCACATTCCTTCTTACATCTTAATTTTCTAAGTGTGGCTTTATCTCGTTACCAAGTGGTATGCTACTTTAGAGAAGAGGCCACCTCATATTCACTTTTGTATCACCCAGAATACCTTACAACAGGCATACACAACATGATACAGATATTAAGAGAAAAAAACTTTGACGTCAGATAGGCGTGCATTCAATATCTGTGTGCTTTGCATGAGTTTTTTTTTAACTTTGTTAATAAACTTTTTGCCCTGTGCTATAAAGTGAAGTATTAATTCCTGTTTTATTACAGTTGTTATGAAGAGAAAACAAAAGTTAAAATGTGGCATAGTACTAGAATTATTAATAGTACTAAATGTTACTAATTCAATCAGTGGATGAAGATATTAATCAAGTGTGAATGACTTCTAAAACTCATTTTCAGATATTTTTGTGAACTGGAAGCCTGTATCTATTAACCATAGTAGGGAAATACTGTTTCTCCCTCTATTGTTTCATAGCCAGTACAAGTCTGCTCTATATCTCAGTTTCTCCCATGGAGGTTTGAGGTTGGCAGATGTTTTCATTTTCCTCTCTTCTGCTTAAGGAAGGAAAGTAACCAGTAAGGTCCATGACAAGAAACTGAGATCTTGAGGTTGAAATAGTTGGAAGCAATTATTTATATGGGGTGACTCCTAACATCCCCTTTATTAAAAAATTCAAAATTAATAACGTTCCAGTGACCTTAAATGTATATAATCTCAATAACTAAATTCTAGTAAAGGAAAAGATCTTGATATAAGTGTTAGGTCCTCTCTATTATAAACATCAATTGAATTGAAATTAATGAAATATATTAAATAAACTAAACTCTAAGCTTCAGTTCTATTTTGGACTCAAAAAGTGTCCCCTCTTTCTGATCACACATAAACACACTTTCTTCTCAGTTTTATCCCATGTTTTTTTTAATGCAGATCATGGCTAAAGTCATACTGGGTGACTATGGGGTACTTATCCAATATCCCATATCTAATGTCAACTTAAAACACACCCTTCAGCTGGGTGTATTAATCCTATAGCATTTATTTCTAATATCTCATGTAATGTTTTTTCTATTCCCTTAAGCTTTGAGTAGTTACACCATTAACATATGTGATGGTAGCAGGTAGTCAGAGAGAAGAGTGTGGGCTCCATGGACCTTAAATGTGGGTTAAAACTCATTTTTTTCCCACACTTGGTTTCTTTAAGATTAACTTCATTTCTTCTGAGGCTGTACATGACCTCAGAAATTCTTCATTCTAGAGTAATTCAGAAGTAGACAGATTAATCACTCTGTAGACTTTTAAATGATGCCACTTCTCTTCAGTGAAAGTCAACTCCTTATTCTGTATAATATATTTGCTGAGCTCAGGAATTAACACATGATTTGTTCAAGTTATATTTATGTAACTTTCTCTTTAGTTCCAATATAAAGATTGCCAAATTGTCCAGCATCTGTAGGAACGGACCACAGGGAACAGAAGGCAATCTAAATTACCTGATAGGGCCTGTGATGCAGGATTCTTGCTCCTTGCCCTCTTATTCCTCCAAATCCCACAAACATTAACATATAATGAATACACACAAGTTATAACTTAATAAGAAGAATTAAAAACAAAAATTAAAGTCAAAAGCAATAATTAACTAAGAAGAAATGATGATTGAGTTTCCTTTTGTTATTTCAAAACCAAGGATTAATGAGAAAATCCTCATTTCTTTCTTGATGTGTAGCTTATTATCCTAGCTTCAGTTTCAATGTTAAGTAATGTTTATAAAACAAATGTGCCAAGTTAAAAGAGAACAATTTGTATGAGAACACATAACTGATAGGGATACGCCAGTTCCATCACCCTTGGTGCTGCTCTGTGTGAAATTAGAGTGGTAGATTTATCACTGTATCGGTTTTAAATCATAAAATACAAATTAATATTAAAAATATAATCTCTATACCTATGCAACTTAACATAATCTAACAGAAACAAATGCTATTTCTCTTTAAATGGCTGGTTTTGAGGCCACTCAAGTTTTTTTTAAAACAAATAAAACATTGAAGAAGAAATTCAGTAATTCAAGGCTTGGTACACGCTTCACCACTACCACCCCCCGCTTTACAAAAGGAACTCCTAATCTTCAACCAGTATTAAAGCTCTCTGTTAATATGATTCTACAACTAAAAAACACCACATTTACATTCAAGGGAGATTTATAGTTACTAATTTTTCATGAATGTGTAAACAGATAGGTTAATTGCCATGGCAACCAAAAATGTATGAGTTAAATACTTTGATGGTAAATGTCCCAGTGATTTTTCAAATACTATCTTTTTACACATCTAAAATAAACAGGTTGAGGAATATTCTGTACAACAAAATAAATGCTAATGTATGTAAATAATTTAGTTCTAACCTTCTGAGAGGTTTTCACAATTCTAAGATTGGATAAACACCAGTAGCCAACCAAAACATAGTGAATTCCATACAAATGATGTAGGTGCTCCAGAAATAACAATGCAATGAAAACCAGTGGGAAAAAGAAAATCTTAAATTGCATCTACTGAAAGAATTAAATCATTTCCTAAAAGAAATAAGCCAACTAATTATTTTCTTAGAGAAAATAGCCAGAACAGGGATGAGAATATGAAATATAAGTAGGTCACCATCTTGCAGGAAAGAAACTCAATATTGTAGAAGGTATGTTTTATTTTGTAACATTCAGGACCAAATTAACTTTATTTTGTCATATTTTAATTTAATGTAAAATTTCTCTGAGCATTTTATTTATAGAACTGTGAATGACAGTCAATACTCTTAAAAATAATTATGACTATATGTCCAACTAAATGGCTTTCAAAATAAAACAAGATCATTCTAAAATACACAAACATATATAGCACCCTATACAGCATAATATTCAGGGAACCAAAAATTAGTGCAGATTTCAGAGGCATCACTGAGGCAGGAAAAGCAAAAGCTTAGAATATATATTTTTCTCCAAAAATGAAGATTTGAAAATGCTTGTATGGATTGGCTGGCCAACCAAAATCTATATTTAAAATTACTTTTTTCAAAGAAAATGATTCTATACAAATTATACTGATTCCTTGACTACTAATTCCTCAAACCTAAACCTTTGGGCTTTATAAACACAAAGCATCGAAGTATACCTGCCCCATGCTTTTGTGCCTATATTCTCTTGTAATCTCCTATTTGCAAGTGTTCTCTCCTAGCATCAATATGCATATAAAGTTGGCAGAAGGAACTCTATGGCCAAATCATTCTTAGCCAAAATACAATGCTATTACATGCAATCCAAAGAGACCTGCTTATAGGATCACAAATGGTGAACAGAAATACTATACTAATTGTTAAGGAAGTCTCTCCATTTCATAGGGCTCATCCAGGAAACCATTAATACTCACCTCAAGAAGTGCTTCATTGTGACTATTTTGATTATCCAGATGTTATACAAACTGGTCTTAAGTAATTGTCTCCAAATTTGCCTTTGTCAAAGTAAACTGTGGGAAGAAATTAGATATATTTACTGTTAATGGGGCTAGAAAAATCAAACCCCAAATTTCTGCTAATCTTAGTAAGCAGATAAGGTGCTTGTACCCAAAACTTTTAACAACCAAACTGACCACACAGCAATGTAATTCAATGGGTGGAGATTAAAGCTAAAGCCTTTCACTTTAAAATTACACAATGTCTTTCAAGTCACTTGCTGGAGAAATTGTTAGTTTCAAGAGCAATCTCTTCAAAAGTAAACTTTTCATCTATTTTGGATACTGTTCCTATATCTTGAAGAATAGTATTTATATGAAAGATAAAAATGAAGAACCAATAAATTAACTATTCTGATTTCCAGATATCAGATGGTCTTAAATCTGGCAGCCTCAGCCTTTCAGAAGTATAACTCAAAAAATAACTAGAAGCAACTGGTGGTGTTTTTTAAGCTAAAAAAAGAAAAAAAAAAGCTGATAAAAAGCAAGTACTCGAAACAAATGAATAATATGTCCCTAGCTGAGTGCCGAAGAATTGATGCTTTTGAACTGTGGTGTTGGAGAAGACTCTTGAGAGTCCCTTGGAATGCAAGGAGATCCAACCAGTCCATTCTGAAGGTGATCAGCCCTGGGTGTTCTTTGGAAGGAATGATGCTAAGCTGAAACTCCAGTACTTTGGCCACCTCATGCGAAGAGTTGACTCATTGGAAAAGACTCTGATGCTGGGAGGGATTGGGGGCAGGAGGAAAAGGGGACGGCAGAGGATGAGATGGCTGGATGGCATCACTGACTCGATGGACGTGAGTCTGAGTGAACTCCGGGAGTTGGTGATGGACAGGGAGGCTTGGTGTGCTGCAATTCATGGGGTCACAGAGAGTCGGACACAACTGAACAGAACTGAACTGAACCCCATCTCTGGAGGGCACTCTAAATAAAATGGTGAAATTATATATTTCTTTCATGCATGTCAGTTTACAACACACTTTCACAGAAGCCACAATATCAAGGTAATGGTCTTCTTCCAACAAGGAAGGACACCAGCAGCTGCCTACAAAGCAGCAAATTGGGATGAGATATGAAGAAACATATAGAGAAGAGAGAGTGGCTGAGAGCAACAGCAGAATGAAGTTACCTCAATGAGAGAAAGAAAAACAACACTAGTTGCAACAAAGACAAGGCAAGAAACTAAATGTGTGGACAAGTGGCTTTCAGTAGAGACACAATTACCAACTAGAACAGCTTAGGAATGTGGAAACTCAGCCTAAACAAAAGCCAGTCTCTTCTCAAGTTGAAGTATAGATGATTTACAATATTACATAAGTTTCAGATGTACAACATAGTGATTCATAATTTTTAAAGGTTATATTCCATTTATACTTATTGTAAAATATTCAATATATTCCCTCTTCTGTACAATATATCCTTATAGCTTATTTGTTATATACATAGTAGTTTATATTAATCTCTCTTAATCCCCTACTTTTCTCTGGCTCTTTCCTCATCCCTCTCCCACAGGTAACCACTAGTATGTTCTCCATATCTGAATATGTTTCTTTTTTGTTCTACTTACTAGTTGGTTTTATTTTTTATGTTCCATATATAAGAAATATCATGCAGTATGGTATTCACTTATTCCACTTAGCATAACACCCTCCAAGTTGCAAATAGCAAAATTCTGTTCATTTTTATGGCTGAGTAGTATTCCATTGTGTATATATACCACATCCTTTTTTACCCACTCATCTACTGATGGACACTTTGGTTGCTTCCATATATTGGCAACTGTAAATAATGCTGCTATGATATTGAGTGCATATATCTTTACAAATTATTGCTTTCATATCTTTTGGGAGCATACTCTGGAGTGAATTGCTGGGTCATATGGTAGTAATATTTTTAGTTTTTAAAGAATGCTCCATATTGTTTTTCACAGTGGCTATACCAATTTACATTCCCATCAACAGTAGATAAGATTTACCTCTTCTCCACACTCATGCCAGCATTTACTGGTTGTAAACTTTTTGATAATGGCCATTCTGACCAGTTTGAGGTGATAGTTCATTGGTTTTGATTTGTATTTCATGAATAACTAGCAGTATTGAACATCTTTTCATGTGTTTTTGGCCATCTGTATGTCTTCTCTGGAGAAATGTTTATTTAGATCATCTGCCCATTTTTGATTGGGCTATTTGTGCTTTTTTTTTTTTTTTTTTTTTGAGCTGCATGAGCTGTTCGTATATTTTGGAGATTAATCCCTTGTTGTTGCTTCATTTGCAAATATTTTCTCCCATTTGGTGGGCTGTCTTCAGTTCATTTATGGTTACCTTTGTTGTCCAAATGTTTTCAAATTTAATTAGGTCCCATTTGTTTAGTTTTTATTTTCATTATTCTGTGTGGTGGATAAAAAAGATCTTGCTGCAATTTGTGTCAAGGAATGCTTTGCCTATGTTTTCCTCTAAGAGTTTTATAGTATCTGGCCTTACACTTAGGATTTTAATCCATTTGGAGTTTATTTTTATATACGGTGTTAGAGAATGTTCTACTTTCATTCTTTTGCATGCAGTTGTCCAGTTTTCCCAGCACCACTTATTAAAGAGACAATAGTATCTCCATCATATATTTCACCTCTTTCAGTTCAGTTCAGTTCAGTCACTCAGTCATGTCTGACTCCCTGTGACCCCATGGACAACTGCAGCAAGCCAGGCCTCCCTGTCCATCAACGACTCCCAGACTCATCATTTACCCAAACTCATCTCCATTGAGTTGGTGATGCCATCCAACCATCCCATCCTCTGTCATCCCCTTGTCTTCCCACCTTCAATGTCTTGTTAGTCAGAGATTAATTGACCATAGCTGTGTGCATTTATTTCTGGGCTTTCCATTACTCCATTGATTTTATTTCTGTTTTTCTGACAGCACCACACTGTTTTGACGACTGTAGCTTTGTAGTATAGTCTGAATCCATTTTTCTTTCTTAAGATTGCTTTGGCTATTTGTGGTCTTTTGTGTCTCCATAAAAATTTTAAGGTTTTTTTTTTGTGTTCTAGTTCTGTGAAAAATACCAACGGTAATTTTATGGGAATTGCATTGAATACGTATATTGTCTTGGGTAGTATAGTCATTTTCACAATATTGACAATTCAAGAACATGGTATATCTTTTCATCTGTTTGTGACATCTTTGATTTCTTTCATCAGCATCTTATAGTTTTCAGAATACAAATACAAATGCTATAATACATCTTATAGCTTTTGTATCTTCCGGTACATTTATTCCTAGGTAGTTTATTCTTTCTGATATGATAGTAAGCAGGATGCTTCCTTAATTGTTCTTTCTCATCTTTTGTTGTTAGTGTACAGAAATGCAACAGATTTCTGTGTAGTAATTTTGTATCCTCCAAATTTACTGAATTTGTTGATGAGCTCTAGGAATTTTCTGGTAGCATCTTTAGGATTTTCTATGTATAGTATTATGTCATCTGCAAAGACTGACACTTTTGCTTCTTCTTTTCCAATTTGGATTCCTTTTTCTTTTTCTTCTCTGATTGCCATGGCTCAGAATTCCAAAACTATATTGCATAGAAGTGGTGAGAGTGGACATCCTTGACGTGTTCCTGATCTTAGAGGAAATATCTTTCAGTTTTTCACTGTTGAGTATGATGTTAGCTGTGGGTCTGTCATATATGACATTATTATGATGAGGTATGTTCCCTCTATGTCCACTTTATTATAAATGGGTGTTGAATTTATATTGTTCATTTATGTTTGTTCTTTAAAGCGTCTAGTTCTTTATTAAACATTCCCTGTATCCTTTCAGTCTGTGTCTCCATTCTTTTTCCAAGATCTTGGATGGTCTTTGCTATCATTACTCTGAATTCTTTTTCAGGTAGTTTGCATATCTCTACTTCACTTGGTTGTTCTTCCAGGGTTGTATTTTGTTCCTTCATCTGGAACGTATTTTCCTGCCATTTCTTATTGTCTACCTTTCTGTGTTTGTGGTCTCTATTCCTCAGATTACAGGACTGTAGTTCCTTTTTGTTTTGTAGTGTCTGCCCCCTGGTGAGTGTTGCTGGTCTAGAAGGTTGTACAGGCTTCCTGGTGGGAGGGACTGGCCTGTCCTCTGGTGGGTGGAGCTGGTTCTTGTTCCTCTGGAGGACAGGGCCACATCAAGGAGTGCATTTAGAGGTGGCAGTAGGCTCAGGATGACTTTAGGTATTTTTAACCATCCTGGTGGTTGTTTGGCTTGAGGTGTCCCAGCACTGGAACCTGCATGCTGTTGTGTGGGGCCAGTCTTGTTGCCAAAATAGTGTCCTTCAGGAGAGCTCACGCCAATGAATATTCTCTGGGGCCCCCACCAGTGTCCTTACAGTGAGCCACAGACATTTCCTACCTCCCAGGAGACCCTCCAAGACCTGCAGGTAGGCCTGGCCCAGGCTTCTGTGGAGTCACTGCTTTGCTCTGGGTCCCAGTGCACATGAAACCTTGTGTGCATCCTCCAAGAATAGAGTCTCTCTTTCCCCCAGTCCTGCATAGCTCCTGCACTCAAGTCCCACTGGCCTTCAATTCCAGATGTTTTGGCAGCTCTTCCTCCCAATGCCAGACCCTGAGGTTGGGATTCAGAACTCTCACTCCTATGGGAGAACCTCTGAAATACAATTATTTTCTCGTTTGTGGGTCATTCACCTGGCAGGTATGGGATCTGATTATATCATAAAAGTGCTCCTCCTACCATCTTATTGTGGCTTCTTTGTCTTTTGGTGTAGAATATCTTTTGGAGTAGGTTTGAGTCTTTTGTTGATGGTGGTTCAGCAGTTAGCTGTGATTCTGGTTTTTTTCATGACAGGAGGTAAACTCAAGTTCTATTCCACCATCTTGTCTCTTGTCCCTCTCAACAGTATGATTTTTATTCTTCAATTTGTTAATATGGTATATCACATTGATTGATTTATGGCTACTTGCATCCCTAAGATAAATACCACTTGAGTATGGTAAATGATCCTTTTAGTGTATTGTTGGATTTGATTTGCTAATATTTTCTTGAGTTTTTTGCAACTATGTTCATCAGTGATACTGGTTTTAATTTTCCTTTTGTGTGATATCTTTGTCTGGTTTTGGTATCATGGTGAGTTAATTGAATGAATTCAGAAGAATTTCTTCCTCTGCAATTTTTTGGAGTAGTTTAAGAAGGATAGGTATTAAGTCTTCTCTAAATGTCTGGAAGAACTCACTTTTGAAGCCACCTGGTGGCTAGACTTTTGTTTGTTGGGAGTTTTGCCAGTATTTTAATACACAGAAATTTCTGTAAAATATTTTATGCATGAAAAGAATTTTATGTGTCAAATTAAGATTGTGGTTGCTTCTGAGAAGAGGGAGGGTTTTAGGACTGGAGAGTGAAATAATGGCCTCCAATTTTTAAAATATTTTATTTATTAAAAAGCAAAATAAATGGTAAACGTGTTCATTCTGAGTGATGGGGCTGTATACTATTCTTTGTACTTTTGTGTCTTTTAAAAAGTATGAAGCTTAAGATAATTCATGAATGTGGCTTCATGAAGCAGTTTTTCAATGTAGACAGAACAGTCTTCTATTGGAAATGCCATCTAAGACTTTCAGAAATGAAAAGAAGTTATTGCCTGACTTCAAAGTTTCAAAAGACAGGCTGACTCTCTTGTTAAGGGCCAATGCAGTTGGTGACCTTAAAGTTAATGCTTATTTATCATTCAGAAAATCCTAGGGCCCTTATGAATTAGGCTAGATCTACTCTTCCTGTGTTCTGTAAGTGGGACAACAAAGCCTGGATGATAGCACATCTCCTTACAACATGGTTTACTGACTCTTTTAAGCCCACTGTTGGGAACTTTTGCTAGAAAAAAGGATTCCTTTAAATATATTACAACTCAATACACCTGGTCACCCACGAACACTGATGGAGATATACAATGAGATCTACACTGTTCTCATGCTTGCTAACATAACATCTATCCTGTAGGCCATGGGTCAAGGAATCATTCCAACTTTTAAGTCTTACTATCTAAGAAATATGTTAGTAACACTATAGCCGCCATAGATGGTGATTCCTCTAATAGATCTGGGCAAAGTCAACTGGAAAACTTTTTGGAAAGGATTCACCATTCCAGATGTTACTAAGAACATTCATGATGAACAGGATTTTGGAAGAATTTGATTCCAGCTTTCATGGATGACTTTGAGGGGCTGAGGACTTCCATGGAGGAAGTAACTGCAAATATGGTGGGAACAGTAAGAGAACTAGAATTAGAAGCGGAGGCTGAGGCTATGACTGAATTGCTGCAATCTCATAAAACTTGAGCAGATGAGAAGCTGCAAAGAAAGTGGTTTCTTGGGAAGGAATCAACTCCCAGTGAAACTGCTGTGAAGATTATTGAAATGACAACAATGGATTTAGGTTATTACATAAACCTAGTTGATAAAGCAGAAGCAGGGTTTGAGAGATTGACTTCAATTTTGAAAGAAGTTCTTCTGTGGGTAAAATGCCATCAAACACTACACAGAAATTGTTCATGAGAGAGTCAATTGATTCACCAAACCTTGCTGTTGTCTTAAGAAATTGATACAGTCACTCCAATCTTTAGTAACCACCACCATGATCAGTTGGCAGCCATCAACATCAAGGTAAGACAGTCCACCAGAAAAAAGATTATAACTTACAGAAGGCTCAGATGATGGCCAGCATTTTTAGCAATAAATACATTATATTAAAAATTAAGGCATGTACATTTTTTAGACATAATGCCGTTGCACACTTAATAGACTACGGTATAGTTTAAACATAATGTATATATGCACTGGCAAACCAAAAAAATCTTACAATTCAGTTAATTGCATTGGTTTAGAAACAGGCCTGCAAGATCTCTAAGGTATGCCTGTAGTGACTTCCTGGGTACAATATGGAAAGTGGAGAAGTAAGTAACTTTACAGTTGAGAAAGCTGACAAATATTAACTTGGGCGATGATAAACATTAATATTACAGTGATAATTCATGTTGACAGTATATACCCTCGATATAACGTAATGAAATGGCACTTTAAGAAATGCAGCCCAAAACCGCAAATTTGCTGGACGGACAAGGGAGATGGTCATCCCTTCTCTCAGGTGCTGGTCTGCCCAGTCCATACTGACGTACTGACCTTGCCTGGCCACCTCCAAGGAGTCCTAAGAGTTTTGGTCCAGCTTCTAGATGTCCAGGTTCAGACAAAAGCATACATGACATAAGACTTTCTCCACGGACTTGTGGTCAATACCCTGTGGAGTTAGGAAGCAGAAGTTGTGGGTGGTGAACAGCTGAGATCTGTGAGCTATGGACAAAGCTTTGGCTAGTTACTTAGAATATGTGTTTGGAATAAGGTTGGGCTTAGAAAGGCCTTGATGTGTCTGAATGTGGGACTCAGTGTTTGGGATGCTGGGTGAATAACATAAAGTAAAGTAAAGTCGCTCAGTCGTGTCCAACTCTTTGTGACCCCATGGACTGTAGCCTATCAGGCTCCTCTGTCCATGGGATTTTCCAGGCAAGAGTACTGGAGTGGGTGAATAGGAAACTACAAAGATATAAAATCGAGGCAGTGTGATTGTCAGAAAGTATCTCATAGTATTGAAGATGAGGTTTGTGAATATATGAAAGTTGTTAACCAGTGATGT
This sequence comes from Bubalus kerabau, assembly GCF_029407905.1. Taxonomy (NCBI): domain Eukaryota; kingdom Metazoa; phylum Chordata; class Mammalia; order Artiodactyla; family Bovidae; genus Bubalus; species Bubalus kerabau. The sequence continues at coordinate 16,997,132 of NC_073638.1, read as the reverse complement.
TTATCTTTGACCAAACTGATAAAACTGCACTTTCTTGGAGCATCAGTGTATTTCAGATTTGGAGGGGCAAAAATAAATCCTTTAAAAAAAGAAAAATAACAGCAATTTACCTCTGTGGTTTTCCTCCTTTAAACCCAGATTAATCATGATAAAAACATCAGACAAATACTTAATAAGGGCTATACCAGAAAATAACCAGTATTGCTCAAAACTCTCAAGATCAAAAACAAGGAAAGTCTGAGGAGCTGTCCCAGTCAAGAGATGCCTATGGAGTTATGATTATTAAATACAATGTGGTATCAAGGATTAGATCCTAGGACAGAAAAAGGACATTAAGTTAAAACTAGGGAAATCTGAATAAGCAGAGATTTTAGTTAACAGGGATCAGTATCTGTCCATTAGATGTGACAAATGTAGCATATTAATATAAGATTTTAAAAAATTAGAGTATAATTGCTTCACAATGTTGTTTTAGTTTGTTTTATACAACAAAGTGAATCAGCTATGTATATACATATATCCCCTCCCCCTTGAGCCTTCCTCCCACCCCCCATCCACCCCTCTAGTCATCACTAAGCACCAAACTGAGCTCCCTGTGCTATACAGCAGCTTCCCCCAGCTATCTGTTTATACATGCCAGTGTGTGTATGTCAGTGCTACTCCTCCCAATTTGTTCCACCCTCCCCTGTTTCCACATGTCCATTCTCTACATCTGCGTCTCTATTCCTCCCTTGCAAATAGGTTCATCTGTACCCTTTTTATCTAGATTTCACACATATATGTTAGTATATGATATTATATGATATTTGTTTTTCCTTTTCTGACTTACTTTACTCTGTATGACAGACTCTAGGTCCACTCACCTCACTACAAATGGCCCAGTTTTGTTCCTTTTTGTGGCTGAGTAATCGCTCAGCTGGTAAAGAATCTGCCTGCCAATGAAGGAGACGCAAGAGATGTGGGTTAGATCCCTAGGTCAGGAAGATCCTCTGGAGAAGGAAATGGCAACCTGCTCCAGTATTCTTGCCTGGAAAATTCCATGGGCAAAGGAGTGTGGTGGGCTACAGTCCAAGGGGTCACAAAGAGTTGGACACAACTGAACACACATGCCTACACACACACACACACACACACACACAATTAACAACAGAGGAAACTGGGCACTAGTATAAGGAAACTCCATAGTATCTTTGTAATGCTTCTGTGAATCTAAAGCTATTTTTAAAAATTATTACAATATGTTAGTGCCTACTATGCTCTAAACACAGAGTTAGGCACTAAGGATACAGGGTGAACAAGAGGTTATGAATTCCATCTTCCAGGCCCAACAGTCTTAAGGAAGAGAGAAGAGAAGCTGGTGTATCAGTACAAAAACAAATAGGTACTTAACCACAATATTACAAGTGAAAATGGGTGCTGGGACAGTGAATGTAAGAGATGCTTACCTTAGATGTAGGGTTCGGGGGGTTCCCCCAAATAGCACATGCAAAATCCTAGAAGCAAGAATATATTATACACAAGATATGGAAGGGAAAACATTCAATATGATCTAGTGTAGTGCTCAATGAGAAGAACAGGCAAAAACTGAGATGGCAAAATATGGATGGTCAAGAAAGGATCAGGTCATTGAAAGCTTTATGTGATATGATATTAAAGACCTTTGAAACTTATCCCATGAGCAGTGAAGAACTACTGAAAATTATAGACTGGGATGTGACATGATCAGAGTTGTAGTCTTAAAAATGTAATCTCACTGTAGTATGGAGAATAAATTAGACTGTGGTGAAATATAAGTAGGTACATAGTTTTTAAGGTTGTTACAATTATCTAGGCAAACATAATAATGGCAGGATAAGGCAAAAGACAGAGACAAATTGTGATGGATCTGAGAGATATTTAGAAGGTAAAATCAATAGGACTTTTGTTAATTGACTGATTGAGGGTGTTAGTGAAGGAAAAGAAGGAGTCAAACATTATGCCCATGTTTATGGCTAGCAACTAGGTAGTGGAATTTTCCAGTAAGACATGGAATTTTGGAAATGCAGATTTGGGGGTCTGAGTGTATCTGGGGATCTTAGGTTCATTTTGAATTTTCAGGCTCAAGAGGGATTGTAGATATACAGGTTTCTGAAGGTCAGGAGAGAAATCTTAGTTGTATACAAAGATTTGGGTTTCCTCAGCATATAAATGGTAATTAAAACTACAGCCCAGAGGAAATGATAAACAGCATATGCAACATTTGTTGTTCCTAACTATACTTTTTGCCATCAGGATAATATTAAATTAGGATTGTCATAAGGCAATAAAGTAATGGAGTACATTTCAGAAAGATTTTTATAAAAATTTCTAAAAATTATACTTAATGGTTTAATTTTAGCTAGGAAACTGGTTTACCTAAAAGAATAAACTCATTCATAATGATGTGGGATAAATGAAGTATCATAATACTTCAGCATCATGACCTGTACATAGTGGTTCCTCAGTCTTTCCATTAAAACAAAACAAAAACTTCTTGAATATTTGTGTGCCAGTACTGTTCTGGGTAATGTGCATGTGTGCTAAATTGTGTTGCTTCAGTTGTGTCCTACTCTTTGTGACCCAATGGACTGTAATCCACCAGGTTCCTCTGTCCAATGACATTCCCGGGCAAGAATACTGGAGTGGGTTGCCATGCCCTCCTCCAAGGATCGAACCTGAATCTCCTGCGGGTGCTGAACTGCAGGTGGATTCTTTACCACTGAGCCACAGGCGAAGCCCTTTCAGGGTAGGGCAACTTAGTTTAATACTACAAAGGATCCTTACTATTTAAAGGACATTTGTCAAATACGACAGAGAATATGTATGCTGGTTAAGAGCACAAGTTTTGGAGACAGAATTCATGTCTGAGTTTCACCAATAGCCAAATGGCTTTAGACAAGTTACTTAATCCCTCTAGGGTTCAGTTAGATGGAGAGAGAAATCACAAGTACCTTTAGAAGGACTGCTCTAAGAAGTGAATCAACCAAAGCATAGCATAGTTAAATGTAATATGCAATCAATGAGTTGCTACTCATTTCTAGTATTTTTATTAATGTCTTATCATTCTTATTATATCCTCCCCTACAGTAAAAGCTCATTTTGTCAAGAATCACTTAAGAGACTGTTTAGATAAATTCTGGCAGGTTGTGACCTGAACTGGCACACCAAAGACTGTGATAAAGAGAAGCAAACAGAAGTGAAAAATAATTCAAAGGTAGAATCAAACTGACTTGCTGGTTGTGTAGGACAAGTGATGGGAAGGAAGATAGTAATTAGTCCTAATTATTTGTTCTCCAAACAGGAAACAAAAATAGCAATTAATTCTAATTATCTGCCCCTAAAGAGGAAACACCAAAAACGGCTTTGGATGGTAGAAGAAAGCATTTTGCAAATGGTATTTAAGTCCCTGCTCACTGGGTGCTCATTAAATAACTTCTCTAAATGTTTTCTATAGAAAGCAAAAAGAATTACTTTATTTTTTAAATCTAGCTTTGTTTTAAAGAGGCACACCTGTTAATATATTAATTACTGTTAACTAGAAAATTACATAAAAGACAGGAACAAATCATAATTGGTATGCAATGTATGATACCCTGAGACACTACTGGTGAGAAATGTCCTTTGAATTGTTTTTCCATAAGTGGTGCTGAGTTAATCTACTCCTTTGTAGCCAAAACAGCATTTCTGAAAGTGGCTGGCCATGGCCTAAGCTCAGGGAAAATTTGAATTTACTTTTTGTTTGCACAGCACTCTAACAAAATAGTAGCCTTGATAGACTTCTCAAGTATTTTATACACCAGCCTGCTGACTTTAACTTGATGAAGCTTCAGTTCAGTTCAGTTGCTCAGTCATTTCCAATTCTTTGCAACCCCACGAACCACAGCACACCAGGCCTCCCTGTCCATTACCAACTCCTGGAGTCCACCCAAACCCATGTCCATCGAGTCAGTGATGCCATTCAGCCATCTCATCCTCTGTCGTCCCCTTCTCCTCCTGCCCTCAATCTTTCCCAGCACCAGGGTCTTTTCAAATGAGTCAGCTTTTCGCATCAGGTGGCCAAAGTATTGGAGTTTCAGCTTCAACATCAGTCCTTCCAATGAACACCCAGGACTGATCTTCTTTAGGATGGACTGGTTGGATCTCCTTGCAGTCCAAGGGACTCTCAAGAGTCTCCTCCAACACCACAGTTCAAAAGCATCAATTCTTCAGTGCTCAGCTTTCTTTATAGTCCAACTCTCACATCCATACATGACTACTGGGAAAAACCATAGCCTTGACTAGACAGACCTTTGTTGATAAAGTAATGTCTCTGCTTTTGAATATGCTGTCTAGGTTGCTCATAACTTTCCTTCCAAGGAGTAAGTGTCTTTTCATTTCATGGCTGCAATCATCATCTGCAGTATGATGAAACATAAAACATATTCTCTGACACAAACATTTTTATTCAGTTAAACCAGGTTGTTGTTTAGTTGCTAAGTCATGTCTGACTCTTTGAGACCCCATGGACTGTAGCTCACCAGGCTCTTCTGTCCATGGGATTCTCTACGTAAGAATACTGAAGTGGGTTGCCATTTCCTTCTCCAGGTAAATCAGGTTAGTTAAGTCTATAATATGTTATAGGGTGATCACATATGACTAACTCACGTCCTTCTTAGCCTTAAAAACAGCCTCCCAACTCTATACTGCACAGTCTCTCTGAGCTCTGGTTCCCTTCCCCTATCATAGTCACCATAGTCATTCCAGTCACATTCTCACCTATACACAGGGTTCAAGACTACTTCCTTATACTACAAAGATCACTCTGACCATAAACATCTCAGGAATGATAAACATTTACCTATACATAGACTAAGTGAGTATATAAATGTTTGGCTGAAGGCAGAGCATGGTCTAATCCAAGCTCTATTTTCTTATCTTTGTTTGATATGATTTAATGTGATGCTACTTCTTGAAAGGTCTGCTTTTGGCTTCCATGTTTCCATGTTCTCCTGATTTTCTGTTTATCTCATACTCTTCCTCTGCCTGCCCTTTAAGCATAGATGTTCCCCAATGTTTCTATTCCTCTATACCTTTCCTAAGTGACCTTGTGTGGCCTCAAACAAATTCAATAAATGATTTATCCAAGGACAGACAGCCAATTGGTAGGAAGAGACCTCAGTTCTTAATTCTAGTCAATAAATATCATTGTGCACTCATTACATTCACTAGAGACTCAAAATAAGTAAAAGAGTCTTTGCCCACACTGCCCTTTCTGAAGTCAATATAGAAGCTCTGAGCTTTTTCACTCTCTTCTTTCACTTTCATCAAGAGACTCTAGTTCCTCTTTGCTTTCTGCCACTAGGGTGGTGTCAACTGCATGTCAGAAGTTATTGATATTTCTCCCAGCAATCTTGACTCCAGCTTGAGCTTCATCCAGCCTGGCATTTCGCATGATGTACTTTGCATAGAAGTTAAATAAGCAGAGTGTTATATAGCCCTGACGTACTCCTTTGCCAATCTGGAATCAGTCTGTTGTTTTATGTCGAGTTCTAACTGTTGCTTCTTGACCTGCATACAGATTTCTCAGGAGGCAGGTAAGGTCATCTAGTAGTCCCATCTTTTGAAGAATTTTCCAGTTTGTTGTGATCCACACAGTCAAAGGCTTTGGTGTAAACAATAAAGCAGAAGTAGATGTTTTTCTGGAATTCTCTTGCTTTCTCTATCACCCAGAGGATGTGTGGTAGTTTGAACATTCTTTGGCATTGCCTTTCTTTGGGACTGGAATGAAAACTGACCTTTTCCAGTCCTGTGGCCACTGCTGACTTTTCCAAATTTGCTGGCATATTGAGTGCAGTACTTTCACAGCATCGTCTTTTAGGATTTGAAATAGCTCAGCTGGAATTCCATCACCTCTACTAGTTTTGTTTGTAGTGATGCTTCCTAAGGCCCACTTGACTTAGCATTCCAGGATGTCTGGCTCCAGGTGAGTGATAACACCATTGTGGTTATCTGGGTCATTAAGATATTTTTATATAGTTCTTCTGTGTATTATTGCCATCTAAATATGTTTATAGACTTCCATCTAAACACAACAAATAAAACACATGTAATCCAACATATAATCCAACTAACACCAACCTAGACAGCATATTAAAAAGCAGAGACGTTACTTTGCCAACAAAGGTTCATCTAGTCAAACTATGGTTTTTCCAGTGGTCATGTATGGATATGAGAGTTGGACTATAAAGCAAGCTGAGCACTGAAGAATTGATGTTTTTGAACTGTGGTGCTGGAGAAGACTCTTGAGAGTCCCTTGGACTGCAAGGAGGTCAGACCAGTCAGTCCTAAAGGAAATCAGTCCTGAATATTCATTGGAAGGGCTGATGTTGAAGCTGAAACTCCAATACTTTGGCCACCTGATGCAAAGAACTGACTCATTGGAAAAGACCCTGATGCTGGGAAAGGCAGAAGGCAGGAGAAGGGGACAACAGAGGATGAGAGGGTTGGATGGCATCATTGACTCGATGGACATGAGTTTGAGTAAGCTTCCCAAGTTGATGATGGACAGGGAAGCATTGTGTGTTGCAGTCCATGGGGTCTCAAGGAGTCGGACACAACTGAGCGACTGAACTGAATTCAACTAACATAAAGAAATCAAAAAGCATAAATCCATAAGGCTAAGGGCAACAGGAGTGCACATGAGATGTCAGCAGAATCTGGAAGCTGAAAGATAAGCAAATGGCAATTTACTTCACCTATCTGACTAAACCTACAGTGAGAGAAATAAACCCAAAGGCAATATAATTCAGAGTACAGAATCTCAGTCATGTTCAGGAGTTAGGGATGCCAAACTCCTCTAAAAATGGGAATGCAGAATGAATCAACACAACTTGATTCAAAGTTTTCATAAGAATAAGTTAGGGCCTAGATCTCCTCCCTACCTAAAGAGAATAGGCATAACCCCTCTCCATTCCTTCAGAAGAGGTGAGATTAACTTTTGAAGGGGATGAGTTAAATAGGTTCTGAACTTCTAGAAACAGGAAATGAGGCTGAGCTCTATACTGAATACTAGGAAGTTAAACAAAAGTCTACATGATAAATGTGAGATTTATCCAGCCTTCTTCTCCCATTCAGCTCCCAGAACAGTGGCAGACAGATTACTAGTCCTCAGATTTACCCTTCAGAAAACCATCCAAAGCAAGATACATGTGAAACTCTCTTAGGTGAAAACAGAGATAATGGGAGAAGTGAGGAAAGAGAAAAGAATGAATATAAGGGAAAGATGTTACGTATGAAATTTAAATCTTCACTTCTATAGTAGAAAATCAGGAGATATGATATTTTTAAATATTGAGAAATAGCAATATTAGTATATTATTTAAAAGTAAAGTGGAATACTCCAGAAGAATAAGCTAAAAGAATTAAAGTGAGTATACCTGAGAAACACATGTGGAATGGAAAAGGACTGGGCAACAGGTCTATTTTACATTATAATACTGTATAATTATATGACATTTTACATGATATATATTACTTTGATTAAAGACAAAAACCTTTTTTTAAAAAAGGTGACATACATAGGGTGGTGTTTCCAGCCTCCTGAGGTCCAATGGCCTTAAACTCTGTGAACCCACACTTTAAAAAAACAAAAAAGAAGAAACTAAGGTTCAAGGAACTAGTCAGTTGCTTACATCAAGTAGATAGATTCAAAAAGCCCAAGTTACTTTAGAATAGTATGCCACCAGACCACACGCTGTAGGTTGTTTGTTGAATTTGACACAAATTAAAATGTATTGAAAATATTTAATGGGAAAGTGGAAGAGTTTGAGCTGACAAATGTTGACACAGTTCAAGTCATTTGATATAATAACTAGGAATCCTCCCCTTGGGGCCAAAAATAATAACAGAATAGATAAGACATTTCTGAAGATTGCTTTGGAAATGGCAAGAACAGCAGTATATTCTTTAAACACATCTTCAACTAGAGAACATATTTAAAACAAAGTTGCAGAGTGGGAAATCAAGATAGATATTACTGCAGGATTATAATATGACCTACTAGCATCATATAAATGTCTTACAAAGAAATCAGTGGACACTGAAGTATTCTTCATATGGTTTTCTTTTTAAAAACCTCCCCCAAAAGGTAGCTTAAAACCTAATTAAAATAAACACACAATCTGTTTATTTAAAAAGGTGCTACAAACTATAAATTTTATTTCTAGGAAAGCAGAAACAATATTTTGAGTATGTGTTTTAGAGATATACACTGAAATATTTACAAATGGTATGGTATGATGTCTGAGATTTGCTTCAAAATAAAATTGGGTGGACAGACAGTAGGGGCTAAAAATCGAACAGCATTGATCATGAATTAATACTTGCTGAATACTAGGATCCATTATGTTATTCTGTTGACTTTTGTACAAATGGAAAAGTCGTCAAAAATAAATGTGCCATCCACAAACTGAGAATCACTGTAAGTATACAGGCACATTTTATAGTCAAATAAAGTTAAAATGATTATTTTAATTTGTTCATAACATAAATCTACTACTATTCTTTAACAGCTTTGGGAGACTACTAGAACAATGACATAAATCTACTACTATTCTTTATTTGTTCATAACATAAATCTACTACTATTCTTTAACAGCTTTGGGAGACTACTAGAACAATGAAACAGAATTTGGTGTTTAACTCACAACATTTCCATGACCGACCTAATTATCTTAAGTTCTCTTTAAATCTACTCTAGAGTCCCCACTATGCTGTTACGTATCATCATTTTTTAGTAATTACTTACAGAGTCTTTTTTCTTAATAGTAAAAATGTAGTAGTATATATTCAATGATATCTTAGACTTGGTGAAATATGTTGATGGGTTGAGGAGAAAAAGGTGGCAATTAAAACATGACACACTTGTTTTCTAATTTTTCTAATGTGTTCTAATTTCATAAATGTTAAGATGAAGAAAACAATTTGACTCTTAGAATTGATGAAACATATATTTTTCCCCCAAAGCATTCTTTCTCACCCCAACCTTTCATCCCTACACTAAATCAATCTTGAGAGTCAGGAATTCAAAGAATATCTGCCTTTATCAAAGTTTGACAGTGGCATCCCTACCTTCTCCTACTTGTCCTCATATCACTAATTTGAAAATACCAGTTTTGCTTGCCTCTCCTACCAAATGCCAAGCAAGGTGCCTTGTTAAAGAAATATTCAGAAAATGAATAAATATTTCCTCTTGAGCCTCTCAGAGTACTTTGTACTCAGTAGGTCCCAGTGACTGACTAAGATGCCAATGTAAGCATGGACTTGTTTGCTTCGTACCAGTCAGGGTTTTTTATTATGACAAGGAATGGAAACTAGCTCTGCCTATTTAAGCAGAAAATGAATTTGAAGGTAATCTACAGAATCTCCAGGAGGGCTGGAGAACTGGGTTTAGAGGTTGCTGCTGCTGCTGCTGCTGCTAAGTCACTTCAGTCGTGTCCAGTGAAACGTAGACAAAAATAATGCTTAAAATGGCAACGTAGACCCAGTCTAATAAAGACACCTTTACTTCCATTATCAGGTCCAGAATCAATAGCTGGCTCCACTGACCCCTCCCCAGGACTGATCAAGAGTGTTGCCAAAAAATATGTGCCGCTGGGGCAGAGTCTGGGTCCATGTCTCTGATGAGTCCACGTCTTATCTCACGCAAGGATACCTGGGAGAGAAAGCATCTGGCACTTTTAGCTGCTATAGTGAGAAGTGGCCTCTGTCTCATAATGTGAGACAGGCCCCTCAACACAGGAAAGGGGTTCAGACAGCAGTGTTCAAGAGTAAAGACGGGTGTCCACTCTATATAAACAAATACCTTTGAAAGCCAAAACACACTGCAGACAGAGTACACATAGAATACACTGAGTGAATACATGTCTGCCTTTCATCTTTGTCTACTTTGTGCCATTTTATTTTAGAACCTGAACATGATCCTTTGTGGCTACTCTGTGGCTAGTCAAAGAACATATTATTTTATCTAAGAATTTCAAGTCTGATCTTAACTAGGTGAACGAACCCACTGGTGATCACAAAGTAGAAGCATTTAAGTGATGATTGGTTAATTATCTAAAGAATAATCTTTAAGTAGAAAAGAATGAGGAGAGATATTCATTATTAATCAAGGAAAGGATGTACAATAGTTATGTGCCACATAAATGTTACTAAGTTAATTAGATGTTGGCAGGTTCATAATAAATGCCTAAGAACTCAATGTAAAATGCATAATCAGATTTAGGAGGTGCTTTTAAGGTCATATGAGCCAACATCCTACCCAGGCTCACAAGAGTCAGGCATTCCCTTACTACATTTCCTGATAGATGGCCCAAAATGCATCACTTTCAGTACAGTGAGTTAATAGTGTCTGTTTTTGATCTTTTTAATATGGACTCTATGAATGCAACCAAAGAAAGCATTAATTTCTTCTGTACTGTTGGTTAATACTCAAGTGAACTAACTTTTACAACTCAAACTGTTGTTAAAGAAGGACTTCCACTCCCTGACCTTAGCAACTAATCTTAGAAACTAAATGAAACCAACTCTTTCTGCACATAATTTTAGTTTCAGCTCTTGCTCTCGGCTAAGGGATATTAAGTGTAACCCTGATTGTCATTCAAATTCACTAGTTCTTGGAGCTTTGCATTATCAACAAACCTGATATATGTATAGTCTATCTCTGTGTGTATGTGCTCAATCACTCAGTTGCGTCTGGCTCTTGGCAACCCTCTGGACTGTAGCCTGCCAGGCTCCTCTGTCCATGGGATTTTCCCAGCAAGAATACTGGGGTGGGTTGCCAATTCCTCCTCCAGAGGATCTTCCTAACCTAGGGATCAAGCCTACGTCTTTCCAGCATCTCCTACATTGGTAGGGGAGTTCTTCACCATTGAGCCACCTGGGAAGCCCAAGTATATCTGAGGCATTGATAAAACTGTAGAAATGTCAGGGTCAAGGGAAGAGATCTGAAGCAGGCCAACAGAAACAAGCTTCTATGTGGCTTTCACACTTAGAAACATTCTTTGGTTCCAGCTGATGAATCCAGCTATTAGATCTCATCCCAGATGTCATTTTTTCATTTCATCTACAAAGATTACTCAAGAGTCTAGTTGACAGATGTATTCCAGAAGGTTGGTACAGATGTAAAAATTTGATGAGTCTGGCTCTATTTTAAATATTCTATGTTATCTACAATTTAAAGGAATAATAGAAGAAATATTTGATACAAAACATCAAAAACTATAATCCAATCTTTCTGTTTTATGTCTTGATTTTCATGTACTAGTTCACATATTGGGCTACATACAGATCATACATGAGACAGAATATGAAAACCAAATTTCTATGCCAGATATTTTAATGTAAGCTTTCAAAGTTTTAAGTTATGTATTTAGGTGGTCCTATGAAGGGTGAATATATATTTACAACTGTTATGATTAATGATGTGCATAATATATATTAATTAAATTAGCTTTGATAAGTGTTTACCATTTTAAAGAATATATGATAAAACTTCTCAATTAAAAACAACTGTTTTAAGATTTTTGCTAATCTAAATGGATTCTAAGACCAAAGAAAATTTGAAATTAAAATATAACTGTTCTACCAGAATATAGAGTCTTCAGAAAATTTGGCTTTCAAATACTGAAGGGTACAGCATCTTGATTCTTCTTCTGAAGCAAAAGGAAGAAATATACTTGTATAGTTAATTCATGCCAGAGACTGATTCACACTTAAAATATTTATAATGCCAAACTGTAATGTAAAAAACAAAAAATAGGGAACAGAGTTTATGTTATCATTGATGACATTTGCTAAACCAAAAAGCAGCCGTGGTATAAATAAGTTATTAGTTTCATCATGAATGAAAGCTTCTAAACATATGGTAGCTTTATTTATACAAGGGAAAAAGGACTGAGAGTCATATCAGCTGAAATAAGACCTTATACCACACATTCTAATCAACAAAGTCCCAATCCCAATAATTAAAATGGAAACTACATTTAAAAGTTATGTAAAGACTTTTGAATCTGTAGTCATTAGCTTGTTTGAAACTGATTTTAAGGGGGCTTAATGAGCTCTCCTTGGAGAAGACAATGGCAACCCACTCCAGTACTCTTGCCTGGAAAATCCCATGGATGGAGAGGCCTGGTAGGCTGCAGTCCATGAGGTCACTAAGAGTCGGACATGACTGAGCACTTCACTTTCACTTTTCACTTTCATGCATTGGAGAAGGAAATGGCAACCCACTCCAGTGTTCTTGCCTGGAGAATCCCAGGGATGAGGGAGCCTGGTGGGCTGCCGTCTATGTGGTAGCACAGAGTCGAACACTACTGAAGCAACTTAGCAGCAGCAGCAGCAATGAGCTCTCCTTAAACATTTACCACAATCATCTGATTTATATTAAAAAAAAGCAAAAGATCAAACATAGCAAATTCTGAATTATTCTGGTGGCATCAAAAACATTACAGATTGTACACAGACAATATAGAAATTGTCTAATTACTTTGAGATTGAAGTTATTTATCCCTTAGAACACAGTTAATGTTTATTTTATAGACAAAGATGATTGGAGTTGACACAATATTCTCTTTTGAAATGTGTATATCTTTCATTTTTCAGCACAGAAACTGATGTTAAATAAGACTTGCTCATGGTCAGCATAAATGAACTGGAGGGCTAAAAGTTCCTGGGATGCAAAAACATACTGTCTTCAGAGTCTCTAAATTCAGACTATTTACTGAAGACTTAGAATGTGAACTGAGCACACAATTTCAGTTAAAGCTCTTTATGGGTGACAGTTCGCATAAGCTGTCTTTAGAGATCACTGAAGTAAGGCTTTCTTTAGTAAGTCATATCACTTTAATAAGTGAAACGCTGCTGAAAACAGAAACTGTAGTCTAATTGCTTTGAGATTTTGGCAACTTCAAGATGTCTTTGATCACTCTTTTTCTCATGTACTATCAGAATTATAAGGCAGGATATGTTTGCCAGACACTACAAAGAAGAACAATATAAATACTTGAAATAGAGTGTTTTCTGTTCTATTTTTAAGGAATAATCATTTGATAAGGAAAAACCTGAATTGACTGCTTCACTACGCATTTTAGCATAGAGTAATTCTGTGATTTAAAAAACTTACTGTAATTTAAAGTTTATATTTTATATACTTATTTACTGTAATATAAAGTAGAAATTTAACCATACATATGGATACTCAGGGCTTCACTGGTAGCTCAGCTAGTAAAGAATCCACCTGCAATGCAGGAGACCCGGTTCGATTCCTGGGTCAGGAAGATCCCCTGAAGGAAGGGGTAGGCTATCTACTCTAGCATTCTTGGGCCCGGTGGCTCAGACGGTAAAGAATCTGCTTGTAATGGGGGAGACCTGGGTTCAATCCCTGGCTTGGGAAGATCCCCTGGAGAAGGGCATGGCAACCCACTCCAGCATTTTTGCCTGGAGAATCCCCATGGACAGAGGAGCCTGGCAGGCTGCAGTCCATGGTGTCCCAAATAGTTGGACACGACTGAACTACCAAGCATAGCACAGCACTGCATGGATATTCAATTATATGAAGCTTTTCTGAAGATGGTCCCTAGAGATAACTATATCTGTTAACAGACATGAAATCTAGGATGGCACTCTACCATCATTTGCTTGAGACTGGCAAACAGGAATCTTCAGAAAAAGGAGATTTTCTGTTCTCTATTTGGACCATAGTAGTTTGATCTTCAACTTCCCTGGAAAATTCCTATAATGATCAATAGTGAAAGTACCCACTGGGTCTTCAAAGACATAAATATAAGTGGTGTGTTTTTGGAATTAATTACATTTGAAATATTCTGAGTAGGTATTTTCTAGTACTATAAGCATATGGGCATTTTCATATAGTTCTATTTCTGTAAAATCTACATTTTTTTCCATTATCAGAATCTGCTTCCTTAAAGATAGCTGGACTAAATCAGAAAATGATTGCAATTTAGTATCTTTTCCTATCTGAAGCAACAGACTTGCTAAAGCCAAAACATCTGCTTATCTTATTTCAGGAATTTGGGCAAAAGCAACCAAATATTGATCAGCATCACAAATATCAAATTTAAATATCATCTTTTACATAAAAATAACAAAACTTTAAAATGCTATATACCAGATTTGTTTGATGATGATTTTTTTTACCTGAGGAAACCAGGAAGGTAGCAGAACTGTGAAGAAGCCCTTTAAGTATTAGTCAAAAGGCAAACGAACTATTTTTTTAATGCAGTGAGATGCATTCACCCAAGTACCATTTACCAATCCTTGGACTTGTCCCTTTTCAGCTCCCTTTTCCATTCCCATCACCAGCTATTTAATGTCCTTTAGCATTCCCTTTTCATTTTCCTCATTCTCAGCAGGCTTCTTTGTCCTCTGACTGAGGCCGTCAACCTCTAGCTCCACTCCATTAGGTATAAAGGTATGAATTTCTTTATTCCTTACCTCCCAGGGTAAGATCTCGCTCATTCAAGGTCAGACCTGTCAAAACTGCTCATCATTTTTGACTAGAGCCACTAAGCAGAATTCAGTGGCTTTCCCAGGCTCCTCGAGTGGACTCTGGAAGTCTCATATCTTATGATACAGAGCTCTTCCTCTACCCCCACTTCCCTTACTCATCTTTGTATCTTTTGGCACCTCTCACTAAATCTAGCAAGCAGAGATGTGTTGAAGGATTCACTTTTTAAAAGTATTTAAAAATTTTTTTTAAATTGGAAAATAATTGCTTTACAATGTTGTATTAGTTTCTGCTGTACAACAAGGTGAATCAGAATGTGTATGCATCTCACTTTTAAGCATGAGTTATTTTCAATAGCTTGAACCAGAATTGGACTTGTCCCAGATTGTCTATAGAAAAGCATATGATTTCTGCTCCACTTTCATTTTTCAAAACACAGTGACCCCAAAAAGAGGACCGAAACATTTCCAGTGACTATAGAGTTGCCAGATAAAATACAGGCAGCTCAGTCAAAACTGAATTTCAGATGAACAACAAATAAAACATTTTTTAGTATAAGTATACCTCAAATTGTGCATGGGATATACTTGTACTAAAAACAATTATTCATTGTTTATCTGAAATTCAAATTTAACTCATGAGCAGCTTATATTTTTATTTGCCAAATCTGACAGCTTTACCAGTGACTCTAAAAATTCTCACAGGACTCAAAGAATGCTTCTTTAGAGCACCTGGAGGCTTGTATCTGAGCTCTGCAAACTTCTCAACTGGCCATATTTTATGTCTGTTAATGATACTGGGTTACTTTCTGAGCAAGTCAGTAACATACTTTAGGAAATGCTGTTTCTTATGCAAAATTTTTACTTATTTTGTTAATTTCATAGAATTCCCTTCTAATACCATCTATCAATAATTTCAGCACAGAGAATACTGTAATGTTGCCCCAGATTTCTTGAAAAGCTGATATTCAGAGTCATTATCAATACTATTTCTGAATGAAGTCCTTGCATTTATGTATTAATAATGAAAATTTTTTTGAAATTTTAATTTTGAAAACACAATATGAGAAATATATGTCTTTCATTCGGGGATTCCTTTTCTTCATCAAGCACAGTGAGACATACTGTCCTCACTAACAGGCTGGGGAGAAGCAGCCTGGGAGGTGGAGGTGGAGCCTGTGATGTAACTGCAGTGGGTCTTTGCTAGAAAAGTCTTCTCTAAATGATAAATATCTGTACACCGAATTGTTCAGCTTCAATGTGTATGGTCTTACAAGAGAAGAGACTTGTCTCTTTCAGCATAATGTAAATCTTAGAGGCTTGAAATCTTGGTCAACAGAGGAATTCCTCACAAGTTGTTTAGAGACATACTAAGAGTCCCACTAAGGGAGGAAAAAGCAGGTTTCTTCAGCAAAGGAGTAACCACTGTAGTGCATTAATGGTGTGTGTGTTATAGTGGAAGTTATAACCCAAAGTGTGAGGAAAGATGCCCTACAGCTTGTTCCAATCCTGAAAGTTTCCTACATTACTGTGTTGTTTCCTTATTCTTGACAGTGATTATGGAAAAGACCTTCATTTCTTATTCCCATGGAAGAATTTAGGAGAGAGAACTGCCTCCCAGTTGTAGAGGGATACAAATTTTGCCTTTCTCAAAATTTGAACTAGATCTCAGATTCAACTTCTAGGAAGAGAATGACTAATTCTGTGTAACTACTTGGTGTCTTGAGATGATAATGAATTAAGACGTTTATTCCAACATAAGCATATTACCTGCTTTCCACCATATTGGAAGCTCCGGTTTGTCAAGCTCCAGGCTCAACACGCACACTGCAGAGATGCAGAACAACGCTTGGATATCTGCCCAAGACTGGTCTCTCCGAACGACAAACTCAAATTTACGGTACCAATCTAAAGCTCACCGTGGGGTTGGCAGTATCTTTTTCCTAGTTGGTATAGGAAAGGGATGAGATCTGGCAAACTGAGGCACGGGGCTTCTACCTGCCTGTGCAGAGCATAAAGGCTGACAAACATATTCATTAAACTTGATCTGAAGCAACCGAGCCTACGAGGTCGTTCCTGAAATATTTATAAGGTGTGTTACCGGACTCGCCACTTACAGGTGGGGAGGAAACACGGTGAATAGAAGCACCCACACTTGAGGGGCGCGGGAGGGGGGGGGGGGCGGCGAAAGGCACTCACAATCGCACAGCTCACCACCACACTTAACTGTTTTGCTTTTAATAGCTCTGTCAGCCGTCGCTCCCCAGTCGCCTGTTCAATTCTACCTGCCTAGGAAAGAGATGTTCTCATAAGTGAATGGTTTCCTGGTAGTAGGAGGCACCGAGCGTCAGCTCCTAAGACAGGTCCCCGGGTTCCGGGCGCTGATGATCCTCCAGCTCTGCGGCCCGCCAACCCGAAGTCCTGCACTGCCCCTGGGGCCTCAGGCCGTGGGGCAAGGGGCCCCGAGACCCCGACGGGCCACTCGCCCTGCCCGGCCGCCCTTGTCTCCGCTCCTATTTTGGTCTCTGCCGACCATGCCTCCTCAAAAGCCTTCGGCGTTCGGTCAATAGGTGATTAGCGCCCCAGCCAAGATGTAAACAGCTTCTCCTGCCTACCTGCATCCCCCGGGTGCTAACTTGGGGTGGCAAGATGAGGGGACAGATGACGGTCCTCAATGACCACGAAGCCCCTGCACCGAGGTAGTATGCACTTTTCATTCCAACACCCTCCTCCCACACCCGCAACATTCCTGCTGCGCCCCACATGCTGCACAGCTCGCGCGATGCCTCGCGTCCTCGCCGCCACCTCGCTCCTCTTCAAGGGCATTCGCGCCTCTCCTCTCCGCTCCCGGTGGGTCGCCCCAGGACGCCGCTACTCACGTGAACTCTGCGGCCGCAGAAGCTCAGCAGGTCCCGGCGTGCGGCAGTCGGATCTCCATCTCTGCTCTCCCAAGCGCTCCGGCTGCGCGCTCCGCCCGGCGCTGGACGAGGTCGGTCCCAGCGCGGAGCCTGGATCAGGGCTGCCTCACTAGCTGCGGACGCGGGCGGGGCGGGGGCAGGGCCGGAATTTGGGTCGCTAGGAGCTGAGCAAGCTGGGATGGGCCCCAGGCGGCGGGCGGCGAGCAGGCAACCGAGAGCAGCCCCGGGTAGGGCGTGCGGAGGTTTCCCTGGAAGCACAACCCGGGAGGCCACTGAGCATGCCCAGTCGCGGGGGAGGGAGCGCGGGCGTCTGGAGGGGAAGGGTTAAATCTGCAGACCTGGCTGCTTGGGCAGAAAGCAAGGAGTACAGGCTGGAAGATGGTGAACCTCAGGAGGCTTGTCTATGGGGTTCCTAAAGAATCCTGGAATAAGAAGGCAAAATGTATTCCTCGCTCCCTTCTCAGAGAATTGTTCAGAGCGCCAAGTTTGTTTATTAGCTCAGTTTATTTTACCAGGTGAGATCTCTCCAATCCAGACATTCACCCCTCACCTGCTTTCCTGAGCCTGGGGTCCTCACCTACAGGGATGCCTCAGCAGTACCCTCCTTTCCCGATTACTAGACCAGTCCGGTCAAGTTAAAGAGCCAGCTCTTTGGTTTGTAATTGAGGTTGCGTCAATCCTCTCAGGTTACATATTTGCATTTTTATCAGGTTTCAGAAACAATACCTTAACCCTGGGGTTAATTATAATGGATGAATTATGAACAACAAGACCTGGGGCTGTTTGGGGGAACTTTACTTCACAGTGCAAGAGGACTTGGCTCTGAACTCACTTAATACACACACACACACACACACACTCACACACACATGGAGACCTGTGCCTTTATTTTGTATTGTGTTTCGCATTAAGGAAGAACGTTTTTCTCTCAAAACAGTTTCTTAAGTTAGAAGCAGGATAGAGTAGGGGAAAGACTATGACCTTGGAGGTAGGCCTTGATTTCGGTTTCATTTACTACTCGAGTAGTTTACCCAGCTATTCTTCCTCTCTGTTACCTCATCTATAAAATGGTGAATCCTGGACTTCCTCTCTGGACTGGCGTGAGGATTAAGTGAGACAATGATTGCAAAGCACCTGCTACATAGTAAATGTTCACTGAATAGAATTCCTGTAGGTTCCACCTCCACCATACAGTTTTTATGAAAGGTTAGGTTAGTGATAGTCCTTAAATGGTGAACAAATTGTGTTCCTTCCTCACATCATATAACCATTACCCTTTATCCTTCTAATTTTTTTTTATTGTTGTTAGAAGCATTATCCACTATTACCTTCCCTTTATACTCTTCAGCTTCTTCATACTTTTAAAATAAAACCTCTTGGGCAGCCATATATGAGTCCTCTTGGGAAGGAAAAGCTTTTTAGGAGAGATTCACTGTTGACAGGTTTATCCACATGACAAAAGAATTCCACTCCAAAGTCGATTTTTAAAGTAATTTAATATTCTTCTTTTACTATTATTCCATAAAGTATACTTGCATGGGAAGCAATTTACTTTCCACGGATACTGCATACATTTTAAAGTACCAATGCTCAAAAAACAAACTTTTCAATAGTTCCCAAACATTCCATGTGTTTTGTAATGCTTTGCCTTTATTTATGGTGTTCGAAACTTTCTGGAAGACTCTTCTCTTTCCATTCCACTTTACAAAGGCCTACCCATTCTTCAAATTCAAATGCCACCTTCTTTCAGAATGCTTCCCCTAACTCCAAGGTAGAGCTAATGCTCTGCTTCCAGAGCACCAATGCATTCTGATGGTACAGCACTTATCACAGTCTACTGCTATTGTTTAAGCAATGTAAAACAATTTACTGTGCAGGCATTGTTCTGAGGAAACAATTATGAACAAGACAGACATGGTCTTTGCCCTCATAGCGCTTAAAGATAGCTTGAAGAAGATAGGCAATAAACACCTACAAAGTAAATAATCTCCAAGGACACAAACCAAGCATTTTTGTCCTTGTGTTCATCAAATTAATCTATAGGCCTTGATTCCTTCTCTCAAAAATATCAGTAAAAATAATGATAGCCCTTGGTCAACCAAACTACATGGACTTGGATCCCTGCCAATTATTTTTATTCTTTTCATTTGACTTCTTCAGCTAGCTCCTCTAGGTAGGGACCTGCAATTCAAATGATGAATTGGAAGGGGTATGGAAAGCCCACAGAGTTTAATCCCCACACCAAATTATATCTTTTTTCTAACCTCAAAGAATGGCATTTCTCCAGTGGCCAGATTCAGCCTGGACTCGCATATCTCCTACATCTCAAACATCTCTTCCAGGATCATTTACCTCCTAAACCTTCACCTTCTTACCACCTTTGACCTCTGTTTATGATCCTAGTTATTCTCTGTATTAGTTGACTGTTTGCTTCTACCTACTGTCTGAATAACTTAACTTTTTCTCTCTGTTTCTCTTATAATCTGAATGTGAGACAGACTTGGCACCACTTAGAATCAACTTTTCCAAAGTATGTTTGTATACATGTATTCCATAGTATTTAGAGACAGCCTTGCCACGTATTAATGTTTAACTCGGGGCAGGATCTCATTCACCTTGTATTAAAGAATTTAACAGATAACTGATATGTGATAGATCCTGCATAAAAGATAGTGAAA
This sequence comes from Bubalus kerabau, assembly GCF_029407905.1. Classification (NCBI taxonomy): domain Eukaryota; kingdom Metazoa; phylum Chordata; class Mammalia; order Artiodactyla; family Bovidae; genus Bubalus; species Bubalus kerabau. The sequence goes on along the minus strand of NC_073638.1, from coordinate 16,977,016 downwards.
TAATGAATGAATATGTACAGGTTCTCAACTCTTCTCAATCTCTTAGACTATATACATCTTTTCTTATTAGTCTTAATAAGCCTAGGATTGGGGACAGTTTTTCCCTTTCCTACTCTATTAATTTCCCTCCAGTCACAAATTCACAGATTTCTACCCTTAAGGATCCACAGAGCATTGTGGAAGAAAATCCTAGCCACAGTTCATTACAAATTTGTGTGTTTTAGCTAAAGCCACAATCTATCATCTATAAATCAATATTACTATTACCGCCTCCAATTCACAGCAGCTATCCTTAAAATTTTTATCTTTTCCACATTCTCAACCCACCATGTTTTTAAAAAATGGACATCCAGCTCGCCCCACTACACCAGAGAAGAAAGACTACTGAGCGTCATCGCCCTAGGAATTAGCTTGTTATTGTAAATTAATCGAAAGAATCATGTCTGACTCTTTGTGACACCATGGACTGTAGCCCACCAGGCTCTTCTGTTTCATGGAATTCTCCAGGCAAGAATACTGGAGTGGATTGCCATTTCCTTCTCCAGAGGATCTTCCCGAAACCTGGGTTTCTTGCATTGCAGGCAGACTCTTTCCCATCTGAGCCACCAGGGAAGCCCAACCTTTCTTTCCTTTTCCTAATAATCTCAGTAGAGTAGGTATTCTCTTCCTTTCTTGAGCTCAGTTCAGTTCAGTCGCTCAGTCATGTCCGACTCTTTGCGACCCCATGAATCACAGCAAGCCAGGCCTCCCTGTCCATCACCAACTCCCGGAGTTCACTCAGACTCACATCCATCGAGTCAATGATGCCATCCAGCCATCTCATCCTCTGTCGTCCCCTTCTCCTCCTGCCCCCAATCCCTCCCAGCATCAGAGTCTTTTCCAATGAGTCAACTCTTCGCATGAGGTGGCCAAAGTACTGGAGTTTCAGCTTCAGCTCCAAAGAAATCCCAGGGCTGATCTCCTTTAGAATGGACTGGTTGGATCTCCTTGCAGTCCAAGGGACTCTCAAGAGTCTTCTCCAACACCACAATTCAAAAGCATCAATTCTTTGGTGCTAGTCTATACCAATAAAATATCCCCATCATAAAATATCCTTTATCTTTTAGCTGACTACTAGGTACTGTTTCAAGGAAAACTACTATGATACATAGCTTTATCACAAGAAAAACAAAGCATTTCTCATCAGTTAATAAACTTTGGGAAAATACAGCTAATAGACAACCTAGTAGGATGACACATAGGTTTATAGAATTTCAGGTTATAGACTTGTTGGGACTAATATATCTTTGAATTAATTCAGGAAGTCCTCATGGGCTGCCAAACTGCCAGGGACTTATACTTAGGTAGTGTGAAAGCATTTGATACCAACCAGGATTCTTGGCCTTCCCCAATCAATAGAAGTTGACTAAGTGCCAGACAAGAAATTCAGGGAAGGACTTATTGAGGCTCCTGTGGCAGAGAAGGCAATGGCAACCCACTCCAGTACTCTTGCCTGGAAAATCCCATAGACGGAGGAGCCTGGTAGGCTGCAGTCCACGAGGTCGCTAAGAGTCGGACACAACTGAGTGACTTTACTTTCATTTTCACTTTCATGCATTGGAGAAGGAAATGGCAACCCACTCCAGTGTTCTTGCCTGGAGAATCCCAGGACGGGGGAGCCTGGTGGGCTGCCGTCTATGGAGTCGCACAGAGTTGGACACAACTGAAGCGACACAGCAGTAGCAGCAGTAGCAGCAGCAGTGGCTGCAGGAAGGAGTTAAAACAAGTAAGAGCTTCCCTTGCCCACTCCCCAAAGTGGGGGCGAGCTAGTTTCTTATATGGAGTAAGGGTAGGGGTGTGTCCATGGGTCAGCCAGGAGGGGTAGCTTAAGTGTTTGTCTACTCTTGCGGTGGTGTTAAGTGTGGAGGCCATGCACAGTACCTTGCTTCTGCTCCTGACACCCGGCTTTTGTGCCCAGCTCTTCAGAAGTGGCAGTTGGGTCTTTTGGTCTTTTTGTATCTTTTGTGCCTAATTTACCCCAACTATGCATGCCTACTGCAGATGGTGGCTGCAGCCATGAAATCAAAAGACGCTTACTCCTTGGAAGGAAAGTTATGTCCAACCTAGATAGCATATTCAAAAGCAGAGACATTACTTTGCCAACAATGGTTCGTCTAGTCAAGGCTACGGTTTTTTTCCTGTGGTCATGTAAGGATGTGAGAGTTGGACTGTGAAGAAGGCTGAGCGCCGAAGAATTGATGCTTTTGAACTGTGGTGTTGGAGAAGACTCTTGAGAGTCACTTGGACTGCAAGGAGATCCAACCAGTCCATTCTGAAGGAGATCAGCCCTGGGATTTCTTTGAAAGGACTGATGCTAAAGCTGAAACTCCAGTACTTTGGCCACCTCATGCAAAGAGTTGACTCATTGGAAAAGACTCTGATGCTGGGAGGGATTGGGGGCAGGAGGAGAAGGGGACGACAGAGGATGAGATGGCTGGATGGCATCACTGACTCTATGGACGTGAGTCTGAGTGAACTCCAGGAGTTGGTGATGGACAGGGAGGCCTGGCGTGCTGCGATTCATGGGGTCTCAAAGAGTCGGACACCACTGAGTGACTGAAGTGAACTGATGCATGCCTACAGTTATTTTTAGTCTCTTATAGTTTCTTTGTATTTTGTTGCTCAAGGAGATGTTTGTCCAGGTGCAATCATTACATCACTGCAGCAAAGGTCCAAGGTCCCACCCTGTACCACAGTTAATTGTTTGAATTAATTGTGTTTGGTGACATTTGCTACAGCAATGTTACATAATGTTCAGGTACTAGCCTGGAAGTTAAGCAACCTGGCCTTAACCTCTTTCAGTTTTATCTCTAGAGTGAGGATGATAATATAATAAACTAAAGGATATTTAACCTGTGTTGTTGCTGGCAGGATTAAATTTATAAATGATTTGTTAAATGCTTAGCATAATTGTTGTCCCATAGTGGACCATAATGGAGAAGGCAATGGCACCCCACTCCAGTGTTCTTGCCTGGAGAATCCCAGGGTCACACAGAGTCGGACACGACCTAGGTGACTTAGCAGCAGCAGCAGTGGTCCATAAATGTTAGCCATGAATCCACCTGCCATTATTTCCACATAAAATTTTTACCAGATTTTTACCACATATTTACCAGATTACCATGAGATTCACAGAGAGATAATTGAAGAAACTGAAATCACCTGATGTAGTATTTAGATGTGATGAGTAGGGAATCCATGGAGGAAGTTGTGCCTCTAAAGTCTGCCTCAGCAGTGGATGCAAGGAGGAAGGGAAGACCTAGGAGATGCTACACTTTGTCATCTATTTGGACTCCAGATTGGTCCATTACAAGTGACACAGGGCTTAGTCTTTTCCAGACAGGTGACTCTCTTACTGAGCATCATCCTTAGGAATTTATTTGCATAACAACTTCTCCACCCAAAGGTCTCTTTCTTTAGCAAGGTTAGGTTGAGCAATGGTTAAGTAGAAATTTCCTGCTTGAATCATTTTGTGGGTGGAGTGGAATTCATGGCCCATTTATTTATTTTTAATCTAGCTTTGGTCTTAAGTGTTGTTACTTGAAGAATTTGTAGTAGAAGATGTATGTGTTGAATGTATCAGTTTCATAATGAAAGTAGAAATGAAAACTATGGGCTTAAAAACCATTAGGCTGTTGCTTAACTGTTGTGTAAAATTTAAAAATTAATTTAAGACCACTCTTTTCTAATAGAACAAATTTTATAGGCCTATGGAGTTCTGTGTCCTAAACAGAAGTGAGAGTTGGACCCATAATGGCTTTTAATATCTGTGTTGATAAAACTGTGACTGAGATTACATGAGTTATTCATTCTGCTAGGGACTTCTTTAAATAAAATAAAGGAAGATTTATAGATATGTTTCTATGGCAGTAGTTCTTAAAACATGATCTGGAGAAGGCTTTCCAGTTGGCCTAAAGACTGGTCCAAAATGTAATTCACTTAATAATCATTTATTGAGTGCCTCCACTCCAGTATTCTTGCTTGGATAATTCCATGGACAGAGTTTATAATCCATGGGGTTGCAAAGAGTCAGACCCAACTGAGCAACTAACACTTTACTTAGTATGTATAATACACTATCTTAGATATTGGAGATACAAAGATGGATAAAATACCTTGAACTACGAACTCGAGGTATTGAATGTAAAGATGATCAAAGGACTTGAGAGAAGAATGGATGAACAGAGTGAGAAGTTAGAAGTTTTTAATGAGTTGGAAAATATAAAAATGAACCAAACAGATGAAGAACACAATAACTAAAATGAAAAACATGCTAGAAAGAATCACCAGTAGATTAAATGATACAGAGGAATTTATCAGTGAGCTGGATGACAGAGTAGTGAAAATTACTGAAGCTGAACAGAAAAAAGAATAAGATAAAAATAGTCTAAGAGACCTCTGAGACAATACTAAGCATAATAACATTCAAATTAAAGCAGTCCTAGAAAGAGAATAGAAAGGGGACAAGAACATATTTGAAAATGTAAGAACTAAAAACTTCCCTAGCCTGGAAAATGAAACAGACATTCAGGTTCAGGAAGCACAGAGAGTTCCAAATAAGATCAACACAAGGAGGACACACAGTAATTAAAATGGCAGTACTTAAAAAAAAGAATATTAAAAACAAAAAGGGAAAAGCAACAAGTTATATACAAGGGAACTGCCATAAGGCTGCTGCTGCTGCTGCTGCTGCTAAGTCGCTTCAGTCGTGTCCGACTCTGTGTGACCCCAGAGACGGCAGCCCACCAGGCTCCCCCATCCCTAGGATTCTCCAGGCAAGAACACTGGAGTGGAGACCCATAAGGCTATCAGCTGAATTTTCAGCAGAAACTTTGCAGGTCAGAAGAAGTGGCATGATATATTTAAAGTGATGAAAGGTAAAAACCTGCAGCCAAGAATTCCTGGCACAGTTTTCATTCCGATTTTAAGGAGAGATAAAAAAAATTTATAGAGAAGCAAAGCTAAAAGAGTTTGTCACCATGAAACCACTTTTACAAGAAATGTTAAAGGAATTTCTCTAAATTGAAAAGGCCACAACTAAAAGCATGAAAATTATGAAAGGAAAAATTCATTGGTAAAGGTAGTAAATCAACCATGTACAAAGACAGAAGGAAGACTAACAGACAAAAGTGGTAAAATCATCTATTTTCACAATAAGTAGTTAAGGAACACACAAAGCAAAAAGATGTAAAATATGATATCAAAAATATGATGTCAAAAATAAATATGTTGCAGGGAGTAAAAATGCAGGCTTTAAAAAATGCATTTGAAATTAAGAGATCAGCACCTAGTAATAATTATGTATATATTTAAAGTGCTATAAATAAACCTCATAGTAACCACAAACCAAAAATCTATAATAGATACAAATACCAAAAGAGAAAGGAATCCAAACATAACACTAAAGATAGTTTTCAAGTCACAATAGAACAAAAGAAAAAGAAAGAAACAAAAAAGGACTACAGAAACAACTCCAAAATAATTAACAAAATGGCAGTGAGTACATACATCAAAGATTATTTTAAGTGTAAATGGAGAAAATGCTCCAATCAAAAGACATAGAGTAGCTGAATGGATACAAAAACAAGACTCATATATTTACTGCCTACAAGGGACTCACTTCAGATCTAAAGACACTCACAGAATAAAAGTGAAGGGATGAAAAAAGACATTCCAGGCAAATGGAAATTTTTTAAAAATCTGGAGTAGTAATACTTATGCTAGAAAAAATAGACTTGAAAACAAGGACTGTAACAAGAAACAAAGAAAGATAATACATAATGATTGAGAGATCAATCCAACATAAAAATATAACAATTATAAATACATAGCACCCAACATAAGAGCGCTTAAACACATAAAGCAAATACTTACAGACATAAAGGAACAATTGACAGTAACAAAATAAGAGTATGAGACTTTAATATCCTACTTACATCAATGGACGTATCATCCAGAAAAAAAAATCAATATGAAAACACTGACATTAAAAGACACATTAGACAAAGTGGACTTAATAGATATGTGTAGAACATTTTATCAAAAAGCAGCATAATACACATTCTTTTCAAATACACATGGGATATTCTCTAACATAGATCACATGCTAGGTCAAAAACAAGTCTCAATAAAATTTAAGAAAACTGAAATAATATCAAGCATCTTTTCCAACCACAATGCTATGAGACTAGAAATCAACTATAAGGAATAAAAACTACAAAAAGTAACCACAAACATATGTGCACATTCACACACACACACACACACACACACAATTGGGATTTTTATTCAGGTTTGTTTCCAATAAAGAATTAAATCTCTACTAAGCCTCTTTCTCCTCTCATCTCAATCACCCAGTCAGGTTCCTTTGTGGTTGGTGTCTGTTTAAGATGTCATTCCAGTATGACAATGTAGGCTCAAAACATCTATGAGTCTTGGTTCTCAGGTACAAGAAAATTTAATTAATCTCTGAAAGATGGTTGATCCTGCAGAAATCTAAGAATAAGAAACTAGTGTTAGACAACAAGATAATAGTTCAAATATACTAACACTGTGTATGATGCTCCTACTTGGAAATTTTAATGGGCTCATCTTACAAAGGCTTTTACAGATGGGCAGCCTCAGGCAGGGACATTGACATTCAATCAGTGGCAACTTCCTTACCAGAATCTATTTTTAAGGGACAAATTTACATTTTTAAAACAGTTTTGAAGAACAGTCGAGTTTAGCAGAAAGGAGAAAATTTAGGCTTCTATGGTTCCAGGAAAATCAGGCTCTGAATCAGATTTGTTATGTAATATTTTGCTAGAAATTTATCTTAGATTGAAGTAAAACCTTTTGGTGAAGTTCCAGAAGGACAAGTTGTCTGTTTGATGCCAAGATAAACTTTGAGGATAATTCACTATATCTACAAAAAGATGTATTTGCCATGGACAACAAATAAAAAATACATCTACTAAAAAGTTATCAGATGTGACCTAAAATACATCAAATTAAATGGGAATATCATGTGCTTTGTGAATGGTGCTGGGCTAGACATTGCTCCATATGACATCAGTTCTCTTCATGGTCAAAGTCCAGCCAACTTCTTGGGATCTCAGTGTTAGGGAAGCTCAAGTGTATTAAATATTTTAATTGCTTATTGCTGATCCTAAAGTGAATAGTGAAATTTGCTAATATTACTGATGGCACCATCAAAGACTCTTGAAAACTAGAACTCATATCTGGTGATCAGGCTTGAAGGAATCAAGGTCCAAGAGTCTCAGAGCATATTCAGCAACACCCAACTCCCTGTTACTTCTGGCATTGACTTGGAAGATGCAGTCAGGAAATCTGTGGCCAGCATGACAAGGAAGTGGTTCCTCTGTTTCTAATCCATTGTGGATAGAAGTCTCTGTTCTTAGAAAAAGAGACAGTTCCCATCACTAGGAAGAAAATAGTGTCCATTGGAGATAGTAGGGGGGAATGAGTGATGGTCAGGAATCATAAACAAAAATTTTATATCTGTACTTTTTTCAGGACGAGGTACCTAAGTAGCTTAAATAATTCTGATCTCACATACAACTTTCATTAAATAATGGTCTATCTTTTGTTATATTCTTTATCATGGTAAATCTGCCAGTGAACAGCATTTTGTTGACTTTTGGGAGCAACCTCTATGGTAAACGTGGATAGAATGAAAAATTCAACTCAGGACCTAGTTTATTTAGGAGAATTTTGCAGGACATATAGTCCAGAGTTAAAAAAAAAGGTGAAAGAAAAAAATCTCAAGCATAATTACACTTAAAACAGATGGTTTGAAAAGATACAACTGAAATATAGCTGTGACAAAAGTTATAACAAATAGCTATTACACAACATAATAACAAATTTCTTATTCTAACACATATTGTGAATTAGTTGTTCTTCCAAAAATATTTTTGTACTGTTTACCCCACATATGTATTGTACATTTGCTTCATCTTCTATATTCTATTATCTTAAAATCAACATGAAACCTGAAGGTTTATTTGCATCTGTGAAACAGAATTTTTATATTTCAAAGCTGAATAATTTTCTTTGAAAATCTATATACTTAATTCATTTTCAAGTAACACAGCACTGAAGATTAAGTTTGTCATAGATATTAGTGCTTTAAATTAATTTCTTTTCCTCAGAATCTATCAGCCTGTTGTTGAAAGAGGGGAAGATATAATAAAGAAAGCAGGATTTCTTTTCATGATATTTGTGTGGTGGAGAAGAATTTGATTTAGGTTTTTGTTAACATGGCTGAGGTATTCATCTGTCCAGAATTTTCTGACTCTCCAGATCTCAAATATTTTCATTGTCAGATTGTATTTTAAATGATGAGTCTCAATATTTGGTTCATAAAATATGTTACCATATACATAGAGGCATTTCTTTTTTAAATTTAGCACAGAAACTGAAAAACATGCAAATTACAATGATATTCTATTTTCATTCAGCATTTATTGGTGAGCAATAAAGATAGAAGATAAATAATGTAAAGCCTGCCCTCAAAAATCCCTAGAAGCAGAAAACATCATGGAAAAGGTGAAATTAATGCTGAAGAATAAGTGGTAAATTAGGATATGGACAGATTTTGACAGGACTCCATTGGAAGGAGTGTCACTGATATGTCTTTCTTTAATATGCCCAGAAATTTCCTACATATAGTAAAAATATTCCACTGAATTGCATGTCTCTGCTTAGTTCAGTGGTGTGTCATATAAAATTCTATAACTTTATATTTCATGGCATGGTGTATTTAAATATTTCAGTGAAAATCTAGAGCAGCCTTTGAAAATCTGACTTTTCATTCTTGAAATTCCACTTAACAGTTGCGTTTAGAGTTTCTGTTCTTTCTGTGTAGAAAGGGTGTTTCTTCTATGAAGCATTTCTGAAATTCAAAAACATTATTTATGAATTCATGATTCTTTAACTTCAACAAACTGTTCTTGAGTACCTATTAAAGTCAGTCAGTTCAGTCACTCAGTCATGTCTGACTCTGTGTGACCCCACGGACTTCAGCACACACGTTTCGATGATGGCTCTTCTTGCTAATGTGAGGTAATAACTCTTTTAGTTTTGATTTGCAATACTCTAATAATGTTAAGCATTTTTTTCATGTGTTTCTTGGCCATTGCATTGTCTTTTAAATGCCTGTTTAGGTCTTCTGCCCATTTCTTCATTGGACTATTTGTTTTTTTGATATTGAGCTGCATGAGCTGTTTGGAGATTACTCTTATGTTGGTTGAACTGTATGCAAATATTTGCTTCCATTCTGTGGATTGTCTTTTCATTTTGTTTATGGTCTCCTTTGCTGCACAAAAGCTGTGGAGTTTATTAGGTCTCATTTGATTATTTTTGTTTTTATTTCCATTACTCGAGGAGATGGATTGAAAAATCTGTTGCTGCAATTGAAAACAAAGAGTATTCTGCTTATGTTTTTATTTAAGAGTTTTATAGTATCTGGCATTACATTTAGGGCTTTAATCCATTTTGAGTTTAGTTTTGTGTATGGGATTAGAGAATATTCTACTTTCATTCTTTTGCTTGTAGCTGTCCAGTTTTCCCAGCACCACTCATTGAAGAGACTGTCTTTTCTCCATCATATATTCTTGCTTCCTTTGTCACAGATTAATTGACCATAGGTGCATGGGTTTATTTCTGGGTGTTTCATCCTGTTCCATTGATCTTTATTTCTGTTTTTCTGCCAATACCATACTGTTTTGGTGACTAGTATCTTTGTAGTATAATTTCACGTAAAGGAGTGTGATTTCTCCAGCTCCATTTTTCTTCCTCAAGACTGCTTTCGCTATTTGGGGTCTTTGGTGTCCCCATACAAATTTTAAGATTTTTTTGTTCTAATTCTATGAAAAATGCCATTGGTAATTTGATAGGGGTTGCCTTGAATCTGTATATTGCTTTGAGTAGTATATTCATTTTCACAACATTGACTCTACCAATCCAACAACATGGTATATCTTTCCACCTGTTTGTGATATTTTTTATTTCTTTCATCAAAAATATGAAAGACTTATATTCTTTGCATTTTGGAGTACAGGTATTTTGTGTCCTCAGGTATGTTTATTCCTAGGTATTTTATTCTTTTTGCTATGTAGTAAGTGGGATTGTTTCAGGCTCCAAGGTGGTGCTAGTAGTAAAGAACCCACCCATCAATGCAGGAGACATAAGAGTTGGGGTTCCATCCCTGTGTTGGGAGGACCCCTTGGAGGAGGGACAGCAACCCATTCCAGTATTCTTGCCTGGATATTTCCATGGACAGAGGAACCTGGCTACAATCCATGGGGTCGCAAAGGGTCCGACATGGCTGAAGTGACTTAGCATGCATGCATGGAATTGTTTCCTCAATTGCTCTTTCTGATCTTTTGTTTTTAGTGCATAGAAATACAACAGGTTTCTGTGTATTGATTTTCTATCCTGAAAATTTACTGAATTTATTGATGAAGACTAGTAGTTTTCTGGTAGCATCTCTAAGGTTTTCTATTTAGAGTATCATGTCATCCTCAAACAATTACAGTTTAACTTATTTTCCAATTTGGATTCTTTTTATTTATTTTTTTCCTTCTCTGATTGCTGTGGCTTAGAATTCAAAAACTATGTTAAATAAAAGTGGTGAGAGTGGACATCCTTGTCTTGTTCCTAATCTTAGAGGGATTGCTTTCAGCTTTCCCCATTGAGTATGTTATTAGCTGTAGGTTTGTCATATATGGCCTTTATTAGGTTGAGATATGTTCCCTTTATATCCACTTTCTGAAGAGTCTTTATCATAAATGGGTGTTGATTTTTTTCCAAAAGCTTTTTTGCCTCTATTGAGATGATTGTATGGTTTTTAATTCTTCAAGTTTTTGATGAGCTGCATCAAATGAATTGATTTGCAATTACTGAAAAATTTTTGCATCCCTGGGATAAATCACACTGCATCATAGGGTACAATAATTTTAATGTATGGCTGGATTCAGATCGCTAATATTTTATTGAGGATTTTTGTCTATGTGTTCATCAGTGATATTGGCCTGTAATTTTCTTTTTGTTGTTGTTGTATTTTTGTCTGGATTTGGTATCAGGGTGGTGGTGGCCTCAAAGAATGGGTTGGTGAGATTTCCTCTCTCTAAGATTTTTTTGGAATAGTTTCAGAAGGATAGCTGTTAACTCTTCTTTAAATGTTTGACAGAATTTACCTGTGAAAGTCCTGAACGGTTGTTTGTTGAAGTTTTAAAATCACAATTGCAATTTCAGTACTTACGCTTGAAGGTTCATATTTACTATCTTCCTGGTTCAATCTTGGTAGATTGAACCTTTTTAAAAATTTGTCCACTTCTTCTAGGTTGTTCATTTTATTGACGTATAGTTGCCTGTAGTAATCTTTTATGATTCTTTGTATTTCTGTGGTGATTGTTGTAACTTCTCCTTTTTCATTTCTAATTTTATTGACTTGAGCCTTCTTGCTCTTTCTTGATGAGTTTGGCTAAAGGTTTATCAATTTTGTTTATCTCTTCAACGAACCAGCTTTTAGGTTCATTGATCTTTTCAATTGTTTTTTTTCTTCTTCATTTCATTTATATCTGCTCTGATCTTTATGATTTCTTTCCTCCTACAAACTTTGTGCTTTGTTTGTTTGCTTTTTTTTCTCCAGTTGCTTTAGGTATAAAGTTAGGTTGTTTGAAGTTTTTCTAGTTTCCAAGGTAATATTACATTATTACAAACTTTCCTCTTAGAACTACTTTTGCCGCATCCCACGAGGTTTTTTTTTTTTTTTTTTAATTAGATTATAGTTGCTTACAATGTTATGTTAGTTTCTTCTGTGCAGCAAACTGAACCAGTTATACACATACATGTATCCACTGTTTTTCAGATTTCATTACAATTTTGGTCATCACAGTGTATTCAGTCGAGTTCCCTGTGCTATGTAGTAGGTTCTCATTTGTTATTAGCTCTGTACATTGTTAGAGCTGGATGTGGAACAGCAAACTAGCTCCAAATAGGAAAAGGAGTGTGTCAAGGCTGCATATTGTCACCCTGCTTATTTAACTTATATGCAGAAGGCAATGGCACCCCACTCCAGTACTCTTGCCTAGAAAATCCCATGGACGGAGGAGCCTGGAAGGCTGCAGTCCATGGGGTTGCTGAGGGTCGGACAGGACTAAGTGACTTCACTTTCACTTTTCACTTTCATGCATTGGAGAAGGAAATGGCAACCCACTCCAGTGTTCTTGCCTGGAGAATCCCAGGGACGGGGGAGCCTGGTGGGCTGCCGTCTATGGGGTCGCACAGAGTCGGACACGACTGAAGTGACTTAGCAGCAGCAGCAACAGAATATATCATGAGAAACGCTGGGCTGGAGGAAGCACAACCTGGAATCAAGATTGCTGGGAGAAATATCAATAACCTCAGATATGCAGATGACACCACTCTTATGGAAGAAAGTGAAGAGGAACTAAAAAGTCTCTTGATGAAAGTGAAGGAGGAAAGTGAAAAAGTTGGCTTAAAGCTCAACATTCAGAAAACTAAGATCATGGCACCTGGTCCCATCACTTCATGGGAAATAGATGGGGAAACAGTGGCTGACTTTATTTTTGGGGGCTCCAAAATCACTGCAGATGGTGACTGCAGCCATGAAATTAAAAGACGCTTACTCCTTGGAAGGAAAGTTATGGCCAACCTAGACAGCGTATTAAAAAGAGACAATATTTTGCCAACAAAGGTCCGTCTAGTCAAGGCTATGGTTTTTCCAGTGGTCATGTATGGATGTGAGAGTTGGACTATAAAGAAAGCTGAGCACTGAAGAATTGATGCTTTTGAACTGTGGTGTTGGAGGAGACTCTTGAAAGTCCCTTGGACTGCAAGGAGATCCAACCAGTCCATCCTAAAGGAGACCAGTCCTGGGTGTTCCTTGGAAGGACTGCTGTTGAAGCTGAAACTCCAATACTTGGGCCACCTGATGCGAACAACTGACTCATTTGAAGAGACCCTGATGCTAGGAAAGATTGAGAGCAGGAGGAGAAGGGGACGACAGAGGATGAGATGGTTGCATGGCAACACCAACTCAACGGACATGGGTTTGGGTGGACTCCGGGAGTTGGTGATGGACAGGGAGGCCTGGCGTGCTGCGGTTCATGGGGTCGCAAAGAGTTGGACATGACTGAGTGACTGTACTGACTGACTGACTGACTGACTATACATTATAGTGTATATATGTCAGTCCCAGTCTGTCAGTTCATCCTACCCACCCTTTCTGCCCTATATCCAATAGGTTTTGGATCATCTTGTTTTCATTTTCATTTGCCTCTAGGTATTTTTTTGATTATCTCTTTAATTTCTTCACTGATCCATTGGTTGTTTATTATCAGATTGTTTAGCCTCCACATATTTTTGTTTTTTTATAGGTTTTTTTTTCTTGTAGTTGAGTTCTAATTTCATAACATTTGGGTCAGAAAAGATGTTTGATTGATTTAAATTTTCTTAAATATTCTGAGACTTGTGGCCCAGCATGTGATCAACTCTGTGTATACTTGAGAAGAATGTGTATCCTACTGTTTTTGGATGGAATGCTCTATAAATGTGAATTAAATCCTTCTGGTTTACTTTGTCATTTAAGGTCTGTTTTTCCTTATTGATTTTCTGTCTGGATGATCTGTCTGTTGATGACAGTGAGGTGTTAAATTCCACCACTATTATTGTGTAGAGTTGATTTCTCCTTTTATGGTGGTAAGTTGAGATTCTTCTTGATGGGTGCGTATGTATTTAAAATTGCTATAGGTTCTTCTTGGATTGATCTCATCATCATGATGTAATGTCCTTCTTCATCTCTTGTAACAGTCTTTATTTTCAAGTCTATTTCATCTAATATGAGTATTGCTATTCCAGTTTTCTTTTGATTTCCATTTTGATGGTATATCTTTTTCCATCCTTTCACTTTCAGTTGGTATGTGTACCTAGATCTGAATTGGTTCTCTTGTAGACAGCATTTTTATGAACATTGTTTTATATATATATATATTTTTTCAGTCAGTCTTCATCTATTTGTCAGATCGTATAATCTATTTACATTTCAGGTGATTATTGATATGCATATTCTTATTGCCATTTTGTTAATTGTTTGTGATTTCTTTTTGTAGGTGTTTTTTTCCCTTTTTGTGTTCTCTCCTCTTGATATTTGATGACCAACTTCAGTATTGTGTGTGGATTCCTTTTTCTTTTTTGTGTATATCTATTGTAGAATTTCAGTTTGTACTTACCCTGAGGTTTTGATATAGCAGTCTATATACAAAAAAGACTGTTTTAAGTTGTTGGTCTTTTAATATCAAATGCATTTCCAATATCTTGCATTTGTTCTCTCTTCACAACTTCTGGTTTTGATATCATATTTGCGTGTTGATACCTTTACTGTATGTTTGCCTTTGCCAGTGAGTTTTTCCATTTATAATTTTCTTATTTCTAGTTATGTCCTTTTCTTTTCAGCCTAGAGAAGTTCCTGTAGCATTTATTTCATAGTGATTCTGTTGGTGCTGAATTCTCTTAGCTTTTGCTTGTCTGTAAAGCTTTTGATTTCTCCATCAAATCTGAATGAAAGCCTTGCTGGGTAGAGTATTCTTGGTTGTAGGTTCTTCCTTTTTGTCATTTTAAATATATTGTAAAACTACCTTCTGGTTTGCAGAATTTCTACTGAGAAATGAGCTGACAGCCTTATGGACATTCTTTTGTTCGTTATTGGTTGTCTCCCCTGGTTGATTTCAATATTTTTCTTTGCCTTTAATTTTTGTCAATTTGATTACGATGTGTCTCAGCATGTTCCTCCTTGGTTTTATCCTGCTTGGAATTTGGAAAACTGTTTCCTTTCCTGTGTTAGGAAAATTTTCAGCTCTTCAACTATTTTCTGAGGTCCTTTTTCTTTCTCTTCTCTTTCTATAATCTCTATAATGCAAATGCTGGTTCATTTAATGTTGTCCCCCCATCTCTCTTACACTGTCTTAATTTCTTTTCATTCTTCATTCTGTTTCACAGCAGTGATTTCCACTATTGTCCCCTAGGTTAACATTTGTTCATTTTTTTTTTTACTGTGATTAAAAACACATACAAAATTTACTATCTGATCCATTTTAAGTGTACAGTTCAGTAGTGTTGCATATATTTGCATGATTGTAAAATAGATCTCCATAACTTTTTCATATTGCACATTTGAAAATCGATACCCATTAAAAACAGTTCTTCCTGTCCCCCCTCTTCCAAGCCTAAACCCATTCTACTTTCTGTTTCTATGATTTTGACTTCTTGAGGTATCTCATGTAAGTAGAATCATATAATATGTGTCCTCTTTTTTTCCCCCAAACATTAAACTTTTTATTTTGTATTGGGATATATAGCCAGTTAATGGTGCTGTGTTAGTTTCAGGTGAACAGCAAAGGGACTCAGCCATACATGTATTTGTCCTCTTGTAACTGGATTATTTCACTTAGCATAATGTCCTCAAATTTATCTATGTTACATCATGTGACAGAATTTCTTTCCTTTTCCAGGCTGCATTCTATGTATATACTACACTTTATCCATTTATCTTTTGATGGACATTTGAGTTGACTCTACTTCTTGGCTATTATAAATAATGCTACTTTAAGTTTAGATATGCAAATATTTCTTTGAGGTCCTGCTTTCAATTCTTTTGGATATCTACCCAGAAGTGGGATTGCTGAGTCATATAGTAGATTTATTTTCTGTTTTTTGAGGTACTCTTATACTGTTTTCCATAGCAGTTATACCATTTTACAATCTTATCATCAGGATTGAAGCAAGGGTTCCAATTTCTCCACATGCCCACCAATATTTATTACTTTTTCATTTTGTTTAATAGCAGCTGTCTTAATGGTGTGGAGGTAATATCTCATTGTGCTTTGAGTTTGTATCTCTCTGACAGTTAGTGATGTTGAGTATATTTTTGTATGCTTATTCACCATTTGTATATCATATTTGGAAAAATGTTTTTTTCAAGTCCTTTGCTGATTTTTAAAAATTAATTTATTTTTTATTGAAAGATAATTGCTTTAGAGCCATTGCTGATTTTTAAATTGAGTTAGTTCTTTTTGTTGAGTTGTTCAGTTCAGTTCAGTTGCTCAGTTGTGTCCGACTCTTTGCGACCCCATGAATCACAGCACACCAGGCCTCCCTATCCATCACCAACTCCTGGAGTTCACCCAAATTCATGTCCATTGAGTTGGTGATGCCATCCAGCCATCTCATCATCTGTTGTTTATTTACTTTTAATTAAATTATTTTAATTGGAGGATAATTTCTTTACATATTGTGGTGGTTTTTGCCATACACTGACATGAATCTGCCATGGGTACACATGTGTTCCCCCATCCTGAGCCCCCCTTCCATCTCCCTCCCTACCCCATCCCTCTGCATTGTCCCAGAGCACCAGCTTTGAGTGCCCTGCTTTATGCATAGAACTTGTATTGGTCATCTATTTCACATATAGTAATATACATGTTTCAATGCTATTCTCTCAAATCATCCCACCCTTGCCTTCTCCCACAGAGTCCAAAAGTCTGTGCTTTGCATCTGTGTTTCTTTTGCTGCCTTGCATATAGGATCATCATTACCATCTTTCTAAATTCCATATATATGTGTTAATATATTGTATTGGTGTTTCTCTTTCTGACTTACTATACTCTGTTTAATATTCTCCGGTTTCATCCACCTCATTAGAACTGACTTAATTGTGTTCTCTTTTATAGCTGAGTAGTATTCCATTGTGTATATGTACTATAACTTCCTTATCCATTCATCTGTGGATGGACATCTGGGTTGCTTCCATGTCCTAGCTATTGTAAACAGTGCTGCAGTGAACATTGGGGTTCATGTTTCTCTTTCAGTTCTGGTTTCCTTGATGTGTATGCCCAGCAGTAGGATTGCTGGGTTGTATGGCAGTTCTATTTCCAGTTTTTAAAGGAATCGCCACACTGTTCTCCACAGTGGGTGTACCAGTTTGCATTCCCACCAACAGTGTAAGAGGGTTCCCTTTTTTCCACACCCTTTCCACATTTATTGTACGTAGACTTTTTTTTTTTTTTTTTGACTTTTTGATGGCGGCCATCCTGAGTGGCATGAGATGAGGCCTCATTGTGGTTTTGATTTGCATTTGTCTAATAATGAGTGATGCTGAGCATCTTTTCATGTGTTTAGTAGCCATCTGTATGTCTTCTTTGGAGAAATGTCTGTTTAGTTTTTTGACCCACTTTTTGCTTGGGTGTTAATTTTTCTGGTATTGAGTTGCATGAGCTGCTTTTATATTTTGGAGATTAATTCTTTGTCAGTTGTTTCGTTTGCTATTATTTTCTCCCATTCTGAAGACTGCCTTTTCACCTTGCTTATAGTTACCTTCATTATGCAAAATCTTTTAAATTTAATTCAATTCAGTTCAGTTCAATTGCTCAGTCATGTCCACTCTGCAACCCCATGGACTGCAGCATGCCAGGCTTCCCTGTCCATCATCAACTCCTGAAGCTTGCTCAAACTCATATCCATCGAGTCAGTGATGCCATCCAACCATCTCATCCCCTGGTGTCCCTTTCTCCTCCTGCCTTCAATCTTTCCCAACATCAGTGTCTTTTCCAATGAGTCAGTTCTTCGCATCAGTGGCCAAAGTATTGGAGTTTCAGCTTTAGCGTCAGTCCTTTCAATGAATATTCTGGACTGATTTCCTTTAGCTCATTGATTTAATTAAAGTTTAATTTGGGTCCCACCTGTTTATTTTTGTTTTTATTTCCACTACTCTGGGAGGTGGGTCATAGAGGATCTTGCTGTGATTTATGTCAGTGAATGTTCTGCCTATGTTTTCCTCTAAGAGTTTAATAGTTTCTGGTGTTACATTTAGAGCTTAATCCATTTTGAGTTTATTTTTGCATATAGTGTTAGAAAGTGTTCTAGTTTCTTTCCTTGACACGTGGTTGACCAGTTTTCCCGGCACTTGTTAAAGAGACTGTCTTTTCTCCATTGTATGTTTGTAATAAACTGTGCTTAGCTGCCACAAAGTAGGAGGGAATGCCTTAACCATACACATGTTGTCAGGCCTGAGAGCCTCTTCCATCCTTGTCAAGGGGAGTGCTAACCTTCTCTCCTTTCATACAACATTCTTCTGGGGTTTTTATCTTGTGCCTTCATCTGGGACATATTCTTCTGCCATCTCATTTTATCTAGCTTTCTGTGTTTGCATATTCCATTCCACAAGCTTCAGGATTGTAGTTCTTCTAGCTTCTGCTCCTCGCCCCCTGGTCAATGAGGCTGTCTAGAGATTTGTGCAAGCTTCCTCATGTGAGAGACTTACACCCACTCTCTGGTGGGTGGATCTGGGTTTTGTCCATCTAGTGAGTAGGGCTGTGTCTGGGTCTGTGTTTTTTATCAAGCAGTTGTTTATTCATGGAGACTTTAAGCAGTCTGTCTGCTGATGAGTGGGGCTGTGTTCTAGTCTGATTGAATGTTTGGTCTGAGGCTTCCCAGCACTGGAGTCTACAGGTGGTTTGATGGAGCCACCATCTTATCCACAAAGGCTCCCTTTTCTACACATTAAAATGGCAGAAAACCTCACCCAAAGAGTTACTGGTACCTCAATCCAAATGGAACATAATTCATAATTTCATGATTATAAACTTATAGACATTTACTTCTGTGATTGGATAATTTGTTAAGAAATCGCTGGTATACCTACTTATATGGAAAGGCCATAAAAATTGTGGGTGATTTTCTTCACTCCAGTAGTTGAAGTTGCTTTTCTTGAATGGAAGGCAATGGGCCAGGAATACTTGGAACACTAGTTTTACATCAGAATCACTTAGATAAACAATTCCAAATAAACATGCCAGAACATCACCTAGGCCTAGTGAATCAGAATCCTTTAGGGACAGGGCCTAGGTATATATTGTTTTTAAAAACTCCCAGGTGATTCTAAAGTACACAGCTGATTAAGAGTCAGACACATAGGAGATAAGCCAAGTTATGTAAAAGCATGAACTGTAGCTCACTTGTTTTTTATATTCTTGCAATAAAATTATAAAATTTGTTTGTTGCCCAAGGCTAAACCTCCTAAACAGGCCTATTGTGGATATATTATGATGTGGTTACCGCCTTTCTTTGCCTGAGTGAAACTAGTATTTTTCTAGCAAAACAGCAAGAGTAATAGCCATTCCACAGAGAGAAGCAATTATTGCTATTGTTTACCATTAACATTTATTAGGCTGTGGTAGGCATGGTAAGGCCACAGGAGACTGGGCCAATGCATTTACAAAGGAACATGATGTGTTAGAAAAAGGTGGGGGCAAAGCTATAAAGCAAAACATTTTTTTTAGAATAAGGTTCTTTGTGCCAGGACTTATTCAGAACATTTTACTTGTATCATCTTATTTCATCATCATGACGGTTGTGAAGGTGAGGTCTTTTATTATCCCATATTAAAGAACCTGAAGTACAGAGAGATCAAGATCAGACCTGGCAAGATTCCAGGTCATTTATCTATGGAGTCCACATGTGACCTACTATATGATATTGTCTTTCAAAATCATACTATTTGACTGCTATTTGATAAGATAAAAGAAAAAGTGCAAGTTTTTAAAAATTGTTAGCCAAAGCAGTGCCATATTTAATGGCAGTTTGGAGTATGTTTTAGAGAAGCAGAAGAAAAGAATAAATATCACTGTATACCAAGATGTTGTGTTCTCTCACCCATGCACAGTAAAGCCAGTCTGAGACCAAATTGTGGTGAAAGAAAGTACAGCATTTATCGTAAAGTGGTAGACAGGGAGTCCAGGGCAGCTAATGCTCAAAATATCTGAACTTCCTGAGGGGTTTAAGGAATGCATATTTAAAGACAAGGTGACGGGGGTGGGGGGTTCACAAGGTATGTAATCAGATCATGTACAATTCTGACTGGTTGATGGTGAGGTAACAGGGCCATGTCACAAGGGTTAACGTTATCAGTTTGGGGACTTGTGTAGGTCTGCGGGCTGTTAGCACAGAGTCAGACACGACTGAAGTGACTTAGCAGCAGCAGCAGCAGCGGGCTGTTATGTGCTCCTGGTCATCAAATAGTTAACTTCCATTTCATGGAGTTTTTGTATCTGTAAAACAATTTAGGAAATGTGCATCAGGTACTGTTATCTATGTATTTCAGAAAGGAACTAAGGATTCTGTGACTGCCATGTAGCTAACTTATGTTTAAATTTTTACCAGTTCTCCTTGCCCAGCTACTACATATTGACATCCTTTTATTAGAACAGATATATAGTGAAATATGAGCTTCCCAGGTGGCTCAGTGGTAAAGAATTTGCCTACCAATGTAGGAGATGCATGTTTGATCTCTGCGTCAGGAAGATCCCTGGAAGAAGGAAATGGCAACCCACTCCTGTGTTTTTGCCTGGGAAATCCCATGGACAGAGCAGCCTGATGAGTACAGTCTGAGGGGTCACAAAAGAGGCATGAATTAGCAACTAAAACAACAACAAACAAGATCACTAAATATGAGCAGAGAAAGGGGGCCAGGCTAAATGGCAGGAAACCATACATCTTGTAAACAACAGGAGTCTTTTGGCAAACAAAGAAAAGCAGAAACCTCGGACTGACAGGAAGCCATACACCTTGAGGAGATAGGTGTCCTGGAGGTAGACAAAGATATGTGGGAAAATGCAGGAATTTTCATCATCTTAATGTAACCCTTTGCTTACTCTCTTATTAAAATCGAATTATCCTTGCGGATAAATGGTACCCATCATGCACTGATGCTGTAACACTTCTGATCAAGGCTTTTGTTGTTGTTCTTCAGTCATTAAGTTGTGTCCGACTCTTTGTGACCTCATGGACTGCAACTTGCCAGGCTTCCCTGTCCTTCACTATCTCAGAGAGTTTGCTCAAATTGATGTCCAATGAGTCTATGTAACTAGCCTATCTAGTTAGATGCTATCTAACTATCTCATCCTCTGCCACCCCCTTCTCCTTTTGCCTTCAATCTTTCCCAGCATCAGGGTCTTTTCCAATGAGTCAGCTCTTCACATCAGGTGGCCAAAGTATTGGAGTGTCAGCTCCAGCATCAGTCCTTCCAATGAATATTCAGGATTGATTTCCTTTGGGATTGATTGGTTTGATCTCCTTGCTGTCCAAGGGTAAATAAGGACAAAAATCCTTCCCCTCTTTGGGAAGATAGAGCTGAGATGAAAATCAAGAAATATGACCCCCAAACCATCCCTCCCCAATGAATAATTTGCCCATTCATTTTTACACCCCCATATACTGGACATGGAACAACAGACTGGTTCCAAATAGGAAAAGGAGTATGTCAAGGCTGTATATTGTCACCCTGCTTATTTAACTTATATGCAGAGTACATCATGAGAAACGCTGGGCTGGAAGAAGCACAAGCTGGAATCAAGATTGCTGGGAGAAATATCAATTACCTCAGATATGCAGATGACACCACCCTTATGGCAGAAAGTGAAGAGGAACTCAAACGCCTCTTGATGAAAGTGAAAGAGGAGAGTGAAAAAGTTGGCTTAAAGCTCAACATTCAGAAAATGAAGATCATGGCATCTGGTCCCATCACCTCATGGGAAATAGATGGGGAAACAGGTGGAAACACTGTCAGACTTTATTTTGGGGGGGATCCAAAATCACTACAGATGGTGACTGCAGCCATGAAATTAAAAGACGCTTACTCCCTGGAAGAAAAGTTATGACCAACCTAGATAGCATATTGAAAAGCAGAGACATTACTTTCCCAACAAAGGTCCATCTAGTCAACGCTATGGTTTTTCCAGTGATCATGGATGGATGTGAGAGATGGACTGTGAAGAAAGCTGAGCACCAAAGAATTGATGCTTTTGAACTGTGGTGTTGGAGAAGAGTCCTGAGAGTCCCTTGGACTGCAAGGAGATCCAACCAGTCCATTCTGAAGGAGATCAGCCCTGGGATTTCTTTGGAAGGAATGATGCTCAGGCTGAAAACTCCAGTACTTTGGCCACCTCATGTGACGAGTTAACTCATAGGAAAAGACTCTGATGCTGGGAGGGATTGGCGGCAGGAGGAGAAGGGGGCGACAGAGGATGAGATGGCTGGATGGCATCACTGACTCAATGGACGTGAGTCTGAGTGAACTCCAGGATTTGGTGATGGACAGGGAGGCCTGGCATGCTGTGATTCATGGTGTCACAAAGAGTCAGACACGACCGAGTGACTGAACTGTACTGATATAACTAGTTAGCCAAAGAAGTTCATGGTAGCTACTCACGTGAGTCTGCCCACTCTTCCCTTTTGAGTGTAATAAAGTGCTTAATAAATCCTTGCTTTGTTTTCTTGATCTCCATGTTTTGTCTCTGAATCCTTTCTGTGCTGAGACAAGAACTCACTCTTCAGTAGCACTTTCAACCATTAATTGTTGAGACAGGCTTTTGTAAGTCAGGGGAAGACTGGGAGACTGTAGCCTTTCTACAACAAGAGGCAGGCAGAGGACATAGAAGGAAGGGTCTGTCCCAGAAAGCCCACGTAGGGTCCTGCTTGGTTACATAGAGACCATACATACCTACTTCTTCTATTACTCCTCTTGGTTTCCTTATTTCCTATTGTATTTTCCATTTCTTCTTCCTGTATCATTTTTCCTTCTCCAATGTTGAGTCTGTTAATCTACAGATATCACTCACATAAATTTCTTAGTGATTTTGAGAACCCTTGGTTATGAATAGGCAGAGGGGTGAAAAAAACAAACATTATGCCAGCAAAGAAGTAGTAGTAAGAAGTAAGAGGTAAAAACATCATTGAAAGGGAAAAATGAAAAGAATCAGAGATGTATCTAAGGTTAGCAGAGATAGAGGTGTCATAGATAACTCTCCTAAAAATTAGAACACTAATTAGGCTGGAGGAAAGGGAGGTTGTCACACATTTGAAATGACTGAACTGAATGAAGGGTATGAAAGAGGTATGTGGTTAGAAGCAAACAACATAGCGGTCTTTATTTCACTTCTGCAAAAATGGAGAGTGAGGGTAAAGGGAAGCACAGTTCTTGCACTAGGATGCAATTCAATTAATAAGACTCTTCCCACCTAATGATAAGAAATTACAAAATCATGTCAAAGTGAAAAGGACCTTTGAAATAATTGAGTCAGGTGACTCAAAAAAATTTAGTCACAGAACTCTTGAAACCAAGCAGGACCCAGTACAGCCCACACAGATTTTTTTAAAAAAGGCTTTCCATGTCTCCTGTTTCTTGTTTGTAGGAATGTTTCAACCTCTTAGAGCTTCCTTGAGTTCCAAAGGCAGATTCAAACAGTTATGAGTTAGGGGAGTAAGGGGTTTAAGGGATTACAGAAACGAAGGAAAGACAGTCAAGAAAACTAGTGCAGCCATGAGGCAGGGTCCTGGTTCCTCCTCAAGGGATATACATGAAAACCTGATACACTTCTGAGTTCTCCTATAGGGACTAAGGCCCCCACCCAGGGGGAGGATGATAACTTCTGGCTGAGCATAAGCACAAGGACCCCAGACCAGTTGGAACCAGAGGCTGTGATTGGGATTTCAGGGACACCACCCTGTTACTTTACCACCCATCACTCAGAGGAAGGTCAGACTTCATCTGAAATTTTGCCTGAAAGAACTCAGTCATGGAGAGTTTGGGTTGTTAGACCATTAGCACCCACCCACCTCTCCGATCTCCTTGATTTATTGGCCCTTGCAATAAGTCTTTCTCTGCTCCAGATTCTGATGCTTTGGTTTGTTTGGCCTCATGGTTTCTTGAACTTGGGTTCAACAACGTTCTTACAAATGAAACTTCAACTCTGAACTCCAAAATGTAAAACCAACAAAAGTGAATCTGCTCTCAATAAAGTGGACCAGTGTCCCTTTCCTCTTCACACTCGCATTGTGCATGATGGCTACCTGAGGCATGTTTAAGAAACCGTAAGTCTTAAAGAAGCATAATTTAAAAATTAACAGTGTTACACAAAACTGGGTTCACCTATTGTTATGTGTCAAGCCAAAAGACACAACTAAGCCAAAGATTAGGAGAAGGAAATATTTATTATTACTTGCAGCAAGTAAGGAGAATACCAGGGATCTTCCCAAAGCAGGGTCTCTCAGAACAACAAAACAACTTCCTCAGAACAACTGGGGAAGTTTTAAGCTTATAGTACATGCATATTCATGAAGGGGCAGAAAGAACTGAAGTGCAGAAAAGTGACAAGATTTGCCAGAATTAAATACTTGTGTTTCTATGCAGGGTGCTTCTCTGTTGTACCATGCTGCCTTTAAATCAGCAGTAGAATGAGTCAGCAAATATATATTAGTACTACTTATGTGCAGTACTTAACCCTGGATGCCAGAGTGTAAGATACAAAAGTATAAGCTGTGGGCTTCAAAGAGTTTATAGATTGATTAAGACAAATTGAATTAACAATGTAAAATTTGAATAGTTGAAAGAAACCAGGAGATGGGGCCTACCTGACCACACTAAGAGGTGTAAATCAGATGCCCCTCCATCTCTGTGACCTGAAGGCTTGGCTTGTTCTCCCAGTGGGAGCCTTTTGAGCGCACCTGTAGACCCAAAGCAGCTGTTGTCCCAGTGGCGTCCCCCAACAGGGATTTGAAAGCCTCTGTAAGGCTCCTACCTGCTGCTCAGTATCAGGTTTAGTCTGGGAGCCCTTTGAAAGTGCTTCCTGTCCATTACTTCTGAATCCATGTCCTGGGAACAAATTTGCTTTCTATGAGAAGGGAGACCCTGCTTTGCTTTCAGGAGTTCTCCAAAGGAGATCACTTTGCTTGTAAACTCTTCAAGCCTTTTACCTCCTGGTGGACTTCCTCGTGTGGCTTTTCAGGTGGCACTAGTGGTAAAGAACCTGACTGCCAATTCAGGAGATGCTAGAGACAGGGGTTCAATCCCTGGGTCAGGAAGGGACTTCCTGGTGAAGATGCCTGCTGGGAATTCTAAGGTTTGCCTGCTGTTGGATCTCTCTTCCTTTTGCCACTGTTTTGTGATGACTTTGCTACCTTCTGTTGCTTGCATGTCACTTACAAGTCTGTCCTGTTTTCTGAATATACTGTTTTCGAGCAACACTGGTGGACTGATGTTTAGTTTCTATGTGCAGTTCTGTACCTTCCCCTGGGGTTTAAGCAGACCCTGCCAACAGTGGTTGAAGAGATCCTGACTCTTCTTGCTGGTGGCTTCTCCTGTTTTTAGCTGCTGCTAGACTACCAAATAAGCAGGGTGACAATATACAGCCTTGATGTACTCCTTTTACTATTTTTGTCACCCTGCTTATTTAACTTATATGCAGAGCACATCATGAGAAATGCTGGGCTGGAAAGCACAAGATGGAATCAAAATTGCCAGGAGAAATATCAATAACCTCAGATATGCAGATGATACCACCTTTATGGTGGAAAGTGAAGAGGAACTAAAGAGCCTCTTGATGAAAGTGAAAGTGGAGAGTGAAAAAGTTGGCTTAAAGCTCAACATTCAGAAAACGAAGATCATGGCCTCTGGTCCCATCACTTCATGGGAAATAGATGGGGAAACAGTGTCAGACTTTATTTTTTGGGGCTCCAAAATCACTGCAGATGGTGACTGCAGCCATGAAATTAAAAGACGCTTACTCCTTGGAAGGAAAGTTATGACCAACTTAGATAGCATATTCAAAAGCAGAGACATTACTTTGCCAACAAATGTCCTTCTAGTCAAGGTTATGGTTTTTCCAATAGTCATGTATGGATGTGAGCGTTGGACTGTGAAGAAAGCTGAACACTAAAGAATTGATGCTTTTGAACTGTAGGGTTGGAGAAGACTCTTGAGAGTCCCTTGGACTGCAAGGAGATCCAACCAGTCCATTCTAAAGGAGATCAGCCCTGGGTGTTCTTTGGAAGGAATGATGCTAAAGCTGAAACTCCAGTACTTTGGCCACCTCATGCGAAGAGCTGACTCATTGGAAAAGACTCTGATGCTGGGAGGGATTGGGGGCAGGAGAAGAAGGGGATGACAGAGGATGAGATGGCTGGATGGCATCACCAATTCAATGGACGTGAGTTTGAGTGAACTCTGGGAGTTGGTGATAGACAGGGAGGCCTGGCATGCTGTAATTCATGGAGACACGGCTGAGCAACTGTACTGAACTGAACTGAGACTACCAAATGTGTTTTATCCTTACCTGAGTACATGTGTATCTTTTAGGGCTTTACACCCACTAGGGAGTTGGAGAGTTGCCTTTGACAACCTAACTTGCAAAGAATAACATGAGTGGACTCTGAGTCTCACCTGTGCCTTCCAGGCCTTGACTTTACCCTGGAAACAATATGCTCTGTGCTTAGTTGCTCAGCCAAGTCTGACTCTTTGCAACCCCATGGACTCTAGCCCACCAGGCTCCTCTGTCCATGGGGATTTTCCAGACAAGAATACTGGAGTGGATTGCCATGCCTTCCTCCTAACCCAGGGATCGAACCCAGGTTTCCCACATTGCAAGCAGATTCTTTACCATCTGAGCCACCAGGGAAGTCCAAAAATGCTGGAGTGAGTAGCTTATCCCTTCTGCAGGGGATCTTCCCAATCCAGGGATAGAACCAGGTTCTCCTGCATTGCAGGTAGATTCTTTACCAGCTGAGCTACCTGGGAAGCCCAACAATATGGTCTAGGGCATTTAAACCAGCAGTTGCTGAAAGAGAATTCTGCTGTGAGGTCTTACATGCCTTTCTTACTGAGGAGGACCAACTCTTGAAGACTCAGCAAATGGGACATCTCATCACAGTGAAGCCTACTTCCTGGATGATTTGACATATGAGGAGGAAGTTACAGAAATCCTGTCTAGCTATTTGATGTTGACTTACTGTTTTCTAGCTTTTGGGGGCCTAGAATCTAATCATGAACTCTTTTACCAGTCACATGAAAATAAGGCTGAAGATCATTTGCCTCAGGGGGTAAGCAACTTGCTGTGTGATGCCCATAATGGCATTTATGGATAGGCTCTGACAAAGTTGTAGGGAGGAAAACAGCAATAGTGTGAGAGAGGAGTAGTAAAACAGTGTTTGAATCCTAGGCTGGATGTCTTTCTCCAAGAGAAATTGAGGTGTATCACAGCTGAGAAGTGCTCAAGCCCCAGCTGTTTACAGCAGACCTATGTCAGTTGTAGCAGTCAGACTTTTGCAGTCACACACCCAGTATACACCAAGGGTGGAGACGGCTCAGCTCCACATTAAAGGACTTAAGTTCTCTCCTGTCAGGGCTGCTTTATGTATCCTCCTCTGATACCTATACATAACTTGAAACTGTGGCAAGTTCTCAGTTCATGAACTGCTGAAGGCTAGCTTGAAGGATTTGGGCATTACCTTGCTAGCATGCAAAATGAGCGTAATCATATGGTAGTTGGAACATTCTTTAGCATTTGACATTCTTTGGGATTGGAACGAAAACTGACCTTTTCCAGTCCTGTGGTCACTGCTGAGTTTTCCAAATTTGCTGACATATTGAGTGCAGCACTTCCACAGCATCATCTTTAGGATTTGAAACAGCTCAGCTGGGCTTCCAATACCTCCACTACTTTGTTCATGGTAATGTTTCCTAAAGATCACTTGACTTCACACTCCAGGATGTCTAGTTCTAGGTGAGTGGCCAACACCATCATGATTATCCAGGTCATTAAAACCTTTTTTGTATAGTCCTGTGTATTCTTGACACTTCTTAATCTTTTCTGCTTTGTTAACTCCTCATCATTTCTGTCCTTTGTTGTGTCCATCCTTGAATGAAATATTTCCTTGATATCTCCAGTTTTGTTGAAGAGATCTTTAGTCTTCCCATTCTATTGTTTTCCTCTATTTCTTTGCATTGTTTTAGAAGGCCTTCTTATCTCTCCTTGCTGGTCTCTGGAACCCTGCATTCAGTTGGGTATATCTTTTCCTTTCTCCCTTGCCTTACGTTTCTCTTCTTTTCTCAGCTATTTGTAAAGTCTCCTCAGACAACCACTTTGCCTTCTTGCATTTCTTTTTCTTTGGAATGGTTTTGGTCACTGCCTCTGGTACAATGTTATGAACTTCTGTCCATAGTTCTTCGGGCACTCTGTCTACCAGATCTAATCCCTTGAATCTATTCATTACCTCCACTGTATAATCATAAGGGATTTGATTTAGGTCATACCTGAATGTCCTTGTGGTTTTCCCTACTTTCTTCAATTTAAGCCTGAATTTTGCAATAAGGAGCTCATGATCTGAGCCACAGTCAGTTCCTGGTCTTGTTTTTGCTCACTGTATATAGGGCTTCTCCATATTTGGATGCAAAGAACTAAATCAATCTGATTTTGATATTGACCATCTGTTGATGTCCATATGTAGAGTCATCTCTTGTGTTGTTGGAAAGGGGTGTTTTTTATGTCCGGTGTATTCTCTTGTTAAAACTCTGTTAGCCTTTTGTACTGCTTAATTATGGACAGGTAAGGCCAAATTTTCCTTTTATTCTGGGTATCTCTTGACTTTCTACATTTGCATTCCAATCCCCTGTGATGAAAAGGACATCTTTTTTGTGGTGTTAGTTCTAGAAGATCTTGTAGGTCTTCACAGAACCGGTCAACTTCAGCTTCTTCAGTATCAGTTGTTGGGGCATAGACTTGGATTACTGTGGTGTTGAATGATTTGCCTTGGAAACGAACTGATATCAGTTTTTTAGGTTGCACCCAAGCACTGCATTTTTGACTCTTTTGTTGACTATGAGGGCTACTCCATTTCTTCTAAGGGATTCTTGCCCACAGTAGTAGATATAATGGTCATCTGAATTAAATTCACCCATTCCAGTCCATTTTATTCACTGATTCCTAAGATGTTAATGTTCAATCTTGCTATCTCCTCTGTGACCACATCCACTTTATCTTGATTCATGTACCTAACATTCCAGGTTCCAATGTAATATTGTTCTTCACAGCATCGAACTTTACTTTTACCACCAGACACATCCACAATGAGCACCATTCCCGCTTTGGCCTAGCTGCTGCATTCTTACTGGAGCTGTTAGTAACTGCCCTCCACTCTTCCCCAGTATCATACTGGATACCTTCCAACTTGGGAGGCTCATCTTCTGGTGTCATATCTTTTTGCCTTTTCATATTGTCAATTCTCAAGGCAAAAATATTGAAGTGGGTTGCTGTTTCCTTCTCCAGTGGACCATGTTTTGTCAGAACTCTTCATTATGACTTGTCTGTCTTGGGTGGCCCTGCATGGCATGGATCAT
The DNA here is from genome assembly GCF_029407905.1 of Bubalus kerabau. Taxonomy (NCBI): domain Eukaryota; kingdom Metazoa; phylum Chordata; class Mammalia; order Artiodactyla; family Bovidae; genus Bubalus; species Bubalus kerabau. The sequence goes on along the minus strand of NC_073638.1, from coordinate 16,947,726 downwards.
AGCTTTGCATCATGCCTGGGCACATCATTCCCTGTAGTTAATGTCACAGCCTGGCCAGGGCCAGACTGGAGCCTGCCCCCGCGCTTTGCTGCTCCTGCTCAGTCCAGGGCTGGCCGTGATCATTGATATTGAAGTTATGCCCATACTCCCCCAAGAACTGACAACCCTTTTGCCTTTCCCGCTTGCAATATGGGAGACTTGGGTTTGATCCCTGGGTTGGGAAAATCCCCTGGAGAAGGGAAAGGCAACCCACTCTAGTATTCTTGCCTGGAGAATCCCATGGAGCCTGGCGGGTTACAGTCCATGGGGTCACAAAGAGTTGGACACAACTGAAGCGACTTCACTTTCTTTTTCACTTCACTATGTCCTATAATTTAAAAGAAGACTTCAGTACAACCAAGAAATTCTTACTTTATCCAACCTAATATATGTGGTTTTAACCCTGCTTTAAGAGAAAAGTATAGCTAGGGGAAATGGCAACCCACTCCAGTGTTCTTGCCTGGAGAATCCCAGGGACAGGGGAGCCTGGTGGGCTGCCATCTATGGGGTCGCACAGAGTCAGACACGACTGAAGCGACTTAGCAGCAGCAGCAGCAGCATAGCTAGGGGAAGGAAATAGTATCCTGAGGCACAGTTTTCGCTCAGGAAATTCAAATGATCATTCAAATATGAGCATTTATTTAGAACACCAAGCAAAGGTTTTCAGCTGTTCTTCACTTATTAGTTTGACCCACTTCTCCACTTTCAATATTCCTAGGTACTTATAGCTTCAACCACCATCTCTGCAATAGACTTTTCTAGAAGAACTAAAGACAATTCCAGATCATCTTGAGACCAAGCCATACTTTATAAAATGGCATAACCAAGAGTGCATGGCGTTGTACTAGAAGTGAACTCTTTACTGTAACGTGTTCCCATTTGGTGATTAAGCCTGATAACCTCTCCCTACCCGTCTCTTTAACACACAGGTAAAACAATTCATTTGCCTTCTCTTATCTGACTCATTTTAACACCATGGTTTCAGCCCTCCATCACTGTATTTACTTCAACAACTAATGTAAAGGAAGGAGGTGCTTGTGATTTACAGCATTCATTTTTAGCCACTCTCATAGAAACCTTCAGTACAACCAAGAAACTGAACTACCCTTAAATAAACAATCATTCTCCATTGCCAAAATAACATCCTAGTCTTGATTTCAGTTCTCCCAGGGAGTCTGTTCATATGCTCCCCACCACTGCTCTAGTAATTGTCAGAACCAGGTGCCCAGTTTGGATTTTTGGCACTGACCACTGTGTCAGTGTCTTTTGTTCCCAGTCAGATTTGCTTTGGCTCTGTTCTATTACTTGAGTCTTAAATCCTTGTAATCTTTCTGTTTCTTATTATAGTTCTTTGTCTTTGGTCAAATTATAGTCGATTTTTCTTGGTTTAAATGAGGCTGGTTTCTGAGAAACCTTTTGCTACCGTGGCTTGATAACAGTTGTTCACTACTCCTAATTTGATTTTAGTACTTAGATTTCTATTTGTTCTTTAAATGGGAGAATATCTGGGATCACTTCAGTGAAGTGGAACCTCCTAAAGGCCTCCATGTCAGCCAGAAGACTTTGGTGATTATGGAACTTTTGAGGCAAGTTCCTGACGTCCAAATACTGTTGGTATCTCTTTTGTTTCTGCAAGTTCCTGCTTCCACTATTGCTATCTCCTGATCAAAAGTACCTGCTATATTAAAAGAATATGGCTATGAGCTTAGTATAGTTCCTTAGGTTCTAGATTCCATTTCTTTAACAATTTGTCACTAACTCCTTTTGTTTCCTGAACTCTCATCCAAGGCTTGTTTAATTACCTTACCCACCTCAACATCCTTGGATCAGATTAGAACCAATTAACATTATTCTGGGCTTCCCAGGTGGATCAGTGGTAAAGAATCTACCTGCCAATGCAGGAAATGTGGGTTAGATCCTTCAGTCAGGAAGATCCCATGGAGAAGCGAATGGCAACCCACTTCAGTATTCTTGCCTGGGAAATCCCATGGACAGAGGATCCTGGTGGGCTCCAGTCCATGGGGTCACAAAGAGTCAGACAAAACTTAACCACAACAACATGAAGCCACTGTCATGATAATATTTATAGTCATTGGACTATAAATTGGAAGAGCATTCAAAACTATGGAGGAATTTGTAATAGAAGCATAAGAAATCTGTCAGAGACTCATAAACCCCAAGCAATTATTTTCACAGGCATGGAAAACATTTTAACTTGAGATCATGGTCTACCTTTATTATTGCCTCAATAATTCAGTTTCACTAAGTTTCTTGTTTCATATGATTTTTCAAAGTTATTCCTATTATGTTTAGATTTCATGAAGAGTTCCATAATCAATGCTAATTATTAATTTCTCATTCTGTCAACAGGTTTCTTAGAGATGTTGGAAAGATCTAGTTAAATTCTAGGTCTAGTTAACTTTCTACTAACCCACATGGTCCCTGAAGCTATGATTTCAAATTGGTTGAGAAAATGGTGACAGCCAATCATTTATGACACAAACTGAAACAACAAAAGAAAACAAGACAATTAATGCTGCTTGTCTTTTTTGGAAATTAATAATAAAGCATCTAAGCTTTCAAATAAGATTCTGGGTTCAGTTCAGTTGCTCATTCGTGTCTGACTCTTTGCGACCCCATGAATTGCAGCACGCCAGGCCTTCCTGTCCATCACCATCTCCCGGAGTTCACCCAAACTCATGTCCATTGAGGTGATGCCATCCAGCCATTTCATCCTCTGTCGTCCCCTTCTCTTCCTGCCCCCAATCTCTCCCAGCATCAGTCTTTTCCAATGAGTCAACTCTTTGCATGAGATAGCCAAAGTACTGGAGTTTCAGCCTTAGCATCATTCCTTCCAAAGAAATCCCAGGGCTGATCTCCTTTAAAATGGACTGGTTGGATCTCCTTGCAGTCCAAGGGACTCTCAAGAGTCTTCTCCAACACCACAGTTCAAAAGCATCAGTTCTTCGGCACTCATCTTTCTTCACAGTCCAACTTTCACATCCATGCATGACCACAGGAAAAAACCATAGCCTTGACTAGACGAACCTTTGTTGGCAAAGTAATGTATCTGCTTTCGAATATGCTATCTAGGTTGGTCATAACTTTCCTTCCAAGGAGTAAGTGTCTTTTAATTTCATGGCTGCAATCACCATCTGTAGTGATTTTGGAGTCCAGAAAAATAAAGTCAGCCACTGTTTCCACTGTTTCCCCATCTATTTGCCGTGAAGTGATGGGACTGGATGCCATGATCTTAGTTTTCTGAATGTTGAGCTTTAAGCCAACTTTTTCACTCTCCTCTTTCACTTTCATCAAGAGGCTTTTTAGTTCCTCTTCACTTTCTGCCATAAGGGTGGTGTCATCTGCATATCTGAGGTTATTGATATTTCTCCCAACAATCTTGTTTCCAGCTTGTGAGATTCTGGGTACACTATATTTATTGAAGGTTTAAAGTTATACTCTGTAAATTATTTCTGCATGTGTTTGCTTAAGAAATGCAACCATTTAAATAAAACATTTTTTCACTTATCATGTCTATATTTGAATCATAGCTCTTGGATAGACTTTAAAATATCAGAGACATTTTCTCTGCAATGGTGTTCCTGAGCATAAAGATTGCAATTAGAAAAGAGGCAGAGGTTTGGGCTGGAGTCCTTCTTCTACTATTAATTATGTGATCTAGGAAAAGTTGCTTAAGTTCACTGAGACTCAGATTCCATATTTGTCAAATTGAGGACATAAAATTTATTCCCAGGGTTGTGCTTTCTAGGATTAAATAATAAAGTATGTTAAGTATAATATTTGCTGCTGCTACTGCTGCTAAGTTGCTTCAGTCATGTCCGACTCTGTGCGACCCCGTAGACGGCAGCCCACAAGGCTCCCCCGTCCCTGGGATTTTCCAAGCAAGAACACTAGATTGGGTTGCCATTTCCTTCTCCAATGCATGAAAGTGAAGTCGCTCAGTCGCGTCCTTTAGCGACCCCATGGACTGCAGCCTACCAGGCTCCTCTGTCCATGGGATTTTCCAGGCAAGAGTACTGGAATGGGGTGCCATTGCCTTCTCCTAAGTATAGTATTTAATACCTCACAAAAATGTAGCTGTAGATAGATATGTTTTAATTTATAAAACTGTGCCCTTTTATTCATATAAGCCCACAGACATGAATGTAAATCAGTCTTAAAAACTATTTCCTACTTAAATAGTTTATACAGTTTGTCTTTTAAGTTGCTTTATCTATAAAATGGGACATGGAAATGTCAATAATTAGAATTATTTTAAGATAATTTTATGGTGTGTCATTGATCCTGTTCATAACGCCAGTTGTCTTACTGTTCACACTGTTCATTGAACCCAGGGTAGGAAAAGCTTGAGCTAAGAGGCTGGAAGAAGATTTGAGGCACCGTAGAAACAGCAGCACATTTATTCTCTCTTGGCTGGCATGGCAGCCATAATACAGCCGTTCTCTGGGCTGATGCAGCAGCTGTAGCAGCAGCCATACAAAACCATAACATAGCCATAATGTAGCCGTACCATAACCTCATATAACATAACCATGACCCTCCTCCAGTGTAGCCTCGATGCAGCAGCCCCCAGGGCTTTTCAGTTGAAGCTTATGTATGCTTTCCAAACAAAAGTAGCCTGTGGCCAAGAGAGTACCTCATGACAGGCAAGCACTATGCTATAAGTGATCTCAGCTGTTACATAACCATTCAAAGTTACTGTTTACAGAACATGGGGTGAGAGGGCATGAGAGCGTGGGGTAAGAGAACCTGACTGGTGCCATCTTGTTAATTTCCCCACATATGGGTTCTTTAATAATTTGATAATCTGAGCACTGTATCATCTGTATCTTCTTGGTCCCTTGAACCTTATAAAATTACATTTCATCTGAAATAAAAATTCAAAATACATTAGAAACTTGACAGTTTGTTACTCTGGAACAGATTTTTAAAGAGCTCTATGTTGATAATTTTCTTCAATGGTTAGAAGCAAGACGGCTTGTTAAGCAAGAAGATGGTTGGGTGCTGGCCCCAGAGATTTTGAAACAGACACTATAATTCACTGGGGTTCAGAGAAACTACTAAAACATATATTGATTTTAGCTGATTCATTATATCTAACGGGGTATGGACCTTGGTGTTTTTACAAGTACTGCAGTGATTCTGATGCAACTAGTCTGTGGACCATCCTTTGAGACCTAAGCTCAAGTGCAGGCCTCTGATGTGCAGTGTGCACAGCTTAGGTTATCTGGGAAAATGTGTTGGAATTCTACCTATCAAGTTAATCTCTACTCACATTTAGTATACCGGGGGTTTCATTATATCTGCATGTCTGATTGTCACATGTCACAGATTTTAAGAAGTGCTCTAAAAGAAGACATTAGAGTGGGAGTTCGCAGGCAGGGAGGCTGCCTCTGGCCCCTCCTTGCTTTGCTTTAAGCAAGACATGATTCTTGTGCCTGGCAGGCAGGGAAAGCCTTTTGGGATATTATGTATTTATAGTGGAGAAAATATAACACAGTGCTGAATTTTGTCTTAGAGGAACCAATGAGGTTAGTTCTCATGGTTTATTGGAAGCACCAGAAGTGAGGTGGGCAAGGCAGTGTCGATTTTCCAGCATGCAGACAAGTTTTTCAATTCTCTGAGGTTTTTTTAAAATAAATACCAGATGAGCATACAATTATGTGTGAGATACTGACTATTATCATTAGCATTATTATATAACATGTTTGGACTCCTCTATGCTAGGCATTGCTGTATTAATAAATGCTTTAAAATATTACATGATTTAATCCTCAGTACACATCTGTAGTGGAGAAGGCAATGGCACCCCACTCCAGTACCCTTGCCTGGAGAATCCCATGGACGGAGGAGCCTAGTGGGCTGCAGTCTATGAGGTCGCTAAGAGTTGAAGACAACTGAGCTACTTCACTTTCTCTTTTCATTTTCATGCATTGGAGAAGGAAATGGCAACCCACTCCAGTGTTCTTGCCTGGAGAATCCCAGGGACGGGGGAGCCTGGTGGGCTGCCATCTCTGGGGTCGCACAGAGTCGGACACGACTCAAGCGACTTAGCAGCAGTAGCACACATTTGTAGATTGGTGTGAATGTAAGTAGCTGACATATGAGGAGAATGAAGTGGAAGCAGATAAAATAACTTATGATTCCATGGTAAATGCTTATATAACCCCAAAACTATTTCTGCAAAATGGACAAGTGAGTTAGAAAACTGTAAATTCTCTACAGTGAAGATGAAGATCATAATCTAAGCACAAATAACCAACAGAAAGTGGCAAAATGGATGCTCCTAATAAGAGGTCTCAGTCATAATGTAAGTAAAAGCTAAGGTCACCTAATCAGCTCTAGCAAGTCTCCCCAAAGTAGAACTGATTATAAAGATTATATGAAACATGGATTTATACCCAGGATAGTTAATGATGAAATTGCCCTCTCTGGGCAAGTATCTTTGTATTTTGGGGTCTTTGAGAGATTAATGATAGTATGAAGCTATTAAAGCAGGTAGACATTTTTTAATGAATTGTTTATATATTTTTAAGAGAAATTTTTTCTTATAAAGACAAACACTACAGAAATTGTTTTATCATAACTTAAAAAAATCATAAATCCTACTCCTTTGGCCACCCTAAAGATTTTCCTGCACCCTGAATTATCTCTCTCTCTTTTTTTTACAACTTATTTTTGGCTGTGCTGGGTCTTTGTTGCTGTACTGGCTTTTCTCTAGCTGTGGTGAGTGGGCACTGCTCTCTAGTCACAGGTTTCGGTCTTCTTAGTGTGGTGACTTCTCTTTTTGCAGAGCACGGGTTCTAGGACATGAGGGCTTCAGTAGTTGAGGCATGTGGGCAAACTGTCCTGACTCCTGGGCTCTAGAGCACAGACTCAATAGTTGTGACCCATGGACTTAGTTGCTACACAGCATGTGGGATCTTCTTGAATCTGTGTCTCCTGCATTGGCATGCAGATTCTTTGCCACTGAACCACCAGGGAAACCCTATATCTGTTATGTTTTTACTCTCTTCTACTTGAAAAATATGTTGCAGAAAAATATTCTGGAAGTAAGCAATTTTTCAGCATCAAGAATAAACCATTTTGTGGGGAAGGGGTGGTGGTGGGAATTGGTCAATACTTTATAGCTAACATATTTTGCAATGGACCAAAACACAATCCTCCAAGCAGAATTTTATGTTTTGTATTACATATTAAAGACTGGTCCCTTTTCTTTTTTTATTACTTTTGCCTCTGTTACTGCATGGTAATACTTTCATCATATGACTTATAAAACTGCAAACTTTTCATTGAATTTTCATCACTATAGCAATGAATAATGCATTCAGTCCTCAAAATGTCACAATGAACATCAAGTGGTTTTAAATAATACGTTCTTGATGGAGTTTCAAGAAGCCAGCAATCCAAGGATGCAGCAGAGAAGGTGAAGTTTGGAAAGGAAATTTCTTATAAATTTGTCAGTTATCCAGGATTGATGAAATAAGTGGAGAGGAAAGACTGAGAAATAAAACTGTTTTTTAAAAATCAAAAATAGGAAAAAGAAAAAAGCAAAATGAACACACTTGTCACTAGGGACAGAGGGGAATATACAGGAAGTAGCAAAAAACAGATGGTCTGTGGTGGGGGTTAGAGGGAGGAGAGGAAATTAGGAACCTCGTAAGTGAAGTATAGGAATTGAATTTTTTTAAACTTCTTTTTTTGACTTGGCTGGGTCTTTGTTTCTGTGTGTGGATTTTCTCTAGTTGCAGTTCAGTTCAGTTCAGTCACGTCCGACTCTTTGCGACCCCATGAACCGCAGCATGCCAGGCCTCCCTGTCCATCACCAACTCCTGAAGTCCACCAAAACCCATGTCTATTGAGTCGGTGATGCCATCCAATCATCTCATCCTCTGTCATCCCCTTCTCCTCCTGTCCTCAATCTTTCCCAGAATCAGGGTCCTTTCAAATGAGTCAGCTCTTTGTATCAGTTGGCCAAAGTATTGGAGTTTCAGCTTCAGCATCAGTCCTTCCAATGGACACCCAGGACTGATCTCCTTTAGGATGGACTGGTTGGATCTCCTTTAGGATGGACTGGTTGGATCTCCTTGCAGTCCAAGGGACTCTCAAGAGTCTTCTCCAACACCACAGTTCAAAACCATCAATTCTTTGGCGCTCAGCTTTCTTTGTAGTCCAACTCTCACATCCATACATGACCACTGGAAAAACCATAGCCTTGACTAGAAGGACCTTTATTGGCAAAGGAATGTCTCTGCTTTTGAATATGCTGTCTAGGTTGGTCATAACTTTCCTTCCAAGGAGTAAGCGTCTTTTAATTTCATGGCTGCAATCACCATCTATAGTGATTTTGGAGCCCCCAAAAATAAAGTCAGTCACTGTTTCCACTGTTTCCCCATCTATTTGCCATGAAGTGATGGGACTGGATGCCATGATCTTAGTTTTCTGAATGTTGAGCTTTAAGCCAACTTGTTCACTCTCCTCTTTCACTTTCATCAAGAGGCTCTTTAATTCTTCTTCACTTTCTGCCTTAAGGGTGGTGTTATCTGCATATCTGAGGTTATAGATATTTCTCCTGGCAATCTTGATTCCAGCTTGTGCTTCCTCCAGCCCAGCATTTCTCATGATGTACTCTGCATAGAAGTTAAATGAGCAGGGTGACAATATACTAGCTGCAGTAAGTGAGGGCTACTCTCTAGTTGCTGTGTGGAGGTTTCTCATGTAGTGGCTTTTCTTGTTAGTTGCCACGTGGCATGTGGGATCGAACCTATTTCCCAGGTGTTGGCAGGCATATTCTTAACCACTGGACAACCAGGGAAGTCCTAGGAATTGAATTTGAAGCTGTAGTGAAATCATATATTTTGGAACCATAATAAATATTAACAATTTTCAAGGCTTTGGGAACATTTTCAGTGTTTTCTGAGTGAGGACTCTTGAATGAAATATAACTATTAGAATGTTATCTTTGAATATTTATTAGTTGATGAGAGTACTCCTCTTTCTAGCATCCTTTTCTCTTAGGTTTTGAGATAGACCATATTATGATAATCCAGCCAAATGAAATTTTCAACCCCCAATGGAGCATGCTGTTAACTGTCTATCCAACAGATGTTCTCTTATTTTTTTCTTGCTATTAGACTCCTAATTTTATTTTTCTCCAGATATAGTATCAAGGCCTCTTAATCTCAGGAAATATGGGCCTCATACCAGCCCCTCCGAATTAATCATCACTAGCATCCCATGGATGGAGGAGTCTGGATATGGCAACCCACTCCAGTGTTCTTGCCTGGAGAATCCCAGGGACAGAGAGCCTGGTGGGCTGCCATCTATGGGGTCGCACAGAGTCAGATACGACTGAAGCAACTTAGCAGCAGCATCCCATGGATGGAGGAGTCTGGAAGGCTGCAGTCCATGGGGTCGCTAGGAGTCGGACACGACTGAGTGACTTCACTTTCACTTTCATGCATGGAGAAGGAAATGGCAACCCACTCCAGTGTTCTTGCCTGGAGAATCCCAGGGACGGGGGAGCCTGGTGGGCTGCCATCTGTGGAGTCACACAGAGTCAGACACGACTGAAGTGACTTAGCAGTAGCAGTAGCAGCTTAAAGTAGTCATGGTAATTCCACTCCCTTTAGCTAATGATTGGTCTGGAGTAAGCATGTGTAATAAGAGTTTCCTATTGCTGATGTAACAAATTATCACAAATTTGTTATTTCACTGTTACATAGGCCAGAAGTTTGGGTTGGCTTGCTTGGTCTCTCTGCTGTGAGTTTTTTAAGGACAGAATCAAGGTGTTGACTGGCTGAGCTCTTATGAAAATGCTCTGAAAAGGATCTGCTTCCACACTTTTCAGTTTGTTGGTAGAAACCAGTTCCTTGTGGTTGTAGGACTGAGGTCCCCATTTCCTTGTTAGCTCATAGGAGCCTCTCTTCAGTCTTTGCAGATGGACCGTTACATCTCAGAAAGTCACAGTTGAAACTTTTTTGACTTCTTCTGCTTGATCTCTTCTTGCTCCAGCTTTGGTAAATGTTTTGCTCTTAAGGAATCATGTTATATTGGGTCCCTGAATAATCTTTTTTAAGTTCTGCAAACTTTATTATATCTGCATATTCACAAGTTCCCAGGATTAGAGTGTGGATATCTCTGGGTGTCCATTATCATGCATAACATTATATGTAAGCCATATGTAGTCAAAGAAATGAGGGGGATTCCATCTCCTAGATGAAAAGATGGAGACTCGGCTTATTGTATCCAGCTAGAGATGCTAGTGTGTGGGGGAGAGTGGACAAGGGGTCTAGAGTGGCAGCAGCTACCTTGTAACCAGGGGACATCAAGCATGAAGATAAACTCAACATACTAAGGATGGTGGAGCAGGAGACCAGAAACCACCTAGATCCTCTTGATGATATTTTAGAATAGCAGAACCAGTGCCAGTGACTGCTTTTTGTCTGGATAGCTTGTAATTTGAGGAAAAATAACTATTTGTTTACAAGCAATCAGTTCAGTTTTCTGTCACTGGCAACTAAAAGCAATTCTAAATGACATGTTGCTCATATCCCTAGTTTTTGGAACTCTGCTGTGGGACAGATCTCTACTTTACTACACTGTAAAATGTAGTAATTGACTAATCTGATTAAATTCATTTATACTATAATTTGTAATAAGGGTCTTCAGATTGTGGTGCCAATCTTAGCTTAACCTTGAGTCTGTATTCAGGATTATAGAGTCCAGGAAAGAGGATCTAGGGGTCAGCAAACTACAGCCATGTGCCAAATCCTGCTGGCATAAGCCAGGCAGCTAAGAAAGGTTTTCATATTCTTGCTTTTGGCTGTGCCACATGGCATGTGGGATCCTCCCCGACCAGGGGTGGAACCTGTGCCCCTGCATTTGGAGGGTAAAGTCTTAACCTCTGGACTAACAGGGAGGTCCAAAAGGTTTTCATATTCTTAAAGCATTTATACTTGTGGCCCTCCCCCCTGCCCCGCAACAACAGGAATATCTGACCAGAGATCATATCTGGCCACAAAGCTGAGAGTTTATTATACGGGCCTTTATGGAAAGATCATGCCAACCTCTGCACTAGTCTCACAGAGGACTCACCTATCATGAAGTTGAGAATGGGTTTTACTAAGGTAAGTTATTAGTGTTTAATACCTTTGAAAAATTATTGTAAATCACTGTGTAAAGCTTTTGGTTCAGGTGAAGATGAATTCTATCTTCAAATTAGGTTTCTTTTCAGTTCAACATTTATTGAATTTCTGTTATTACAAGACTATGGAAGACACCGAAGTTACACAATGAATAAATCAGGGTCTTAATGTAGCTGGAAATCACTTCAGGGAGTAATCTCTGGGAAAAATGATTCATGCAATATTCTGAGCAAAAGATAAGGGCTTGTATAAAAAGTATTGAATAAAAATTAAAAAAAAATTTTATGGAAGGATAATTGCTTTATAATATTATGCTGGTTTCTGCCATACATCAACATGAATCAGCTACAGGTATATATATGTCCCTTCCCTCATAAACCTCCCTCCCACCTCCCACCCTATCCCACCCCTCTAGGTTGCCACAGCTCACTGAGTTGAGCTCTGTGTGTTACACAGCAGAGTCCCACTGGCTATCTGTTTTACATATGGTAATATGTATATTTACATATGGTAATGTATATGTTTCCATGCTATTCTCAATTCTCCCCACCATCTGCTTCCCCACTGTGTCCACAAGTGTGTTCTCTATGTCTACATCTCCATTGCTGCCCTGCAAACAGGTTCATCCATACTATTATTCTAGATGCCATATATATGCATTAATATACAATATTTATCTTTCTCTGATTTAGTTCACTCTATACAACAGGCTCTAGGTTCATCCACCTCACAAAGATTGACTCAAATACATTCTTTTTACAGCTGAGTGATATTCCATTGTATATATGTACCACAACTTCTGTATCCATTCATCTGTTGAATCATATCTAGGTTGCTTCCATGTCCTAGTTATTGTAAAAAAAAATGCTGAATGAACAGTGGAGTGCATGCATCTCTTTCAACTATGGTTTTTTCTGGGCATATGCCCAGTAGTGTAATTGTTGGGTCATACGCTAGTAAAGTAATGCTCAAAATTCTCCAAGCCAGGCTTCAGCAATATATGAACTGTGAACTTCCTGATGTTCAAGCTGGTTTTAGAAAAGGCAGAGGAACCAGAGATCAAATTGCCAACATCCGCTGGATCATAGAAAAAGCAAGAGAGTTCCAGAAAAACATCTATTTCTGCTTTATTGACTATGCCAAAGCCTTTGACTGTGTGGATCACAATAAACTGTGGAAAATTCTTCAAGAGGTGGGAATATCAGACCACCTGATCTGCCTCTTGAGAAATTTGTATGCAGGTCAGGAAGCAACAGTTAGAACTGGACATGGAACAACAGACTGGTTCCAAATAGGAAAAGGAGTTCGTCAAGGCTGTATATTGTCACCCTGTTTATTTAACTTATACACAGAGTACATAATGAGAAACGCTGGACTGGAAGAAGCACAAGCTGGAATCAAGATTGCCGGGAGAAATATCCATAACCTCAAATATGCAGATGACACCACCCTTATGGCAGAAAGTGAAGAGGAACTAAAAAGCCTCTTGATGAAAGTGAAAGTGGAGAGTGAAAAAGTTAGCTTAAAGCTCAACATTCAGAAAATGAAGATCATGGCATCTGGTCCCATCACTTCATGGGAAATAGATGGGGAAACAGTGGAAACAGTGTCAGATTTTATTTTTCTGGGCTCCAAAATCACTACAGATGGTGAGTGCAGCCATGAAATTAAAAGACGCTTACTCCTTGGAAGGAAAGTTATGACCAACCTAGATAGCATATTCAAAAGCAGAGACATTACTTTGCCAACAAAGGTCCATCTAGTCAAGACTATGGTTTTTCCTGTGGTCATGTATGGATGTGAGAGTTGGACTGTGAAGAAGGCTGAGCGCTGAAGAATTGATGCTTTTGAACTGTGGTGTTGGAGAAGACTCTTGAGAGTCCCTTGGACTGCAAGGAGATCCAACCAGTCCATTCTGAAGGAGATCAGCCCTGGGATTTCTTTGGAAGGAATGATGCTAAAGCTGAAACTCCAGTACTTCGGCCACCTCATGCGAAGAGTTGACTTATTGGAAAAGACCCTGATGCTGGGAGGGATTGGGGGCAGGAGGAGAAGGGGACGACAGAGGATGAGATGGCTGGATGGCATCACTGACCTGATGGACGTGAGTCTGAGTGAACCCCGGGAGTTGGTGAGGGACAGGGAGGCCTGGCGTGCTGCGATTCATGGGGTCGCAAAGAGTCGGACATGACTGAGCGACTGATCTGATCTGATTGGTAGTTCTATTCCTAGTTTTTAAGGAATCTCCATACTGTTCTCCATAATGGTTGTATCAGTTTACATTTCCACCAGCAGTGCAAGAGGGTTCCCTTTTCTCCACTCCCTCTCCAGCATTTATTGTTTGTAGATTTTTTAATGATGTCCATTCTGACTATGTGATGTGTTACCTCATTGTGGCTTTGATTTGCATTTCTCTAATGATGAGTGATATTCAGCATCTTTTCCTCTAATAGTTTTATAATTTTTGGCCCTACATTTAAGTCTTGACTCCATTTTGAATTTATTTTTGGGTATGGTGTTAGACAGTGTTCTAGTTTCATTCTTTTACAGGTAGCTGTCCAGTTTTCCCAGCACCACTTTTTGGATTGGCTGTCTTAGAATGAAAAATTTTTTCTGTATTGGGTTTCTGTGGCAGTCCAGTGGTTAGGACTTGGCACTTTCACTGCAGGGGCCTGGGGTTTGATCCCTGGTTGGGAAACTAAGATCCCTCATGCCATGAGGAGTGGCCAAATCAAATATATATATATATATATATATATATATATATGTATCTACTTTTTTTTAAGGAGGAACGGATGGACAAGTGGTTGGAAATTTGGGTCTATAACTCAGGATCAGGATGGTAGAAAAGGAATGAACAACCACTAATAGCTACTTTCTATATGATAGTCAAATTGTTACATCAATCCCCATTGATTGATATGGCAAATGTTATTTTGCAATTTCTACTTCAGGTCACACGCTCCAGTGTTCATATTGTTTTTACTAAATCAAACTGCCTCCTAAAGGGAAGAAAGGATTGAAGATAAAAATTAGGAGAAGATTCACAAATCTGTTGAAGAGGCAGACAGGGAGACTGTAGATAAAAGGGTCAAACACAAAACATGAAGGATTGCCTGCATTAAATCATGGAAAGAGAGAGAAGCTAGTGAAACACTCTGAAAACAAGTGATCAGAAAGTGTAAAGAAAACTAGGAGTTGTTTCACAGAGGCTAAGAAATTCAAAAGTTTTAGAAGCTCCAGTACCATCAAGCAGAGTGCATATAGAGATGAAATAAACTGAAATTGGTTAGCAGTACATAATGTGATATTCTGTATTGTTCAATTTGGTAGCCACTAGTTAGCTCTTTGGAGAAGGCAATGGCACCCCACTCCAGTACTCTTGCCTGGAAAATCCTATGGATGGAGGAGCCTGGTAGGCTGCAGTCCATGGGGTCGCTAAGAGTGGGGCACGACTGAGCGACTTCACTTTCACTTTTCACTTTCATGCATTGGAGAAGGAAATGGCAACCCACTCCAGTGTTCTTGCCTGGAGAATCCCAGGGACGGGGGAGCCTGGTGGGCTGCCGTCTATGGGGTCACACAGTCAGACACGACTGAAGCGACTTAGCAGTAGCAGCAGCACCATAAGGAAGTAATTTCTTTCCTACTCCCAAGTTTCCTTCCCTGCACTTACACAGCTCATAATCAATGCAAGCAGAATGGTTATAATACATTCACATCACACAAATAACATTACAGCAGGAACAACAGCTAATCATCATCATATCCTGGTGTCTTTTATTTCTGATCTGTTACCAAATCTTTTCCCTTTTCACTTCAGCACTGCAATAGCCTGTACCTAGTCTTCTTTTAGTCTCTCTTCCTACCTCCCACCAGAAGCTCTGGTCATATTAGTCCCTTTCAGGGATCCCCTTAGGCCTACCCAACACAATCGTGTAAAGTCTTCCATTATATAGGACAATCCATCTTTCCTGTCTTACCTCTCTCAACATTCTTCCACACATCTTTCTGTGGTATTCATCATTCCCGGGGCACCTTCATACATAGTCACCTCCCTCTCTCTTGTCCTTGCGAGTCATCTTTCAGACTCCAGAGTCCCCTCCCATACCCCTAATAAGACTCAGGAAGAAAGATGCACGCAGTCCAAGGGGGAAGTGGGTACTAATCAGGGCCCGAGGGACACAAACCTGTTTGACCATGTCCATTTGGGAAGCTACTCCAAGTAAGCTGCACTCACAACGCTTACTACACCCCCTCAAAAAGACAACATAATTTTCCCTGGAACAGAGAGGAGGCACCTCAGTAATTAAACACTCTTAGCAGAGACAGTTTTAGCTAGTTTCTGGGAGGCGAAAGGGATTCTGGGAGCGCCGTGCATCGCCCACAAGGCTCATGGGAAATGTAGTGCAGTTTTTCTCCAACATGGCGGCGCCCGGGTGAGTTGTGTGAGAATATCCGTCTCGGTTTTCTGTGTTAGAGTGGGAGAACTAGGCGAAGGAGAGAGCTCTCGTTTGCTGAGAACCGCTCCCGAGCCAAGGTGGAGATTTGTGGTACTTCTTATTGGTCGGAACGAAGGCTGCGTATCTCCGCTTTCCCTTGTTTCCTCTTCCGGTGTCCTGTTTCTGCCCCATGAGCTTCGGACCTCACCAGGGAGAAGAGGGATTGTCCGTGGGCAGTAGGGTGTCTGTGCGTTGAGTGGTTCTGTTAGAGTTTGAGGTGCATGTGCTCACGTGGTGCCTGTGTCAGTCTGGTTTTTTTTGGAGGGTTTGGAGACAAGCGGCTGTAATCTGGGAAGTATTGGTCTGTGGTGTTAGCTTGAGTTTTTCTGATTCCTGCCAGTGCAGTGAAGAGAGTGTTGCTGGTGGTCTGCTGCTGCTGCTAAGTCGCTTCAGTCGTGTCCGACTCTGTGCGACCCCACAGACGGCAGCCCACCAGACTCCGCCGTCCCTGGGATTCTCCAGGCAAGAACACTGGAGTGGGTTGCCATATCTTCCTATGCCCTTTTTTTGAGTAATCCCTGAGACTCTTCTGCTTTTCGTAGTGTGAGCCAATAGTTTTGGCTGATTTCATTTAGCAAATATTTACTGTGTACTTTCTGAATGCCAGACACTCAAATTCTGTGCCTTCAATTAGGCGACAGCCTTCTGGGTGAACGCAGCACACAACAAAGTAGTTATAATATGATGTGAAAATGCAGGGATATAGTTGCACATCATATATTAATGCAAACATTGAAGAGGGCCACCAAACTCAATTCTGAAGAAGAGGTTTAGGACGTAAGATGGCATATTCAGTAAATTTAGGCTTACTCAGTAAGAGTTTATTGATTGGCTATTATATGCTAGGTCCTGCTCTAGGTGCTGGGTGTTACAGGGTGAATAATACAGACAAAAATCTCTACTATCATTTTATTGTTGTTCAGTGGTGTCTGATTTTGCGACACCGTGGACTGCAGCATACCTGGCTACCATGCCCTTCACTGTCTCCGGAGTTTGCTTAAACTCATATACATTGAATCGATGATGCCATCCAACCATCTCATCCTCTGTTGTCCCCTTCTCCTCTTGCCCTCAATCTTTCCCAGCTCAGGGTCTTTTCCAACGAGTCATCTTTGTTATAGCTTTTCTTCCATTTTAGTAAGTTAAAGGAGGAAAACAGAATAAACACATTAAAGAGGGCATTAAAAAAGATAGAGTAGTTGTTCTTCAAAGAATTAAAGTGAAGTGATATGACAAGTGATGGGGTCAGTTTTTTCTCATCATTTTTTCCCCCTTTTAAAATTGATAATGCAATTTGAATAGCTACTAAATTGAAAAGTTGCAAAAGAGGAGCTTTCACTCCTTCTCATTCCTGTACCCAGTCTACCTATTTTCCCTTCCTTGAGTCAACCCATATTACGGATAATGTGTATGTCCTAGAAATTTGTATGTATAGTTTGTATATCTGTACTATATACTTTATAGCCAAGCCTCAAATTGTTTCCAATCTTTGCTAATAATTTAATTTATGTACAAGCACAGGAACATTTGTCTATACTACTTGGTTCATTATAGGCTCTCTTATTCAAGGAGAGCATAGCACATATATTATTATTTCCACGTAGGGCAGTATCCAATAGAATGTATTGGGGTTAAACTTTCTTACAGAGCAGATGCGATCTCAAAATTCTTATTATCCTATGGGGAGTGTGCTTAGGCCAGACACAGCATGGCTAATATTCTAATAAAATAGTGACCTTGCTCTTGTCACATCCCATAACAGTCCCATAACATGGCAAGGCATGTGCACGCCTTTGTGCAGTAGTGGAAATTCCTTGGCCAGGGAATGGGCCTTGTTAGAAAGGGGCCCCTCCAGGTCTCAGCAGCTGGTATCAGTCTTTTCCTTGTTAAGGGGACTCAGACCTGTCTTCACATGTAGTACTATTGCCTGACTGAGGGAAGAAGGGAAAGGGGATACCAGAAATGTGATTATGAGGCTCCATCTACTGCTGACTCTTAGTGTCAGACTTAAAACAATGTATTCCGATTCTTTTCTTTCTCATTTCTTCCACTTTGCAGTCTTTGCTCATGTAACATATTTAGAAAAAAACTCGTAGTAGATTCATCCCCATTCTTCATTGCTGACTGCAAAAATGGTGATCTTGGAATGGAATGGCAATAAGATAATTCTTGGAGGCCCCCTCAGCTTTTCTTGGTCTTTAAACCAGTCTCATCTGGCTCTTCTGGAAATTAACAGTAATTTAGTAATAGACATATGTAGTCATTTAAGAAAGTTATGAAATTGTGTCAGAGAGTAGCACAGCCAGACATTAGTTAAAATAGTGAAAACAGATTTTATTTAGGTAATTATGGACAGTAGGGGAAAGAGCTAAGCTCTGCTCCAATTTGTTTCTAAGTGCTTAGGGTGTGTGGGGGTGCTCAGTAGAGTGAAAGTGAAAGTGTTAGTCTCTCAGTCCTGTGTGATTCTTTGTGACCACATGGGCGGTAGCCCCCCAGGCGCCTCTGTCCATGGGATTCTTTAGGCAAGAATACTGGAATGGGTTGCCATTTCCGTCTCCAGGGGATCTTCCTGATGCACCGGCTCAGTAGAGTTGGTCAGTGGAAATGCACTTAGGCCACCTGTTTGTTAGCTGGCAGTTATCAAAGTTAGGATTCCATCCTGTCACAAAGACGGTCATAGAGGCCCTGTGCTTCCTGATGATCACATTTCAAAGGAGAAATTCCCTGCCAGTTCAGTGGTTAGGACTCCATGCTTTCATTGCTAAGGGTATGGGTTTAATCCCTGGTCAGGGAAATAAGATCTCACAAGCCACATGGTGCAGCCAAAAAAAAAAAGCACACCATAACAAACCCAAAAAACATTTCAAAAGAATAACATTCAGGTCCTTGAGAGAAAAACTTCTGAATTGTAAGAGATACTGATACATGTTCACAACTGTAAGCTGTTTTTAATTAGTGCCTTAAAGAAAAAAAGGAAGGTCAGAGGCATTGTTATGAGTTGCTAGAACAAATAACAAAATTTCCTGGCAGCATTTTAAGTTTTCTCAGTCAAACATTTTTAAAAAAATACTTATTTTTAATTGATTGATGATTGGCATACAATATTGGTTTGATTTCTGTCATGCATCAACTTGAATTCACCTTAGGTGTACATATGTTGCCTCCTTCTTGAATCTCCCTCCTGTCTCCCACCCATTTCCACCCCTCTAAGTTGTTACAGAGCCTCAGTTTGAGTTCCTTGAGTCATACAGCAAATTCCCATTGGTTATCTATTTACATACGTTAGTGTACATGCATCCATGTTGCTGCTGCTGCTGCTAAGTCGCTTTAGTCGTGTCCGACTCTGTGCGACCCCATAGACAGCAGCCCACCAGGCTCCCCCGTCCCTGGGATTCTCCAGGCAAGAACACTGGAGTGGGTTGCCACTTCCTTCTCCAATGCATGAAAGTGATAAGTGAAAGTGAAGTCACTCAGTCGTGTCTGACTCTTAGTGACCCCATGGACTACAGCCTACCAGGCTCGTCCATCCATGGGATTTTCAAGGCAAGAGTACTGGAGTGGGTTCCCATTGCCTTCTCTGATGCATCCATGCTACTCTTTCCATTTATCTCACCCTCTTCCTCTTCTCCCCTACCCTTGTCCATAAATCTGTTCTCTATGTCTGCATCTCCATTGCTGCTCTGTGAACGAGTTTGTTAGTACCATCCTTCTAGATTCCATATATATGCGTTAATACAATATTTGTTTTTTTTTTTTCTTTCTGACTTTGTATAATAGGCTCTAGGTTCATCCACCTCATTAGAACTGACTCAAATGTGTTTCTTTTTATGGCTAAGTAGTATTCCATTGTATATATGTACTGCAGCTTCTTTATCCATTCATCTGTTGATATACCTCTAGGTTCAGGCAATCATTTTAATGAGAAGCTGGGATCATCCTAAGATATGGCTTTATGCTACTATAACCCATGGTAGAGTTTGGTCACATTTTTTAGGACAGGGTTTGGATGGAGTTATGTGCCATGAATAGGCACTCTTTTTCCTATTTTATAGGTGAAGAAACCTAAGTACAGAAAAAACTTAGTAACTCACACAGGTTCATGATAGCTAATAAAGGGTAAAGCTGAGGTTTGAACTAGAACTTCGACCTCTAAACACTGTGTTATATTGTCTGAGGAGGCTGTGGGGAAACAAAAATATTTAATTTTTGTCATTAAAGAGCTCATAGTCCAGTGGAAGGGGACAAACAGAACAAATAATTAGTGCAGTGTTAAAAATGTATATTCAGCTATCTCCTTCTTGTCTAACGATGACTCCAGAAATTTTCTTTCTAACCTTATTTCTTCTCCTTTGCCACTTTATATTTTCACCTGCCAGCTAGACATTGGAACTGTGTATCTCACCAGTAATTCAAACGTATGATATCGTAAATCAGACTTATCACTTCCGCTTACTGTTCTGCTCTTCCTGACCCTCTTCTGACTTTGCAGTTAGAATTGGGAATGACATTACTATAGCCTCTCCGTCACTCACTCTGTCTTGTTAGTAAAGTCAAAGTTAAAGTACTAGTCACTCAGTCCTATCTCGCTCTTTGTGACTCCATGGACTGTAGCTCACCAGGCTCCTCTGTCCGTGGAATTCTCCAGACAAGAATACTGAAGTGGGTAGACATTCTGTTCTCCAGGGGAATCTTCCTGACCCAGGGATTGAACCCAGGTCTCCTGCAAGATTCTTTACTGTGTGAGCCAGCAGTCCGATTCTTCTCTTCCTCGTCTGAGTAGTCATCACAGCCTATTGATTGTTTTGAACTTATCTTTTGCCCCCTCTCCCTGTTTCCCTTTTCCTTCTTTGTACAGCCTTCACCCTGGATGAGACCAGCATTTCTACTTGTTAAACTGGATTATTGCAAGTTCTTTTGCCTCTCATTTCCCTATTGTGCTGTCCAGCTCGCCTATTTTACTGGCCTTACCTCCTGTCTCATGTGCTACATGTATTATTTAAGCTGGATTACTGCCGTTTTTTCAGTAGTCTCAACATTTTAATTCTGTATATAAAAACTAATAGAGTTTTGACTCTTTAAGAGCTGCTTTGAAATTATTTTATTTAAGTTCGTAAGTTTATTTTGTTTGCTAACTTTGAAGGCTTTCAAGTGGGTGAAGAGTGGAATTGGTGGGTCAGCCAGCATTCTCTCTTCTAAAAAATTATGTCACTACTCAGTGTCTTTGCCAGACACATCCATTTCTGTTTTTAGCTTCTGTTCTTTATTGCCTCTCTGGATCCCTTCCCTTCCGTATGACTGTGTAATCTTTTTGTTCTGTGATACTCATCTCAAGTCCCCTTCTGTTTTGAAGTTCTCCCAAACTTTTCCAGTTAACATCAATCTTATCTTTTTTGTCTCTATATCACTCTTAAAGAACATTAACACTTAATTACCTAAAGATATGTCATATTCTTTCATTGTTTAATGTTTGTCTGTTTTCCTCAACTAACTTATAAACCTGTGCTGAAAGCATAAATCATGTATTGTATTTGTGTGCTGTAGAGTGCTGAGTCCTTAAGTAGGCATGTGTGTGTTCACTCATCGTTTGTTTATCCCTTCAACAAACTTTTGTTGAGCACCTGCTGTGTGTTGGCATTCCTGTTCTCCTGGAGTTTACATCCTGATGGAGGAATTAAGCCAACAAATTAAACATCACAAATTTTGTTAAATTCTGTGAGCAAAATAAAATAGGCTTCTGTAATAAAGCATGATGCAGGGAGCTGATTTGGATAGTGTGAAGACCTTTTTGGGAAAGTACTCAGCAACTACTTACTGATTGACATATCTTTAAAAAATGAAAACATAATTCTATGGTGTTCTTATACCTGTTATTTTGAAAGTTATAGATTCCAAATATTTAACATACACAGTTTATAAAAATAATAAAACAAACACCTAAACCACCACCTAGCTTAAATACTTTTAATACTTCTGTGTGTCCCTTTCATATTGCAGTTCTCTCTTCTCCCCTGAAATAACTTCTCTCCTGTACTTTGTATTTATCATTTCCTTGCTTTTATGCTATATGTGTATTTCTGAACAACATATGGCTTACTTTTGAATTTTGAACTTTATATAATGGAATCATACTGTATATTCTACTGTGAATTTTTTGTTTTGTTTCTTTTTTTTCCTTTCCTAATATTGATGAGGGTGAAAGAGGAGAGTGAAAAAGCTGGCTTAAAACTCAACATTCAAAAAACTAAGATCATGGCATCCAGTCCCTTCACTTCATGGCAAAGATGGGAAAAAAGTGGAAACAGTAACAGCTTTTATTTTCTTGGGCTCCAAAATCACTGCACATGGTGACTGTAGCCATGAAATTAGAAGACACTTGCTCCTTGGAAGGAAAGCTATGACAGACCTAGACAGCATATTCAAAAGCAGAGACATCACTTTGCTGACAAAGGTCCATATAGTCAAAGCTATGGTTTTTCCAGTAGTCATGTATGGATGTGAGAGTTGGAACACAAAGAAGGCTGAGTGCCAAAGAATTGATGCTTTCGGATTGTGACGCTGGCGAACACTGTTTAGAGTCCTTTGGACAGCAAGGAGATCAAACCAGTCAATCCTAAAGGAAATCAGCCCTGACTATTGAAAGAACTGATGCTGAAGCTGAAGCTCCAGTACTTTGGCCACCTGATGGAAAGAGCTGACTCATTGGAAAAGAACCTGATGCTGGGAAAAATTGAGGGCAGGAAGAGAAGGGGGCAGCAGAGGATGAGATGGTTGGATGGCATTACTGATTCAGTGGACATGAATTTGAGCAAACTCCAGGAGAAAGTGAAGGACAGGGAATCCTGGTGTGCTGCAGTCCATGAAGCTGCAAAGAGTAGGATACGACTTAGTGACTGAACAACAATAACAAGAACATGTGAGATTTGTCTGGCGCATTTTACTTATGACTTCATAAGTAAAGAGATTGGATATGGGAAAACAGCCCACTTAATAGCACTAAAGCACTGACTGTTTTGTAGAACCTACCAGGGATGCTGTTAGATGTTCTTGCTTCTTTGTTACCTTCTTAAATATTCCTTTGTTGTCCATGCATCTGTTTGTTCTCACTTCTCTTGGTTGGTGAAAAGTATAGTAGGTGTTTAAAAATTGTCACATAGAAACATTTATAAAGTATAAAATACATGAACAGTATTATAACTATCCCTTTCTGATTCCTAAGGTTGACATTTTGTCCTTTTTTTTCCCCAGGATTGTCATGAACAGCAACCACCAAAGTAATTACAAACTCAGTAAAACTGAGAAGAAACTCTTAAGGAAACAAATTAAAGCCAGGCATACTTTGCTGAGACATGAAGGCATTGATACAGTATCTTATGCTACTCAGGTAACCTAGAACTATTATTATAACTTGAATTTAAATGTATTGCCATGTTATTGTGTTCTCAGTAGCATTGTTAATTGCTCAGAGAAGAAGTTCCATCATGTGTTACAGTCTCTGTTAAATGTATGTGTGTGTATATATATAGATATATATAGATATATATGATAGGACCTTCTAACTTTCTATTTTGGGACATAGCCTAGTATAGTTTGAATTTCCATTGATTGTGTTGTTTGAACTAGAGGAAGCTGCAATTCTGCATTAATAACAATAACACTATATATCTATTTACAGTTTATAAAGCATACTTATACTCATATTATATTTAATTTCCTAGAAGTCATTATGACATAGGTGAGAAAACTAAGGTTCTGAGAGGTTATGATATGTCCATTGATATAAGGTGCTGAATCAAAATCTAAAGCTAGATCTTTTGTACCCTAATGCAATCTTCTTTCTTCTATTCCTAACTTTATCTCTGTTATAAAGTATTTTGATTATATGCTGTGAAACATTTTTTATTTATGAGGTTTTATTTATAAAACCTTTTTATTTTCTGATGGGCAATGATTAAATGATATATATGTATGCATGTATACACACACACACACACACACACACACACCTCTTCCTGGGCTATGAATGAGGAGAAGTTAGCTTAACTCTTAGCTTCTCCACTTATTTGTACATGAGCAGTACCCTTTGACCTCAGCTTTCTTCATTTGTAAGGACATACTATTACATACCTTTTTATTACATTGGGTTGTTAGATTCTAAAGAGAACATGTGTATGATAGTACTACCTAGTCATTGAAATACCATATGAGTATAAAGTATTCTTATGCTATTCGTTCTGATTGTAAAGATATAGGATAAGGATAGTAAGGGAACTTACTACTGAGGGCCAAAGACATACAGTTTAGAAGGTGAAGCTGAGATCAAAACTTAGATCTCTTGATTCTCAGACTAGTACTCTTCTATCACTCTTGTTCTGTCTTCTGTGCTGCATCACAGTTTAGGAATGAGTGGAGCTTTAATATTAGCCCTACATAGATTTCCTTACATATTAGTAGCTTCAGGCTCACCCACCCGTGGTGTCCTTGCACAGTGTGCCTCACGCCCGGGTTCCTGTGCTGTTCCCTCATGGTCATGGGCCTCCAGGTACTCCTGCTCCCGCGGCCTGTGCTGACGATGCTGGGTGGCTTGTGGGCTCCACAACCGATGAAATACAGTTTAATGTAATTAGGTAAGCTGCTTGTGGTGTGAGATGCGTTCCTGTGGCCTGGTTCTGCAATGGAGAGCAGGAGCGCCAAGATGGGGCTGATTAGAAATGTGCTTTGCAGATGCAAAATCCTTATCAAACACTAAGCACTAAAGAAACAGTTGTAAGGCATCATCTAAAAACCAGCCTAGTGGAGG
This sequence comes from Bubalus kerabau, assembly GCF_029407905.1. Lineage (NCBI taxonomy): Eukaryota > Metazoa > Chordata > Mammalia > Artiodactyla > Bovidae > Bubalus > Bubalus kerabau. The sequence goes on along the minus strand of NC_073638.1, from coordinate 16,923,220 downwards.
ACTTTTCCTTTCCTGAAGAAGACCTTCGATAAAAGCACACACACACACAAATTAATAACTTCAGATAATTTAAACCAAATCCCACAAAAAAGGATGGAGTAGATAATAGATTAGAATTAATATATATGCACACACTTACTGCCAAGAGCCACTGCGGCTGTGAGGCTTTCAGAAGATTAATGACATACTCTATTTTCATCAATTCTCAAGCATAACTTGCTTTTTTTCCCCCTTACAGGGGTTGTGTAGAAAAGTAGTAAGAAAAGAAATGGGTTTCTTTGCTGCCTCTGAAACTTGTTTCTGGTTGAGATGAACTTCTCTTTTAGATCTTTAGAAGTTTTAACCTCATCTTCATGGCTCCCAAAGTGTCATTTTATTTGGACTTGATTATTTTTTTCTCCTCAGTACTTTTAAAGGAAGAGAAAACATTTGTAGAAGGACTTCCAATTATATGTTATATATCTAGAGGAGAACAAATGCTCTTTTTACTATATGTCATAAATATAGATATCTTTGTGGACTTCCCAGTGGTAATAGTGGTAAAGAACCCGCCTGCCAGTACAGGAGTCTCAAGAGGCGTAGGTTTGATCCCTGGGTCAGAAGATCCCTTGGAGGAGGCATGGCAATCCACTCCAGTGATCTTGCCTAGAGAACCTGTGGACAGAGGAGCCTGGCAGGCTGCAGTCCTTAGGGTCACACAGAGTCAGACACGACTAAAGCAACTTAGCACGCATGCACGTAGGTATCTTTGTACAATGTTATAGTGATTGTTAGGTTTTTCTAGAGCCATGGTCCTCAACCTATCAGGACTGAGATAACTTTAAAAAATCTGAATTCTTTTCTTCATATTACTGGAAAAATTGCTTGACTGAACAACTGTTTATTAAAGTAAGCATTAATTGTATAGCCCACATGTAATAGTAAGTAAGTTCCTCCCTTCCTTCCCACATTACACTTGTTTTTGTGTGGTTTGACTTCAGCATTGCCCACAAATCACTTGGACAGCATTTTTGAGTACTGCTACTCCTCCTCAGGTCACCTCTCACTGTCTTCCCCAATTCCTAGGTGGGGCTATGGATCCTTGTCAGTTACAAAACTTGTATGTCCTTAGATTTGGGAATACTGGAAATATTTTTGTATTATGGCTACATATGACCAAAGCTATTCTGGTACTTTAATTTATAATCTCACTGAATGAGTCCAGGATAAACCATCTGAGACTAAATTTTATACCATATTTTATAGTATTGTATTAGTATGTTTATTGTATGTCTGTGTGTGTGTATACTTACATGTTCTTTCGTCACTAAGTCCTGTTCAGCTCTTTTGAAACCCCGTGGATGGTAGTCTGCCAGGCTCCTCTGTCCATGGGATTTCCCAGGCAAGAATACTGGAGTGGGTTGACATTTCCTTCTCCAGGGCATCTTCCCCACCCAGGGATCAAACCTGTTTCTCCTGCACTGCGGGTGGTTTCTTTACCACTGAGCCACCATACATATAAACTATTGGCTGCCCCATAACAGAGCAGAGTTTTACTTATTATCCAATTTTATAATAATTTCTTTTACATTCTTTTAAAACAAGGTTCTAGATATGAATCTTCTCATTTTATACATATGAAACTGATACATTATGTTCTAAACTCCAGCTTCATATAAATCAAGTGTTGGTAGACTACTGTCTTCAGGTCAAATCTGACTTGTTAGCTAAGAAAGAGTTTTACATTTTAAGGGTTGTTAAAAAATTACAACTAAATAGAGACTTAGTAGATGCTGAAGAGATCAAGAAGAGATGGAAAGAATACACAGAAGAATTGTACAAAAAAGATCTTGATGAACTGGATAAGTATGATAGTGTGGTCAGTTACCCAGAGCCCAGGGCCAGATATTCTGGAGTGTGAAGTCAAGTGGGCCTTATTTAGGAAGCACTGCTGTTAAGAAAGCTAGTGGATGCAATGGAATTCTAGTAGCTGTTCACAACCCCAAAGGATGATGCTGTCAAAGTGCTGCACTCAATATATCAGAACATCTGGAAGACCCAGCAGTGGCTACAGGACTGGAAAAGGTCAATCCTCATTCCAGTCCCCAAGAAGGGTAGTACTAAAGAATGTTCAAACCATCAGACAGTTGCACTCATCTCCCATGCTAGTAAGGTCATGCTTAAAATCTTGCACACTGGGCTTCAGCAATACACGAACCAAGAACTTCCAGACGACCTAGCTGGGTTTAGAAAGGGCATAGTAACCAGAGATCAAATTGCCAACACTCGCCTGATAATACAGAAAGCAAGGGAATTCCAGAAAAACATCTATCTCTGTTTCATCAACTTTACTAAAGCCTTTGACTGTGTGGATCATAACAAATTGTGGAAAGCTATCAAAGAGATGGAAATACCAGACCCATTTAACCTGTCTCCTGAGAAACCTTTCTGTGGGTCATGAAGCAACAGTTAGAACCTTGTACAGAACAACTGATTGGTTCAGAATTAAGAAAGTATGACAGGGCTGTCTGCTGTCACCCTGTTTATTTAAGCTGTACGCTGAGCACGTTATGAGAAATGCCAGGCTGGATGAGTTATAAGCTAGAATCAAGATAGGCGGGAGAAACATCACCAGTCTCAGTTACGTGGATGATACCACTCTAGTGGCAAAAAGTGAAGAGGAACTAAAGAACCTCTTGATCAACCTCTTGATAAGGGTGAAGGAGGAGAGTGAAATAGCTAGCTTAAAACTAAATATTAATAATAAGATCATGGCATCCTGCCCTATTACTGCATGGCAAATAGAAGGGGAAAAGGTGGAAGTAGTGACAGATTTCCTTCTCTTGGGCTCTAAAATCACTGCAGATGGTAACTGCAGCCATGAAATCAGAAGATGATTGCTTCTTGGCTGGAAAACTATGACAAACCTAGACAGTATGTTGAAATGCAGACACATTACTCTGCTGACGAAAGGTTTGTAATAGTCAAGGCTGTGGTGTCCCTAGTGGTCGTGCACAGTTGTGAGAGCTGGACTGTAAAGAAGGCAGAACATCAAAGGAGTCCCTTGGACGGCAAGGAGATCAAACCAGTTAATCTTAAGGGAAATCAACCCTGAATACACTTTGGAAGAACTGATGCTGAAGCTGAAGCTCCAGTATTTTGGTCAACTGGTGCAAACAGCCGACTCATTAGATAAGTTCCTGATGCTGGGAAAAGATTGAGGGCAGAAGAAGAGGGTGTCAGAGAATGAGATGGCTGGATGTCATCACTGATGCAATGGACATGAACTTGGGCAAACTTCAGGAGGTGATGAGGCACAGGGAGACCTGGCATGCTGCAGTCCCTGGGGTTGCAAAGAGTTGGACACAACTGGATGACTGAACAACAACAAAAAATAATTAATGGAACTATGTGACAGAGCCTTGTATGATCTGTGAAACCTAGAATATTTACTCTGGCATTTTTCAGAAAAGCTTTGCCAGTATCTGGTGTAAATGATGAAACTGATGCGGGTAGGCCATTAGTTGTTTACTTTTGTTATGCTTCAGAATTTAAAGATCTTAACATAGTGAAGAATGTTTTTAACTACAGAGACTATGAGGCTTCAAGCATCAGGATAAAAATAGGAGACCTCTTCCCCACCAAATTCCTTGAGTAAAGTTGAACAGGATTGCAAATGACAAGGAAGTAAGCATGATATTTTCAAAGAAAAAAAATTTAATTGCAAAATGACTGGATAATCCAGATACAGGAAACTTTTCCTATTTCGTATTCAATAGAACTTGTAGTTGTTTTTTTTCTTTGAGCCAGTACCTTTACCTTTAGTTTTTAGTAAACATTGTATAATGGTTATATCAAAAAGTATAGATTCTGGAAACTGACAGAAGTAAATTTGAAATTCAACCCCAAACAATTACTACCTTAACCTCATTTTCTGATTTTTAGTTTCTTTCCATATGAAGTGGGGCTAATATTACCCACTTTGTAGGATTATTGTGAGGGCTTCTCAGGTTGTGCTAGTGATGAATCTACCTGCCAATGAAGGAGTTGCAGGGATGCAGGTTCAGTCCCTTGATTGGGAAGATCCCCTGAAGTAGGAAATGGCAAATTGCTCCAGTATTCTTGCCTGGAAAACTCCATGGACAGAAGAGCTTGGTGGGCTACAGTCTGTGGGGCCACAAAGAGTCGGATGTGACTGAGCACACACAAGATTGTTGTGAAGATTGTTTTAATGAAGATTGAGTATAAAAATATATAGCACAGTGTCTAGCCAAAAAGCAAGATTTATGTAAATCCTCGTTTCTTCTCCTCTCTACCTCTTCTTTCTGTTTCATTATGTTAAATTTATGAACAGTGAAAGTTATCTTTTAATGTGTGTTTATGGTCACTAAAAGGCTATTTAAAAATCAGTATCATTTACAATATTTTATTTTAAAATGTTATTTAAAAATAACAGGTTGATAACTGCTCATATTACTTTCTTTTTTTGTCTTTTTAGAGTCTGATTGTTGCCAATGGTGGTTTGGGTAATCAAGTGAGTAGGAACCAACTGCTCCCAGTTTTAGAGAAATGTGGATTGGTGGATGCTCTCTTAATGCCACCTAATAAACCCTACTCATGTGTAAGATACAAAACTGTAGAAGAATCCAAGAAAGCCTATGATACTCTCAATGGTAAAGAAATAGTGGATGATTTAGGACAAAAGATCATCCTGTACTTGAATTTTGTGGAAAAAGGTATATCAGACAGGTATCTTTTTAAAAATGTTTTTGCTTTTGTGTGAGTTTTCTTTCATATCTAAGTCGAAAGTTTTAGTTATTGTGAAACAAAATAGGACATCCCATTTTGGGGTTAAGCAAACCCCGCCTTTTTTTAACATTCTTTAAATGCCTAGTATTGTATAGGTATGGGACTAGTAGTTGAAGGGAGGTGACTGAGATACAGTTAATTATTTCTGAGGAGCTGGTCCCACCAAGCTAACAATATCTTTATTATATATGTTATTTATTTTGGAACCCTGCTGTCTAATTGTGTTTTTCAGTATTTATTGTTAAGGGTTCAGATTTATTTTACAGTGTCTACCTAGAAGCTTTCAATTAATCACTTAGAAATTAATTGTGATCCAAATGATTGTGTGCCAAGGTTCACAATTATGGAGGAACAGCTTTAGCCACCAAAGATGCGTGAAGCTTTATAGTGGTGATAGTCAGTTGAACTTTCTGTGTTGGTAGAAATATGTTCATATTTTATATCTGTGTTGTCCAGCATGATTCTGTGGATTTTAAAATTTGATTTTATTTAAATAAATTCAGTTAACTAATTTAAATAAAAGTTTGACAGACTGATTTACAAAATTGCTGTAGGGGTTATTCCATCTTTTCACCACTGACCCATGGAAATGAGATATATTGAGATGAACTTTGATGTTTAAACATCTCATCTCCTGCTATTATATTCATTTGCTACCTGTTTAGGCAGTTAAAACAGTTTTGTCTAGGTAAGCTGTGGGTAAGTGAGTGAGTATATGTCAAAATTATGTTTTTTAAAATAAGACTCAAAGGAAACTTTAAATAACTCCATTAAAGATATGTTTTATAAGTTATAATTCTCAGTGTCTATATGTACTTAATTTTAAATCTGACTTAAGCTTTCAGATTTTGCAAAGTAGATTGTTTTCATATTTTGTTTTTGTGGTCAGTTTTTAAAAATTATATGGTTTAAGAATAAATCTTAATCAGAGAATATTATCATTGGGTTTTCCTCCAGCATGTTGAACAGTGTAAGAAATTGCATGAAATGAATTTTGGAATGGTTTTTATTTGAAATCCTGTATTAGATGCAGAGGCTTTCTTTTTTTTTAATTGAAGTATAGTTGATTTACAATGTTGTGTTAGTTTCTGGTATATAGCGAGGTGATTCAGTTATATATATATGTGATATATTTTACACTATGGTTTATATGGGATATTGAATATCGTTTCCTGTACTACACAGTAGGACCTTGTTGTGTATCCATTTTATATGCAGTAGCTTGCATCTGCTAACCCCAAACTCACAAACCATGCCTCTCCTACTTCCCTGCCCTTGGCAAGCAACCAAAAAATCTGCTCTCTATATCTGTAAGTCTGTTTCTGTTTTGTAAATAAGATCATATGTGTCATATTTTAGATTCCACATATAAGTGATATCATATGGTATTTGTCTCTCTCTTTCTCACTTACCTTAGTATGATAATCTCTGTTTCCATCCATGCTACAGATGGCATTCTTTCATTTTTTATGGCCGAGTAGTATTCTGTTATACATATATATATATATGTGTGTGTGTGTGTGTGTGTGTGTGTGTGTACACATACATCTTCTTTATCCATTCATCTGTCCATGGGCATTTATGTTTCTTCCATGTCTTGGCTGTTGTAAATAATGCTACTGGGAACATTGGTGTGTGTGTATCTTTTTGAATTACAGTTTTGTCCAGATGTATGCCCAGGAGTGGAATTGCTGGGTCATATAGCAACTCTAGATTTTTGAGAAACCACCATACTGTTATTTCACATTTTTCTATTACTTGACCATAGAAGTAAAAATGAATATTTAAATTTTATATTAAGTATTTAGAATCTGGTTTGTTTATGGAGGGGCATACTGTAGATATGAGAAAACTTTCTTAGATTTAAAAAGTGGCCTGATCGTGTTCAAACAAAATACTTAAGTAGGTACTGTTGTATTTGCTATTGGTAATTGCAGTGGATAAAATGTACCATGATTTTTATCTCAGCCTTAATTTTTGTATTTTTAATATGTTGTGTGCTGGGCTCCCTTTGGCAGCACACATACTGATATGTTATATGCCTTTCAACATTATGATTTCTGAAAATGAGGCTTAGAATGTTGACTGAAAAAAAAAAAACAGTCACAACCTAGAAATTGATAGTTGTGTTTTATTTGGTGGGAATGTTTAGGACTTTAAGCCCAGGAGACAGCATCTCAAGTAGTCCTGAGAAACTGCTTTGAGGCAGTGGGGGAAGCAGTCAAGTTATGTAGGAGTTTGCGATACAGTGGGGCTGGTAGTCTCAGTGTCAAAGATTACTGTTAGTTAGGGAAAATCATATATCTTTCAAGTTAAGGAATTTAACACTTTTCTAAGTTTAGAAATATGCAAGCGTCTGGGTATACTGAAATAATTTCTTCCATGTGTACCTCACCTATGTGGGGCCAGAATCCTGTTTCTTGACTTAAAAAAAAAATTAACTATTTTAATTGAAGGATAATTACTTTACAGTATTGTGATGCTTTTTGCCATACATCGACATGAGTCAGCTACAGGTGCACATGTGTCCGCCAATCCTGAATCCCCCACTCATCTCCCTCCCCACCCCATCTCTCTGGGTTATCCCAGAGCACTGACTTTGGGTGCCCTGCTCCATGCATTGAACTTGCATGGTCATCTATTTTACATATGGTAATATACATGTTTCAGTGCTATTCTCTCAAATTATCCCACTTGCGCCTTCTCCCACAGAGTCCAAAAGTCTGTTCTTTACATCTGTGTCTCTTTTGCTGCCTTGTATATAGGATTGTCATTACCATCTTTGTAAATTCCATATATATGTGTTATTATACTGAATTGGTGTTTCTCTTTCTCACTTACTTCACTCTGTATGATAGATTCCAGTTTATCCACCTCATTAGAACTGACTCAAATGTCTTCCCTTTTATAGTTGCATAATATTCCATTGTGTTTATGTACCACAACTTCCATGCATCTGCCAATGGACACCTTGGTTGTTTTCATGTCCTACCTATTGTAAACATTGCTGCAGTGAACATTGGGGTACATGTGTCTCTTTCAATTCTGGTTTCCTTGGTGTATATGCCCAGCAGTGGGATTGCTGGGTCATATGACAGTTCTATTTGCAGTTTTATAAGAAATCTCCATATGGTTCTCCATAATGGCTGTACCAGTGTGCATTCCCACTAACAGTGTAAGAGGGTTCCTTTTACTCCACACCCTCTCCAACATTTATTGTTTGTAGACATTTTGTTGGTGGCCATTCTGACTGGCATGAGATGATACCTCATCATGGTTTTGATTTGCATTTCTCTAATAATGAGTGATGTTGAGCATCTTTTCACGTGTTTATTAGCCATCTGTATGTCTTCTTTGGAGAAATGTCTCTTTAGTTATTTGGCCATTTTTTGATTGGGTTATTTGTTTTTCTGGTATTGAGTTGCATGGGCTGCTTGTATATTTTGGAGATTAATTCTTTGTCAGTTGTTTCATTTGCTGTTATTTTCTTGTGAAGACTGCCTTTTCACATTGCTTATAGTTTCCTTTGTTTGCAAAAGCTTTTAAGTTTAATTAGGTTCCATTTGTTTATTTTTGTTTTTATTTCCATTACTCTGGGAGTTGGGACATAGAGGATCTTCCTGTGGTTTAAGTGTTCTGTCTATATTTTCCACTAAAAGTTTTATAGTTTCTGGTGTTACATTTAGATCTTTAATCCAATTTGAAGTTATTTTTGTGTGTGGTGTTCGAAAGTGTTCTAGTTTCATTCTTTTACACATGGTTGACCAGTTTTCCCAGCACCACTTGCTAGAGAGACTGTCTTTTCTCAATTGTATGTTCTTGCCTCCTTTGTCAAAAATATAAGGTGTTCAGAGGTGCATGGATGTATCTCTGGGCTTTCTATTTTGTTCCATTGATCTATATTTCTGTCTTTGTGCCAATACCATACTGTGTTGATGACTGTAGCTTTGTAATATAGTCTGAATTCAGGCAGGTTGATTCCTCCAGTTCCATTCTTCTTTCTCAAGATTGCTTTGGCTATTCTAGGTTTTTTGTGTTTCCATACAAATTGTGAAATTATTTGTTCTAGTTCTGTTGAAAATACCATTGGTAGCTTTATAGGAATTGCATTGAATCTATAGATTGCTTTGGGTAGTGTAGTTATTTTCACTACATTGATTCTTCCAATCACGAACATGGTATATTTCTCCATCTATTTGTGTCATCTTTGATTTCTTTCATCATTGTTTTATAGTTTTCTATATATAGGTCTTTTGTTTCTTTAGGTAAATTTATTCCTAAGTATTTTATTCTTTTCATTGCAATGGTGAATGGGATTGTTTCCTTAATTTCTCTTTCTGTTTTTTCATTGTTAGTGTATAGGAATTCAAGTGATATCTGTGTATTAATTTTATATCCTGCAACTTTACTATATTCATTGATTAGCTCTAGTAATTTTCTGGTAGTATCTTTAGGGTTTTCTATATAGAGGATCATGTCATCTGCAAACAGTTCGAGTTTCACTTCTTTTCCAATTTGAATTCCTTCTATTTCTTCTTCTCTGATTGCTGTGGCTAGGCCTTCCATAACTGTTGAAAAGTAGTTGTGAGAGTTGGCACCCTTTTTTCCTCATTTTAGAGAAAATCCTTGTAGTTTTTCACCATTGAGGATAATGTTCGTTATGGGTTTGTTGTATGTGGTTTTCATTATGTTGAGGTATGCTCCTTCTATTCCTGCTTTCTGGAGAGTTGTTTTTTTTTTTTTTTTTTTAAATCATAAATGGGTTTCTCTGCATCTGTTGAAATAATCATATGGTTTTTATCTTTAATTTTGTTAATGTGGTGTATGACATTGATTTGTGAATATTGAAGAATCCTTGCATCCCTGGAGCAAAGCCCGCTTGGTCATGATGTATGATCTTTTAAATATGTTGGTGGATTCTATTTGGTAGAGTTTTGTTGAGGATTTTGCATCTATGTTCATCAGTGATATTGGCTTGGAGTTTGCTTCTATTTTTTTGTGTATGGCATCTTTGTCTGATTTTGGTATTAGAGTGATGGTGGCCTCATAAAATGAGTTTGGGAGTTTACCTTTCTCTGCAATATTCTGGAAGAGTTTGAGTAGGATAGGTATTAGCTCTTTACATTTTTGGTAGAATTCACCTGTGAAACCATCTGGTCCTAGGCTTTTGTTTGTTGGAAGATTTTTGATTACAGTTTCTATTTCCGTGCTTGTAATTGGTCTGTTCAGATTTTCTATTTCTTCCTGGTTCAGTTTTGGAAGGTTTTACTTTTCTAAGACTTTGTCCATTTCTTCCAAATTGTCCATTTTATTCACATATAGTTGATCATAGTAGTCTCTTATGAGCTCTTATATTTCTGTGTTGTTTGTTGTGATATCTCCATTTTTATTTCTAATTTTGTTGATTTGATTCTTATTCCTTTTTTCATTGATGAGTCTGGCTTGTCTGTTTTGTCTATTTTGTTTACTTTGTTTAATGGTTTGTCTATTTTGTTTATATTCTCAAAGAACCAGCTTTTAGTTTTGTTTATCTTTATTATAGTCCACTTCATTTCTTTTTCATTTATTTCTGCTCTGATTTTTATGATTTCTTTTCTTCTACTAACTTTGAGTTTTGTTGTTGTTGTTGTTCTTTTCTAGTTGCTTATGTGTAAAGTTAGGTTGTTTATTTGATGTTTCTCTTGTTTCTTGAGGTAGGCTTGTATTGCTATGAACCTCCCTCTTAGCATTGCTTTTATTGAATCCCATAGGTTTTGGATTGTTATGTTTTCATTATCATTTGTTTCTATGCATATTTTGATTTCCTTTTTGACTTCTTCTATGATCTGTTGGTTATTCAGAAGCATGTTGTTTAGCTTCCTTATGTTTGTGTTTTTTATAGTTTTTTTTCCTGTAGTTATTATCTAATGTTACTGCATTGTGATCAGAAAAGATGCTTGAAACAATTTCAAGTTTTTAAAATTTACCAAGGCTAGATTTTAGGCCTAGGATATGATCTATCCTGGAGAATGTTCCGTGTGCACTTGAGAAAAAGGCAAAATCCATTGTTTTGGGGTGAAATGCCCTGTAAATATCAATTAGGTCTAACCGGTCCATTGCATAGTTTGAAACTTATGTTTCCTTGCTAATTTTCTGTTTGGCTGATCTATCCATAGGTGTAAATGGGGTATTAAATTCCCCCACTATTATTGTGTTGCTGTTAATTTCCCCTTTCATACTTGTTAGCATTTGCCTTATATTATTGAAGTGCTCCTATGTTTGGTGCATATATATTTATAATTGTTATATCTTTTTCTTGGATTGGTCCCTTGATCATTGTGTAGTGTCCTTCTTTGTCCCTTGTCATGGTTTTTATTTCAAAGTCTATTTTATCTAATATGAGTATTGCTATTCCTGCTTTCTTTTGGTCTCCATTTGCATGAAATATCATCTTCCAGCCTCTCACTTTCAATCTGTATGTGTCCCTAGGTTTGATGTGGGTCTCTTGTAGACAGCATATATCGGGGTTTTGTTTTTGTATCCATTTGGCCAGTCTTTGTCTCTTGGTTGGAGCATTTAACCCATTTATGTATAAGGTAAATTATTGATAAGTATGATCCCATTACCATTTACTTTGTTATTTTGGGTTCATTTTTATAAACCTCTGTGTTTTCTGTCTAGAGAAGATTCTTAGCATTTGTTGAAGAGCTGGTTTGGTGGTGCTGAATTCTCTCAGCTTTTGCTTGTCTTTAAAGCTTTTGAATTCTCCTTCATATCTGAATGAGATCCGTGCTGGGTAGAGTAATCTTGGTTGTAGGTTTTTCTCTTTCATCACTTTAAGTATGCCCTGCCATTCCCTTCTAATCAGAAGAGTTTCTTTTGAAAGATCAGCTGTTATCCTTATGGGGATCCCCTTGTGTGTTATTTGTTGCTTTTCCCTTGCTGCTTTTAATATTTGGTCTTCGTGTATAATTTTTGTTAGTTTGATTAATATGTGTCTTGTGGTGTTTTGCCTTGGGTTCATCCTGTTTGGGATTCTCTGGGTTTTTTGGACTTGGTTGGCTATTTCCTTCCCCATTTTAGGGAAGTTTTCAACCATTATCTCCTCAAGTGTTTTCTCATGCCCTTTCTTTTTGTCTTCTTCTTCTTCTGGGACATGTACGATTCAACTGTTGGGGCGTTTAACATTGTCCCAGTGGTCTCTGAGGTTGTCCTCGTTTCTTTTTATTTTCCCCTCTCTTCTTAATTTATTTCCACCATTCTATCTTCCACCTCACTTTTCCTCTCTTCTGTCTCAGTTATTCTACTGTTGGTTTCCTCCAGAGTGTTTTTAATCTTAGTTATTGCATTGTTCATTATTGATTGACTCTTCTTTGTTTCTTCTAGATCCTTGTTAAACATTTCTTGCATCTTGTCGATCCTTGTCTCGTCTATTTATCTGTAACTCCATTTTGTTTACAAAATTTTGGATCATCTTTACTATAATTATCCTGAGTTCTTTTTCAGATAGACTCCCTGTTTACCTCTTTTGTGTTTGGTTTGGTGGGTTTTTATCATGTTTCTTCAGCTGCTGGAGATTTCTGTGTTTTCATTTTGCTTAGCTTGCTGTGTTTGGGGTGCCCTTTCTGTATTCTGGAAGGTTGTGGTTCCTCTTAATTGTGGAGTCTGCTCACTGTGGGTGGGGTTGGACCAGTAGCTTGTCAAGGTTTCTTGGGTGGGGGAACCTGTATCTGTATTCTAGTGGTTGGAGCTGGATCTCTTCTCTCCAGAGTGCCATGAGATGTTCAGTAGTAGTTTTGGGTTGTCTGTGGGTTTGGTATGGCTTTGGGCTGCTCATCTTTTAATGTTCAGGGTTGTGTTCCTGTTTTGCTGGAGAATTAGTGTGGTGTCTTGAACTGAAACTTACTGGCTTTTGCTGGAGCTTGGTTTCAGTGTAGGTATGGAGTCTTTAAGGTGGGCTCTTGTCTATTAATGTTCCCTGAGTCAGGAATTCTCTGATGTTCTAAAGTTCTGGAGTTGAGCCTCCTGCCTCTGGGTTTTGTTCCCAATCTTACTGTAGCCTCACGACTTCTCCATCCATACAGCATAGAAGATAAAACCCCCAGGTTAATGGTGAAACAACTCTGAACAGCCAGAAACACACAGAGAGTTTCACAGAGTTGTACAGAGAAAAGAGGGAGGAAGGAGATAGAGGTGACCAGGAGGAGAAAAGGGAAGAGACAAAAATGGAGAGAGAAGTCAAGCCAGTAATAAAGTCCCTAAGTCCTCTCCACAGCTAGGAATACCCAGAGAAATTCACAGTTATATAGAGAAAAGAAGAGGGAGGAGGGTGATAGAGGTGACCAGGAGGAGAAAAGGGAAGAGTCAAAAGGGGAGAGAGTTATCAAGCCAGTAATCAAATCCCTGAGTGAAAATGGATATTGAAGATTAGATTCTTAAAGATAGAAAATTAATAATAAATATCAAAAAGCAAAGATTAAAAACTTAGACTAGAGGTTAAACTCCCAAAGATCCAATATAGAAAATACAAAATTGATCACAAAAATTAAAAGGATATGTATGGAATTTGTTTTTTAAAAAATAGTTTCTTTTTTTTTTTTAGAAAGGTGACAGTAGGCTATAAAAATGAAAGTTAAAGAAGTAATAAAGAATTCAAATATTCAAAAATTGAAAAGTGATAATAGTAAAAATACATGTAGGGATTTCTATGGAGCTGTTGTGGTCAATGTGGGTTCAGTTCTGTGTCAGATTGTGTTCTGGCTTGTACTTGTTCTCCAGGTCTATAGCTGCCCCCAAAATACACAGTATCAGCATTAACGTCAGGGTTTTAATTTGTTGCACCTGTCACTTCCAGGGTGGCTACCCCTTCTTTGTTTATTTTGGCTTGCTCTGTTTGCAAGTCTCTCCAGTGTCTTAATTTCTGCCCTGACATGAGGGGGCGAAGATGGCCACTTATTTTGGCTCACTTGTTCAGTTGTGCTGTGGAGAGGGAGGAAGATTGCAAACAAATACTGCTGGCATGTGTGGGCAATGCTCGCATTGGATGGACCACCCTGGGTTTGCACAGCCCAAGGCGGGGTGTACTTTCCGGGTCCACAGTGCTCAGGCTCCAGGGTGCCCCGTGAGGGTCCTGTCCCAAGTGGACCCTGTGTTTTGTGCACTTCCCAAGTCTAAGCCTCTCAGGTTCTTGGGTGCCCCACAAGGGCACAGGCCCAGATGGGCTGTCTGTTTAGTGCTCATCCCAGGTCCAAGCTGCTCAGGCGACCAGTGCCTGGCGAGCCCACTGTCCCAGGTGGGCCATGCATCTTATCCACCTCCCTAGTCCCTGCTGCTTGGTTTCCTGTGTGTGCCACGAGGGCCTAGTCCCAGGTGTCCCGTGTGTCTCCTCTGGGAAGCTGATCTCAGGCTGTGACACTGCTGGTGGATGTGGACCTTCCAGGATCCCAGGAAGATGTGGTTAGCTGGCAGCCTGTTTACAGCTTGGTGGAAGATGCAGTCTCTTGGGCCAACATTGCAGCAGCCCCTTGCCTTACGACTCTGGCTGTCGCACACCTGCCTCTCTGCCTCCGGGGAGGGAGGGCTCCAAATAGCAGCTAGCTTCCTCTCCTTTGGTATTTGCTAGGATGCAGATGCAGTCTTTTGTTCTGTGAGTGCGCCAGGTGTTACCACGTGGCGTTAGAGCCTTTTGTAGGAAACTTCCTTTTTTATTTTCATCTCTGGCGATCCCATAGTTTTGGTTGCTATGTCAAAGTAGCCTACTCACATTGTTCGCAGGTCATCCAAACCTGGTATCTATCCTAAGGACCGATGATCCAGCCTGTGCCTCCCTGCCCAGCCCCCACTCGCTGGTGGCAGATGCGAGTATCTGAGCCACTTCTCTGCTGGTAGTTGTGGTTAGGCGTGTATTCTGTGGGTTTTCTTTTTTTTTTCCAGTTATGTTGCTGGCTGAGACTCCACAGCTCCCCACTGACAGCCTGTGAGAGTATTTCCTATTGTGTGGAAGCTTTTCCTCCTTCACGACTCCCTCCCTGGGACAGGTCTCCATCTCTAAATCTTTTGTCTTTGTTTTCATCTTTTATCTTTTGTCCTACCTCCTTGTGAAGACATTGGGCTACCTTTATGGGTGTCTGGTGTCCTTGCCAGTGTTGAGAAGTTGTTTTGTGGAAGTTTCTCCATATTCAAATGATCTGTTGATGAATTTGTGGGGGAGAAAGTGGTCTCCCCATCCTGTTCCTCTGCCATCTTGGGACCACACCCTGTTTCTTGATTTTATTATATGCTTAGTTCTTCATTCAGCATAGGGAGTGGTGACAGCTGACAGTTGCTGTATTGAAGGCATTGTCCTCTCTTTTTGGTGCCCTCTGGGCTCATCAGTTTACATTTGGAGGCAAGAAATCACTGATGGTTTTTATATCCTTGATTACTGATATGGCAGGAAATACTCCCATTTCACAGTCCCTGCCCACGGTTGGAAATTTGACCAATATTTGAGAGACATTTCATGACTATTTTTTGTCCCATGGTACTTGGCGGATCATCCCAGATTGGACCAAGGTTCTTTCTTATTGATATGCCACTTCTGGTAATTTCCAGATTAGACTCAGTTCAGTTCACTTCAGTCGCTCAGTCGTGTCTGACTCTTAGCGACCCCATGAATCGCAGCACGCCAGGCCTCCCTGTCCATCACCAACTCCCGGAGTTCACTCAAACTCAAGTCCATCAAGTCAGTGATGCCATCCAGCCATCTCGTCCTCTGTCGTCCCATTCTCCTCCCGCCCCCAATCCCTCCCAGCATCAGGGTCTTTTCCAATGAGTCAAGTCTTCGCATGAGGTGGCCAAAGTATTGGTTTCAGCTTTAGCATCAGTCCTTCCAAAGAAATCCCAGGGCTGATCTCCTTCAGAATGGACTGGTTGGATCTCCTTGCAGTCCAAGGGACTCTCAAAGAGTCTTCTCCAACACCACAGTTCAAAAGCATGAATTCTTCAGCACTCAGCTTTCTTCACACTCCAACTCTCACATCCATACATGATCACTGGAAAAACCATAGCCTTGACTAGACGGACCTTTGTTGGGAAAGTAATGTCTCTGCTTTTGAATATGCTATCTAGGTTGGTCATAACTTTTCTTCCAAGGAGTAAGAAGCGTCTTTTTATTTCATGACTGCAGTCACCATCTGCAGTGATTTTGGAGCCCCCAAAAATAAAGTCTGACACTGTTTCCATTGTTTCCCCGTCTGTTTCCCATGAAGTGATGGGACCAGATGCCATGATCTTCGTTTTCTGAATATTGAGCTTTAAGCCAACTTTTTCACTCTCCACTTTCACTTTCATCAAGAGGCTTTTGAGTTCCTCTTCACTTTCTGCCATAAGGGTGGTGTCATCTGCATATCTGAGGTTATTGATATTTCTCCCATCAATCTTGATTCCAGTTTTTGCTTCTTCCAGTCCAGCATTTCTCATGATGTACTCTGCATATAAGTTAAATAAGCAGGGTGACAATATACAGCCTTGACGTACTCCTTTTCCTATTTGGAACCAGTCTGTTGTTCCATGTCCAGTTCTAACTGTTGCTTCCTGACCTACATAGAGGTTTCTCAAGAGGCAGGTCAGGTGGTCTGGTATTCCCATCTCTTGAAGAATTTTCCACAGTTTATTGTGATCCACACAGTCAGAGGCTTTGGCCGTGTCAATAAAGCAGAAATAGATGTTTTTCTGGAACTCTCTTGCTTTTTCTATGATCCAGCGGATGCTGGCAATTTGGTCTCTGGTTCCTCTGCCTTTACTAAAACCAGCTTTAACATCTGGAAGTTCACAGTTCACATATTGCTGAAGCCTGGCTTGGAGAATTTTGAACATTACTTTACTAGCATGTGAGATGAGTGCAATTGTGCGGTAGTTTGAGCATTCTTTGGCATTGCCTTTCTTTGGGATTGGAATGAAAACTGACCTTTTCCAGTCCTGTGGCCACTGCTGAGTTTTCCAAATTTGCTGACATATTGAGTGCACCACTTTCATAGCATCATCTTTCAGGATTTGAAATAGCTCAACTGGAATTCCATTACCTCCACTAGCTTTGTTTGTAATGATGCTTTCTAAGGCCCACTTGACTTCACATTCCAGGATGTCTGGCTCTAGGTGAGTGATCACACCATCGTGATTATCTGGGTCATGAAGATCTTTGTTGTACAGTTCTTCTGTGTACTCCTGCCACCTCTTCTTAATATCTTCTGCTTCTCTTAGGTCCATACCATTTCTGTCCTTTATCGAGCCCATTTGCATAAAATGTTCCCTTGGTATCTCTAATTTTCTTGAAGAGATCTCTAGTCTTCCCCATTCTGTTGTTTTCCTCTATTTCTTTGCATTGATCCCTGAGGAAGGCTTTCTTAATCTCTTCTTGCTATTTTTTGGTACTCTGCATTCAGATCCTTATATCTTTCCTTTTCTCCTTTGCTTTTCGCTTCTCTTCTTTTCACAGGTATTTGTAAGGCCTCCTCAGACAACCATTTTGCTTTTTTTGCATTTCTTTTCCATGGGCATGGTCTTGATCCCTGTCTCCTGTACAATGTCACAAACCTCATTCCATAGTTCATCAGGCACTCTATCAGATCTAGTCCCTTAAATCTATTTCTCACTTCCACTGTATAATCATAAGGGATTTGATTTAGGTCATACCTGAATGGTCTAGTGGTTTTCCCTACTTTCTTCAATTTAAGTCTGAATTTGGCAATAAGGAATTCATGATCTGAGCCACAGTCAGCTCCTGGTCTTGTTTTTGTTGACTGTGTAGAGCTTCTCCATCTTTGGCTGCAAAGAATATAATTAGTCTGATTTTGGTGTTGAGCATATAAGTTAAATAGCAAGAGAAGACAAGAGTCTTCTCTTGTGTTGTTGGAAGAGGGTGTTTGCTATGACCAGTGCATTTTCTTGGCAAAACTCTATTAGTCTTTGCCCTCCTTCATTCCGTATTCCAAGGCCAAATTTGCCTGTTACTCCAGGTGTTTCTTGACTCCCTACTTTTGCATTCCAGTCCCCTATAATGAAAAGGACATCTTTTTTGGGTGTTAGTTCTAAAAGGTCTTGTAGGTCTTCATAGAACCGTTTAGCTTCTTCAGTGTTACTGATTGGGGCATAGACTTGGATTACTGTGATATTGAATGGTTTGCCTTGGAAACGAACAGAGATCATTCTGTCGTTTTTGAGATTGCATCCAAGTACTGCATTTCGGACTCTTTTGTTGACCATGATGGCTACTCCATTTCTTCTGAGGGATTCCTGCCCGCAGTAGTAGATATAATGGTCATCTGAGTTAAATTCACCCATTCCAATCCATTTTAGTTCGCTGATTCCTAGAATGTCGACATTCACTCTTGCCATCTCCTGTTTGACCACTTCCAATTTGCCTTGATTCATGGACCTGACATTCCAGGTTCCTGGGCAATATTGCTCTGTACAGCGTCGACCTTGTTTCTATCACCAGTCACATCCACAGCTGGGTATTCTTTTTGCTGTGGCTCCATCCCTTCATTCTTTCTGGGGTTATTTCTCCACTGATCTGCAGTAGCATATTGGGCACCTACTGACCTGGGGAGTTCCTCTTTCTGTATCCTATCATTTTGCCTTTTCATACTGTTCATAGGATTCTCAAGGCAAGGATACTGAAGTGGTTTGCCATTCTCTTCTCCAGTGGACCACATTCTGTCAGATCTCTCCACCATACCCACCCATCTTTGGTGGCCCCATGGGCATGGCTTAGTTTCATTGAGTTAGACAAGGCTGTGGTCCTAGTGTGATCAGATTGACTAGTTTTCTGTGATTATGGTTTCATTGTGTCTGCCCTCTGATGCCCTCTTGCAACACCTACCGTCTTACTTGGGTTTCTCTTACCTTGGACGTGGGTTATCTCTTCACGGCTGCTGCAGCAAAGCGCATCTGCTGCTCCTTACCTTGGTATCTTCTCAGTGCTGCCCCTCCTGACCTTGAATGTGGAATAACTCCTCTAGGCCCTCCTGCACCCTCGCAGCCACCGCTCCTTGTTCCATGGGATTTTCCAGGCAAGAATACTGGAGTGGGCTGCCATTTCCTTCTCCAGGGGATCTTCCCAAGTTCAACCCAGGGATCGAACCTGGGTCTCCTGCATTGTAGACAGACTCTTACTGTCTGAGCCACTATGGTAGTAGATTAGACTCATTGACAGACAATAAAAGATTCTCTGGATCCTCTATCTTTTAACCTATTAGGATCCACGAGATATTTTCCCTTGCCTGCTTCCTCCCACACCTAGAATCACACTATCACAATTATTGATGGCATATAGAACTACATTTTTGACCAGTTGCTTGAAGTTATGTAATCATCATTACATTTGTTGGATGCCTGGTCACATACTGTAAGAGACAAAAATATTATAAGTAATGTAGCTAGTAACATTGACAAAGTCATAGTGTAGCAGAGAGATAAAGATATAAACAATTTGGAAACAGAGAACAAGTTAAAGAACAAATTATTAGTATAACTAGTTGTAATCAAGTTGCAATACCATCAAGTCCATAGGAAGGCCAGCCGGAGAAGCCAAATCTTGGCAAGGTCGACTGAGCTTCTTCACTCACTTTTCACTTTCATGCATTGGAGAAGGAAATGGCAACCCACTCCAGTGTTCTTGCCTGGAGAATCCCAGGGACGGGGGAGCCTGGTGGGCTGTCATTTATGGGGTCACACAGAGTCAGACACAACAGAAGTGACTTAGCAGCAGCAGGCAGAGAGAATAATGAAAATGTTTTATCTTTGTTTAGAAAGGCATTCTTTATCAACTTGTTGTAAGTCACAGCATAAAAAAAAGTTTATTTAAACAGATTGAAGTTAGTATGTTCTGAAGTCAAAGTTATTTATCACATTTATCAGTTCATTTAGTCCCATGTAATTGATTCCTTTTGATCTGTATGAAGTAAGCAGGTTTTCCATTACAGTTTGTAATTTGTTATACAATTTAGTAGCATCAAGCCTATCAGAAACACATTTTTTTAAAAGTTCTTTCTGTGTCTTCTTGAAAATCTTTATTGTGTAAAAGCAGTATAAAATTATGATAGTCGGTAAAGGACAAAACTTAAAATAGCATGGTATAGAGTTGAGTACAATGTAATTAGCAAACTTGGATATTTCTGCAACTTATAATATGTTAGTATAATCATTACAGTTATGACTGATAACATTATATCAGGACATACCAGTTGTTAGGGATGTCATATAAATTTTGGAATATCTGTATTAATGATATTTATCCATACATTACAACCTAAAGTTCATCTTCAATCACTTGAGAATGTTTTTGAGTTGGGGCTTCTCTGGTGGCTCAGATAGTAAAGAATCTGTGTAAAATGTGGGAGACCTGGGTTTAATCCCTGGGTTGGGAAGATAAAAATACCAAATAAACTTAGTTTAATATTCATCTCTAAGATGTCTCAAAGACGCTTCATCAAATCATCCATCCCAGAGTTAGCTGGAGACTAAAAGAGCTTTAGTTAGATTTTGATATTTGGGAAGTTTGTTAGAAATATCATAAAGGTTTTAAAGCATAGCAGGATCATAGGTCACTGAAATGATACCTATTCTTTTAGCCAAAGTCACAAAAACTATTAAAAGAAAATAAATATAGATCATTTAAGGGTGCAGAAACTCACACAATCTATTATAATAGGAGCACTTTAACAAATTAAATTCCAGTCCTGTCCTAGCTTATTTACTCAACAACTTCAGTCTAAATTTGGTTAATCCTGACTGTGTATAGAACTCTTTCCTCAGGGTTTGTTTCCACACTCTCTCATCACTTTCTGTATCCATCCTGTGTCTCATTTTCCATCCAAATAAAATTAACCAGCTCATATTTTTTTTAATAAAATGTAATTCCATTTCTCATACCTTCTTTACTGAAATCATGCATTCTACTTCTTATTGTATACTGAAATGTTACTGTGTTATTCTTATTCACTTTAACTACATGTTTAAATTAGAATCCTCAACTCTTAAAGCTTTGATTTTTAGTAAAGCTAACAAGCAATTATGAACTGTCTTTAAATTGAAAGTGAAAATGAAGTGGCTCAGTCATGTCAGACTCTTTTTGACCCCATGTACTATACAGTCCATGGAATTCTCCAGGCCAAAATACTGGAGTGGATAGCCTTTCGCTTCTCCAGGGGATCTTCCCAACCCAGGGATTGAACCCAGGTCTCGCACATTGCCAGCAGATTCTTTACCAGCTGAGCCACAAGGGAAGCCCAAGAATACTGGAGTGGGTAGCCTATCCCTTCTCCAGCAGATCTTCCCAACCCAGGAATTGAACCAGGGTCTCCTCCATTCCAGGTGGATTCTTTACCAACTGAGCTATCAGGGAAGTATTCTATAAATTGGTGAGCATAAACACCAGTGATAATTTTTAAAAACATTTGTTTTCTTATAGAGAACATCTCAGGTGATATCAAACATTTTCAACAATATTTCCAACTACCTTAATTTTTCTATTTAGTAATTGATGTCTCAGTATCTTTTTAGCTATTTAATAAACTTTCATCACTTAATTTAACACAGTTCTAGAACATTAAGTTACCAAATATCTGGAAAGATCATTTTAAGTAGATATTTCTAAAATGTAATTACATTAAATTTTTATACCAAAGTTCTTATTTCATTTACTTTTACTTTAAAGTTATTTCATGTCAAGTTATTTTTCTTGCAAGAGATCTAGTAAGGTCTTATTTATTAAACCTAGGTTAGGTACAATAATCTTCAGTTCAGTTCAGTTCAGTTCAGTCGCTCAGTCCTGTCTGACAATAATCTTAACATGTCTTAATTAGATCAACAATCTTAAGCATCAATATCAGACATCAGCCTAATAGTGAATATTTCTCAGTTCACATGAACCTGAAAATCATCTTTGCCATTTAAAATTAAGTATAACTCTTTATAGACTTAATTTTGATAGTACTTTCTAGAAGTAGAGATATCTCATATGTATAATGTGTACACAGACATAAACAGGCAAACTAGAGATCTCATGGCTTTACTAAAAGCTTAGATATGAACCACATATAACAATATAAACTTACTAGTTTACAAACAGAATACATACATTAAGATTGCTTGCTCAGATGACTAAGGCTTGTTATCTGTAAGTTTGGCTAAGGGAGCATTTCCAGTGGTTTGAATTTTAAAACTGCCATTTTTTCCCCTTTGTTTTAGGTTTTGTGTGCGTGAGTTAATTGGGCTCAGTCTCAGGTCCTTATGGCCTGTATTCACATTCTGGTTTTAGAGATTTGGAAGAGAAAGACAGTTGTTTTTAGCTCCACGAAGAACAGTTCTATCACCTAAAGTTACTGAAATCAGTGACAAGATTATAACTGAACTGAAATGTATTTTACAAAATTCTGTGTTCTATAATTTTAGAATTTAATTTATCATGCCTTTAAAGGTTTGTATAAAACATTCAGCAAAGACTATTCTGAGTTTATGAGTTAAACTAAAGCAAAATCACTAGTTTTATATTAATTACCCCTTGCATGTTAGTTCCCAGTTTTTGCTTATTTGTGTGGTTCAGGTAACTGCTGGTTAGGTTAGTACATTCAGTTAGTATGTTCTTAGTGGCAATCTATATGCCTTGTCTTATAATACCATGCAGGGGAATTATTCCCCAATGGAACATGCCTATTTCACAGTTAATTTAAGCAAAAGAGATGTAACCATCTTGTATAAAGAAACTAAAGCCCTTTGTTTAAGGTTTTACCAAGCCAGCTTTTAACTTTAACTGTGTTTGCAGTGAAGAGCCCCCTCAATTTCCAGGGCAAGATTTTCTCCAATTTCCAATCAAGTAAACACTTGTAAGTTTTGTAACATACATTTGCCCAGCTAGGGTACTAGAACTCTGTCCTTCCTTTTTCTTTTATTTTGAAACCTTGTTTCCCATTTTGAAGTCAGTTTGTCAAGATAAAATTGCTAATGAGGATCATGTGGCAGACCAGTGTGTGCCGCTTGAAGGCTTACTCTTCTGGTTTTGCCTCAGAGTTGTTTCAGCCCCCTCTTATGTGCCTTGAGTATCCCAGTGAAGTATAAGACTTCCACAAGTGCTCAGATTGGGGAATGGCCCATTCTTATGCCTGTCCCTGGTTGAGCAGATTGTTAATTATGTGAGTGGGTTTCCCTGTAGGTGCAGCCTCGTGCACCTACAGACCTAGAGGTCTGCCTCTACCACTTCTGCAAGTTTCTGTCACCTGAGAAAGCCATTGCTGGCTGGAAGGAAGAGTCCCTTTGGAGCTCAGAAGTTCTCATAAGATTTTTATTTTATTTTGAGCCACTCTGTTAAGGTAAACCAAATCAAGGGAAAACAACAAGTCAGTCTTACCCCTAATAACTCAGTCCTACCTTACTCAGTGTTTAACTGAGCAAAGTCTCTCAACTGAGGCTATCTACTCAGTATCCAAACTGAGCATTCACATTGCCTTAACACTGAGGGTTCCCTGCTGGAGCAGAATCTTCCTAGTCCTCTGACTGAGGGTATCCCACCCTGTGTCTAAACTGAGCAGCCAGGTACACCTTGAAACCAAGTTTCGAGGATAACTTTTTCCCCCACTGAATAAAAACTTAGGATCATCAGCCAATAATGGGAAATCCTAGAACCAGGGGAGACTCACCCAGATTCATCTGGACTGGCCGAGCAGGCTGATGGGCAAAGGAACCAAGGCTCTGGATCTCTGTAGCATCCAGGTGAAGAAGAGGAATCTGCTCTGGTTCCCTTGTCCGTCAGCCAAGTGTCAACTAAAAAAACTAGTCACAGCCTGAAAGTAGAGAGTTGTTTTATTCAGTGAGAGTTCTTAGGACTTCAAGCCCAGGAGGCAGCATCTCAAGTAGCCCTCAAAGCTGTGCTTTGAGGAGGTGAGGGAAGCAGTCAGGTTATAGAAAAGTTTGCAACAAAGGGGGGCAGGTAGTCTGAACATAAATGATTGTTAATTAAGGAAAACCAGGTATCTCAAGGGATTTAGTGCTTTTCTAAGAATGGGAAGATGCAAGCATCTGGGACTTATTTACTGAAATCCTTCTTTCTACGAACCTCATCTCTCTGGTTCCAGCATCCTGTTTCTTGATTTTGTTATATCCTTAGTTCCTTGTTCACTGTAGGGATTGCTAGCAGCTGATAGCTGGTGGATTGCAGGCATTGGGCGCCCTCCGGGCTCAGCAATTTATTATATTTGGAGGCCCAAAATCGCTGATCACTGTGCCATCCTTGTTTACTGATACAGCAGGACATACTCTGTTTCACAGGGGTTTTGTGAACTGATAAAAGGCTAACTGAACAGAATTATTTGTCTATGAGAACTTTAAGTTTTGTATGGTGACAGTTTTAATTTTGTTTCCCACAGCACAGTGGAAAGAGTTGGGGCTTCAAGCCTTGCCTCCAGGTCTCAAAGTAATAGAAGAAATAATTTCTTCTGAGGATGAGAAAATGCTTTTGGAGAGTGTTAACTGGACAGAAGATACAGAAAATCAAAATTGTAAGTAAAACTTTAAATCTGATATTTAAAATCTTCTGCAAAATGTGTTCTTCTCCTTTGGTTTATTAAATTCTGTTTCCTCAAAATTACTGAAAGTGCTCTGGATCCACTGTTAGGTAAGTCATACTAACAACTCTTAAGAGCATTAATAATAAGTAGCTTTTATATATAGGTATCAATTTAAAACTCCAAATTGATGAATATTTATTAGCCAACATTTGTGGAGTTGACAGAGGTCCATCTTGTCAAAGCTATGGTTTTTCCAGTAGTCATGTTTTTCCAGAGCATCAAAGAATTGATGCTTTTGAACTGTGGTGTTGGAGAAGACTCTTGAGAGTCCCTTGGACTACCAGGAGATCAAATCGTCAACCCTAAAGGATATCAGTCCTGAATATTCGTTGGAAGGACTGATGCCGAAGCTGAAGCTCCAGTACTTTGGCTACCTGATGCAAAGAACTGACTCATTGGAAAAGACCGTGATGCTGGGAAAGATTGAAGCAGGGGGAGGAGGGGATGACAGAGGATGCGATGGTTGGATGGCATCACTGACTCGAAGGACATGAGTTTGAGCAAGCTCGAGGAGTTGGTGATGAATAGGGAAACCTGACATGCTGCGGTCCATGGGATTGCAAAGAGCTGGACATGACTGAGCGACTGAACTGAACTGTAGAGCTAACATTAATAAGCTGTTTCACATACGTTTGGTTGTCTGTATTCATGGGTTCTGTATGCATGAATTCAATTAACTCTGGATTGAAAAAAATCTGAAAAAGAAGTAAAATTCTAGAAAGTTCCAAAAGGTAAAATACGTTGGCAGTTCATAATATATGAAAGTGAAGTTGCTCAGTTGTGTCAACTCTTTGCGACTCCCTGGACTGTAGCCTACCAGGCTCCTCCGTCCATGGGATTCTCCAGGTAAGAATACTGGAGTGGGTTGCCATTTCCTTCTTCAGGGGATCTTCCCGACTCAGGAATCAAACCCAGGTCTCCCGCATTGCGGGCAGATTCTTTAACCTCTGAGCCACCAGGGAAGCCCAACATATATATCAGTTCAGTTCATCTCAGTCGCTCAGTCGTGTCCGACTCTTTGCGACGCCATGAATCACAGCACACCAGGCCTCCCTGTCCATCACCAACTCCCAGAGTTCACTCAAACTCATGTCCATCGAGTCGGTGATGCCATCCAGCCATCTCATCCTCTGTCGTCCCCTTTTCCTCCTGCTCCCAATCCCTCCCAGCATCAGAGTCTTTTCCAATGAGTCAACTCTTTGCATGAGGTGGCCAAAGTACTGTTCAGCTTTAGCATCATTCCTTCGAAAGAACACCCAGGGCTGATCTCCCTCAGAATGGACTGGTTGGATCTCCTTGCAGTCCAAGGGACTCTCAAGAGTCTTCTCCAACACCACAGTTCAAAAGCATCAATTCTTTGGCACTCAGCTTTCTTCACAGTCCAACTCTCACATCCATACATGACCACTGGAAAAACCATAGCCTTGACCTGATGGACCTTTGTTGGCAAAGTAATGTCTCTGCTTTTGAATATGCTATCTAGGTTGGTCATAACTTTTGATATACACAGATATATATTGTATATGCAACTGTTTTACATGTCATATACATTGTACTAGGTATTGTAATAATCCAAAGATGATTTAAAGCATTCTGGAGGATGTAAAAGATATGTTTAGGTTATACGCAAATGCTGCGCGATTTTATGTAAGAGACTTAATCCTCCTTGGATTTTGGCAGTCACTCAGTCGTGTCTGACTCTCTGCGACTCCATGGACTGTAGCCCACCAGGCTCCTCCATCCATGGGATTCTCTAGGCAAGAATACTGGAGTGGGTTGCCATTTCCTTTTCCAGAGGATCTTCCCGACCCAGGGATCGAACCCAGGTCTCCTGCATTGCGGGCAGATGCTTTAACCTCTGAGCCACCAGGGAAGCCCAATGTATATATATATACACACATATATATTGTATATGCAACTGTTTTACATGTCATATACATTGTACTAGGTATTATAAGTAATCTAAAGATGATTTAAAGCATTCTGGAGGATGTGAAAGATATGTTTACATTATATGCAAATGCTGTACTATTTTATGTAAGAGACTTAATCCTCCTTGGATTTTGGCATCTGAGGGAACCAATTCCCCAGGGATACACAGGGACACATGTAAATTGTCTTATTTGGTTCTCTCTACTCTAAGGCAGTTTTTACAGTGAGAAATTAGCACTTTAGTACTGTATGATTATAATGTAGTAAGAACGTCCTAGAGAAATTTACAATTAGTTACTCTGTTTCCGGATCATTAGCAGTCATGTGACCTGCAGGGTATATGTTTAGTTTTTTCAAATTGATTGGGTGAAACCCTTAAAAGATTGTTTCAATTTTAGACTTAAAAGAATAGCAGATATGAAGTAGAATGTTCAATTTTACTGAAGACAATAGTTTAGCAGTTATCAAAAATTACCATTACTAAATTAATCCTTATTCATAAAGTTAACTTTGAAATATATGAAGGAATGAAATTCTTTTTCTCCTAAATAGTTTACTTCTCTTGATACAGTTCAAAAATCCTTAAAACACAGAAGAGTAAAGCATTTTGGCTATGAATTCCACTATGAGAACAACAATGTAGATAAAGATAAGCCGTTACCTGGGGGTAAGTAATTGTTAGCAAACAATAAGGGCTGGTTCAGGAAAAAATATTAATATATAAATTAGGATATCATGGTTGAGATTATTTTTCATTTGTCATTTGTATGTTAACATATAAAACAGTTGATTAAATGTTAAGTCATTTAGATTAAATAGTGTAGTTTTGTGTTAAAAATGTTATACATACAAATAAAGCTAAATTTAATTTCTCTTGAGCACTATCCTTATTCCCATACACCTCTTCAGAAGTAATACAGTTAACAGTTTAGTGTATATTATTTCAATCTTTATAAATGAATTTACATCCAAATAACCTGTTTAAGTATATAGTTGTTAACATGTAGCAGTACATTGTATTTCATGAATTATATATTCATATATTGTCACATTATCACAGTATATGTTAGAGATCTTATACAGGTTTTCATTTTATTGAATATTCAGTAATTGCTTATTCAGTTAGTTTCCTTTTGCTAGATATTTAGGTTATTTCTAGTTTTTGGCTTTTACAAGTTGTGCTGCAGTAAATATCTTTGTATACACCTCTTTATTTGTTAAGCAAGAGTTGCTCAAGGGAAATGAAACTGCTGGATTAGAATTCTGTCAAAGTTATGCTCACTTAAAAATGTCAGTAGACACTGACAGATTGCATCCTAAAAGAGCTATACCAACATTCTATCACAAAGTGCTTACTTCCTTACCCCTTACCCCAGCTGCCTGTGAAATATCACTTTTAACTTTATACCCAATTACTAGTGAGATTGGCCATTTTTATTTCCTTTTCTGTGAATTCTTTTTCATCTTCTTTGCTAGTTTTTTCTAATGAGTAGTCTAATCTAGTAATAAGATTTTACCATATAATCTAGATATTAATCCTTTGGTAGATGTCTTTGTTGGAATTCAATTTATGTGTATTTTTATGACTTTCATCTTATTTAAGGATTTCCTTTGCCTCATGAAATAACATTTATGACCCCAATAAAAGTAACTTAGTTCTACTTTGAAAAACATGTTTTTTAAATGAATTAATTTCAAATAATTAAATTTAAAATAAATTAATAATTTAAGATAATAAGAAATTGGTCAGGCTAGTTTCCATATAATATAGTAAATTTTATAATTTTATTGCTACTTTAAAAAATACCAAAATTGTTGTCTGCAAAATTCTTTTGTATATTTTATTTGATAAAGTTAATAAAATAATTTTAAAATAAGATTTTGTTTTTATTTTCTTTTGCTTGTGAGCTTACTGTTATGTTTGGATCTGACTACTAAACTAAAAGCTGTGTGATTTTTATCACAGTGACTGTTTTTTTCATTCTTGGGTTAAACATGAAAAGTAAATAATATGTTTCACTTTTATCATTACTGATTTCAGGTCTTCCTGACATTTGTGAGAGCATTTTAGAGAAATGGTTGAAGGAAGGATTCATTAAACATAAACCTGATCAATTGACTATAAACCAGTATGAACCTGGGCATGGTGAGTATTTCTTCTTTTACAATTCCAGTCATAAATTTCGTAATTTAGTGGGTTACATAGCTCCCTAAGATCAAAGATATTATTTTTTTGCTTAAATTTACTTTTAGAGTAATTTGCTTATGTCCGTTACCTGTGTTGATTTTAATCCCTTTGCAATTTTACACTCAGTTTCTTGAGGAATTTGCATATTAAGTGTAAACAGACTGACATGTTGTTATTTGTAATATTCTTTTGTTCCCCCCCTCAGCATTGTTTTTTGGAGAGGAAGAAGATTTCTTTAAAAACAAAGAAAGCGTGTAAAATGGAAGAAATCAAATAATTTATAGGTACCAAGAAGAAGGCTAATTAGTTAGATCATCTTGATCTTCTTATTCTTCTGTAGAGAATGTGGAAGATAATTCTAGGATGACATTTTAATGGAAAAATTTTAGGTTATTCACTTTTTTGCACTTGTTAGCATCTTCATCTGATATTTGTACTAATCAAATGATATTGAGGGCTTTATTAGTGACAAGTTATGGCATTTTTTCCCTCTGCATTTATCATGTTTTGTGATAGCTTAGTTTCCATTGGTCTATAAACTCCTTAAAGACAGGGATTGTGTCTTACTAGCTTTATATACTCTCACAATGTAGCAAAGTTTCTTTAAAGTAAGAGACATACTCAGTCAATGTAGTTTCAGGGTGTATATTGTCACCCTGCTTATTTAACTTATATACAGAGTACACCATGTAAAATGCTGGACTGGATGAATCACAAGTTGGAATCAAGATTGATGGGAGAAGTATCAATAATCTCAGATATGTAAATGGTACCACCCTAATGGCAGAAAGCAAAGAGGAACTAAAGAGCTTCTTGATGGAGGTGAAAGAGGAGAGTGAAAAAGCTGGCTTAAGCTCAATATTTGTAAAAAAGAGGATCATGGCATTCGGTCCCATCACTTCACAGTAAATAAATGGGGGAAAAATGGACACAGTGGTAGAATTATTTTCTTGGATTCCAAAATCACTGTGGATGGTGACTGTAGCCATGAAATTAAAAGATACTTCCTTCTTGGAAGAAAAGCTATGACAAAACTAGACCACATATTGAAAAACATAGATATCACTTTGCCAGCAAAGGTTCATATAGTCAAAGCTATGTTTTTTTCCAGTAGTCATGTATGGGTGTGAGAGCTGGACCATAAAGAAGGCTGAGTGCCAAAGAATTGATGCCTTCAAACTTTGGTGCTGGAGAAGACTCTTGAGAGTCCCGTGGACAGCAGGGATATCAAACCAGTCAATCCTAAAGGAAATCAACCCTGAATATTCATTGGGAGGACTGGTGCTGAAGCTGAAGCTCCATTACTTTGGCCACCTGATGAGAGGAACTGACTTGTTGAAAAAGACCTTGATGTTTGGAAAGATTGAAGGCAGGAGGAGAACAGGACAACAGAGGATGAGACGGTTGGGTGGCATCACCTACTCAGTGGACGTGAGTTTGAGCAAACTCTGGGAGATGGTGATGGACAGGAAAACCTGTCATTTTGCAGTCCATAGAGTAATAAAGAGATGGACATGACTTAGTGACTGAAAAACCACAGCAGTGTTGATTGAGAGACTCGTGAAAGAAGCCATATCTTAAATATTCATAAGATTAGTTTTCATGCCTGGCTGTTGTTTTTGTTCTACAAGTACTTGGGAATCCAGTATTCATAGGTCAGAATGACTTTGTTAGCTATCTTGGGATAATGCCCTGGTTAAGCAGTGACTCTCAAGTCTTGATTTTACAATCAAGTCACAACAGTGCTTTAATGTAAAGTTATATTTTTAGTTTAGACCTAGTTTAATTTTCATACTGTTCATGGGATTCTCGTGGCAAAAATGCTGGAGTGGTTTGCCATTCCCTCCTCCAGTGGACCACATTTTGTCAGAACTCTCCACTATGACCTGTCCATCTTGAGTGACCCTGCACAGCATGGCTCATAGCTTCATTGAGTTACACAGTCACCTTCGCCACAACAAAGCTGTGATCCATGAAGGCTGTGATCTGGAAGATGAGCCCCATGGGTCAGAAAGTGTCCGTTATACTACTGGGGAAGAGTGGAGGTAATTGCTAATAGCTCCAGAAAGAATGAAGAAGCAGGGCCAAAGCGGAAATGACAGTTGTAGATATGTCTGGTGGTGAAAGTAAAGTCCAGTGCTGTAAAGAACAGTATTGCATAGGAACCTGGAATGTTAGGTCCTTTAATCAAGGTAAACTGGATGTGGTCACGCAGGAGATGGCAAGAGTGAACATCGACATTTTAGGAATTAGTGAATTTAAATGGGTGAGAGTGGGTGAATTTAATTCAGATGACCATTATATCTACTACTGTGGACAAGAATCCCTTAGAAAAAGTGGAGAAGCCATCATCATCAACAGAGGGGTCTGAAATGCAGTACTTGGGTGCAAAACTGATCTTGGTTCATTTCCAAGGCAAACCATTCAGTATCACAGCAATCCAAATCTATGCCCCAACCACTAATACTGAAGAATCTGAAGTTGACTGATTCTATGAAAACCTATAAGACCTTCTAGAACTAATACCAAAAAGAAAGGTGTCCTTTTCATTATAGAGGATTGGAATGCAAAAGTAGGAAGTCACATGATACCTGGATTAACAGGCAAGTTTGGCCTAGAAGTACAAAATGAAGCAGGGCAAAGGCTAACAGAGTTTTGCCAAGAGAATGCACTGGTCATAGCAAACACCCTCTTCCAGCAACACAAAAGATGAGTATACATGTGGACATCATTAGATGCTCAATACCAAAATCAGATTGATTATATTGTTTGCAGCTGAAGATGGAGAAGCTCTATACAGTCAGCAGAAACAAGACCGGAAGCTGACTGTGGTTCAGATCATGAGCTCCTTATTGCAAAATTCAGGTTTAAATAGATGAAAGTAGGGAAAACCACTGGGCCATTCAGGTATAACCTAAATCAAATTCCTTATGATTATACAGTGGAGGTGATGAATAAATTCAAGGAGTTAGATCTGATAGAGTGCCTGAATAACTGTGGATGGAGGTTCATAACATTGTACAGGAGGCCATCCCAAAAGTAAAGAGGTGCAAGAAGGCAAAGTGATTGTCTAAGGAGGCTTTACAAATAGCTGAGATGAGAAGAGAAGTGAAAGGCAAGGGAGATAGGGAAAGATACAGCCATCTGAATGCAGAGTTCCAGAGAATATCAAGGAGAGATAAGAAAGCCTTTGTAAGTGGACAATGCAAAGAAATAGAGGAAAACAATCAATAGGAAAGACTAGAGATCTCTTCAGGAAAATTGGGGATATCAAGGGAACATTTCATGCAAGGATGGGCACGACAAAGGACAAAAACTGTGAGGACCTAACAGAAGCAAAAGAGATTAAGAACAGGTGGCAAGAATACACAGAAAAAAAAAGTCTTAATGACCTTGATAACCACCTAGAGCCAGACATCCTGGAATGTGAAGTCAAGTGGCCTTGGGAAGCATTACTATGAACAAATCTAGTAAAGGTGATGGAATTCCAGCTAAGCTGTTTCAGATCCTAAATGATGATGCTGTTAAAGTTCTGCATATAGTATGTCAGCAAATTTGGTAAACTCAGCACTGGCCACAGTATTGGAAAATATCAGTTTTCGTTCCAGTCCCAAAGAAGGACAATGCTAAAGCCAACTTCTGTACAGTTGCACACATTTCACACTTTGAGCAAGCTTGTGCTCAAAATCCTTCAGGCTAGGCTTCAGCAGTGTGTAAACCAAGAAATTCCAGATGTATAAGCTGGGTTTAGAAAAAACAGAGGAACCAGAGATCAAATTGCCAACATCTGTTGGATCATAAAGCAAGGGAGTTGCAGAATATCATCTACTTCTGCATTGACTACACTAAAGCCTTTGCCTTTGTGAATCACAAGAAACTGGAAAATTATTAAAGAGATAATTTAATTTATCTCTGACCACCTTAATGGTCTCCTGAGAAACCGATATGCAAGTCAAGACGCAAGTTAGAACAGACATGGAACAATGGCATGGTTCAAAATTAGGAAAGGCTGTGTATTGTCACCCTGCTTATTTAACTTATATGCAGAGTACATTATACAAAATGCCAGGCTGGATGAAGCACAAGCTGGAAGTAAGATTACCGGGAGAAATATCAAGAACCTCAGATATGTAGATGATACCACGATAATGGCAGAAATTGAAGAGGAACTAATGAGCTTCTTGATGAGGGTGAAATAGGAGACTGAAAAAGCTGGCTTAAAACTCAACGTTCAAAAAGCTAAGATCATGGCATCTGTTCCCATCACGTCATGGAAAATAAAAGGGGAAAAGTAGAAACGGTGACAGACTATTTTCTTGGGCTCCAAAATCACCATGGACAGTGACTGCAGCCATGAAATTAAAAGATACTTGCTCCTTGGAAGGAAAGCTACGACAAACCTAAACAGTGTACTAAAAGCAGAGACATCACTTTGCCAACAAAGGTCTGTATGGTCAAAGCATTGGTTTTCCTGTAGTCATGTATGGATGTGAGAGTTTGATCATAAAGAAGGCTGTGCACCAAGGATTTGATGCTTTTGATTGCTGTGCTGCAGAAGGTTCTTGAGAGTCCCTTGGACTCCATGGAGATCAAAGCAGTAATCCTAAATGAAATCCATACTGAATATTCTTTGGAAGGACTGATGCTGAGAGTGAAGCCCCAATACTTTGACTACCAGATGGGAATAGCTGACTCTTTGGTAAACACCCTGATGCTGGGAATGTGTTGAAGGCAAAGAAGAAGGGAGCAGCAGAGAATGAGATGGTTAAATAGCATCACTAACTCAGTGGATATGAATTTGAGCAAACTCTGGGCATATTGAAGGACACGGAAGCCTGGCATGCTGCAGTCCATGGGGTCACAAAGAATTAGACATGGCTTAGAGACTCAACAACAGCAGCAACAACAAATTTAATTTTATTTACATTAATCTTAAATGTTTCCTTTACCTAAAATTACAGTAGATTCTTGTTTATCAAATGATGTTTTCACTATAATCCTTGAGGCTATATTTAGAGATGTCTTAAATGTACTAAAAAGAAAAGTGAAGTGACCTGTTACACTATCTTCAATCTCAGGAATTCCTGCTCATATTGACACACATTCTGCTTTTGAGGATGAGATCATTTCTCTCAGTTTGGGATCAGAGGTAAATTTTCAAACACTTTTATTAGCTATCAGCAAATGTCTTACTTTATGCAATGCCCTTTTCATAGGATTTCTCACATTTCTCATTTCAGATGAATTAAGAGTTAAAAATGAAGTGTAAAGACACCATTAGTATTTAATTTCTTATAGAATGTGAAATTATCACAGTCTCTTCTTTTAGGTGTCCAGAGTTTTAGGTATCAGCTCACTAGATGGCAGGAAAGCCCTGTAAAATACATGGTGCTTTTGTTAAGTAAAACCGAAATGGCAAAACTAATACAGTTATGTAAAGTTTAAAAATAAAATAAAATTAAAAAAAACAAAAACAAAAACAAAAAACCGAAATGGCCATTTTACAGTGATTTACTGTAGCAACATTGCCATCTAGTGGCTAAAGATAGTAACTGCAGTCTATAGATAAAACTAAAATGTGTCTGGAATTTTGATAAACTTGTTCACATATATTTAATGATTCAATCCCTTCAAAAACTTTGAAAAGTAATGGATAATGTTGTTTTCTTTACAAATAAAGAAGAGGTTCATGTTTATTCACTGATATATTTTTATAGTATAGTTGTACTTTATTTGATCTGCTATTTGAAAGTTGCTCAGTCATGTTCTACTCTTTGCGACCCCAGGGACTATACATATACAGTCCATGGAATTCTCCAGGCCAGAATACTGGAGTAGGCAGCTTTGGCATTCTCCAGAGGATCTTTCCAACCCAGGAATTGAACCCAGGACTCCTGTATTGCAGGTGGATTCTTTACCAGCTGAGCCACAAGAGAAGCCCTTAAACTGCTATAGAAGCTATCAAAAGCATGATTTAAAGCAATCCATGCAAACTGAAGCTCTGAGGCCTTCCCTCATAGCTCAGGTGGTAAAGAATCCGCCTGCAATGCAGGAGACCCCGATTCAATTCCTGGGTCAGGAAGATCTGCTAGAGAAGGGATAGACTACCCATTCCAGTATTCTCGAGTTTCCCTTGTGGCTCAGCTGGTAAAGAATCCGCCCACAATGTGGGAGACCTGGGTTCGATCCCTGGGTTGGGAAGATCCCCTGGAGAAGGGAAAGGCTACCCACTCCAGTATTCTGGCCTGGAGAATTCCAGGGACTATATAGTTCATGGGGTCATAAAGAGTTAGACATGACTGAGCGATTTTCACTTTATTTCATGCAAACTGAAAATAGAGTTTTAGAAATCAAAATTTCAAATCTAGAAGAGTCTTTAAAATATGAGGTTGTTTCAAAATCTTATCTTGTTCCTGGATGTAAATACTGTTTCCTAGTATTTTTTGCATATGCTTAGTTCAGTTCAGATCAGTCGCTCAGTTGTGTCCGACTCTTTGCAACCCCATAGACTGCAGAAGGCCAGGCTTTCCTGTCCATCACCAACTCCCGGAGTTTACTCAAGCTCATGTCTATTGAGTCAGTGATGCCATCCAACCACCTCATCCTCTGTATCCCCTTCTCCCGCCCTCAAGCTTTCCCAGCATCAGGGTCTTTTCAAATGAGTCAGTTCTTTGCATCATGTGGCCAAAGTATTGGAGTTTCAGCTTCAGCATCAGTCCTTCCAGTGAATATTCAGGACTGATTTCCTTTAGGATGGACTGGTTGGATCTCCTTGCAGTCCAAGGGACTCTCAAGAGTCTTCTCCAACACCACAATTCAAAAGCATCAGTTCTTCAGTGCTCAGCTTTCTTTATAGTCCAACTCTCACACTTATACACGACTACTGGAAAAACCATAACTTTGACTAGACAGACCTTTCTTGGGAAAGTAATGTCTGCTTTTTAATATGCTGTCTAGTTTGGTCATAACTTTTCTTCTAAGGAGCAAGTGTCTTGTAATTTCATGGCTGCAGTCACTATCTGTATTGATTTTGGAGCCCAAGAAAATAAAGTCTGTCACTGTTTTCACAGTTTCCCCATCTATTTTCCATGAATTAATGGAACCAGGTACCATGATCTTAGTTTTCTGGATGTTGAGTTTTAAGCCAACGTTTCATTCTCTTCTTTCAGTTTCATCAAGAGGCTCTTTAATTCTTCACTTTCTGCCATAAGGGTGGTGTCATCTGCATATGGGAGGTTATTGATATTTCTCCCAGCAATATTGATTCCAACTTGTGCTTCACCCAGCCAAGATTTTCTCATGATGTACTCTGAATATAAGTTAAATAAGCAGGGTGACAATATACAGCCTTGACGTACTTCTTTTCCTATTTGGAACCAGTCTGTTACTCCATTTGCTTGGCAACCCACTCCAGTACTCTTGCCTGGAAAATCCCATGGGTGGAGGAACCTGGTAGGCTGCAATCCATGGGGTCACGAAGAGTCGGACATGACTGAGCGACTTCACTTTCCCTTTTCACTTTCATGCATTGGAGAAGGAAATGGCAACCCACTCCAGTGTTCTTGCCTGGAGAATCCCAGGGACGGGGGAGCCTGATGGGCTGCCGTCTATGGGGTCGCACAGGGTCAGACATGACTGAAGCGACTTAGCAGCATCGCTAAATTTTGCTTTGGCTTTTGAACTTTTGTAAGCTTATGTGATCATGTTGATACTGTGTCTTTAGAGCTAGTGTATACGTTTGATAAGGCAAAACCATCTTATCCTCTCCACGTGTGGATTCTTATTAAGTGCTTTAAAAAGTAATGAGGACAGGAAGGGAAAAGAGCTCTTCTCTGTTTTGTTTATTTTCATTTTACCTCTTATCCTGGCTTGTAGCTTTAGGGGAAAAGTAAAGAATATCTTTGTTTTTTCCTCCTAACTGTGTAACAAGTGTAGAAATGAAAGAAAAGATAAATGAATATCAGAATGTCAGCTGCTGAGAAAACATGGAAGATAATGGCTTTGGATCTGTTGCCAACTGGATTTATTAATACTTCAATTCTGAATTAGAGTTAGATTTGAAAAGTAGAAGAATGGGCTCATTGAAGCAGGTTTGGCTCTAGGCCAACCAATGAGCTGAGGTGTGCCTTCTCTGTGGAGAGTTAGAAGTCAAGAAATGGAGAAAAACAGGTCTTCCTATTACTTTCACTCTTATAGAAATTCTCTCCATTCCTACAGAAATATAAAAAATGGGGCCTAAATATTCCTCCAACACCCTAAAAAATGATTATATAGTTTTTAACTATAAGTTATAAAGAAGGGGAAAACTTGCCTCTAGTTGCAGTGAAAATCTACTGTAATCATTATCTCCATTTGGTGTCTCTGGAGTCACACACTTTTTCCTCTAGTGAAAAAAAAAAAAAGAAGTATAATTGCCTTACAGTATTAGTTTCAGTTATACAAGCCAGATTCAGATTTAAATTGAAGAAAGTGGGGAAAACCACTACACCATTCAGGTATGACCGAAATCAAATCCCTTATCACTATACAGTGGAAGTGAGAAATAGATTTAAGGGACTAGTCTGATAGACAGAGTGCCTGATAAACTATGGACGGAGGAGGTTCGTGACATTGTACAGGAGACAGGGAGCAAGACCATCCCCAAGAAAAAGAAATGCAAAAAAGCAAAATGGCTGTCTGAGGAGGCCTTACAAATAGCTGTGAAAAGAAGAGAAGCAAAAAGCTAAGGAGAAAAGGAAAGACGTACCCATTTGAATGCAGAGTTCCAAAGAATAGCAAGGAGAGATAAGAAAGCCTTCCTTAGTGATCAATGCAAAGAAATAGAGGAAAACAATAGAATGGGAAAGACTAGAGATCTCTTCAAGAAAATTAGAGATTCCAAGGGAACATTTCAGGCAAAGATGGGCCCAATAAAGGACAGAAATGGTATGGACCTAACAGAAGCAGAAGTTATTAAGAAGAGATGGCAGGAATACACAGAAGAACTGTACAAAAAAGATCTTCATGACCCAGATAATCTCAAAGGTGTGATCACTCCCACTCACCTAGAGCTGGATATCCTGGAATGTGAAGTCAGGTTGGCCTTAGGAAGCATTACTACAAACAAAGCTAGTGGAGGTGATGGAATTCCAGTTGAGCTATTTCAAATCTTGAAAGATGATGCTGTGAAAGTGCTGCACTCAATATGCCAGCAAATTTGGAAAACTCAGCAGTGGCCACAGGACTGGAAAAGGTCAGTTTTTATTCCAATCCCAAAGAAAGACAATGCAAAAAATGCTCAAACTACCACACAGTTGCACTCGTCTCACACGCTAGTAAAGTAATGCTCAAAATCCTCCAAGCCAGGCTTCAGCAGTATGTGAACCGTGAACTTCCAGATGTTCAAGCTTGTTTTAGAAAAGGCAGAGGAACCAGATCTCAAATTGCCAGCATCCGCTGGATCATGGAAAAAGCAAGAGAGTTCCAGAAAAACATCTGTTTCTGCTTTATTGACTATGCCAAAGCCTTTGACTGTGTGGATCACAATAAACTGTGGAAAATTCTTCAAGAGATGGGAATACCAGACCACCTGACCTGCCTCTTGAGAAACCTGTATACAGGTCAGGAAGCAACAGTTAGAACTGGACATGGAACAACAGACTGGTTCCAAATAGGAAAAGGAGTACGTCAAGGCTGTACCCTTGTAGTACATGTAGTAACAAGGCTGTCACCCTGTTTATTTAACTTATATGCAGAGTACATTATGAGAAACGCTGGGCTGGAGGAAGCAGAAGCAGGAATCAAGATTGCTGGGAGAAATATAAATAACCTCAGATACACAGACAATACCACTCTTATGGCAGAAAGTGAAGAAGAACTAAAGAGCTTCTTGATGAATGTGAAGAGGAGAGTGAAAAAGCTGGCTTAAAACTCAACATTCAAAAAACAAAAATCATGGCATCAGTCCATCACTTCATGGTAAATAGATGGGGAAAAAATGGAAACAGTGGTAGATGTTATTTTCTTAGACTCCAAAATCACTGTGGACAGTTACTGCAGCCATGAAATTAAAAGATGCTTGCCCTTGGAAGAAAAGCTTTGACAAACCTAGACAGCATATTAAAAAGCAGAGACATCATTTTGCTGACAAAGGTCCATATAGTCAAAGCTATGATTTTTCCAGTAGTCATGTGTGGATATGAGAGTTGTGCCATAAATAATGCTAAATGCTGAAGGATTGATGCTTTTGAATCTTTGGTGCTGGAGAAAGCTCTTGAGAGTTTCTTGGACAGCATGGAGATCAAATCAGTTAATCTTAAAGGAAATTAACCCTGAATATTCATTGGAAGGACTGATGCTGAAGCTGAAGCTCCATACTTTGGCCACCTGATATGAAGAGCCAACTCACTGGAAAAGACCATGATGCTAGGAAAGATTGAGGGCAGGAGAAGAGGGCGACAGAGGATAAGATGGTTGGATGGCATCACTGACTCAGTGGCATGAGTTTGAGCAGACTCTGGAGATAGTGAAGGACAAGGAAGCCTGGTGTGCTGCAGTCCATGGGGTCACAAAGAGTGCTTAGTCCCTTAGACTGAATAACAACAACAGTTCCCCCACTATTTTTATTTTACTGTTGATTTCCCATTTTGTGGTTGTTAGCATCTGCCTTATGTATTGAGGTGCTCCTGTGTTGGGTGCAGAAACATTTATAATTGTTATATCTTCTTGGATTGATCCCTTGATCATTATGTAATATGGTTCTTTGTCTCTTGTAATATTCTTTATTTTAAAGTCTATTTTATCTGATATGAGTATTGCTACTCCAGCTTTCTTTTAATTTCCATTTGCATGGAATATCTGTGTCCTTCCCCTTCTTTCAGTCAATATGTGCCCCTAGGTCTGAAGTGGGTCACTTGTAGACAGCATGTATATCCATTTAGTTAGTTGTGTCTTTTGGTTGGAGCATTTAATCCATTTACATTCAAATTAATTATCGATATATATGTTCCCCTTACCATTTTTTTAATTGTTTTGGTGGATCTTTTTCTTCTCTTGTGTTTTCTGCCTAGAGAGGTTCCTTTAACATTTGTTGTAAAGCTGGTTTGGTGGTGCTGAATTCTCTTCTCTTTTGCTTTTCTGTGGAACTCTTGATTTCTCTGTTGAATCTAAATGAGATCCTCGCTGAGTAGAGTAATCTTGCTTTTAGGTTTTCCCCTTTCATCATTTTAAGTATATCCTGTCACTCCCTTCTGGTCTGTAGCTCCCAGGTAGGAGGCAAGGAAGGGAAACTGGTTTCTTGTGGTCTTTGATTTTAACTTTTCTTAAAGGTTGGAAACTAAGCAGTCATGTGTAATATAGGGGTGTGTGTGTGTGTGTGTGTGTTAGTCATTCATTCATGTCCAACTTTTTGTGACCTCGTGAACTA
Organism: Bubalus kerabau; assembly: GCF_029407905.1. Classification (NCBI taxonomy): domain Eukaryota; kingdom Metazoa; phylum Chordata; class Mammalia; order Artiodactyla; family Bovidae; genus Bubalus; species Bubalus kerabau. The sequence goes on along the minus strand of NC_073638.1, from coordinate 16,883,328 downwards.
TTGTCTACCAGGCTCCTTTGTCCATGGAATTCTCCAGGCAAGAGTACTGGAGTGGGTTGCCATTCCCTTCTCTGGGGGATCTTCCCAACCCAGAACTTGAACCTGGGTCTCCTGAATTGCAGGCAGATTTTTTACCATCTGAGCAACCAGGGAATCCCATGTAGTATAGGTTGGAGATTTAAATTCCTCTGCTTTGGAAAAATATGGTATACCAGAAGGCTTCTCTTCTAGGTACTTTTCAGCTTAGGAAAGTATACTTTTGGGAGTATCATCTTTTGTAGAGTGACAAAAAGCTGTATTTATTTTACTAAAAATATACTGAGTTCCTCTTCACCCCAACAGTGGACTAATTATCTTATGATATGGTGGGATTCTGTATTTATAAATCCAGGGAACATGTTAACAGACATTTTTGTTATTGCTGTATTTTTTTGTAAGTAATTTGTTTCAGTCTTGTATCTCTGCAGTTGTGTTTGTCTCTTCTTTTCTTTTTCTCCTTTTCTACTTGTCAGGATAAAACAGTAATCTGAGTTCTTGTTCACGGAGCCAAAGATTGAACTTTATAAACACGCAAATAGTCACACAGGCAGAGTTTTATTTTAAAGGAGAGAGAGAAATATAAAGCTCCCAGCATAGACACTGAGAGCGGGTGAAGTGCCCCGAAAGGGTGGCAATTATAGCAGTTTATATCTTTACCAGTATTGATCTGTTCATTTTTGGTTGGCTAACATCCCTGATGTATATAATTTCTGACCAATTAGTTTGAAAGTCCCTATGTCCTCCAGTTTTGTTATTTTTATGACTTTCTAAAAAATTCCTCTGTCCTTGAGTTTTCTTAGACATTGGGTCACCATCCTGTGACTCTTTCTCATGACCCCAGGCCATCATTTAAGGACCGGATAAGGACCAGAAGTATGGGCTAAGAGTTAATGGTCCATCTAGTGTTTTCCTATCTGATAAGTTGGTCAACAGTTACTGATTGTTCTGTCTTGAGTCTAGATATTTTGTGACCCTCCATGCCAGGGAGACTTTCCTCTGAATGCCTGGAATCTGGAACAACAAGTATAGCTTTAAGTCAGTGGAGCAAAATGTTTATATGGGAGAAGGAGTTGAAGTTAAAAAAATGAACTGAGGTCCTGGCCCTACAGTGACTGCCTAACAATTTCTACCTCACAAATGTGGCAGACATGGCCATGATGAGGTATGTGGAATCCTTTGTGTGCTGTGTAAAATAAAAAGCAAACTTACTTACAAGTTGTTACTGAACCAAATTTGTATCTGCTTGCCTGAAAAGAGTAAAGCCAATCTGCTGACACTGTATTGTGCGGAGGAAGAGTGCAGCATTTTTTGTAAAGGCATCAATATAAGAAGGATGGGTGGCTTATGCTCTAAAACCCTGAAGTCTTCAAAGAGTCTCAGAAAAGCTTTTTAAAAGACAAGGTGAGGGAGGGGAGTGTCCCAGGGTATGTGATCAGCTCTTGCACAGTTCTCTGATTGATTGATGATAATCAGTCTTTAGGCACCAGAAGTTTGGGAGCTACATGTTCATAATCATCAAGTAGTTAATTTCTTCCTTTGGTGGTGGTTTTAGCATCTAAAAACTCAGGAAATATGTGTCAGATACTACTACCTAGGTACTATTGAGAGGAGCTAAAACAGAGGCTATGGGGAGAGGTCTGTCCCAGGAAAGCCCAATAGGGTCCTGCCCAGTTGCAGTTTGAATCCCATGGAAAAGTTAGTGCAACTACAGAAGATTTATATTTGGCAGGCTTCTTTGTAGTCTGCTAAATTCTCAGGCATGAAGTATTTTCTCCAGCTAAATATATCCTCTCAGCTTTCTTCATTCTCTATGAATCACACATCATTCTTCATGTCTTATTGTCTCTTGTTGATATATCCTTAAGAGTTTCAAAAGGTTAAAGGTCTCAGCCTATTTTTAACTGATAAGGATCAGGATTAAATTTGTCTTCTTTCTCAGAAGTGCTCCCAGAGTGTTATATGTTTTCATTTTCCTGTTTAGCCAGCATGGAGGAAATCAGTGTCATGGACTTTTCGGTTATGCATCTGTCAACTTAAAAAATATTCAAAACCTATAAGTTGAGAGTTACGTTTTATTCTGTGGGAATTTTTAGGAATTCAAGTCTGGGAGACAGCATCTCAAGTAACCCTGAGAGAACTGGTCTGAGGAGGTAAAAGGGGGAGCGAAGTTTTGTAGCCAAAGGCAGTAGTCTGAACATCAAAAGATTGTTAATAAAAAGAAAACCAGATATCCCAAGTTAAGGAATTTAATGCTTTTCTGTGTATGGGAAGATGCACGTGTCTGGGCTCACTGAAATCATTCCTATAATATGCATCTTGCTGTCCTGGGGTCAGTGTCCTGAGCTTTTTCACATCCTGAACTTCCATGGGGCTCATTGTAGGGAGTGGTTGCAGTCTGATAGCTGCTAGATCACAGGTTTCTTCTCCTTCCTGAGTGCCCCCAGAGCTTACCAGCCCACATTGTTATTGTTCAGTTACTAAGAGATGTCTGACTTTTTGTGACCCATGGACTGCAGCACACCAGGTTTCTCTGTCCTCCAGTATTTCCCAGTGTTTGGTCAGATTCATGTCCATTGACTTGGTGATGCTTTCTAACCACCTCATCCTCTGTCACTCCCTTCTTTTGTCTTCAGTCTTTCCAGCATCAGGGTCTTTTCCAATGAGTCACTGCAATTGCTGATGACTGTGACATCCTTGTTTACTGATTCAGCAGGAAATATTTCATTTCTCACATCTTATCTTTACTTCAGTAAATACTTGATAACTATGCAGTTTCCTTTCTGTTGTATTTGGTTGTGTTAAAGGTTTTATGAGAGCAGCATGTTTAGGGTTTTTTGTTTGCTTTGAACTAAATATTATCTTTAATCTTGCCCCATTGTTGCAGGAGAAGGGGGTGTGAGAAAATAGTCATGTCCCAGGTCTTGGGTGAGTTCCTGGGATGGCTGCCAAGTGAGGATTCTTGGCTTCATGTGGAAAAGAATTCTAGAGTGAGCCATAGTAAAGTAAAAGATTTTTTAGAGAGATATACATTCCATAGACAGAATGTGGACAGTCTCAGAAGGCGAGAATAAGATTTCAGGCTGTGGTGTATTTAGTTTATGGGCTGGGTAATTACATATGCTAAGAAGTAGGAGGACTATTATAACCGTTTGAGAGAAGGGGCAGAAGTTTCCAGGAACTGGGCCACAGCCCACTTTTTGTCTTTTTATGGTCAACCTGGGACCTGTCATGGTGTCTGAGAATGTGTCATTTAGCATGCTAATGCACTGCAATAAAAGTATAATAAGGCTCAAGTGCTTTTGGAATTCAAATCTTCAGCCATCTTGGGCCACATTGGTTATAACCAGTTTTGTTGTATCCTCAATGGCTGTGTCATTGTTATAGTGATTGTATCCTGTTGCCTTTCTTCCTGTCTCATCATGAGCTTGCTGCGAACTTGATCTTTATTGACTCAGAAAATAAAATATGTAAAACCAAAAGAATAATTGGAAAAACTTCCAGTGGAGCAAAGCTGTCACAGGGCAGAATGATTCAGCAGTTGCTGGCAAGGATTGTTGATTGTGAATCCTTAATAAATATTTGAAAAAGTCTTTCTTTTTTTCTTTCTTGGTCTTTAACAAGCAATGTTTTCAGGAAAACATTATAGATTTTATAATATTCCTCCCTGTTGTTTGACCTGAGACCATGACAGGGAGGGAACACAGCCCCGCCCATCAACAGAAAATTGGCTTAAACATTTACTGAGCATGGCCCTGCTCATCAGAACAAGTCCCAGTTTCCCCCACAGTCAGTCTCTCTGATCAGGAAGCTTTCATAAGCCTCTTATCCTTATCCATCAGGTGGCTGACAGAATGAAAACCAGAATCACAGAAAACTAATCAAACTGATCACATAGACCACAGCCTTGTCTAACTCAGTGCAACTATGAGCAATGCTGTGTAGGGCCATCCAAGATGGACAGTTCATGGTAGAGAATTTTGACAAAACATGGTCCACTGGAGAAGGCAATGGCAAACCACTTCAGTATTCTTGACTTGAGAACCCCATGAAAAGTATGAAAAGGCAAAAAGACAGGACACTGAAAGATTAGCTCCCCAGGTTGATAGGTGCCCAATATGCTACTGGAGAAGAATGGAGAAATAACTCCAGAAAGAACAAAGAGATGGAGCCAAAGCAAAAACAACATCCAGTTGTGGATGTGACTGGTGAAGGAACTAAAGTCTGATGATGTAGAAAATAATATTGCATAAGAACCTGGAGTGTTAGGTCCATGAATCAGTAAATTACAAGTGGTCAGACAGGAGTTGGCAAGAGTGAACATCAACTTTAGAAATCAGTGAACTCAAATGGACTGGAACGGACAAATTTAACTCAGATGACCATTATATCTACTACTGTGGGCAAGAATCCCTTAGAAGAAATGGTATAGCCTCATAGTCAACAAAAGAGTCTGAAATGCAATACTTGGGTACAATCTCAAAAATGACAGAATGATCTCTGTTTGTTTCCAAGGCAAACCATTCAATATCACAGTAATCCAAGTCCATGCCCCAACCAGTAGTGCTGAAGAAGCTGAAGTTGAATGGTTCTGTGAAGACCTACAATACCTTCTAGAACTAACACCCCAAAAAGATGTCCTTTTCATTGTAGGAGACTGGAATACAAAAGGAGGAAGTCAATAGATATATGAAGTAACAGGCAAGTTTGGCCTTGGAGTACAAAATGAAGCAGGGCAAAGGCTAACAGAGTTTTGACAAGAGAACACACTGGTCATAGCAAATACCCTCTTCCAACAACACAAAAGACGACTCTACACATGGACATCACCAGGTGGTCAATATCAAAATCTGATTGATTATATTCTTTGCAGCCAAAGATGGAGAAGCTCTATAGAGTCAGCAAAAACAAGAATGGGAGCTGACTGTGACTCCTTATTGCAAAGTTCAGACTTGAAGAAAGTATGGAAAACCACTACATCATTCAGGTATGACCTAAATCAAATCCCTTATAATTATACAGTGGAAGTGATAAATAGATTAAAGGGATTAGACCTGATAGAGTGCTTGAAGAACTATGGATGGAGGTTCGTGACATTGTACAGGAGGCAGTGATCAAGACCATCCCCAAGAAAAAGAAATGCAAAAAGGCAAAATGGTTGCCTGAGGAGGCCTTACAAATAGCTGAGAAAAGAAGAGAAGCAAAAGTCAAAGGAGAAAAGGAAAGATATACCCATTTGAATGCAGAGTTCCAAAGAATAGCAAGGAGAGACAAGAAAGCCTTCCTCAGTGATCAATGCAAAGAAATAGAGGAAAACAATAGAATGGAAAAGACTAGAGATCTCTTCAAGAAAATTAGAGATACCAAGGGAACATTTCATGCAAAGATGGGCTCGATAAAGGACAAAAATGGTATGGACCTAACAGAAGCAGAAGATATTAAGAGAGGAGGTGGCAAGAATACACAGAAAACTATATAAAAAAGATCTTCATGACCCAGATAACCAGGATGATATGATCATTCACCTAGAGCCAGACATCCTAGAATGCAAAGTCAAGTGGGCCTTAGGAAGCATCACTACAAACAAAGCTAGTGGAGGTGATGGAACTCCAGTTGAGCTATTTCAAATCCTAAAAGACAATGCTGTGAAAGTGCTGCACTCAATATGTCAGCAAATTTGGAAAACTCAGCAGTGGCCACAGGACTGGAAAAGATCAGTTTTCATTCCAATCCCAAAGAAAGGCAATGCCAAAGAATGTTCAAACTACTGTACAATTGGACTCATCTCACATGCTAGCAAAGTAATGCTCAAAATTTTTCAAGCCAGGCTTCAACAGTATGTGAACCGTGAACTCCCATATGTTCAAGCTCGATTTAGAAAAGGCAGAGGAACCAGAGATCAAATTGCCAACTTCTGTTGAATCATCACAAAAGCAAGAGAGTTCCAGAAAAAATCTACTTCTTCTTTATTGACTACACCCAAGCCTTTGACTGTGTGGTTCACAACAAACTGTGGAAAATTCCTCAAGAGATGGGAATACCAGACCACCTTACCTGCCTCCTGAGAAATCTGTATGCAGGTCAAGAAGCAACAATTAGAACTGGAAATGGAACAACAGACTGGTTCCAAATTGGGAAAGGAGCATGTCAATACTGTATATTGTCACCTTCCTTACTATTTAACTTCTATGCAGAGTACATCATGGGAAATGCCTGGCTGGATGTAGCACAAGCTGGAATCAAGATTGCTAGGAGATATATCAATAACCTCATACGCAGATAACACCACCCTTATGGCAGAAAGCGAAGAAGAACTAAAGAGTCTGTTGATGAAAGTGAAAGAGGAGAGTGCAAAACTCGACTTAAAGCTCAGCATTCAGAAAACTAAGATCATGACATCCAGTCCCATCCCTTCATGGCAGATAGATGGGGAAACAATGGAAACAGTGACAGACTTTATTTTGGGGGGCTCCAAAATCACTGCAGATGGTGACTGCAGCCATCAAATTAAAAGATACTTGTTCCTTGGAAGAAAAACTATGACCAACGTAGACAGCATATTAAAAAGCAGAGACATTACTTTGCTGACAAAGGTCCGTCTAATCAAAGCTATCTTTTCTCCTGTTGTCATGTATGGATGTGAGAGTTGGACTATAAAGAAAGCAGAGTGCTGAAGAATTGATGCTTTTGAACTCTCGTGTTGGAGAAGACTCTTTGAGAGTCCCCTGGACTGCAAAGAGATCAGACCAGTAAGTTCTAAGGCAAATCAGTCCTGAATATTCATTGGAAGGGTGATGCTGAAGCTGAAACTCCAATACTTTGGCTACCTGATGCGAAGAACTGACTCTTTTGAAAAGACCCTGATGCTGGGAAAGATTGAGGGCAGGAGGAGAAGGGGTTGACAGAGGATGAGATGGTTGGATGGCATCACTGACTCAATGGACATGGGTTTGAGCCAGCTCTGGGAGTTGGTGATGGACAGGGAAGCCTGGGGTTCTTCAGTCCTTGGCTTTGCAGAGTCAGACGTGACTGAGCAACTGAACTGAAGTGATAAAACTGTAGAGTCTGAGTCTAGTATCTGATGATATTTTCCCATCAAGCGTTTTCACCCAGATTGATTTCATTCCTTTGAGTCATAGCTGATCATCTCTAATGAAGGAATTAATGTTTGTGTGTGCCCAGTGCTCAGTTGTGTCTGACTCTTTGCAACCATTTGGACTGTAGCCCTCCAGGCTCCTCTCTAGGGGTTTTTCCAGGCAAGAATACTGGAGTGGGTTTCCATTTCCTCCTCCAGGGATCCTCCCAACCCAGGGATTCGACCCAAGGATGGAACCCACATCTCCTGTGTCTCTTGAATTGCAGGTAGATTCTTTACCACTGAGCCAAATTAATAATAATCTTTTATTGTTTCTTTTTTGTGGACCTTAGTGTTTATTCAGAAAATTGAAGCCTATATGTATGTTTGCTCAAAAAATGGGCTACAGTGGCACTTTTCTCCCCTTTTCCCAACATTTAATAATGAAATTTTTTAGACAGAAAAGTTGATCGTATTATACAGTAAATCTGTATAAATTCAGCACCTAGATACTACAGTTAACATTTTCATATATCTGCTTTATTAAATGTCTGTTCATCTATTGATCCTCAGTCTGTCAGCCCATCTTCTGTTAGTTATACATTTCAGGGAAGTTTCAGGTTTCAGTACGTTTCATGTCCCAAACATAATTTATCTACAGTGTTTTTAAAATAGAATGCTTTTGGAGTGTGGAGAGTGCTTTATGGACTGTTTGAAATTATGTGTCATCATTTGGAATAGATAATTGGAAAACTAAATTCTATCATCATACTTTATTTTCCATACTTAGTTTGAAAGGGCATATGAGAAAGTGAAGAAGAGTTTTTTAGACCAGTATTATTGTTGTTCGGTCGCTCACTCATGTACGACTCTTTGCAACCCCATGGACTAACATGCCAGAGTTCCCTGTCCTTCACTATCTCCTGGAGTTTGCTCAGACTCATTTCCCTTGAGTCGGTGATGCCATCCAACTGTCTCATCCTCTCTCACCCCCTTCTCTTCCTGCCCTCAATCTTTCCCAGCATCAAGGTCTTTTCCAGTGAGTTGGCTCTTTGCATCAAGTGGTCAAAGTGTTGGAGCTTCAGCTTCAGCATCAGTCCTTCCAGTGAATACTCAGGACTGATTTCCTTTAGGATTGAGTGGTTTGATCTCTATGTTTTCTAAGGGACTCTCAGGAGTCTTCTCAGCACCACAGATTTGAAAGCATTGATTCTTTGGCACTCAGCCTTCATGGTCCAGCTCTCACATCCATACATGACTACTGGAAAAAACATAGCTTTGACTGTGTGGACCTTTGTTGGCAAAGTGATGACTCTACTTTTCAATACTCTGTCTAGGTTGGTCACAGCTTTTCTTTCAGGGAGCCAAATGTCTTTTAATTCCATGATAGTGATCACTATCTGCAGTGATTTTGGAGCCCAAGGAAATAAATTCTGTCACTGTTTTCATTTTTTCTGTATCTGCTTGCCATGGAGTGATGGGACCAGATGCCATGATCTTCGTTTTCTGTTTTTCTTTTAGATCTTAGATTTTTGAATGTTGAGTTTTAAGCCAGCTTTCTCACTCTCCTCTTTCACACTTCATCAAGAGGCTCTTTAATTTTTCTTCACTTTCTGCCATTCGGGTGGTGTCATCAGCATATCTGAAGTTATTGATATTCCTCCCGGAAATCTTGATTCCAGCTTGTGCTTCATCCAGCCCAGCATTTTGCATGATGTACTCTGCATAGAAGTTAAATAAACTGGTGACAGTATGCAGCCTGGACATACTCCTTTCCCAATTTGGAACCAGTTTGTTTTTCCATGTCCAGTTGGTTCTAACTGTTACTTCTTGACCCACATACAAGTTTCACAGGAGGCCGGTAGGATGGTCTGGTTTTCCCAATTCTTTAAGAATTTTCCACATGTTGTTGTGGAAAGTCAAAGGCTTTAGCATAGTCAATGAAGCAGAAGTAGATGTTTTTCTGAAATTCCCTTGCTTTTTCTATGATCCAGTGGTTGTTGGCAATTTGATCTCTGGTTCCTCTGCCTTTTCTAAATCCAGCTTGTACACCTGGAAGTTCTTGGTTCACATACTGTTGAAACCTGGCTTGAAGGATTTTGAGCATGATCTTGCTAGCATGTGAACTGAGTGCAACTGTGCAGAAGGGCAAGCCCTTTGGGATTGGAATGAAAACTGACCTTTTCCAGTCCTGTGGCCACTGCTGAGTTTTCCAAATTTGTTGGTATATGGAGCGTAGCACTTTAATAGTATCATCTTTTAGGATTTGAAATAGCTCAACTGGAATTCCATCACCTCCCCTAGCTTTGTTTGTAGTGACGCTTCCTAAGGACTGCTTGACTTCATGCTCCAGGATGTCTGGCTGTTGGTGATTGATCACACCATCATGGTTATCTGGGTCATTAAGACTTTCTTGTACAGTTCTTCTGTGTTTTCTTGCTACCTCGTCTCAACATCTTCTGCTTCTATTAGATCCATACCATTTTTGTCCTTTATCGTGCCCATCTTTGCATGAAATGTTACCTTTATATCTCTAATTTTCTTGAAAAGATCTCTAGTCTTTCCCATCCCATTGTTTTCCCCTGTTTCTTTGCACTGATCACTTTAAAAGGCTTTCTTAGTCTCTGTGTGCTATTCTTTGGATTCTGCATTCAGATGGGTGTATCTTTCCTTTTCTCTTTTGCCTTTCATTTCTCTGCTTTTCTCAGCTATTTGTAAGGCCTCCTCAAACAACCATTTTTGCTTTTTTTTTTTTTAACTTTATTTTATTTTTAAACTTTACAATATTGTATTAGTTTTGCCAAATATCGAAATGAATCCGCCACAGGTATACATGTGTTCCCCATCCTGAACCCTCCTCCCTCCTCCCTCCCCATACCATCCCTCTGGGTCGTCCCAGTGCACCAGCCCCAAGCATCCAGTATCGTGCATCAGCCATTTTTGCTTTTTGCATTTCTTTTTCTTGGGGATGGTTTTGATCACTGCCTGCTATTATACAGTGTTACGAACCTCCATCCATAGTTTTTCAGGCACTCTGTTTACCAGATCTAATCCCTTGAATCTATTTGTCACTTCTACTGTATAGTCATAAGGTATTTGACTTAGGTCATACCTGAATGGCCTGGTGGTTTTCCCTGTTTTCTTCAATTTAAGTCTGAATTTTGCAATAAGGATCAATATAATTCTATATAATTTATGAAGAATTTTCATGTGTATCATCTGTTTTACCCAATATTATTATCATTAATAGGTATTAGTTACTAAATGCTTGCTTTGGTGCCTGGTGCTGTCCTAAATTTACCTCTGATAAAGGTATTATGCTAAATAATGTTCATCCCACTGATACTAACTTGGCATATTTATTTTTCACATGGATTGATTTGTTCACTTAAATTTTTTTTAGCCCTTTGATGTGCCTTTTAAAAATTCACATTTGGAGATTTCCCTTGTGGTCCCATGGCTAAGATGGTACTCCAAATTCAAGAGGCCCAGGTTCAATTCCTGGTCAGAAAACTAGATCCCATGTACTGCAACTAAGGTCCAGTGCAGCCAAATAAATAAATAAGGGAATATTTAAGTCTAAAATGTTGTGTCACTTTAAAGGAAAAATGAATTATATGAAAATCTGCATCTAATAGTTACTTCTCCTTAAATTGTTAATTGTTAATATTCTAAAATGGGCTTCCCACATGGCACTAGTGATAAAGAACCCACCTGCCAGTGCAGGAGATATAAGAGATGCAGGTTCAGTTCCTAAGTCAGGAAGATCCTCTGGGCGAAGGCATGGCAACCCACTGCAGTATTCTTGCCTGGAGAATCCCATGGACGAAGGAACCTGGCAGGCTACAGTCCAGAGAGTCACAAAAAGTTGGACATGACTGAAGTGACTTCGCATGCCTGCATATGAATAATATCTACTGTTTTTGTACTTACAATGTACCAGATACTATGACAGTCCTATAAGAGTTGAGGAAACTGGACACAGAGGTGTTAAATAAGTTGTCCTGAATCATATGGCCAGTAAGTGAAAAAGCCAAGATATGAATGTTTCAGGTTCTAAGTCCTTGAATTTGACTACTAATGTTTTTCATAGTATGAATGCTTCTCTGACCACCTGCATCATAATTTCCTTAGGTAACTGTTAGAAATGCAGATTCCTGAGCCTTACTGTAGACCTACTTTTAGTCATTCAGTTGATTCTTATGTGCACTGAAGTTTGAGAACCACTGTGCTATGCTCTCCTATAAACATTGCCATGTTTTAATCTCTATTAGCTTAGAAAGATAGAATCAATGAATTGCTCTTATCTTTGGAGTGTATGACTTTTTGGGTTGATTGATCTTCATGCTTTTGCCTTTATTTCAAGATTGTCATGGATTTTAAGCACCCAGATGGTGTGACAGTGCCAGTTATGCTGCCTTGTCGGAGTTTGCTGGTGATGACAGGAGAATCTAGATACCTTTGGACCCATGGGTATGTACTGAGATGACCCAGATGACAGGATACCTTTTGCCTTGTGGGAGTCTCATTCTTTTCGGAGCCACTGGAACCATGCCTCAGGCTTGCACATTGAGGCTTGCACATGTCCTGGCTTCCCCAGGGACATCTATGGCTTTTTAAAAAAACTCTTTATTTTGAAAAAATATCAAATTTAAAGAAAAATTGTAAGCATAATATGGTGAATTCCCTTCACCTTTCACATAGGTTTACCAATTGTGAATATTCTGCTGTCTGTTTTCATTGCTGCCAAAATCTTGTCTCTATGTCCACTGATGCTGCACAGAAATATGAAGAAAGAGTTTGGAAGAAATAGAAATCTGGCTTTAATCCTCAGCTTTTGGAAGCTAAGGAGGGAGGACTGCTTGAGTCCCAGGAGTTCTGGGTAGTACACTATGCTGATCAGGTGTCTGCACTGTTTGTCATCTTTTTTTTCTCTAATGTGTTATTATTATTTTTGCTCAATCTTTGAGAGGAAGTTGCAGCCATGATGACCTTTTATCTTTACATGGTTCATTGCATATTTTTAAGGAGCAGGAACATTGTCTGTATTAAGGCTTGGCAAACTATGGCTCTTGAGCTAACTTCAGCCCTTATTTTTACATAGCTCTTGATCTAAAAGTGATTTTACATTTTTAAAGTGTTGTAAAGAACAAAAACAAAAAAGAATATGTGATAGAGACTATAGATCACCTTCTATGCCTGAAATACATACTGTCTGGTCTTGTTACAGGAAAAGTTTTCCAGCCCCTTGTTCTATGAAACTGCAGTGTATGCCTCAAATTCAGTAAATTCAACATTGATCAAATGCTTTTATCAGGCTCATACAATCCATTTTGAAAATTTGCTAGCTGCAGTTTATACTACTGTCAAAGAAAACCAGACCTTGACAGTAGTTAAAGCAACAAAAACAGATTTTACTCAGGAACTATTGGAATAAAGGAAGAGAGTATAGGGGTGGACTCAATTTCAAATGTAATAAGGAAAAATGGAGATTTATAGGCAGGGAACCCGGGGTTGAGGGTGGGGCAGTGTGTATGGATAGAAAATTACTAACAAGAAACATCAGTAGGAAGGGAGAATTCTGGCTACAATAGGATTCTTCCTGAAGGCAGGCCACAGTGATCAGACATCACCTGGGGGAAAGATAGGTGTAAGGAATTTGGTCAGTTACCAAGGATGATCAGATAATGGAGGATAGTGGATTGTGGCTAAACTGACTTAACAGGATTCTTGCTAAAATAGGGCACTAGACATGCCTAGGAGAAGGCAATGCACCCCACTCCAGTACTCTTGCCTGGAAAATCCCATGGACGGAGGAACCTGGTGGGCTGCAGTCCATGGGGTCGCTAAGAGTCGGACACGAGTGAAGTGACTTAGCAGAAGCAGCAGCAGCAGACATGCCTAAGGACAGGGCCTATTTGGGCTCAGAGTCACTTTAGTTCAGTAGCTCAGTCATGTCCAGCTCTTTGCAACCCCATGGACTGCAGCACGTCAGGCTTCCCTGTCCATCACCAACTCCCAGAGCTTGCTCAAACTCATGTGCATTGAGTCAGTGATGCCATCCAACCATCTTGTCCTCTATCGCCCCCCTTCTCCTGCCTTCAATCTTTCCCAGCATCAGCATCTTTTCCAATGAGTCAGTTCTTCACATAAGGTACCAAAGTATTGGAGCTTCAGCTTCAGCATCAGTCCTTCCAGTGAATATTCAAGACTGATTTCCTTTAGGATTGACTGGTTTGATCTCCTTGCAGTCCAAGGGACTCTCAAGAGTCTTCTCCAACACCACAGTTCAAAAGCAGCATTTCTTTGGCACTCAGCCTTCTTTATGATCCAGTTCTCACATCCATACATGACAACTGGAAAAACTATAGCTTTGACTATATGGACCTTAGTTGGTGAAGTAGTGTCTCTGCTTTTTAATATGCTGTCTAGGTTTGTCATAACTTTTCTTTCAAGGAGTAAGTATCTTTTAATTTAATGGCTGCAGTCACCATCTGCAGTGATTTTGGAGCCCAAGAAAATAAAGTCTGTCATTGTTTGCATTGTTTCCCCGTCTATTTCCTATGAAGTGATGGGATCAGATGCCATGATCCTAGTTTTTTGAATGTTGAGTTTTAAGCCAGGTTTTTCATTCTCCTCTTTCAGCTTCATCAAGAGGCTCTTTAGTTCTTCTTCTCTTTCTGCCATAAGGGTGGTGTCATCTGCATATCAGAGGAAAACTTGATTCCAGCTTGTGCTTCATTCTTTCAGCCCAGCATTTTGCATGATGTACTCTGCATATAAGTTAAATAAGCAAGGTGATAATATACAGCCTTAATGTACTCCTTTCCCAATTTTGAACCAGTTGGCTTTTCCATGTCTGGTTCTAAGTGTTGCTTCTTGATCTGTGTACAGATTTCTCAGGTGGCAGGTAAGGTGGTCTGGTGGTCTGGGCTCATAAGAAGCTGCCAAAAGTTTGGTTGAGGAGAGTCCGTCAGTACCTCATGGTAAGTTTTCCATCTGATCTAGGATTTGATCCATGATCCTGCATTACATTTAGTTGTCAATTCTCTTTAGCATTCTTTAATTTGAAGCAGTTTTTCAACTTTTCTTTTTCTTTTTGACATTTACACTTTTAAGAATGCCAGTTGTTTTACATAATGACCCTGAGTTTTTTTTTTATTGAATCTAATGTAAATAAAATGAGTTATTAATTCTTGGCAGGAATAAATCCTCAGCCTTTTGAGGTGGAAGCATCATTCTGCTAAAATTTACATATATTGTCACTTAAAATACTGCTGAATTCCGAACTTATTAATGCTGCCCTGGTTGGAGATTTTTTTTTTTTTGACTCATTTTTTAAAAATTCAGAGAAGTGAGCATTTAAAGGAGTTTGTAACCTGTCCTAAATGAACCACAAAGACAGATAGCCTGATTTTATGCACTAAGGATTAAATTTGCCTAATTTTTTTTTCATAGCCATTTAAAATATTTTTCACTTTCAGCAATTGAAAATGGTGATGAGATCCAGCTTTCCTGTAATTTTGAAAATACTAAAGGCAAAGGAGAAAAGGAAATATATATTCATCTGAATGTAGAGTTCCAAAGAATAGCAAGGAGAGGTAAGGAACCCTTCCTCAGCAATCAATGCAAAGAAATAGAAGAAAACAATAGAATGGGAAAGACTAGAGATCTTTTCAAGAAAATTAGAGATACAAAGGTAACATTTCATGCAAAGATGGGCACAATAAAGGACAGAAACAGTATGGACCTAGCAGAAGCAGAAGATATTAAGCAAAGGTGATAAGAATATACAGAAGTATACAAAAAAGATCTTAATGACCCAGATAACCAGGATGGTGTGATCACTCACCTAGAGCCAGGCATCCTGGAATGTGAAATCAAGCGGGCCTTAGGAAGCATCACTACAAACAAAGCTAGTGGAGATGATGGAATTCTAGCTAAGCTATTTCAAATCCTAAAAGATGATACTGTTAAAGTGCTGCACTCCATATGCCAGCAAATTTGGAAAACTCAGCAGTGACCATAGGACTGGAAAAGGTCAGTTTTCATTCCAATCCTAAAGAAGAGCAATGCCAAGAATGTTCAACCTACTGCACAGTTGTACTCACGTCACATGCTAGCAAGCTCATGCTCAAAATCCTTCAAGCTAGGCTTCAACAGTATGTGAACCAAGACCTTCCAGAGGTTCAAGTTGGATTTAGAAAAGACAGAGGAACCAGAGATCAAATTGCCAACATCCTTTGGATCATAGAAAGAGCAAGAGAGTTCCAGAAAAACATCTACTTCTGCTTTATTGGCTACACTAAAGCCTTTGACTGTGTGGATCACAACAACCTGTGGAAAATGTTAAAGAGATAAGAATACCAGACCACATTACCTGCCTCCTGAGAAATCTGTATGCAGGTCAAGAAGGACATGGAACAACAGACTGGTTCCAAATTGGGAAAGGAGTATGTCAAGACTGTACATTGTTACCCTGCTTATTTAACTTATATGCAGGGTACCCATGCAAAAATGCCTGGCTGGATGAAGCACAAGGTGGAATCAAGGTTTCTGGAAAAAATATCAATAACCTCAGAAATACAGACGATACTAGCCTTATTGCAGAAAGTGAAGAACTAAAGAGCATCTTGATGAAGTGTGAAAGAGGAGAGTGAAAAAGCTGGCTTAAAACTCAACATTCAAAAAACGAAGATCATGGCATCCAGTCCCATCACTTCATGGCAAATAGATGGGGAAACAATGGAAACAGTGAAAGATTTTATTTTCTTGGGCTCCAAAATCACTGCAGATGGTGACTGTAGCCATTAAATTAAAAGACACTTGTTCCTTGGAAGAAAAGCTATGACAAACCTAGACAGCATATTAAAAAGCAGAGACATTACTTCACTGACAAAGGTCCGTCTAGTCAAAGCTATAGTTTTTCCAGTAGTCGTGTATAGGTGTGAGAGTTGGACCATTAAGAAAGCTGAGTGCCAAAGAATTGATCCTTTTGAACTGTGGCATTAGAGAAGACCCTTGAGAGTCCTTTGGACAGTAAGGAGATCAAACCAGTCACTCCTAAAGGATATCAGTCCTGAATATTCATTGGAAGGACTGATGCTGAAGGTGAAGCTCCAATACTTTGACCACTTGATGTGAAGAACTGACTCACTGTAAAGACCCTGATGATGGGAAAGATTGCAGGCAGGAGGAGAAGGGGATGGCAGAGGATGAGATGGTTGGATGGCATCACCAACTTGAAGGACATGAATTTGAGCAAGCTCTGGGAGTTGATGACAGGGAATGCTGGTGTGCTGCAGTATATGTGGTTGCAAAGAGTCGGACATGACTGAGAGACTGAACTCCTGACCGAGCATTTGTATTTTTCAAAAAATTTCAAGATTTTTCTGATATGCATCTGGATTTTAAAAATTAATTACAGATTTTTCTATTAGATCCTAGTTTTGGTCATATAGAGTTCTGTTGTTTTTCTGTTGACCAATCATGATACAATGGTATTAAGTGAGCAATAGTTACGTAACCACAAGAGTAAAAGATGTTTATCAGTTTTCACAATCAATAGCCAGAAAAAAAATAAAAGTTGCAATTGCAAACCATAATGCAAACATGATTAACTTAACAATATAAAATAGTTGCATACAATTTGGGAGGGTCAAGCAGAGTAATGTGGTACATGGAAGTGTATACATGCACATGTTTTCATCCACCCAGCCAGTCTATATCTTTTGGTTGGTGCATTTAATCCATTTACATTTAAGGTATGTATCAATATGTATGATCCTATTACCATTTTCCTAATTGTTTTAGGTTTACTTTCTGCCAGTCTTTTCCTTCTCTTGTGTTTTCTTCCTAGAGAAATTCCTTTAGTGTTTGTTGTAAAGCTGGTTTGGTGATGCTGAATTCTCTTAACTGTTACTTGTCTGGAAAGTTTTGATTTCTCCATCAAATCTGAAGGAGAGTTTTCCTGGGTAGAGTATTCTTTGTTGTAGGTTCTTTCGTTTCATCACTTTAAATATATCATGCCATTCCCTTCTGGCTTGTAGAGTTTCTATTGAGGAATCAGCTGGTATCCTGATGGGAATTCCCTTGTATGTTATTTGTCATTTTCCCCTTGTTGCTTTTAATATTTTATCTGTCTTTAATTTTTGTCTGTTTGATTACTGTGTGTCTCAGTGTTTTCCTCCTTGGGTTTATCCTGTCTGTGTGTGTGTATGTATGTGTGTGTTAAGAAAAGAGAAGAAGGGAGAAAAGTGAAGGGAAGAGACAGTGATGGGAACAGAGAAAGACTGACCAAAGAAACGGTGTGTCAACTATTGGAAGGTTCCTTGGAATCTGAGTGGAAGGGAGAATTAATCAAAGAAGCACACTTAATGTACTAAAAATACATATAAACTCTAGAAATAAACTTTGAATTAAAAATATTTTGATCTGTGTTAAAAAGCATTAGAAAGCACCACTGAAGAAGATTGATTCACACAGCCAGTTTGAACACTTTTTTTTGGCTGCACTGGGTCTTTGTTGGTTTTTGTGCAGACTTTCTCTAGTTGTGGTGAGGGGGGGCTCCTCTTTGTTGCAGTGCTTGGACTGTTCGTTGAGGTGGTTTTTCTTGTTGCAGAGCACAGGCTCTAAGTGTGCAGGATTCAGTATTTGAAACGTGGGCTTCAGTAGTTGTGGCACATGGGCCTAGTTGCTCTGAGGCACATAGCATCCTCCTGTACCAAGTATCGAACCTGTGTCTCCTGCACTGGCAGGTGGAGTCCCATCCACTATGCCACCAGGGAAGTCCCCAAACACTTTTAATTGGATATAGTTAAAGTTTACTGTTCTAGTTACTATGCACTAAAGCAGAGATGGCAGACTGGCAGAACATGAGTCAAATATAGCAGTCAGACTGTTTGGCTGGGGCACTGGCAGTCAACATTGTAGAATTTTAAAAAATTGGTTGTATATGAATATTAGCAGCTTTTACAGGATTCTGAATTTTCAGCTTCTTTTGAAAACTGAGAACATCTGAAAACATTAGACCACAGTATCTTTTGACAGCAGTAGCTAAGACTATCAATGGCCTTCTTTAGGTGCAAATATATTTTCAGGTTCTCTAGGGTTCCTACCACTTTCTATGATTGCCTGCAGTATGACTATCAGTTGTCATTAATCACTGTGCTCATACTAATGTTTTTATCTTATAACAGAGTTAAATGAAAATTAATTATTTCTTAAATTTACGTCTGTTTTAGAAGTGGGGCAGGGGGAAGCTACAGGGAATAGGAATGTGTGTTTTAAGAAAAATAGAAGAGAATGCTTAATTTTTTTGAAATGAATACAGTTCCTATGTGTTTAATGGCAAACAGTGTATTTCTAAAGTCTACCTGCTTCACTCATTTATGTTATTAGACTAGCCTTGGGTTCAGTTAGTTCATGACTCTGTGTGAGCTCTCCTTTTAAATATTTTTGGAGCCCTTTGTGCTAGATACTGTCTGAAAGCTTTACATACATTAACTCATGTAACTGATATAATCACAGTGGAAAGTTTTTTTCATGATTTTGTCCACATTTTTAAAGGAAATTGGAGCATAAAGAGGTTCCATAACTTGTACAAAATTACAAAACCAGTCAGGGGCAAAGACAAGATCAGAGTCTGCCTTCAGGATCTATGCTCTTAACCATACTGTTACAGCTAAATTTGTTTGCCCCCTTTCATCTGAAGTTATGCAGGTGCCTTGTAGCCTTCACACTTTTGTCAACTCTTAATGGAATAAATTTCCCTTTCTTTTCCATTCACTTCTTTTTAACACATAGCTCAACTTTTTTTGTTTGTTTCCTTTAAAATGTATAAAGTTTTTTCTGATGACAATAGCCTGAAATAATTTCTCTCTTAACTCCTAAAGACTGTGTTGTCTCCTGCTGGCTTGTGATATCTTTTCTATCATATTGAACTATTATTTAAATTTATAATAATGTTTTTATCTTTTTATTTAATGTTTTCCCAACTAGATTATAATTTGAGTACAGGGAAAAAAGATGTTCAAAGATATTTAAATAATTATTTTTAACATATAGATTGCCTATTCCTAAAAATCTGAGATTGGTTCCAAAAGCAGTAAGTACTGCTTGACCTTTGCCTAAGATTTAACTCTAGGCAACTGAAGTAGTTGACTTCAAAGAGCCATAATAGAGAACTATTTAGTACCTAAGAGAGAATTGCTAATAAGAGTTTCAAGATATTCATTGTTATAAAATAACTGAATTTTGTTCTTTGTTCAGCATTTTAGTTTCAATCATTTTCTGCTATCAGAGTAACAGTCATATAATTTCAGGCACTGCTTATTTGTTTTTACTTCTAAAAAATTGCCTTTAGCATGAACTCTTTTAAATGAGCTGTTCTTACAACTTGTTTTATGAAGCTGGCACTATCCTGACACCAAAATTTGTCAAGGATATTACAAAAAAGGAAATTGCAGACCAATATCTCTCAGAGATCGTAAAAGTCTGTGACAAATTATTAGAAAACTCAAACCTGCAATATATAAAAATGAAAATACATCAAGACTAAGTGGAATTTATCCCAGAGTTGCAAGATTGTTTAACAGTTGGAAATCAAAGAACAAAAGAGAAAAAATAATCATCTTGATTGATGCAGAAAATATATTTTGAAAGAATTTAGCATCCACTCATGATAAAAACTTGGCAAACCGGATAAGAAGGAAAGTTCTTAAGTGTGATTAAAGAGCATCTGTGAAAAACCCACGGGCAGTATCACAGTTAATAATAAAATATTGAATGCTTTTTCCTAAAATATTGAAAAGGCAGGGATTTTTGCTCTCATCACTTCTATTTAATATTATATTGGATGTCTCAGTATAATAATACAAGAGAAAGCAATAAAAATCATATGTGACTGGGGGCTTCCAGTTTAAGATGGTGGAATGGAAGGGTGTGTACTGATCTCCTCCTGCAAGAGCACCAAAATCACAACTGTTTTGAACTCTTGAACAGCCATCAACAGGAGGATGTTGAAACCCACCAAAAACAGATACCCCACATCCAAAGACAAAGAAGAAGTCACAGTGAGATAGTAGGAGGAACACAATTGTGATAAAATCCAATCCCATACCCGCTGAGTGGGCAACCAACAAACTAGAAAACAATAACACTGAAGAAGTTCTCTGACTGTTGTGAAGGTTCTGAGCCCCATGACAGGCTTTCCAGCTTGGGGATCTAACAAAGAATGGGAATCCCCAGGGAATCTAACCTTGAAGGCCAGCGGAATTTGATTATAAGACTTACACAGGACTGGGGGAAACAGAGACTCCACTCTTTGAGGGCACAAAATTTTGCTTGCACCAAGACCCAGGGGAAAGGAGGAGTGACCTCACAGGAGACTGAGCCAGACCTACCTTCTAGTGTTAGGCAGTCTCCTGTGGAGGCATGGGTCAGCAAGGGCTCGCCACAAGGATGGGGGCACTGGTAGCAGCAGTCCTGGAAGATGCCCCTTGGTGTAAGCCCTCTTGGAGGTCACCATTAACCCTACCATAGAGTTCATAGACCCCAGAGCTGGGTCACCTCAGGCCAAACAACCAACAGGGAGGGAGCACAACCCCACCCATCAGCAGATAATTGGATTCTAGCTTTACTGAGCAAGGCCCTGCCCACCAGAGCAAGACCCAGTTTTCCCCACTCAATCCCTCCATCAGGAAGCTTATACAAGCCGCACTTAGCATCATCTACTAGAGGGCAGATAAAAGAAGCAAGAAGAACCACAGTCTCAAAAGCATCACAGAAAGCTAATCAGGATGAAAAAGCAGAAAGTTATGTCCCATGTGAAGGGACAAGATAAAACACCTCAAAAAACTAAATTAAGTGGAGATAGGAAACCTTCCAGAATAATGATAGTGAAGATGATTCAGGATCTTGGTAACAAAATGGAGAAGATGTAAGAAGTGTTTACCAAAGACCTAGAAGCACTAAAGAACAAGCAGACAGAGATGAACAATACACTAGAAAGAATCAATAGCAGAATAACTGAGGCAGAAGAATGCATAAGCGACCTGGAGAACAAAATGGTGTAAATCACTGCCACAGAACAGAATATGGCCGTGGGGGGGTGGGGGATGAAGACAGTCTAAGAGACTTTTGGGACAATGTTAAATGCATGAACATTTGTATTATAGGGAGAGTCCCAGAAGGAGAAGAGAGGGAAATGACCAGAGATAATATTTGAAGAGATAATAGCTGAAAACTTCCCCAATATGGGAAAAGAAACAGTCAGCCAAGTCCAGGAAGCACAGAGAGTCCCAGGCAGAATAAACCCAAAGAGGAACACACAAAGACACACAGTAATCAAACTGACAAAAAGACAAAATATTAAAGCAACAAGGGAAAAAAATGACAAATGACGTACAAGGGAACTTCCATAAGGTTATCTGCTGATTTTGCAACAGAAACTCTACAAGCCAGAAGGAAATGGCATAATGTAAAGTGATGAAAGAGAAGAGCCTATAACAAAGAATAGTCTCCCAGCAAGACTCTCCTTCAGATTGATGGATAAAATCAAAAGCTTTCCAGACAAGCAAAAGTTAAGAGAATTCAGTGTCACTAGACCAGCTTTGCAACAAATGCTAAAGGAACTTCTCTAAGTAGAAAACAAAAGAGAAGGAAAAGACCCATGCAGAATAAACCCAAAACAGTTCAGAAAATGGTAATAGGATTATGCTAAGTCGCTTCAGTGCGACCCCATAGATGGCAGCCCAACAGGCTCCCCCGTCCCTGGGATTCTCTAGGCAGGAACACTGGAGTGGGTTGCCAATGGATTAAATGTACCAACCAAAAGACATAGACTGGGCAGATGAGAACATGTACATGTATGTACTTCAACTTACCACATCACTGTACTTAACCCCCCAAATTATATGTAATTATTTTATATTGTTAGATTAATCATATTTCCTAATGATCTTTTATTTTTTGTCTGGCTATTGATTGTGAAAACTAATAAACATCTTTACTGTTGTGATTATGTAACTATTATTCACTTAATACCATTGTATCATGATTGGTCAACAGAAGATAGTAGAATTCTATATCACCAAAGCTATCATTTAATAGAAAAATCTATAATCACTTTTTAAAATCCAGATGCATATCAGAATTATCTTAGAATTTTTTCATAAATACAAATACCCAGGTATTGCATTTTTTTTCCCCAGAGCTTCAGATGTGTTTCTAATGAGTAGCCATGTTTAAAAATAACTAGACTATATGATGATCTTTTATCTAGTTTGTTTCACTTTTTCTATTTCATATTCAGTGCTCCCATTTCATTTAGTTTGTTTCCAACTTCTCCATCTCTTCTTTTCTGTTTGATGTTCTTTCTCAAGCCTTTATCAAGCATAGTAGAAAAACCTTTGTATACATATATATATAGTATATATAAGATAATAGATATATTTTAGAAAACTTATGAATTTTTGCCTAGCTAAAAAATTTATGACATTTTGATTCCACTTGCTTCACTTAATATGAATAGAATGCTAGGTTTCTAATTTTTTTAAAAAATAGGCAACAAGCAACACAGGTTTATTGTATAGTACAGGGAACTACAGTCAGTATCTTGTACCTATAATGGAAAAGAATCTGAAAATAATATATGTGTATATATATAACTGAATCACCTTGCTGTGCACTTGAAACACTGTAAGTCAACTATACTTCAATAAAATATATATATTAAGAAAAAAAATCATATGTATTTGAAAGGAAAAAAGTAAAACCCTTTGTGGATTGGAAAATCCTAGCATATCTGCAACAGTGGAAACAGTGGCTGACTTTATTTTTGAAGAAGAAGTGAAGTGAAGTTGCTCAGTCGTGTCCAACTCTTTTCGACCCCATAGACTGTAGCCTACCGGTAGGCTCCTCTGTCCACGGGATTTTCCAGGCGATAGTACTGGAGTCGATTGCCATTTCCTTCTCCAGGGGATCTTCCCAACCCAGGGCTCGAACTCAGGTCTCCCTTTATTTTGGGGGGCTCCCAAATCCCTGCAGATGGTGACTGCAGCCATGAAATTAAAAGACGCTTATTCCTCGGAAGAAAAGTTATGACCAACCTAGATAGCATATTAAAAAGCAGAGACATTACTTTGCCAACAAAGGTCCGTCTAGTCAAAGCTATGGTTTTTCCAGTAGTCATGTATGGATGTGAGAGCTGGACTGTAAAGAAAGCTGAGTGCTGAAGAATTAATGCTTTTGAACTGTGGTGTTGGAGAAGACTCTTGAGAGTCCCTTGGACTGCAGGGAGATCCAACCAGTCCATCCTAAAGGAAATCAGTCCTGAGTGTTCACTGGAAGGACTGATGTTGAAGCTGAAACTCCAATACTCTGGCCAACTGATGCGAAGAGGTGACTCATTTGAAAAGACCCTGATGCTGGGAAAGATTGAGGGCAGGAGGAGAAGGGGATGACAGAGGATAAGATGGTTGGATGGCATCACCGACTCAATGGACATGAATTTGGGTAAACTCCAGGATTTGGAGATGGACAGGGAGGCCTGGCATGATGCAGTCCATGGGGTCACAAAGAATCAGACACGACGGAGCAACTGAACTGAACTGAGCATATCTGCAGCATAAGTACTAGAATTAATAACCGAATATGGCATACAAGGCTGTAACATACAAGGTTGACAATCAAAAATTAATTTTTGGAGAGAGAAGTGAAATCATTTTTGAAACAGCATCAGGACTTTGTTACCAAAGCATACTTGGATTCACTTGCCCACACTCAGTAAAAGCCAGTCTATTGACATCAGGTTGTGGTGAAGGAAACTGCAGCATTTATTGTTGGGTACTATACATGGAGTCCGGGGCAGCTAGTTTTCAAAAAGCCTGAACTCCTCAGTGGGTTTCAGCAAAGCATTTTTAAAGTCAGAGTGAGGGAGGGGTGTCCCAGGTTATGTGATGAATTTATGTACAGTTCTCTGATTGGTTGATGTCAGTGAAGTAAATGGTGGTGTCACAGGGGTTAATTTTCATCCTTAGGCTCCAGTAGGTCATGCATGGGTGCTCATGATCATCAAGTAGTTAATTTCTTTCATTTGGAAGGGGTTTTAGCATCTGTAAAACAATTGAAGAAATTCAAATCAGAAACTATTATCTAGGTACTTTAGAGAGGAGCTAAAAGCAAAGGATTCTTTACCAGTTGAGCTATGAGGGAAGCAGAGGATGGGCTTCCCTCAAAGCCTAGTCAGTAAAGAATTTGCCTGCAACTCAGGAGACCTGGCTTCGATTCCTAAGTTGGAAAGATCCCCTGGAGAAGGAAGTGGCAACCCACTCCAGTATTCTTGCCTGGAGAATCCCATGGACAGAGGAGCCTAGCAGGCTACAGTCCATGGGGTCACAAGAGTCGGAGACGACTTAGTGACTAAATCATCAAGAGCAGAGGATATGGGGGAGGGATCTCTTGGGGAAGGCCACATAGGGTCCTGCTTGGTTATAACTTGTAAAATACTTCTTTCCTAATACTCTGAATTAATTAGTTTCAAAAGTAAACAGTTTCAAAAGATGTCAGCCCAGAAGTTCTGATTTTTTTTTTTGCTAATTTATTTTTAATTGAAGGATAATTGCTTTACAGAATTTTGTTGTTCTTTGTCAAACATCAACAAGAGTCAGCCATAGGTACACCCTGTCCCCTCCCTCCCAAACCTCCTTCCCATCTCCCTCCCCATCCCACCTGTCTAGATTGTCACAGAGCCCCTGTTTGAGTTCCAAGTCATACAGCAAATTCCCATTGGCTATCTGTTTTACATATGGTATTGTAAGTTTCTCTCTCCATATGTTCATCTACATGTGGAGTGGGTTGTATTAGTTTCAGATGTACAGCAAACTGATTCCATGTATATATTGCAAAATAGGCAACACAGCAAGTCTAGTTAATATCCATAACCACACAGTTAAACATTTTTTTCTTATACTATAAACTTTTGTGATACACTGTCTTAGCTACTTTCAAGTATTCAAAATAGTATTATTAACTATAGATATCATTACAGCACCAGAACTTATTTACTGTATTACTGGACGTTTATGTCTTTTGACCACATTCACCTTCCCCCACCCACACACACCTTCCTCCACCCCACGTCACCCCACCCTACCTGCCCCATAACCATCTGTTTTCTGTATCTGTAAGTTTATTTTTGTTCTGTATATTGCATGTAAGTGAGATCATATAGTATCTGTCAACTAATTTCAGTTAGTGTAATTCCCAGTTGTTTCCATGTCTTGGCTGTTGTAAATGCTGCAGTGAGCATGGGGGTACTGCTGCTAAGTCACTTCAGTCGTGTCCGACTCTGCGACCCTACCATAGACAGCAGCCCACCAGGCTCTCCCGTCCCTGGGATTCTCCAGGCAAGAGCACTGGAGTGGGTTGCCATTTCCTTCTCCAATGCATGAAAGTGAAAAGTGAAAGTGAAGTCACTCATTCGTGTCCGACCCTCAGCAACCCCATGGACTTCAGCCTACCAGGCTCTTCCATCCATGGGCTTGTCCAGGCAGGAGTACTGGAGTGGGGTGCCATGCCTTCAGATATCTTTTTAAATTAGCGTTTTTATTGCCTTCAGGTAAATACCCAGTAGTGGAATTGCTGGATCCTGTGGTAGTTCTATTTAACATTTTTTGAGAAATTTCCTGTTTTCCATAGGGATATACCAGTTTACGTAATCACCGACAGTGTATAAGGATGGTCTTTTCTACACATACTTGCCAACACTTGTTATTTTTTGTCATTTTTGTAATAGCCATTCTAATAAGTATGAACTGATAATCTCATTGTGACTTTGATTTGCATTTCACTAATTATTAGTAACATTGAGCTCCTTTTTATGTACGAGTTAGTCATTCTGTATGTCTTCTTTGAAAAAAGTTTCTATTCAGATCATCTGCCTGATTTTTAGTGATTGGTTTTTGTTATTGAACTGTATGAGTTCTTTTTTTTTTTTTTTGCAGATGCATATGGTTTGAACTATGGTCAGTTGTTTTCTATTTTCTCTTTAAACTAGAATTTTATGGATAAGAAATTTCATCTTTACTTGATCATATTTTTATCATGTTTGCTTTTTTCTAAACCAGGTTTTATCTTTTACCCTTCTTACTAGTTTTATAAGTGATTGACATTTACTGTATCTTTGCCTTTACCAATGAGATTTTTCCTCTCACAGTTTTCATATTTCTTGTAGTCTTTTCTGCTTAGAAAAGTACTTTTAGCCTTTCTCGCAAAGCTGGTTTAGTGGTGCTAAACTCTTAGTTACAGACAAGCTTATGCTTGTCTGTAAAACTCTTGATCTCTCCTTCAAGTCTGCATGAAAGCTTTGCTGGGTAGAGTATTCTTAATTGTAGATTTTTCCCTTTCTTCATTTTAAATATATCATGCCACTCCCTTCTGACCAGCAGAATTTCTTTTGAAAAGTCAGCTTATAGCCTTATGGGGATACCTTGTATGTCTTGTTGCTTTCCTCCTGTTGCTTTTAATATTTTCTCTTTATCATAAGTTTTGCCATTTTAATTACAGTGTGTCCTGGTGTGGTCCTCTTTAGGTTGCTTCTGTTTGGAATTCTGTGCTTTCTGCACCTGAATGTGTGTTTCCTTCCACCATGTTAGGGAAGTTTTCAGGTCTTATGTCTTCAAATATGTTCTCTGCCTCTTTTTCTCTCTCTTCTCCTTCTGGGACCCATATAGTGTGACTATTAGTGCACTTGATGTGTCTCAGAGGTCTCTTAAATTTTCCTAAGTTTTTAAATTCTTTTTGCTGTTCAGCTTGAGTGATTTCCACTACTCTGTCTCCAGCTCAACGATCCATTTCTCTGTATCGTTTAATCTACTGTTGATTCCTTCTATTGTATTTTTTATTTCAGTAGTTGTATTCTTCAGCTCTGCTTGGTTCTTTATATTTTTCTAATTCTTTGTTTAAAATTTCTAACTTTTCATTCTGTTCATTCAGTCTTCGCTTGAGTTCCTTGATGGTCTTTATGATCACTACCTCAAACTCTCTATTGGGTTGATTGCTTATCTCCACTTCTTTTAGTTCTTCTTTGGGGTTTTTATCTGTTCTTTCATTTGGAATCTATTCCTCTGTCACCTCATTTTGCTTAAATTGCTGTTTTTGTGTCTATGTATTTGTTGGGTTACATTTCCCAATCTTAGAGAAGTGGTCTTATGTAAGAAGTATCCTGTGGAGCCCAGCAGAACACTCTCTTCTGGACACCAAAGCCATATGCTCCAGGGGTGCCCTCTGTGTGGACTGCTTGGTTCCTTCTGTGGGCAGTCTGGTAGGCATAGCTTGCCCCCAGCCTGGTTGTCTGTGAAGCCGTACCCTGTGGGTAGCTACCCTCTGTTGGCGGGGGGTGGGGGTGGGGGGGCTTGGACCTGGCATGGCTGGCTGCATGGTGAGAGTGATCCTGGTGCTGGTTCCAGCCTGCTGCTGAGTGAGACAGGATCAGGAGGGAGCTGGCTATGGAGCCCTGGGAGGTGTTGGCGGGGGGTGTGGTGCTAGTATTGGCCTGCTGGTAGGCAGGACCAGTTCCTGACATAGCTGGCTGAAGAGCCCAAGGTATTCTGAAGTTGGTGTCTGCTCACTGGTGAGTAGGGCAGGGCCCTCAGGGTCCTGGACTGGTACCTGCCCATTGGTAGGTGGAGCTGAGTTCTGGGTTCTTTGGCTGTGGGGCCTGAGGGCCCTAGAGCTGGTGTTGGCCCTCTGATGGGCAGGCCAGGGTCCTTGGGCTCCTGGGGCTAGTGCCACCAGCTGGTGAGTAGGGCCAGGTCTTGGGCCCTTTGGTGGGTGAGGCAGGATCAGGGCTCAGAGGTCCTATTTACAGTTGTCCTGCTGGTGGATGGGGCTGTGTTCTCACTCAGCTACCTGCCAGGACTGGTTCTTACTGGCTGGAGGGTAGGGGCAGGTCCCAGCCCTAATAAGCAAGAGAGAGGATTCCATAATGGTAGATGCTAGCACCAGTGTCCCCAGGGTAAGTACTAATTGCCTCTGCCTGTCTGGTAGGCTCTTCAAGATTGGTCAGTGGGTCTGACCCAGGCTCCTTTCAGATCGCTGCTTCTGTCCTGGGTCATGAAGCATGTGAGACTCCCTGTACGAGTGGAGTCTCTTATTTCCCTTAGCCCTCTGGCTTTCCAGAAATTAAGCCCTGCTGGCTTCCAAAGTCAAGTGTTCTGGGACCTCATCTTCCCCATGTTGTACCTTCAGGTGGGGAGCCTAATGTGGGGCTCAGATCTCTGGGGTATGGATCCTGACTCTACCACATTTCTGCCCCTCTACCCATATCATTGTGGTTCCTGCTTTATGTCTTTAGTTGTAGATCTCTTCTGCTAATCTTCAGGCTGTTCTCATTGATAGTTGCTCTATACATAGTTGTAGTTTTGGTGTGCCACTGGGAGGAGGTGAGCCCAGGGTCTTCCTACTCCACCGTCTTGGCCCCCACCAGTTGTTAATATATTTTGGATATTAACTCTTATCAGATATTTAATCTGCAAATATTTTCTCCCAATCCATAAGAATTCCCATGCCATAGGAATACCATAGGTTTCTTTTTCATTTTGTTAATGATTTCCTTTTTTTTGTGCAGCTTTTTTGTTTGATGTAGTCCCATTTATTTTTTATTTTGTTGCATTTTGGGAATCCAGTTCTAGCATCAGACTGAGTAAACAGTGACCAAATGAAAATTGAAATACATTATATTATTTCATTCTAGGATCAAGCCCACTTTAGTTATATGGTTTATTTTCTCTTTTCTAGGTGTGTAGTCAACATATTTCATTCTTGATGTATCAACAACTTTAGTATAAAATTATGCTTTTTAAAAATCTGCTGAAATCTTTCAGGCTTGGCACATTCTCTGTGAGCATGAAATCCACTTCTATAGGCATATAGCCTTGCTAAAGTAAATCACGCAGAAACTTGGCTTCAGAAGAGTTAAGTCTTAGGAGTAGATTTAACAAGAGATACACAACACATGTATGCTAAAAATCATGAAACATTGCTAAGAGAAATTAAAGAAGGCCAAAATAAATGAAGAGATAAGAGATACCATAATCATGGATAGGAAACTTAATATTGCTAGATAGCAGTTATTCCCAGATTGGTCTAATGATTTAGTGTAATTCTAATCACAATCTTAAAAGGACTTTTTTTTGTAGAAATTGATAAGCAGATCCCGAACCATGAACTTCCAGATGTTCAAGCTGGTTTTAGTAAGGGCAGAGGAACCAGAGATCAAATTGCCAACATCCGCTAGATCATCAAAAAAGCAAGAGAGTTCCAGAAAAACATCTATTTCTGCTTTATTGACTATGCCAAAGCCTTTGACTGTGTGGATCACAATGAACTGTGGAAAATTCTGAAAGAGATGGGAATACCAGACCACCTGACCTGCCTCTTGAGAAGCCTATATACAGGTCAGGAAGCAACAGTTAGAACTGGACATGGAACAACAGACTGGTTCCAAATAGGAAAAGGAGTACGTCAAGGCTGTATATTGTCACCCTGCATATTTAACTTGTATACAGAGTACATCATGAGAAACGCCGGGCTGGAAGAAGCACAAGCTGGAATCAAGATTGCCGGGAGAAATATCAATAACCTCGGATATGCAGATGACACTACCCTTATGGCAGAAAGTGAAGAGGAACTCAAAAGCCTCTTGCTGAAAGTGAAAGTGGAGAGTGAAAAAGTTGGCTTAAAGCTCAACATTCAGAAAACAAAGATCACGGCATCCGGTCCCATCACTTCATGGGAAATAGATGGGGAAACAGTGGAAACAGTGTCAGACTTTATTTTTCTGGGCTCCAAAATCACTGCAGATGGTGACTGCAGCCATGAAATTAAAAGACACTTACTCCTTGGAAGGAAAGTTATGACCAACCGAGATAGCATATTGAAAAGCAGAGACATTACTTTGGCAACAAAGGTCTGTCTAGTCAAGGCTATGGTTTTTCCTGTGGTCATGTATGGATGTGAGCGTTGGACTGTGAAGAAAGCTGAGCACTGAAGAATTGATGCTTTTGAACTGTGGTGTTGGAGAAGAGTCCTGAGAGTCCCTTGGACTGCAAGGAGATCCAACCAGTCCATTCTGAAGGAGATCAGCCCTGGGATTTCTTTGGAAGGACTGATGCTAAAGCTGAAACTCCAGTACTTTGGCCACCTCATGCAAAGAGTTGACTCATTGGAAAAGACTCTGCTGCTGGGAGGGATTGGGGGCAGGAGGCGAAGGGGAAGACAGAGGATGAGATGGCTGGATGGCATCACCGACTCAATGGACGTGAGATTGAGTGAACTCTGGGTGTTGGTGATGGACAGGGAGGCCTGGCGTGCTGCAATTTATGGGGTCGCAAAGAGTCAGACATGACTGAGCGACTGAACTGAACTGAACTGAAGGTTTATCAGGAAATGTGAGCAATAGAGAATAACCAAAAGAATCTTGAACATAAGAACAATGTTGGAGGATTTATTCTACTTGAAGTTTAAGATTTACTGTGTATAAAGCTACCTAATCAAAAGAGTATAGTATTATTGTACAGATAAATCAGTGAGACAGAATATATTCATAGATGTAGTGTCAGTTGATTTTTGACAAAGATGCCAATACAATTCATTATGGAACAGAAAATTTTCAACAGATGGTGCTGGGAAAATCAGAGATCTGTGTGGAAATAGCATTAACCTTGATATACCTCATGCCATTCATAAAAATTAATGTGGGGTAGATCATAGATTTGAATGTAAACACAAATTATGAGCTGTCTAGAAGAAAATACAAGAGGATACTTTTGCAAATCTGAGATAGGCAAAGTTTTTTTTTCCCCCTTGAGAAAGGTTTCAGAACACTAGAAGAAAAAGAGAAAATAACTGCATCCAAATTTAAAACTTCTGTTTATCAAAAGACAGCATCAAGATAATGAAAAATCAATCTATACTTGGGGAAGAATTTCCACAATACATATATCTAACAAAGGATTGGGCATAAGATCTGTTCAACAGATCCTTTACCAGAAGGATCTATGAATGGCTAAAAAGCACATGAAAAGAGATACAGTATCATTGGTCATCAGAGAAATACAAATTATAACTACAGTTTCATATCAATTGCCACGTGCTAAAATTATTAAAATTTAAAACTTATATTGTTTTGGTGAGAATGTCAAGGAGCCTGAAACTCTCATATGCTGCTTGTGGGAGTGTAAAAGTCTGTGCAGCCATTTTGGAAAACTGGTATTTTCTTACCCTTTGACCCAACAAATCTCACTCTTAAGTGTTTTCCCAGGAGTAATAAAAGTATGTATCTGAAAAAAATGTATATAAGCTTTATTTATAATAGTCCCAGACTGGGAATACTAAATATTAGTAAACAGGAGATTTTGGATAAATTGCAGCATGTTCATATAGTGACATTTTGCTCAGTGATTAAAGAAAAACATGCACTACTGAAACACACAAAAGCATGGCTCAATCTCCAAATTATGTGGAATGGGCAAAGCCAGAGAGAAGATAGTGCCAAACTATTTATGAAATTCAAGAACAGGCAAACTGTGCTGATGGAAATCAGGTTAGTGGTTGCTTTGAGGAGGGGGGAAGATTGACTGGAAAAGGGCATGAGGGAGTTTCATGGGTAGTTGGAAATATACTACATCTTGATTGGGATGGTGACTACATGGTTGTATACATTTGCCAAAACGCATGAACTATACACTTAAGATCTATGCATTTCACTCTATAAATTTAACTTTGAAAAGGCCATTGTTTTTTTACTTTTAGCAAGAATCATACCAAATGATTTCTTTTTTCTATTCAAAAACTTGATCTTACTTCCAAGACTCCCTTTAAACTTTCTTAAAATTTACAATGGCTTGTACTTTTCTCTTTTTATTTTGCATCTTTGTTTTACTTACTGTATCTGTGTTAATCATATGCTTTTTTGTTCCATTATCTGTTGTTTTCTGATGTTGATGTCTTTGTCTCACAGCTAGATTTCACTTACTGAGAAAGATATATTAGCAATTCCAATGATATTTATGTATTTATGTATTTCTCCATTTAGATTTTTTTTTTTCATTTTTTGGATTATATATTTTGAGGATGTCCTATTAGGTGCATACAAATATGTAGAATTTTTATGTTTTTTGTTGGATTGACCCTTTTATCATTATGAAATGTTCCTTTTTATCTCTATTAATACCAGTTGCCTTAAAGTCTACTTTCTGTAGACTTCCCTGGTAGCTCAGACGGTAAAGCGTCTGTCTACAATGCGGGAGACCCGGGTTCGATCCCTGTGTTGGGAAGATCCCCTGGAGAAGGAAATGGCAATACACTCCAGGACTATTGCCTGGAAAATCCCATGGACAGAGGAGCCTAGTAGGCTACAGCCCATGGGGTCGCAAAGAGTCAGACACGACTGAGCGACTTCATTTCACTTCTATTTTCTGTGATTAGTATAACTATACCACTTTTTCTCTGGCTTTGCTAAGTATATGCAAAATATTTGTTGTTTGTATGTTGTATTTTTTTTCTATCTGTTTTTCAACCATTCTCTTTCTTTATTATAAGGTGTATCTCTTGTAATCAGCATGTACTTGGATTTTTTTTTAAAAATCCAATCTGAAATTGTTTGTTCTTTAATTGGATTTGAAGTCCTTTTACATTCAACATAATTACTGATAATTGGATTGAAATTTGCTATTTCCCTTTTGCCATCTGTTTCTTATTTTTTTTCCTCTTGGCATTGATATTAATTAAACATTTGTTATTATTCTATTTTCCCCCTTGAATAGTAAGTTAACTGTAAATTCTTTTAATGATTACCCTGGAGATGATTTCCTAAGAGACAGGAGACTTCTATTTCTTTGTTTTTTCTACGATACAGTAATTCAGGGGATCCAATAAACATTTGCAACAAATTCTTGTAGATTTACTGTATTCTCTTAATGTTTTTAAAGGACCTGAAATATTTTTTATGAATACAATGTTAAATAAATTAACTGTTGTTTCTAGAATCACACCCAGAAAATTTGATACTGTTCAAGCATCCAAGGGTCACAAAAGTGGAATTATCACCAGTGATGTTGAAGACTTAACTTTAAACAAGAGGGGAATACGGACATCGTTTACATTTAGGAAAGTGAGGCAAACACCTTGTAATTGTAGTAAGTATATAATTTGTTTCTACTGTAAATGGAATAAATCTAGTTTGAAAATCTTTTTAAGTCCATCAGAACTGAGAAGATCTTAACTCCTGTAATGGCATTTACCATATTCTGCCTTGTATTGTACTTACATATACTTTTCTTAACCACCCTCATTAGAGTTTATATTTCTTGAGGGCAGGAACTGTATCTTACTCATCTTTATTTTCCTTAAACATAGTACTTGAGCATTATTGGATTCTAAATGTTTTATTTATTGTACTCATGGTTAAAAGGACTACAGTTTGGGGGCATTAAAGTATCACTGTACAAAAATAGATTTTTTTGTGAAACAGCTTATCACATTTTTAAATTACTTCTCATTAATGCAACAGGGAAATTGAGGATGACAAATTGTTCTCTAATAAGTAGATAACTTTAGGGGGATAAAGAGTGGTTTGTCTTATTTGGAAAGGAGTGTTCAAAAACTTGTCAGGAGGATGCTGTTTTGTATTGTCTCTAAAAGTGCATCATTACCTGTTTTTCTTAGACTCAATAAATTAAAATCCCTTTTTGTTTTATAAGTAATGACAGTGATGTTAAGATTCTTTTTACATTTTGGTGGTTTCAATTATGGGAGGTATCTCAACAGGAGCTTTTGGACTTAGTCATCTTAAAATTATGTTTTAAATTAGAAATCCTTTTTATATGTGCGTGATATTATTCTGTTAGGAAACTTAAAAGCTTCATATTTGATATTGTCATGTTAGTGAAAAGCTTAAAATAGGTTTTAACAGATTTTTGTTTCTTCTGCTAAAAGTAGCAATGAAGACTTAAAATATCACGATTTTTTCATTGATTAAAAAATGTTTATTTAGCATTTGATGAATGTCTAACACAGCCATAGATTTACAAGCTATAAAAAAATAAAGCATGGCTCTGTACCCCAGGAACTTGAAGTCTAGTAGGAGAGAAAAGTTCGTTTTCTTATGCCAGTATTTTTGTTGTTGTTAAGGACATTAACTAAGTAATTTTTATTTTTTAAATTATAAAAGTATGATAACATTTACAGGAGACTTGGAAAATACAGAAAAAGTAATATATAGTTTTACAATATATTACAATTATTAAGTAGATAAATCAAGATTTTTATTTGGAGTTTCATTATCAAACTCTCAAAAAATAATAGAATGAATGTATAGAAAAATAGAAGGATATAGTAGACCTGAAAAGCACTATGAACCAGCTCAACAAAATTAAAGATTTATACAAATTTTCACACAGCAGCAGGGTACAAATTCTATTTAAGTTCCCATAGGCTATGAACCAGGAGACATTAGAATATCCAGGGACGTAAAACAAGGTGCAAAATTTTCATGATCACACACTAGCAAAGAAATGCTCAAAATTCTCCAAGCCAGGCTTCAACAGTAGTGAACTGAGAACTTCTAGATGTTCAAGCTGAATTTAAAAAAGGTAGAGGAACCAGAGATCAAATTGCCAACATCCTTTGGATCATCAAAAAAGCAAGAGAGTTCCAGAAAAACATCTACTTCTGCTTTATTGACTATGCCAAAGCCTTTGACTGTGTGGATCATAACAACCTGTGGAAAATTTTTAAAGAGATGGGAAGACCAGACCATCCTACCAGCCTGCTGTGAAACCTGTATGGAGGTCAAGAAGCAACAGTTAGAGGCAGACATTGAACAATGGACTGGTTCCAAATTGGGAAAGGAGCATGTCAAGACTGTATATTGCCACCTTACTTATTTAACTTCTGTGCAGAGTACATCATGTGAAATGCTGGGCTGGATGAAGCACAAGCTGGCATCAAGATTTCTGGGAGAAATATTAATAACCTTGAATATGCAGATGACACCACCCTTATAGCAGAGAGTGAAGAACTAAAGAGCCTCTTCATGAAGGTGAAAGGAGAGTGAAAAGGCTGGCTTAAAACTCAGCATTCAGAAAACTAAGATCATGGCATCTGGTCCCATCACTTCATGGCAAATAGATGGGGAAAACAGTGGAAACAGTGACTGACTTTATTTTGGGGGGCTCCAAAATCACTGCAGATGGTGACTGCAGCCATGAAATTAAAAGACACTTACTCCTTGGAAGAAAAACTGTGACCAACCTAGACAGCATATTAAAAAGCAGAGACATTACTTTGCCGACAAAGGTCCATCTAGTCAAAGCTATGGTTTTTCCAGTAGTCATGTGTGGATGTGAGTTGGACTGTAAAGCAAGCTGAGCACTGAAAAATTGATGCTTTTGAACTGTGTTGTTGGGGAAGACTCTTGAGAGTCCCTTGGACTGCAAGGAGGTCCAACCAGTCCATCCTAAAGGAAATCAGTCCTGAACATCATTGGAACTGCCTCATTGGAAGAGACGCTGATGATGAGGAAGATTGAAGGCAGGAAGAGAAGGGGACGACAGAGGATGAGATGGTTTTATGGCATCACCAACTTGATGAACACGAGTTTGAGCAAGCACTTGGAGTTGGTGATTGACAGGGAAGTGTGACGTGTTGCAATTCATGGGGTCTCAAAAAATCATACACGACTGAGCAACTGAACTGAACTGAAAGGTTTTGAAATCATACAGAGTCTGTTATCACTGTGGAATTATGTTAGAAACTGATATAAAAAGATATTTGAAAATAACATGCATATTTTCAAGTGCAGTGTGACATTTACCAAGAGAGATCTTTGGCTAGCCATTGAAAGCCTTAGGAAGGTTAAAAGACTGAAAAAACACAGAGGGTGATTGCAGAGAAGAAAGCATTTAAGTGAGCAATTAATATCAATATGATAAATTAATATCAAGGATACTTAAAAATCTCCATGCATTTGCTAATTAAATGTCTACTTTTAAATGATGGGTGTATCTAAGAGCCATAACAAGGAAAATTGGAAAATATTTGTAACAGGATAAAAATGAAAGGAAAATTTATTTCATGCAGCTGAAGCTGCTCAGTGCAACTAAATACAATGTGGAATATTAGATAAGGTATGGAAACAAATAATGGACACTAGCATAAGTGAAATTTGAACAAAACCTGAACTTTAGTTACTAATACTATATCATATGGTAATTTCCTTTTTTTTTTTTTTACAACATAGTATTTCTTTACTTTCAGAATTGGTTTAGAAGTTTCAAGCCTCAATTTTTTTTCAAATATTAATAAAATAATAAGCTTTTAAGACATTCAACAGTAATACTAGATGCCAGAATAATTGGACCTATATAAAGTTTTGAGTGAATATAAATTAGAAATCTAGCATTCTATTCATACTTAGTCAAGCAAATGGGACCAAAATGTCATAAATTTTTTAGCTAAGCAAAAATTTGTAAAGTTTCTAAAACATATATATTATACTTACTATTTATGTATGTATATGAGTGTGTGTACAAAAGCTTTTCTACTACACTTGATAAAGGCCTGAGAAAGAAGAACAAAAAAAGAGACCAAGAAATTGGAAAGCATAAACTAAATGAAATTGGAGTGCTGAATTTATTTATTTAGTGTAAGGGATGGTGTAAGAAGCTCTGATTATTCAGTTTACAGATTTTTTTTAAAGTTCAAGGCCAACTTTTAGATACTTTTAGTCAAAATTTGTGGATTTAAGTGATCTTCCCTTTACATAATTTAGATGTTCATAGTTTCCAAGAGAATACAATTTTTACCAAGATCAGTTGAAAGTAATTTGTATATTGTAGTGTAATTGTAATTCTGTTGTAACTGACATACTAACCCATCTGTTGCCACATGTATGTTAGAGCCCTCAAAGTTTCTAGGGCTACTCTTTTCTTAAATGTCCACATAAAGTATTTAGAGCCTCACTTTACTCATTAGTAGGTGATAGTTCCACCCCCATTTAAGATTTGGCATCTTCTAGTTACATTTAGGGAAAATTCCTGAAGTCATCAATGCTATAGCCCAATTCTTTGCTGCCATATGATTTATAAATATTGCTTTAAGTCTTATCTGTGATTTCTCTGGGAACACTACTTTTTCCTTTATTCTCTAGTATACTACCCATAAAAAGATGTTGTGTGTCACATGCTGGCTGAAGACAAAGGGAATTTAGAGCATAGCAGAGAATAGGAAGAATTTGAAATGAATATTAGATGGTATTATAAAGAACAGGGAACAAATTCAAAATTAATTTGACATATTGTATCCTAAATTTCCTCAGTCACCTCCTTTACTTTGTGTTCTCCTTAGGATTTACCTTTTTTTTTTTTTTGAAGGAGGCAGCACAATGTAGTCATTGAGAATGTGGGTTTTGGAGTTTCCGTTGCCTGGGTTCAAATCTTCTCTGACTTACCATCTTTGTCACTTTAGTATCATTATTTAATGTTCTGTGTCAGTTTCCTCATCTGTAAAATGAATGTACTGGTTCCTACCTCACAGTGTTACTGTGAGACAATATATATAAACCACTTCAAATAGTATTCATTAAATCTTGTGATTATTACCAAATCACACACTGTTTCTAGGTCTGGTTCTTCTTCTGAGAGTATTAGGGTCCCCAGAACTCCTACTAAGACAAAAATCCTAAATCCTGTTAATTGCTAAGTTTCTTCAGGTTAGGCCAGGCCCTTCAAGATCCTTTCTTGAACAGGAGGACCCTTAATCCTAAGATGAAATAAGCATCTTCAATATAAGGCATGCAGAATTACAGTCATGTTTTGTTGCAGATGGATTTACCCCTTTTTATATTAGACCCTTCACATATATAACTGGTAAGAACTACTTTTTTAAAATGTTAAATAAGAACCTACTTATCCCTAGTCATCAAATGTGGATTGATTTGCCTTTTCTTTTGTGAAAGCAGTCATAACTTTATTATTCATTTGGATAAAAATAATGGTTTAGGGATTTCCCTGGCAATCCAGTGGTTAAGACTCTGCACTTCCAATGCAGGAGGCCTGGACTCGATCTCTGTTTAGGGGTCTAAGATCCCACATGTTGTGGCCTAAAAATAAATGGTTTATATTGCTTTATTTTTTTCATCAGGTTACCCTTTGGTCTGTGATAGCCAGATGAAGGAGACTCCTGCCTCATTTCCAGAGAGTGATAAAGAAGCCTTACAACTGGAGCAAGATTATGTTCATCGGGTTTATGAGGAAATTGCTAGGCACTTCAGCAGCACGAGACACACCCCTTGGCCACATATAGTAGAGTTTTTGAAAGCTTTGCCGAGTGGTTCATTAGTTGCTGATATTGGATGTGGAAATGGAAAGTATCTTGGCATCAATAACGAGTTATATATGGCAAGTAATTACCTTTTCTGGCTTTATTTTTGCTTTATTTGTAAAGGTTATCACCTTCCTCATGTTATAATGCTGTGTTTTTAGGTCATTGCAGAAAATTTATAACAGGTTTAAAATTAATGAACACTCTTATTCTTTTTTATTCCCCTAGAAATTTAGAGGCATGCCATTATTTGTAGTTTCTTGGCTTTTTGTTCCCTTTAGATTATGCTTTCTAAGAAGATTACTTTATCAGTAAAACTATCTTATATAACTTTATAGGTTATAAAAAGGATTTTTATTTATAGGAAACATTTTCTTTGCTTAGTTCCTCATAAGAAGTATAAAGTAGATACTTTGATCCATCTTTAATAATTGAAGAAATTGAGTCTCACAGAGTTTTTATATTATTTCCTTGGTATTGTATTATTGGGCTTCCCTGGTGTCTCAGACAGTGAAGAATTTGCCTGCAATGTGGGAGACCTGGGTTTGATCCTTGGGTTGGGAAGATCCCCTGGAGGAGGGCATGGCAACCCACTCCAATATTCTTGCCTGGAGAATCCCCATGGACAGAGGAGCCTGGCAGACTACAGTCCATGAGGTCGCAAAGAGTCAAACATGACTGAGCAACTAAGAAGTGAAAGTCACTCAGTTGTGTCCAACTCTTTGTGACCCCATGGACTGTGTAGTTCATGGAATTCTCCAGGCCTGAATACTGGAGTGGGTAGCCTTTCCCTGTCTTAGACAGATAACTAGAACTTGAGCCCATGCCTTATG
Organism: Bubalus kerabau; assembly: GCF_029407905.1. Taxonomy (NCBI): domain Eukaryota; kingdom Metazoa; phylum Chordata; class Mammalia; order Artiodactyla; family Bovidae; genus Bubalus; species Bubalus kerabau. Next base: position 16,844,001 of record NC_073638.1, on the reverse strand, counting down.
ACTCCAAATCTAGTATTCTTTTACTCATAGTAGAAAAAAAGGTTAGTATTTATTGTCTTTCTGTTGAGAAAATTAAGCCTCAAGTAGATTAAAAATTTGACCAAGGTTATAGTGCTTGACCTAGGATTGAACCCACTTCTCTCTGATGCCAAAGTTTTCAGTTTTTACAATTTCCTTTTCTTAGGGATCACTTTTTTTTCCCTGCTATGTTAGGAAGTAGGAAGTTCTCCGTGCATTGGTGTGGTGTTTGTAAATACTCCTGTCAGCACTACTCTCTGAGGACTGGAGCTTCCCTTTCTCAAAGTTAGGGAAGGAAGGACTAGAGTAAGGGGATTATGTAAGGAGAATGAGAGCAGTTCACTCATGGGCTGTTGTAGTATGTCAGATTGCTTATAATCTTTACCTCATCCTAGATATTATACACCTACATAAAGAAAGAAAGGTAATACTGCAGTTGAGGAAAGGTAGACTTTTTTCATTAAGAGGCAGACAAAAGAATTGCTTTTCATCAAAATAAGACTTAAGTATTCATATATTGCCATCATGCTTACAACTAAATTTTAGTTTATAAAGAATAAGGTCTTGTGAATTAACTTTGTTTATATTTAAGAGGAAATAGGTTTTAGATTTGTCACAGCTCTAACCATAGTTTCAAACAATATATCTTCTGATGTTTTAATCTTAAGTTACTGTCCAAAAATGTTTTTCAGTGAGTTCTGCTTTTACACTTTCTTGATGGTAACCTACGGCTTTATCTAGTCAGGTATCATTTATGACAGTGAAACTAGGTTGAAGTCAGCCACATTGATTCAGTCATAGTATAACATTATCCTTTTACAGTCAAGACAAAAGATTTCTTGATATTCTGACGAAGAATCTAAAGCTGATTCAAGAAGGAATATATTCATCATAAGTGCCCTCACTCTCCATTATCTTCATTCATTTCATCTGTGGTAGGCTGCATGTATTCTTTTCTTTCTGCTCTTCTACTGCCATTTTCTGACCTTAGAGAAGGCTCGGTAGATGTTGTTCATGAATGAATGAAAACTACTTGTCTGGGTTGGAGTTAGGGTTTTCATTATACAAGAAATGGAATTATGTATGATAAAAGAGAAACCTACTCTTTTAAGCTGCTGAGGCTCCAACCTGGATGGAGCAATGATATTTGAGTGTATTTTGAACAGCATCTTTGAGCATGAAAACATGTACCTTTCTTGACATTCATGAGACGATGTGACCTGAGACATTATTCTAAGTATTCAAATATAGAATAGTCTCAGAATCTAAAAAAAGTATTAGTATCACTGTTTTATATAATTTCTAACAAAGTATATTTTTTTAAATCCTAGCTTGGGTTCTCTCAGAAATAGTTTTATGAACAACTATTCATTTCTTTTAGAAGTAAATCTGTTCTTTTCCGATCTGAGGTATGCATGCACTTTTTCTTTTGCTATTTAACTCAAAATTTCTATATTCTGGCTAAGAAACACTTCTTTTTCAGACTTTTTCATTCCTAGCATCAGCATTAGCTGTTGGCTTTATTTTCAGAGTTAAAATTTACCAAAAAAGATTTTATACCTTCAAGAAACTTATGGCCTTTATAATTGTACCAATACTAGATGAGATATGCATACCCAGAACTTGGCCTAGCTTATTTACCAAGTGATGTTTTGTGCATTGTTCTTAAAGTACTTTTAGTCCAGATGTATTTCTTAGATAAATAATTAATATTTGGTATGAACTTTCTTGGTTGTTATAAATAGTTGAGATTGCAAATTTAATAAAATAATAATAATGTCAGGTGTCTATTTATAATGGTAAGAATTGAAGATATGATTATATAGATTTCTTTTATACATTTCTGTTTTTGTTTGGCTTTGCTTTTTGACTGTTGACTGCCCAGTAAAGAAAGGAACAGAAAGGACCTAACAGTGTCAAGTACCTGCTGTGTGCTAAGTGCTATAATGGGGAAGTGGGAAAGCTGGCACTTGATCAGGTTATGACATGCTCAAGATTACAAGGTGTCAGGACAAGTTTTAACCTCATTTCCAACTGGAGAGTTCATACTGTGTGGCATTCTAATAAGAGAGATACCTTAGAGGCTAGCTATGCTGACAGCACCAGGCTGTTAGCTCAGACACAGCAGGGCTGTCTGATGTCCACCTACTTACACGTAACAGAAACTTACTAATGGTTTGTTGAATAGTGAGGAGCAAATCTGCGAATTCACCTTCAATTTCTTACATGAAATTGAAGAATACCACACTATATATATATATATATATATATATATATATATATATATATATATGATGTGATCTATAATCTTGAAGGAAATGTTACAACCTCACAATGCATGGTCTTTTAACTCAGTGTGGTACCCTAACTCATAGTACGTTATATGGACTTCTCTTCATATCTAGAATTCAGGACAAGAATCTTTGCATCCTTTGTTTCATATAGCAATAATAACTAACATTTGCATAGCACTTCTATGGTTATTTAAATATTCAATATGAATCATTTCATTTGATTCTCATGCTAACCCTGAAAAGCAGGTATTTTTATAATGAGAAAACAGAGGCTCTGAGAGATTAGCTAACTATTACTCAAGACAGAATTCAGATCAAGAGTTTAATATGATCTTTTCATTGTACTTTATGCCTTTGCTTATTTCTCTGCCCTTTAAACTATATGTTGACAATCTGATTTTCCTATAATTGCATGTTTTCTCAGTAGTTCTTAATATGCTCCCTATTTTTAAAATTTATTTTTTATTGAAGGATAATTGCTTTATAGGATTTTATTGTTTTCTGTCAAACCTCAATATTAATCAGCCATAGGTATACATATATCCCCTCCCTTTTGAATCTCCCTCCCATCTCCCGCCCCATCCCACCCCTCTAGGTTGATACAGAGCCCCTGTTTGAGTTTCCTGAGCCATACAGCAAATTCCTGTTGGCTATCTATTTTACATATGGTAATGTAAGTTTCCATGTTACTCTTTCCATACATCACACCTTCTCCTTCCCTTCCCCCATGTCCATAAGTCTACTCTCTATGTCTGTTTCTCCACTTCTGTCCTATAAATAAATTCTTCAGTACCATTTTTCTAGATTCCATATATATGCATTAGAATATGATATTTATCTTTCTCTTTCTGACTCACTTCACTCTGTGTAATAGGTTCTAGGTTCATCCACTTCATCAGAACTGACTCAAATGTGTTCCTTTTTATGGCTGAGTAGTATTCCATTGTGTATGTGTACCACAACGTCTTTATCCATTCATCTGTTGATGGACATCTAGGTTGCTTCCATGTTCTAGCTATTGTAAATAGTGCTGCAATGAACAATGGGATACATGTGTCTTTTTCGGTTTTGGTTTCCTCAGGGTGTATGCTTAGGAGTGGGATTGCTGGTTTTATTCCTAGTTTTTTAAGGAATCTCCATACTGTCTTCCATAGTAGCAATTTTTATTCCCACCAACAGTGCAAGAGCATTCCCTTTTCTCCACACCCACTCCACCGTTTATTGTTTGTAGACTTTTTGATGATGGCCATTCTGACCAGTATAAGGTGATATCTCACTGTAGTTTTGATTTGCATTTCTCTAATAATGAGTGATGTTGAGCATCTTTTCATGTGTTTGTTAACCATCTGTATGTTTTCTTTGGAGAAATGTCTGTTTAGGTCTTTTTCCCACGTTTTGATTGGGTTGTTTGTTTTTCTGGCATTTAGTTATATGAGCTGCTTGTATGTTTTGGACGTTAATCCTTTGTCAGTTTTTTCATTTGCTGTTATTTTCTCCCATTCTGATGGTTGTCTTTTCACCTTGCTTATAGTTTCCTTTGCTGTGCAAAAGCTTTTAAGTTTATTCAGGTCCCACTTTTTTACTTTTGTTTTTATTTCTGTTACTCTAGGAGGTGGGTCATGGAGGATCTTGCTTTGATTTGTCATCAAGTGTTCTGCCTATGTTTTTCTCTAAGAGTTTTGTAGTTTTTGTTTTTACATTTAGGTCTTTAATCCATTTTGAGTTTATCTTTGTGTATGGTGTTAGGAAGTGTTCTAATTTCATTCTTTTACATGTAGCTGTCCAGTTTTCCCAGCACCATTTATTGAAGAGGCTGTCTTTGCCCCATCGTATGGTCTTGCTTCCTTTGTTGAAAATAAGGTATCCATAGGTGCATGGGTTTATTTCTGGGCTTTCTATCTTGTTCCATTGGTCTGTATTTCTGTTTTTGTGCCAGTACCATACTGTCTTGATGACTGTAGCTTTGTAGTATAATCTGATGTTAGGAAGATTGATTCCTCCAGCTGCATTCTCATGACTGCTTTGGCTATTCGGGGTCTTTTGTGTTTCCATGTAAATTGTGAAGCATTTTGTTCTAGTTCTGTGAAAAATGCCATTGGTAATTTGATAGGGATCACATTGACTCTGTAGATTGCATTTGGTAGTATAGTCATTTTCACAGTATTGATTCTTCCTACCCAGGAACATGGAATATCTCTCCATCTGATTATGTCATCTTTGATTTCTTTCATTAGTGTCTTATAATTTTCTGTGTACAGTTCTTTTGTCTCCTTAGGTAAGTTTATTCCTAGATATTTAATTCTTTTTGTTGCAGTGGTGAATGGCATTGATTCCTTAATTTCTCTGAGTTTTCATTTTTAGTATATAGAAATGCAAGTGATTTCTGTGTATTGATTTTGTATCCCACAACTTTGCTAAACTCACTGATCAGCTCTAGTAATTTTCTGATACTATCTTTAGGATTTTCTATGTACAGTATCATGTCATCTGTAAACAGTGAGTGCTTAAATTCTTCTTTTCCAATCTGGATTCATTTTATTTCTTTTTCTTCTCTGATTGCTGTAGCTAGGACTTCCAGAATTATGTTGAATAATAGTAGTGAAAGTGGACACTCTTGTCTTGTTCCTGATCTTTGACTAGGGAATGCTTTCAGTTTTTCACCATTGAGAATAATGTTTGCTGTAGGCTTATCTTACATGGCCTTTACCAAGTTGAGGTAGGTTCCTTCTATGCCCATTAGTTGTAGAGGTTTATTCATAAATACACAGAAGAACTATACAAAAAAGATCTTCACGACCAAGATAATCACGATGGTGTGATCACTGACCTAGAGCCAGACATCCTGGAATGTGAAGTCAAGTGGGCCTTAGAAAGCATCACTACGAACAAAGCTAGTGGAGGTGATGGAATTCCAGTTGAGCTATTTCAAATCCTGAAAGATGATGCTGTGAAAGTGCTGCACTCAATATGTCAGCAAATGTGGAAAACTCAGCAGTGGCCACAGGACTGGAAAAGGTCAGTTTTTATTCCAATCCCAAAGAAAGGCAATGCCAAAGAATGTTCAAACTACCACACAATTGCACTCATCTCACATGCTAGTAAAGTAATGCTCAAGATTCTCCAAGCCAGGCTTCAGCAATATGTGAACCGTGAACTTCCAGTTGTTCAAGCTGGTTTTAGAAAAGGCAGAGGAACCAGAGATCAAATTGCCAACATCTGCTGGATCATGGAAAAAGCAAGAGAGTTCCAGAAAAACATCTATTTCTGCTTTATTGACTATGCCAAAGCCTTTGACTGTGTGGATCACAATAAACTGTGGAAAATTCTGAAAGAGATGGGACTACCAGACCACCTGACCTGCCTCTTCAGAAACCTGTATACAGGTCAGGAAGCAACAGTTAGAACTGGACATGGAACAACAGACTGGTTCCAAATAGAAAAAGGAGTACGTCAAGGCTGTATTGTCCCCCTGCTTATTTAACTTATATGCAGAGTACATCATGAGAAATGCTGGGCTGGAAGAAGCACAAGCTGGAATCAAGATTGCCAGGAGAAATATCAATAACCTCCGATATGCATATAACACCACCCTTATGGCAGAAAGTGAAGAGGAACTAAAAACTCTTTTGATGAAGGTGAAAGAGGAGAGTGAAAAAGTTGGCTTAAAGCTCAACATTCAGAAAACGAAGATCATGGCATCTGGTCCCATCACTTCATGGGAAATAGATGGGGAAACAGTGGAAACAGTGTCAGACTTTATTTTGGGGGGCTCCAATATCACTGCAGATGGTGACTGCAGCCATGAAATTAAAAGATGCTTACTCCTTGGAAGGAAAGTTTTGACCAACCTAGATAGCATATTGAAAAGCAGAGACATTACTTTGCCAACAAAGGTCTATCTAGTCAAGGCTATGGTTTTTCCAGTGGTCGTGTATGGATGTGAGAGTTGGATTGTGAGGAAAGCTGAGCGCTGAAGAATTGATGCTTTTGAACTGTGGTGTTGGAGAAGACTCTTGTGAGTCCCTTGGACTGCAAGGAGATCCAACCAGTCCATTGTGAAGGAGATCAGCCCTGGGATTTCTTTGGAAGGAATGATACTAAAGCTGAGACTCCAGTACTTTGGCCACCTCATGCAAAGAGTTGACTCATTGGAAAAGACTCTGATGCTGGGAGGGTTTGGGGCAGGAGGAGAAGGGGATGACGGAGGATGAGATGGCTGGATGACATCACTGACTCAATGGACATGAGCCTGAGTGAACTCCGGGAGTTGGTGATGGACAGGGAGGCCTGGCATACTGCGATATTCATGGGGTCGTGAAGAGTCAGACACGACTGAGCAACTGAACTGAACTGAATATATATATATTTATCTTTCTGACTTGCTTCACTTAGTATGATAAACCTCTAGGTTCATTCATGTTGCCACAAATGGCATTATTTCATTTTTATGGCCGAGTAATATTCTGTTGTGTGTGTGTGTATATATATGTATATACACACAAACATTAATATGAGAGATTGTTGGATCATATAGTGGTTCTATTTTTATTTAAGTAACCGCTATATTCTTCTTGAAAGTGGCTATGCCAATTTACACTCCCAACAATAGTGGAGGAGAGTTCCCTTTCCTCCACACTCTAGCCTTTATTGTTCATAGACTTTTAATGATGGCCATTCTGACTGGTGTGAGGTGATACCTCATTATAGTTTTGATTTGTATTTCTCTGATTATTAGTGATGTTGACCATCTTTTCTTGTGCTTTTTGTCTATATGTATGGAAATGTCTACTTAGATTTTCTGCCCAATTTTTTTATTCAGTTTGTTTTTTTGATATTGAGCTGCCTGAGACGTTTGTATATTTTTGAGATATACAAAATATCTTGTCAGGATTTTTTTTTGGAAATATACAAAATACCTTGTTGGTTGCTTCATTTGCAAATATTTTTCTCCCATTCTCTGAGTTGTCTTCTTATTTTGTTTATGGTTTCCTTTGTGTCCAAAAACTATTAAGTTTAATTAGCCCATTTGTTTATTTTTGTTTGTTTGTTTGTTTTCATTATTCTTGGTGGTGGATACAAAAAGATATGGCTGCAATTTATATCAAAGAGTGTTTTGCCTGTTTTTGTATGTGTGTGTGTAAGAGTTTTATAGTATCTGGTTTTACATTTAGGTCTTTAATCCATTTTGAGTTTATTTAATTGTAGTAGTCTGACACGACTGAGCAACTTCACTTTCACTTTGCACTTTCATGCATTGGAGAAGGAAATGGCAACCCACTCTAGTGTTCTTGCCTGGAGAATCCCAGGGACGGGGGAGCCTGGTGGGCTGCTGTCTATGGGGTCGCACAGAGTCGGACACGACTGAAGCAACTTAGTAGCAGCAGCAGCAGCAGCAGCAGTCTCTTAGGATCCTTTGGATTTCTGTGGTATCAGTTGTAATGTTTTTCCCATTTCTGATTTTATTGTTTTGAGTCCTTTCTCCTTTTTTCCTTGATACATCTGGCAAAAGGTTTATCAATTTTGTTTATCTTCTCAAAGAACCAGCTTTTAGTTTCATTTTTTTTCTCTTTCTTCATCTATTTCATTTATTCCTGTTCTCATCTGTATGATTTTTTTTCCTTCCACTAACTTTGGGTTTTGTTTGTTCTTCTTTCTCTAATTGCTTTAAGTGTAAGGTTAGGTTTATTTGAGATTTTTCTCTTTCTTGAAGTAAGATTGTATTGCTGTAAACTTCCCTTTTAGAACTGCTTTTGCTGCCACCTATAGGTTTTGGATCTTTGTACTTTGTCTAGTTGCAGTGAGCAGGGGCTACTGTTCATTGCAATGCACGGGCTTCTCATTGTGGTGGCTTATCTGGTTGCAGAGCACAGGCGCAAGGGCTTCAGTAGCTGTGGTACATAGTCTTAGTTGCTTTGCAGCATGTAGGATCTTCCCAGACTAGGGATCGAACCCATGTCCCCTGCATTGGCAGGCAGATTCTTAACCACTGACCACTAGGGAAGTGCCTATTGGATGTTTCTTGTATCTTCTCAGTTTGTGCCTCCATTCTTTTTCAAGATCTTGGATCATTTTTACTATCATTACTCTGGACTCTTTTTTGGGTAGATTGCCTTTTTCTTCACTTGTTTTTCTCGGTTTTCATCTTGTCCCTTCATCTGGAACATATTTCTCTGCCATCTCACTTTGTCTCACTTTTGTCAACTAGAAAAACATGCACAATGTGAGAATGCAAGTTAGGTTTTATTTGGGGCAAAATGAAGACTGCAGCTCCAGAAACGGTATCTCAGATTGCCGGGAGCTGGCATATTGCATATTGAGTGCATATTGCATATTGAGTGCAGCACTTTCCACAGCATCATCTTTCAGGATCTGGAATAGCTCAACTGGAATTCTATCACTGCCGGGAGCCAGCGTGAGGAACTCCGCCCATGACAAAGGTCATGAGGAAGGAGGCTCGGCATACGCAAAGGTGGGATCGAGCCTCAGGAGTCCCCCTGGAAATTCTCGAGCATCTACCCCCCAAACCAGAGTCTGCCTACTTTCTGCTTTGTGCTTTCACCTACACCTCTGGCTTTACGGGGGGCTGTCCCCCACTACCTCTCTCTGAAAAAAGAGTTAGCTTACAGCTCCAGTTAATAATTCCTGGGTGTGACAGTGTTTCAACCTAAAAACTCCTTTGGAAATCCTCTAGCCTGCCTGAATAGGTTTTTCCAGCCACATGTGATTGTTCAGAGCCTCCCAACTGTGAGAGGCAGGAGATGTTCTAAACTGCCTAAACACAGATTCCTTTGAGTAGTTAAAAGATTGATTAGAAATTGTATTGGTGAAGGGTTTTTCACTTGTTGGGCCAATGTTTGCTGCTAAGTCTCCATACTCCTTACCTACTGTGTCCTTGGCAGTGTATTGATTGATATAATGGGTGTATAGAAATGTAAAATGCAGCTTTGTCCAATGCTTTTTTGGAGGCTGGTGCCTGACTTTGGAATAATCACCTTTAGAGAAAAATAAGTTTCTTAAAATGTTAACAGGCCTCTGGGCCAGAAGATGATGTCAATCACCTGAACTTTTGCATATGATAAGTTTGAAAGCCTGGCTTAGTTTAGAACCAGGAACTGCTGTCCTTGCATGACTCCACCCCTTCCCCCATTATCCTCTATGCATAACTTAAGGTATAAAAACTACTTTGGAAAATAAAGTGCAGGCCTTGTTCACTGAAACTTGGTCTCCCCATGTCGCTCTCTCTCCCAAATTCTGGCTGAGTCTCCATCTGGAGCGTGGAACCCGCCATGCTTGCTAATTATGCCTGGGCTTCTAAGATCTGACCGGGGAGGCCTCAGTGTCTCCTCTCCTTCGGGAGAATGGAAGGACGCCTGCGGCCTACGTAAGTGGTGCAAACTTCTTGTCTTGAAGTTTTATTGGTCTCCCGCGTAAACCAAGCTACTCAGCCTCTTTTCTCCACTGAATTTTCCTACTGAGCTATCCTCATTCTATTACTCTTTGTATCCTTAATTAACGTGTAATTAAGCAGTTGTTTCCTGACCCTCACCTATGCCGTCTCTCCTTCGAATACCCTGGATCAGCCGGGGCTGGACCCCAGCATCAGATAGCTGAGAAACTGCCCCAAATTGGTAGTGAGAGAAGCTCAATAGGGCTGCCCTGGTGGCTTAGATGGTAAAGCGTCTGCCTGCAATGCAGGCAACCCGGGTTCAATTCCTGGGTCAGGAAAATAGCTCAATATATATAATTTTGGTGAAAGGGGAGTTCAGTGCAATCCAGTGCTTACCTTACAAAAGATTTTCTGCTAGGCATGAGGAGGTGATGTCGCCATGAAGGGATTTAGTGCTTTTCTAGATCTGAGGAGATACGGATCATGAAACCAGTTCTGAAAATATCTATCTAAAGACTTGTTTCACCAGCTTCCTTGGAGCACAGAGTGCCTCACTCTCCACCCTGAATTCCCTTCAGGGCGTGAAAGTAAACAGCTGTAGCAACAGAGTATTCAGTCTCTCCAGAGGCAGATGACAAATGCCCTTTGCAAGTGCCAATAGAGGACCCCCTCATGGTAATAAATTTGACCATACTTTGGGAGGCATTTCATGACCATTCCATTCCACATTGCTAGGAAGACTCATTCCTAGTTCTGGAGAAGGCTACTCAGCATGCTATTACTGGATTTAGGTCTTAATAGTCAAAGATCTCTAGACACTTGTCTTCTAGTTATGGTCCAGTTATGTCTTTTTCCAGTCCTTGCTGCAGGTTGTGAGGCATCTCATCTTTGTCAAAAGATTGATTACTGAGATAAGCCTCAGAAAAAAGCTTAGAATATCCTTTAATAATTCAATTAAATTTTATATTCAGTTCAGTTCAGTCGCTCAGTCATGTACGACTCTTTGCGACCCCATGACTCTCAGCACGCCAGGCCTCCCTGTCCATCACCAACTCCCGGAGTTCACTCACACTAATGTCCTTCGAGTTGGTGATGCCATCCAGCCATCTCAGCCTCTGTCATCCCCTTCTCCTCCTGCCCCCAATCCCTCCCAGCATCAGAGACTTTTCCAATGAGTCAGCTCTTCGCATGAGGTGGCCAAAGTGTTGGAGTTTCAGCTTCAGCATCAGTCCTTCCAATGAACACCCAGGACTGATCTCCTTTAGAATGGACTGGTTGGATCTCCTTGATCCAAGGGACTCTCAAGAGTCTTCTCTAACACCACAGTTCAGAAGCATCAATTCTTTGGCACTCAGCTTTCTTCACAGTCCAACTCTCACATCCATACATGACTACTGGAAAAACCATAGCCTTGACTAGATGGACCTTTGTTGGCAAAGTAATATCTGTGCTTTTGAATATGCTGTCTAGGTTGGTCATAACTTTTCTTCCAAGGAGTAAGAGTCTTTTAATTTCATGGCTGCAGTCCCCATCTGCAGTGATTTTTGAGCCCCCAAAAATAAAGTCTGACACTGTTTCCACTGTTTCCCCATCTATTTCCCATGAAGTGATGGGACCAGATGCCATGATCTTAGTTTTTTGAATGTTGAGCTTTAAAACAACATTTTCACTCTCCTCTTTCACTTTCATCAAGGGGCTTTTTAGTTCCTCTTCACTTTCTGCCATAAGAGTGGTGTCACCTGCCTATCTGAGGTTATTGTTATTTCTCCCAGCAATTTTGATTCCAGCTTGTGCTTCTTCCAGCCCAGGGTTTCTCATGATGTACTCTGCATAGAAGTTAAATAAGCAAGGTGACAATATATATTAGTATAGCATAACAACAAACAACTATCTAGGAAATGAGTCTTAGTAGATACAGACCTCAGTTGACAAACTGGGATTTAACATTCATCAAAATATCTTTTTCTCCCTAAAATTAACCTCGATTTTTACCAAATATAGCTAAATTAAGACAAGTCTGTTTGCAAACTAAGCCTGGTTTCAATAAAACTGGCCTGGTGGTTTATATAACCATAACTATCATATATATATATATATATGTATATATATATATATATATGTGTGTGTGTATATATATATATTTTTTTTTTGCTTCACTGAAACTTTTATAAAGAGTCTCAGACTGAACTTAAAACTCTCAGGGCTAGGAAAGTCACACCAAGGGCTTATCACAGATTTTACCCAACAGATCTAGGTGAATTCTTCCCTTCTCCTGATCTTCAGAATTCCAAGATTTCTTTATATGGACCGGTTACTGAGATAGTTTTTCTAATTTATCTGAAAAAGCTACTGGAAACTTAAGAGTTTCCAATCTCTGGAGGGATAAGGTAGAGAGAAAAGGTAAAAATGTTTCAATTTTGCTTTCTTGTTGTTGTCTTTCAGTTCAGTTGCTCCTTCATGTCCAACTCTTTGCAGTCCCATGGACTTATAACATGCCAGCCTTCCCTGACTTTCACTATCTTCCAGAGAATGCTCAGACTCTAGTACAGTGAGTCAGTGATGCCATCCAACCATCTCATCCTCTGTCACCCACTTTTCCTCCTGTCCTCAATCTTTCCCAGCAATAGGGTCTTTTCCAGTGAGTTGGCTCTTCTCATCAGGTGGCCAGAGTATTGGGGCTTCAGCTTCAGCAGCACTTCTTCTAATGACTATTTAGAGCTGATTTCCTTTAGGATTGTCTGGTTTGATCCCCTTACTGTCCATGGAAACCTCAAGAGTCTTCTCTAGCACCACAGTTCCAAAGCATTAATTCTTTGGCTCTCAGCCTTCTTTATGGTCCAGCTTCTCACATCGAAATATCACTACTGGACAAAGCATAGCTTTGACTATACAGACTTTTGTCAATGAAGTGATGCCTCTCCTTTTTAATAGGCTGTCTAGTTTGTCATAGCTTTTCTTCCAAGGAGCAAGCATCTTTTAATTTCATAGCTTCAGTCAACATCTGCAGTGATTTGGAGCCCAATAAAATAAAGTCTGTCACTGTTTCCACTGTTTTCCCATCATTTGCCATGAGGTGATAGGACTGGAGTCATCATCTTCATTTTTTAAATGTTGAGTTTTAAGCCAGCTTTTTCACTCTCCTTTTTTGCCTTCATCAAGAGATTCTTTAGTTCCTCTTTGCTTTCTGCCATTAGGGTGATGTCATCTTCATATCTGAGGTTATTGGTATTTCTCCTGGCAGTCTTGATTCCATCCTGAGCTTCATTCAGGCATGCATTTTGCATGATGTACTCTGCATATAAGTTAAGTGAACGGGGTGACAAGGTACAGCCTTGACATACTCCTTTCCCAATATTGAACCAGTTCATTGTTCCATGTCCAGTTCTACCTGTTGTTTCTTGACCTGCACACCAATTTATCAGAAGGCAGGTAAGGTGGTCTGATATTCCCATCTCTTTAAGAATTTTCCACTCTGTGTTTTGATCCACACAGTCAATGGCTTTAGTGTACTCAGTAATGCAGAAGTAAATGTTGTTCTGTAATTCTTTTGTTTTATCTGTGATCCAGCAGATGTTGGCAATTTGATCTCCGGTTCTTCTGCTTTTTCTAAGTCCAGCTTGTACATCTGGAAGTTCTTGGTTCATGTACTGTTGAAGCCTAGCTGGAAGAATTTTTAGCATAATCATGCTAGCATGTGAAATGGGTGCAATTGTGTGATAGTTTGAACATGATTTGGCATTGCCCTTCTTTGGGATTGGAATGAAAACTGACATTTTCCAGTCCTGTGGTCACTGCTGAGTTTTCCAAATTTGTTGGCATATTGAATACAGCACTTTAGCAGTATCATCTTTTAGGATTTGAAATAGCTCAACTGGAATTCCATCACCTCCACTAGCTTTGTTCATAGTCATGCTTCCTAGGGCCCACTTGACTTCACATTCTAGGATGTCTGGCTCAAGGTGAGTGATCACACCATCATGGTTATCTGGGACATTAAGATCTTTTTTGTACAGTTCTTCTGTGTATTCTTGTCACCTCTTCTTAATCTTTTCTGCTTCTGTTTGGTCTATACCATTTCTGTCCTTTATGTGACCATCTTTTCAGATGGGCAGTCGTCTCTTGTATTGTTAGAAGAGGGTATTTGCTATGACCAATACATACTTTTGGCAAAACTTTGTTAGCCTTTGCCTGGCTTCATTTTGTACTCCAAGGCCAAACTTGTCTCTTACTCCAGGTATCTTTTGACTTACTCCTTTTACATTCCAGTACCCTGTGATGAAAGAGGCATCTTTTTTTGGTATTAGTTCCAGAAGGTCTTATAGGTCCTCATAGAAGTGTTCAACTTAAGGTTCTTTGGCATTAAGGTTGGGGCATGGACTTGGATTACTGTGGTAGAATGGTTTGCTTTGGAAATGAATGGAGAACCTTCTGTCATTTTTGAGATTGTACCCAAGTACTGCATTTTGGACTCTTATTGACTATGAGGGCTACTGCATTTCCTCTAAGGGATTCTTGCTTACATGAAGAGATATAATGGTCATCTGAATTAGATTTGCCCATTCATGTCCATTTTAGTTCACTGATTCCTAAAATGGTGGTCATCTCTTTTTGACCACTTCCAATTTACCTTGATTCGTGGACCTAACATTCCAGGTTCCTATGCAATATTGTTTATAGCATTGGACTTTACTTTCACTACCAGTCACATCCGCAACTAGGTGTTATTTTGGTTTTGACTCAGCTTCCCCATTCCTTCTGGAACTATTTGTCCACTGTTCTCCAGTAGGATATTGGACACTTACTGACCTGGGTGGTTCATCTTTCAGTGTCATATCTTTTTGTCTTTCCATACTGTGCATGGAGTTCTCAAGGCAGGAATGCCAAAGTGATTTGCCATTCTTCTCCAGTAGACCATGTTTTGTCAGAACTTTACACCATGACCCATTTGTCTTGCTTGGGTGGCCCTTCAAGGCTTGGCTCATAGTTTCGTTAAGTTACACAAAGTTGTGGTCCATGTGATCATTTTGGTTAGTTTTCTGTGATTGTGGTTTTCATTCTGTCTGCTTTCTGATGGATGAGGATAAGAGGTTTGGGCAAGCTTCCTGATGGGAGGGACTGGCTGTGAGTAAAACTGGATCTTGCTCTAGTGGGCAAAGCCATGCTCAGTAAATCTTTAATCCAGTTTTCTACTGATGGGTGGAGTTGTGTTCCCTTCCTATAGTTTGGCCTCAGGCCAAATTACAGGAGGGATAATGGTGACCTCCTCCAAAAGGATTTATGCCATCGGGTGCCATGCCCTTAGAATTGCTGCTGTCAATGCCCTGACTTGGCAGCAGGCCACTGTCGACCCAGTGCCTCTGCTAGGGACTCCCAAACACTGACAGGCAAGTCTGGGTCAGTCTCTTATGTGGTCACTGCTCCTTTCTCCTTGGCCCCACTGTACACAATATTTTGTTTGTGCCCTCCAAGAGTCTCTGTTTCCCCAGTCCTGTGGACATTTTGTAATGAAATCCCGCTCACCTTCAAAGTCAAATTCACTGGGATTTTCAGTCCCTTTGTTGGATCTCCAGGTTGGTAGGTCTGTTGTGGGGCCTAGAACTTTCGCAGTAGTGCCAGAACTTCTTTGGTATAATTGTTCTCCAATTTGGGATTGCCCACCCTGTGGCTCTGTGGTGGGGCTAATGGCAACCTCGTCCAGGAGGACTGATGCCACATGCCACACCTCCTAGGACTGCTGCTGCTAGAGTCCCTGTCCCCATGCCAGGCAACTGCTAACCCAGGCCTCCACAGGAGCCCCTCAAACACTCACAGGCAGGTCTGGCTCAGTCTCTTGTTGGGGGTCACTGCTCCTTTCCCCGGTTCCTGTGTACACGAGTTTTTGTTTGTGCTTTCCAAGCTTCTCTGGTGGGTATGAGGTTTGATTTTGAATGCGATTGTGCCCCTCCTGCCATCTTGTTGCAGCTTCTCCTTTGCCTTTGGACGTAGGGTATCTTTTTTTGGTGGGTTGCAACATTCTCCTATCAATGATTGTTCAGCAGGTAGTCGTAATTTTGGTGTTCTCGCAGAAGATGAGCGCATACCCTTCTACTTGGCCATCTTTGTGTAATGGAAATATCTCAACCTGAACTATGTTGCCTCTGCGTGCACCTGGAGGCAAGGCCTCCAGTTGTAAAAGTATAATTTACCAAATTACTCTAAGTCATAATTAGTTTGAGGGGAAGGTTTTCCTTATACCTGGAAAACACAGTGCAAACCAGTAGTTTCTCAGATATAAACCATAAAAGTTATAAGCATATTCACCCGTTCCTTCTGTCCTTTTGTTAACCTTTGGGAAGCCATCAGATTTCCCATTAGAATCCTTTAATTTCTTACCTGGTTCAGCATTATGGTTTGAAAGTCAGAAACTTGTATTTATCCAAAAGTCCTTTCTATAAATCTTCTTGAGGAGGAAGCATTTTTGCAAAAACATCAAAATAAAACCTTAACTGTCTATAATGGCAAAAGACTTTGAAGGCACATTTAAATTCTGATTACGATGCAATTGACAAAGAAACTTGGTTATGGCCATGACAACACTTTACTATTATAACTAGAATTATGACTGATAACATATTAACCAGGACATATCAGAATTTTAGGCACTCCATATAATTTCTAGGATAGCTGTATTAGTAACATTTACCATAGTATATAATCTGAGGCGATTTATTACTCACTCAACAGTACTTTCCATGCAATTCAGCATACCAAATGAACCTAATTAAATATCTCTCTTTGGGATGTTTCAGGGGTCCTCTGAAGCATCCCAAAGTTAGCCAGAAATCAAAAGAACTTTAATTAAAATTTGATATTTGGGAAACTTGTCAAAAAGTTTAAAATCACTTGATTAGATAAGATCAGTCACTGTGAGACCATATTTATTCCTTAACAAAAGTTACCAGAGATCTCAAAAGCAAATACAAATCATTTAAAGGCAAAGAAACTCATATCATCTGTTATCAATGTATATTTGATCATATGATTTGAAAATCATATGATCAAAAATGTCATTCCAAGTAAAGTTTTCTCTGAACAGAAAGAAAAAGCCAAATCTAAGTCTTAGCTTAGTCTCAACAAGGTTCATTTATTTACCCAACTAAATTCAGTTCAGTCTTAGGAAATCCTGATTATGTGTAACTCTTTTCAGTATTCTTTTATTTCTCACACTTTCTTTTACTGAAAACACATAGCTTAGTTTCCTTACAGTTTTTTCCACATTGAGTTACTTGCCTTGTCAACAGATTTGTAACAGATAAGGTTTTATTTGACCACTAGTAAACCTAGGTACAACAGGAATATTATACTTAACATTGGTAACTTTAGACATACCTATATTAATCAAACCAACAAGCTTAAGCCACCTTCAGTAACAGATATCAATTCAGTACTGAATATCTCCCAGGTCACAAGTCCTAAAATTTATCTTGGCCAGTTTTTTATATATTTAGATTTAATTTTTAAGTACTTACTTTCAAGTCAGTTCAAAATTCCTTTACCTGTTAATTTTTACATAAAGACTGAACCAGAAATCTCAGTGTTTTTTGGTTTTTTTTCGCTTGAGTTCAAAAGGCTTTTTCCCTACCACTGCCCCCACCCCTCTTTTTTTTTTCCTGACGGCTTGGGCACAGGAGAGAGAAATACCAATTGCTTTCATGGAAGCATAGTTGAAGGTCTCACAGTCTTCTAAAATTACCCTGGGTGTTTGGGGGGACTACAAGATGGAACAAAGCTTACCCATAACAAGGCTAGTCCAAAACAGAAAATCCCAGTGAACTTTCCACCACAGGCAGAACCTGAGGCAATAGGGAAGGATTCCCTGGTGTGGTCACACGTGAGCCCTGTCCTGTTATTTACCAAAGTCAATGTAAGTACCAACACATGTCAACAAACAAACATTAATACCAAGTATTAATTTGATCCTTAGTATTTCCCAGTTCACATAAACCTGAAATCCATTTAGCTTAATTTCTCTTGGACTTAGCATTGTTTGATTTTTAAGTGCCTACTTTTCTTTAAACCAATTAAATAGAGTTCATTTACAAATTAACTTCAGCAACAATATCCAAATACAAAGACATATACTGAGATATACATATATCCAAATAGACACAACAAGAGATCTCATAACTTTGTTTTCCAAACTTAGGCATGAATCACATATCACAATATAAAACTCACTAGTTTATATGTAACAGTTGGAATAAGGACTTTTCCATTTTTTTTGTTTGTTTGTTTTTCTCAGTTTCAAGAATTAGTAATGATCTAGACAAGTGTCCCTGAGAGCCATGGTCTCAAGGCAAAGGGAAAGAAAAGCATCTTTTCCTAGTAGGAAAATTTCAAAAAAGTTTTAGCCAATTTTCTCTGGAGTCTAAAGACCATTATGGCCACACTATCAAAAATTCTCTTTAGATTTCTATGGTCATAGTTTCATAGCCTAAATTTAGACTAGATAGTGCTCAAATCAGCCCTGATAACAAGGGCAACTGGTCCCAGTGGGGCCTGCCCTTCTGGGGAGGTGAGAGGTCTTAGTTCGACCAGCCCCAGGCTCTTGATTTGGAGAAGGCAATGGCAACCCACTCCAGTACTCTTGCCTGGAAAATCCCATAGACGGAGGAGCCTGGTGGGGTTGCGAAGAGTCAGACACGACTGAGCGACTTCACTTTCACTTTTCCCTTTCATGCACTGGAGAAGGAAATGGCAACCCACCCCAGTGTTCTTGCCTGGAGAATCCCAGGGACGGTGGAGCCTGGTGGGCTGCTGTCTGTGGGGTCACACAGAGTTGGACATGACTGAAGCGACTTAGCAGAAATAACAGCAGGCTGTTGATTATAGAGTAAGAGTCCTGAATGTAAGGGAACTTCAGTCCATTTACCCATCGTAGAGATCTAATATTTTTAGGCCATTTTTCTTTGTCATTGGATAAGAGCTATAGAACAAGTCATTTAAAATTTTTCCCAAGGGGTTCCCAGGTTGGTTGTGGAACCTTAGAGGAAGCATTTCCCATTTCAGCTCAAGCAGTTCATACTGGATGTCTGCGTGCTCAAACCAATCTTTGTGTTCAAACCAAAGTAACTAAAGCAAACCAGAGCCTCACCAACTGGAAGTCACATTCCAAATAAAACAAATGGCAAAGAGATGCCTAGAAATCAAAAGCCAAATGGAATAAACAGCAATGTAATACCCCAAAATGAAAGCCGAAAGGCAAAAAAAATGCCCCAAGAGGATCCCAAAGAGACACCCATAAGAAAAGCCAATTGTGACTTCTCAGTCCTACTAGATCTATGACCTAGCAGTCAGTGCTAGCAGCCTTTTTTAGTTCTGATATAGTTTAAAGCAATTTCTTGTTGGTTTCCTGTGAAGTTCCTCTATTATTTCCTTTTCTAGAACCTTCTGATACTAAAGTAAGCTTTCTATTCAGTGTGTTTGATTTTATGGACTGGCTTTTTCTAACTATGCATGCAAAATATCAATTTTGGAATAGCAAAAGAACCTCAACTTTTTAGGTTGATGTCCTTCAGTATAATTTCCTCAATTAAGTAGTCACTTGCAAGTATAAGTTTTGTGTGTACATAACCCTGGCTGAAGTGTTAGAAGCTACTTTCTGATGCTTCTTCTTTCTAGGAGGCTCTATTTCCCATTTTAAGTTGAATGTGTTGTGGATAAAATTCACTCTTCACTTTTATCCCAACAAATTCTATTAAGGCACCTGAATTGAGGAAGAGACTTATGTCAGCCTCTTACCTAACTCAGCACAGACCACTCAGTCTGCTACAACTGAACAACCTCAGTATCTTTCAACTGACCCTTCCCCAACCAGTACTTTTCCACTGGTGGGTTTTCCCTGGTGTCTTTCAACCATCCCTCCCCCACCAAAATTTTTCAACTGGAGGGGTATTTCTTGGTATCTTACAACTGAGCCCCCTTAGCGTCTAAGACCATGAGTGGATATGTCTGAGTAGAGTTCAGCTGGCCTCCTCCCCCCAGTATCTTTCAACTGGGAGGGGCAGGTAAGCTGCTCAACTGCCAAATAAAATTCAGTATCATTAACCAATACTGGAGATCAAAGAACCAGCGAAATTCATTTGGACTCCTTGAGGAAGCAGATGGGCACAAGGGGCTGCTACCAAAGCTCTGGTTCCTTATAGGGTGCAGGTGAAGGAGGGAAGTCCATCTGGGTTGCTTCACTGGTTGCCATAAGGGTTGACTAAAATACGATGCACAACATGAGAGGGCAAGTTAGGTTTTGTTGGGTGCAAAATGAGGACTGCAGCTCCAGAGACAGCAGCTCAGCTAGCTCTGAGAAACTGTTCCAGAATGGTAGTGGGGGAAGGTCAATGTATATGATTTTGGTGAAGGGAGAGTTCAGTGCAATCAAGTGCTTATTTTACAAATGGTTTTCAGCTAGTTATGAGGACCTGATGCCAGCGGATGTTCAAATTACTGTAGTATTGTACTCATTCCACATGCTAGCTAGATTATGCTCAAAATCCTTCAAGCTAGGCTTCAGTAGTAGATGAACTAAGAAATTCCAGATGTACAAGCTGGATTTAGAAAAGGCAGAGGAACTAGAGATCAAATTGCCAACTTCTGCTGGATCATAGAAAAAGCAAGAGAATTCCAAAAAAACATCTGCTTCAATGACTATGCTAAAGCCTTTGTGTGGATCACAGCAAACTGTGGAATATTCTTGAAGAGATGGGAATACCAGACCACCTTACCTGCCTCCTGATCAACTTGTATGCAGGACAAGAAGCAACAGTTAGAACTGGACATGAAACAATGGACTGGTTTAAAATTGGGAAAGGAGTATGTCAAGGCTGTATATTGTCACCCTGCTTATTTAACTTATATACAGAGTACATCATATGAAATGCTGAGCTGGATGATTCACAAGCTGAAATCAGGATTGCTGGGAGAAATATCAATAATCTCAGATATGCAGATGGCACCACCTTCATGGCAGAAATCAAAGAGGAACTAAAGAACCCCTTGATGAAGGTGAAAGAGGAGAGTGAAAAAGCTGGCTTAAAACTCAACATTCAAAAAACAAAGATCATGGCATCTGACTCCATCACTTCATGGCAAATAGGTGGGGGAAAAGTGGAAACAGTGTCAGATTTCATTTTCTTGGACTCCAAATTCACTGTGGACAGTGACTGCACCCACGAAATTAAAAGACACTTGCTCTTTGGAAGAAAAGCTATGACAAACCTAGGAAGAAAAGCTATGACAAACCTAGGCAGTGTATTAGAAAGCAGAGACATTACTTTGCCAACAGAGGTCCGTATATTCAAAGTTATGGTTTTTCCAGTAGTCATGTATGGATGTGAGAGTTGGCCCATAAAGATGGTTGAGTGCCAAAGAATTGATGCTTTTAAACTGTGGTGGTGGAAAAGACTCTTCAGAGTCTCTTAGCCAGCAAGGAGATCAAACCAGTCAATCCTGAAGGGAATCAACATTGAATATTCATTGGAAGGACTGGTGCTGAAGCTGAAGCTCCAATTCTTTGGCCACCAGATGCAAAGAGCTAACTCATTGAAAAAGACCCTAATGCTGGAAAAGATTGAGGGCAGGAGAAGGAGGCAACAGAAGATCAGGTGGTTGGATGGCATCATCAACTCAATGGACATGAGTTTGAGCAAACTCAGGGAGATAGTGAAGGACAGGGATGCCTGGCATGCTGCAGTCCATGGGGTTGCAAAGAGTCAAAAACGACTTAAGTGACTGAACAACAACACCAACAATGTCACCATGTAGGGATTTAGTGCTTTCTAAAATGAGATGTAAGGATTGGGATTGTGAAATCATTTCCTGAAAACATCTAACTATCTAAAGACCTGTTCTACCAGTTTCTTTGGAGCACTGAGTGCCTCACTCTCCACCCTGAACTCCCTTTAGTTCAGTTCAGTCGCTCAGTAGTGTCCAACTCTTTGCGACTCCATGGACTGCAACACACCAGGCCTCCCTGTCCATCACCGACTCCCAGAATCCACTCAAACTCATGTCCATTGAGTCAGTGATGCCATCCAACCATCTCATTCTCTGTCGTCCCCTTCTCCTCTCGCCTTCAATCTTTCCCAGCATCAGGGTCTTTTCAAATGAGTCAGCTCTCCGCATCAGGTGGCCAAAGTATTGGAGTTTCAGCTTCAACATCAGTCCTTCCAATGAACACCCAGGACTGATCTCCTTTAGGATGGATTGGTTCGATCTCCTTGCAGTCCAAGGGACTCTCAAGAGTCTTGTCCAACACCGTACGTAGTTCAAAAGCATCAATTCTTCGGCACTCAGCTTTCTTTATAGTCCAACTCTCACATCCATACATGACTACTGGAAAAACCATAGCCTTGACTAAACGGACCTTTGTTGGCAAAGTAATATCTCTGCTTTTTAATATGCTATCTAGTTTGGTCATAACTTTCCTTCCAAGGAGTAAGCATCTTTTAATTTCATTTTTCAGGGTGTGTCAAACATTAGCATCTGCAGCAGCACAGGATTCAATCTCTGCAGAGGCAAATGCCCTCGGCAAGCTCCAATTTGCAGTTGACACTTTCTGTGTTTGCAATCTCTATTCTGTAGGCTGCAGCATTGTAGATTGTAGGCTGCAGGATTGTAGGTGGGTAAAGCTGGTCTAGAGGGTTATGTGAGTTTCCTGGTTAGAGAGACTGGTACCTGCCCGCTGGTGGGTGGAGCTGGGTCTTGTTCTGCTGGGCTGGGCTGTGTCAAAAGATGTGTTTAAGAGGTGGTTGTGGGCTCAAGAAAACTTTTGGCAACTTGTCTGTTGATGGGTGGGTTTGTGTTTCCTCCCTTTTGGTTATATGGCCTGAGGCATCCCAGCCCTGGAGCCAGAGGCTCTTGGGTGGGGCCAGGTCTTGGTGTCTCTAGGAGAGCTCACACCAGTGAGCTGGTACCTCTGCCACCAGGGTTTTTATCCCTGCAATGAGCCAGAGCCCTCCCTACCCCTACATACACATACTGCCCCTGCAGGATACCCTCCCAAGACAAACAGGTAGGTCTAGCATAGGCTCCTGTGAAGTCACCAAGTTCATGGGTCTTGGTGTACATGAAACCTTGTGTGCCCCCTCCATACTGGAGTTTCTGTTTCCCCTAGTCCTCTGAAATCCCTTCAATCAAACCCTGCTGGCCTTCAAAGCCAAATGCTCTGGGGCCTTCTCCTGATGCCAGGCTTGCAGACTGGGGAGCCTGACCTGGGGCTCAGAACTCTCAGTCCTGTGGGAGAAACTCTGTGATGTATTTTCCAGTTTGTGGGTTGCCCATTCAGTCGGAATGGAATTTGATTGTGTTGCAGATGCACTCTTCCTGCTGTCTCATTGTGGATTCTTCTTATCTTTGGATGTAGAATATCTTCTTTGTTGATTGTTGTTCAGCAGTTGGTGGTGATTTTCGTGTTTTCTTGAGAGTAGTCTGGTGTTTCTGTGAGAGGAGGTGAGCTCAAGTCCTTCTACTCTACCATCTTGTCACTCTCAAGAGTTAAGTACATTTATACAAAGAATGTGCTGTAACATATGGTAGATTTCATTAAAGACAGTTTCATTAGCCTGTTTACCTTTTTCCATACTTTGGATTATTTTCTTAGGATAAATTTTTCAAAGAATAAATATTGGGGTAAAAGTTGTAAACATTTTTATCTTTCTTAAAAGATGGTTTGTAAAATTGCTTTTTAAACTAGGTCCAGCCAATTTGTATTAATGAATATGTTATGAGAGGAAGTTACATCACAGTGCTATTATTGTAGTATACTTTGGTTTTGAAATATTTTTGATACTTTAATAGAAGAAAAGTGAAACTTGATTTAGTTCTGTTATTAAGTTGAATGCTTTTTCCTTTTTATCAGTATCTTTAGAATTGAATATTTAATATTACGTTGATGATTTTAAAATTTTGAAAAACCTGTATGCAGGTCAAGAAGCAACAGAACCAGACATGGAACAACAGACTGGTTCAAAACTGGGAAAGGAGTATGTCAAGGCTGTGTATTGTCACCCTGCTTATTTAATGTATATGCAGGGTACATCATGTGAAATCTTGGGCTGGATAAATCACAAGTTAGAATCAAGATTGCTGGGAGAAATGTCAACAACCTCAGATATGCAGATGATGCCACTCTAATGCTAGAAAATGAAGAGAAACTAAAGAGTCTCTTGTTCAGTCGCTAAGTCATGTCTGACTCTTTGAGATTCCCTGTCCTTCACTATCTACCTGAGTTTGCTCAAATTCATGTCCATTGAGTCAGTGATGCTATCCAACCATCTCATCCTCTGTCACCCTCTTCTCTTGCCCTTAATCTTTCCCAGCATTGGGATTCTTTTCCACTGGAAGGACCAATGCTGAAGCTCCAATATTTTTGCCACCTGATACAAAGTGCTGACTCATTGGAAAAGACCCTGATGCTGGAAAAGATTGAGGGCAGGTGGAGAAGGAGGCAACCGAAGATGAGATGGTGGGATGGCATCACTGACTCAATGGACATGAATTTGAGTAAATTCAAGGAGATAGTGAAGGACAAGGAAGCCTGGTGTGCTGCAGTCCATGGGGTCACAAAGAGTTAGTTAGACACAACTGAGTGGCTGAACAAGAACAACAAAGCAAAATTGAAACATTTACCTTTTCTCTCTACCTGATCCTTCCAGAGATTGGAAACTTTTAGGTTTCCAGTAGCTTAACAAATAAGTCAGAAAAACTGTCTTGCTAACTACATATCAAAATGAAGGACATAAAAGCGTGGTGTGCTATAGTCATGGGGTCACAGAGTCAGACATGACCTGGCCACTGAACAACAACAAGCCCAATTATATATCTTACACAGGTAACAAGAGCAGTTAATTGGGAATTGTGCCACTGTTGTTACTGAAGGACTCTTAGTACTTTTCCATCTTAAAATGTAATCAAAATGACATTACTATACTTTGCTTCTAGCTTGGTACCTTTATTATACCTCAGGTATTAATGCAGCTGTGGGCTGGAATACTGAAGCTATTGAATGTTAATTAGAACTTGAGCAAATTCATATTAAGTATGACTGACATGGCAGTGTGACTTGACTCAGAAAGAATTCTTTTGATGAGAAGATTCATATCTTTATTCTCAGATGAACTGAGGGAATACTGATCCTTCAGCATTAATCAAAACTTATCACATCAAAAATTCCAATGAGTAAATACAAACTTTATGTGGCTACCTCTGTTAGATGAAATCTACTTATATATATCTCCTCTCTATTGTAGAGATTGGGTTAAGAAGAAATATCTGGAGATAATCATTAGTGATTTAACTTTAACCCCAATTCCTTCCCTAGTTTATATGTGCATATTGCATGTGCATGCATACACTTTCTCTTTTTTTCTCTTTCTTGTCTTTCTCTGTTTCTGTCACTCCCTCTATATATGGTATCTTTAGAACAGCAAAGCTGTGTACAAAACAATAGCAAAACTAGAGAAAAGACAGGCAGTCCTAACCCATAGATACTTGCCACAGTACCAGACATATGCATAAGGCATGTTAGGCCTCACCTGCTTGGGGAGATTAAAGGATGCTGTTAGCTGCCTTCACTGTTTTCATTGCCATAGAATGGTTTGGTTATACTAAAAAATTTAATTCAATTGCATTTTACAAATTTCAAATGCAACACTGTATTCTTGTCAGTTCAGTTTAGTTCAGTCATTCAGCTGTGTCCAACTCTTTGCGATCCCGTGGACTGCAGCATGCCAGGCTTCCCTGTCCATCGCCAGTTCCCGGAGCTTGCTCAAATTCATGTCCATCAGTGATGCCATGTAACCATCTCATCCTCTGTTGTCCCCTTCTCCTCCTGCATTCAATCTTTCCCAGCATCAAGGTCTTTTGATGTGTCAGTTCTTCACATCAGGTGGCCATAGTATTGGATTTCTATGTCAGTATCACTCCTTCCAATGAATATTCAGGATAGATTTCTTTTAGGATTGACCAGTTTGATCTCCTTGCAGTCCAAGGGCTCTCAAGAATCTCCTTCAACACCACAGTTCAAAAGCATCAATTCTTCAGTGCTCAGCTTTCTTGAGATATACATATTTAGCAGAACAAGAATCAATGGCTTTAAAAAATGAAATAAATTATTTAACTTTATTTAGGGTGATTTTATTTTATGATGGTGCATGTAATACATCTTGAAAGTATAAAGCAGCAGGATAAAATAAGCCATCCTCATGACATCTGGGCCATTACTAAATAGTTTATATCCTAATAAGAGATACTTTGAACCTATTAATTGTAGCTCCCACAAACTACTAAATGTCTTTATTTATGTCATAATTTCCATTTTAAAATGTGTGGTATTGGACTTCCCTGGCAGTCAGTGGTTAATACTCCATGCTCCACTGCAGGGGGTGCAGGTTTGATACCTGGTCAGGGAACTAAGATCCACATGCCATGTGGCATGGCAAATAAAATAAGATAAAAAATAAAATATTACCAAAAAATTCAAGATTCTGAATGGTGATCAATTAGATGCCAGTTAGAATTTCTCGTTTCCACCAATGTTATTTTTATTCTAGTCATTTGTTTCCATTCACTAATTTGAATTCTGTCTGATATCTGTTAAAATAATAAATGCTCCCTTGTAAATTATATAAATGATTTTGTACTGGCTGTAAGAACTGATAATATCATAGTCTTAGACCCTTTCACAATGAATATGAAATCTGTCTAATAACTTTATGGCATTTAAACAAGATGTTTTGTAATTCTTTATCTCTTACAGATTGGCTGTGATCATAGCCAAAACCTTGTGGACATCTGTAGAGAGAGGGAATATCAGGCCTTTGTCTGTGATGCTTTGGCAGTACCAATTCGCAGTGGATCTTGTGACGCTTGCATTTCCATTGCTGTTATTCACCATTTTGCTACAGCAGTAAGTATTGTCCTTTTTGCTCTAAAAACTTATAACTAAGTGGCAGGAAGCAGGAACAAGATGGCGGAGGAGTAGTTGGACATGGAGTACATCTCTCTCCACGGATACATCAGGAGTGCACCTTCAGACACAGAAGTGCTTGCAGAACACCAGCTGAGAGCAGACAGAGTACTTGACCACCAGAAAAGAATATACAGAACCACACAGAACTCTGTAGGATGAAGGAACTAGGGGGAAAAACAGGAGTGTTAGTAGAACTGGATCTGCCCTCAGCAGGTGGGGGAACTGAAGCAGGGGTCCAATCCCCACATCAGGGCAATTGCTAGGTCCAACAGTTAAGACTGAGAGTGAAGAAGCTGATCTGTGACAGCCTAAATGGAATGAGAATCAGACAGTCCTTGCTGCAGCCATATGTGCCCTGGACAGGGACGCAGGTCCCCTAGAAGCCACAGCAGCTGGGAGCTGGAGTGTAAGGGTGCTGGAGGAATCCCAGGGCAAGGACTGCTGTTGACTGTGTACAGATGGACCGAGGGGACATGAGGGAGGAGATTGTGGTGGGACATGCCTGTGGAGAAAGCCAGGCAGCCATGGAAGCAAGACAATACTGATGAGACATGCATAGTGGATCAGTCACCGTAGCCTCTCTCTCCCCATACCCCAGCATTGGTAGATAACAACTGAACAATAGATAGGCTGGCCCATCAAGCACCTGACACGCAGAACAACAGAATAGGACCCCACCTAGGGTGCCTCTTTAAGTGCCTGACACGCCAGTCTACAGAGCAGGACCCCAGTTGGGGGGCCCGTCTATGTGCCTGATGCCACAAACAACAGAGAAGGACCCCAGGCAAGGGAGCCCTCTAAGTGCCTGAAGGGGTGGAAATATGGAGAAAGACTAGCCAAAGAGGCCTTCTGATTGCCAACTACTAGAGGCTTGAAAAAAGACTCTGATAGGGGCATAACTCCTGCGGCTGAGGCAGTCTGTGTCCCTGCACACTTGGTGCCATCAGGGTCTCCTCAACCCAAGCAGCCATGCCACCTTCACGCTTAATCCTCACTGGGTCAGAGCTGCCACAGGCAAAAAAAGACTTGCGCCTGTGCACATGGGTTCTCTTCGGTTGTGTGCAACTCTTTGTGACCCTGTGGACTGTGGCCTGCCAGGCTTCCCTGTCAGGAGGGGGTTCTCCAGGCAAGAATACTGGAGCGTATTGGCCAATACTGGAGCGTATTGGCCAACACTGGTTGCCCTCCCTTCTAGAGCACTATATTTCCTGCTGCCCCAGCTGCCAACTCCCCTGAGTACCTGGTGCTGCCAGAACCCCTGCAACCCAAGCAGCTGCACCACCTCCACTCCTGGCCTTCACAGGGGCAAATCCAAGTCCTTCAGGGAAGCCTCAGGAGCAAACCCAGTGGACGACCCACATGCAGAGGTGGAAATAAAACCACAATTGAAACCCAGGGGCAGTGTGGAAGAAGACCCAAAACCTTCCCACCAGCTGTACCAGCTGCAGATTAAATACACATGATCAACTAAGCAGACACTGTCTCTATAGAATATATAAAAGGACATTGAGAGCTCCCACAAAAGAAATGTACTCGTTCTGATAGCTGTGGACATTGGAGGCAAGAACACACAGGAGTAGGACCAGATTATAGAGTCTGAGCTATCCCCACAGCAGGTCCAGAGACCAGCACAGTGTTGGAGGGCATCCTAGGGAGGCGAGGTAGACTGTGACTCGCAGTGAGGGAAAGGATGCTAACAACAGAGACTCAAGAAAAACATTTATTATTCTTATATTTTGACTTGTTCTGTAGTTTCTTTTGGATTTTTCCCCCTTTTCCTTTTTACCCCCTTTGTTGTAGTTGTCAGTTTTATTAGCACTGTGAGATCTAATTAAGCTTTTGAGTTTTTTTAAATCACACTTTGTATTGCTGTTACAATAAACCCCTCCCTCTACATTGGTCTTTTGCAGTTCTGTGGAGTTTTTCTTTTTTTTTCTCTTTTTTTATAATTTTAACTTAAAAAATTTTTAAACATTATTTTTTCTATATTTATTCCTTTGTTTACTTTTCCTATCCTTTTCCTGTCCTTTTCCCTTTGCAGTTAATCTTTAATATATATAAATCTTTGTCTACCTCTGTTTAACTTTGCATTTCTATTCTTTTCTTTCTTCCCTTTCTTTTTCTCACCATATTTGTTTGTTTTGTTTTCATTGCTTTATTCCCCAGTTGACATCTTGCTTTAGTTTTGTTTTCCAGTTTATGCTTCAGTTAATTTTGTTCTTAACTGGTGGATATCATTTTTGGTTTCCTTTGTTTGCAGGGTCAGTCTATTGTACTTTATTTTTGTTGGACTGTTTTGAGTTTGCTTATGGGTATTTATGTGTATATTCCATTATTTTAATTATTATTTGCCTGATTTTGTAACTGCACTTGACTGTGGATCATCTTTGGTTTCCTATGTTTGGGTATTTGTTTTAATCTCATTTAATGCCATAACAAACCACCTGTGGAATCTCCATTTCTGGCAAGAGATCAAACCCTGAGCCTTTGGAGTGGGAGCACTGACTCCAAGACCCTAGGCCACCAGAGAACTCCTAATCCTAGGGAGTATCAAATAGTGAGAACTCCCACAAAGGAAACCACTTGAATACAAGACCCAGCATCACCCAACTACCTATGCACCTGAGGCACCCTATGCAGGAGGCCTCATTCAAATAACAAGACAAAAATACAAACCCAATCATCAGGAGACAGGATTTCCACCTCACTCAGCCCTGCCCCATCAGAGGAAAAAAAAAAAAAAAAAAAACTCAGCACAAATCGCACAAATCTCACCCTTTAGGAAGCTTACACAAACCACTGCACCAGCCTTAGGAAGGCAGAAACCAAAACGAAGAAAGAATTCAACCTTGAAGCTAGGGGAAAGGAGACCTCAAACACAGTAAGTTTGGAAAAAAATGATGAAAAGGCAGAGAAATACTGCACAAATGAAGGAATAAACTA
The DNA here is from genome assembly GCF_029407905.1 of Bubalus kerabau. Classification (NCBI taxonomy): domain Eukaryota; kingdom Metazoa; phylum Chordata; class Mammalia; order Artiodactyla; family Bovidae; genus Bubalus; species Bubalus kerabau. The sequence goes on along the minus strand of NC_073638.1, from coordinate 16,814,357 downwards.
GAAACACAGAAGTCCATAAATGAAGAGGAAATAGGCAAACTACCTGAAAAAGAATTCAGAATAATGATAATAAAGATGATCAGAAACCTTGAAAATAGAATGGAGAAAATGCAAGAATCAATTAACAAAGACCTAGAAGGATTAAAGAATAAACATACAAAGGCAAACAATACAATTAATGACATTAAAAATACTCTAAAAGGAATCAATAGCAGAATATGTGAAGCAGAAGAACAGATCATTGAGCCGGAAGATAAAATGGTGGAAATAACTGCTGGAGAGAAGAATAAAGTAAAAGAATGAAAAGAATTGAGGCAGTTTCAGAGCAGAGAAGTACTCTTGCCTGGAGAATCCATGGACGGAGGAGTCTGGTAGGCTGCAGTCCATGGGGTCGCTAAGAGTCGGACATGACTGGGCGACTTCACTTTCACTTTTTACTTTCATGGATTGGAGAAGGAAATGGCAGTCCACTCCAGTGTTCTTGCCTGGAGAATCCCAGGGATGGGGAAGCCTGGTGGGCTGCCATCTATGAGGTTGCACAGAGTTGGACACAACTGAAGCAACTTAGCAGCAGCAGCAGCAGCAGCAGTCTCAGAGACCTCTGGGATAATACTAAGTGCAGGAAATGTTCATAGATTTTACTGACTTGGACTACATTTCAGCTTTTCCTTTCTTTCCATGTCATAAAGTGTACCCCAGTTTTTAAAGAAAGCCTGTGGAATGGAGATGAGCTACACGGGAGTTGTGCTTTCTTAAAGAGAGGTCTGTTGTGACTATGCTTTACTGCTGCATATTTCTGCATTTTTCCTGCCTGAGTCTTACTCATCTTTAAATGTCTTCCTCAAATACACAGAGTTGCAGAACTTGAGCTATAAGAGACTTTAAGAGATCAGCTGTAGGCCTCTTGAGGATTTGTTCTCTCTTCTCAGCCTCTGAGCTTCTTCTCTATTTCTGTTTCCCATCTTGCTTCCTCAGCTGTTTCTCTCATTCCCAAGATCTGAGTTTCTGTTTTTCTTCTTTTCATATTCTTTTCTTTTCAAAACTCAAGTATTTAACTGGTAGTGGTATGCTGATGTTTTTAATTAGTCGCTATGCTTCTCATTTTAAAATAAGTGAATTTAATATTTTATAGGAAAAAAAAATCTTATTACTCCTGAGTATTACTCATTTTCTCCTGATCTAAGCAGTAACATAGATTCCTCTGTGCTGGAGTTACTGGCACCTTAACTGAATTCAAAACAAAACAGAACACCTTCTGTGCCTGTGTATTATTATTGGAAAGAAAAAAAAATTTTTTTTTCTATTTATCCTTTTACCCTCCTTGACTGCAGAACACAATTCTTTTTTCCTTTTTTTTTTTCTTTTAATATAAGATTTGTCTTATGTTTGATTTTCTGTGCTGTCCATCTTAATTGAAAACAGTCCTGTAGTCAATCATATTTCCCATTTCCTCTCTGTATCTCTTTCTGGCTAATAAACGGCAATACAGTTTTGTTTCTTTCTTGTTTTTTTTCCACTAGGAGCGTAGAGTGGCAGCTCTCCAAGAACTTGTTCGACTCCTAAGACCTGGTGGGAAGGCACTCATCTATGTTTGGGCTATGGAGCAAGAATATAATAAGAAGAAGTCCAAGTATCTTAGAGAAAACAGAACTAGCCAAGGCATGAAAGAGGAAATCAGCAATGATACATCAGTGCAAGAGTTGCTTGTGAAGCAGTTGCCTAATGTAGGCAATCAAGACTCAGCACATTCTGTCTCCTCCATAAATGACTTTCAAGATGGGGGATGTAATTCAAAGAATGTTGCTAATTCCAAGTTGCCTATTCATACTAACAGGACTTCTTTTCATTCTCAAGACTTACTGGTTCCCTGGCACTTTAAGGGAAATCCGGGTAAGGACAAGCGTGTTGAGCCGTTTGGTCCATTAGGATCCCGTGATCCAGGTCCTGTGTTTCATCGTTATTACCATGTGTTTTGTGAGGGAGAATTGGAAGCTGCCTGCCGGACTTTGAGTAATATCAGCATACTGCAAAGTTACTATGATCAGGGGAACTGGTGTGTAATTCTTCAAAAGGTCTGATTATGAACATATTATATATAGGGAAGAAGTGCTCAACGTGTTTTTTAAAAAATGAGATTAAATTACCTATATTTTTTAATTAAAGAGAAAATGTGTGGAAAAGTATCAAAGGAGAGTGCCTGGGAGAAATTTGAAAGTAGAGACTAGTTAGAATATATTCAGTCTACTACTATTGCTGACATCACTTAATCCATGATGGAGGAACAGGGATGGTTTTAAAAGTAATTGAAGTAGTTCATGAAATATTTGGGATCTTGGGGTAAGAGTACAGCATTTTGAAGATAAACTTTTGTTATAAAGTGTTGCTAAATGAACTAAATTATATAGAATCTTAACGAAGTAATCACATAACTTTTTATCAATAATAAAATATTCCTGTTCAGTGGAAAATTGTCTGAAATTTTATCTGTGATTGTTAGCTCTGTAAAATCACAGAAGATAGCCACTCTGTCACTGCACTTTACTAGCACAGGGCTTGACACATCATAGGTACTCAGTAAAATTTTAGTCAGTAGGATAGTACCCATACATTAAGGTAGGGGTTTTCATCCAATAAAAGCTTACTGAAATTGTACAATGTACCAGTCACTATTTTAAGTTCTGGGAGGCAAACAGTGAACAAGAAAAATACAAAGTCGATGCCCTTGTTGAGCTTATATTCTAGAAGGAAAGACAGACAATAAACAATACAGGACACCTGGGTTTGATACCTGGATCAGGAAAATGCCCTGGAGAAGGGAATGGCAACCCACACCAGTATTCTTGCCTAGAAAATTCGATGGACAGAGGAACCTGGTGGCCTACGTAGTCCATGGGGTCACAAAGCGTCCGACGTGACTGCGTGACTTCATAGTCGATTAGCAATGTTGTAATAGTTTCAGGTGAACAGTAAAGGGACTCAGCCATACATATGCCTATATCCATTCTCCCCCAAAACCCTCTGAGACCTATCCAGGCTAGCACATAACACTGAGCAGAGTTCCGTGTGCTATACATTAGGTTTTTGTTGGTTATCCATTTTAAGTATAGCAGTATGTACATGACCTTGCCAGAGTCCTAACTATCCCTTCCCCCTGGCAACCATGAGTTTGTTTTCTAACTCTGTGAGTCTCTTTCTGTTTTATAAGTTCATTTGTATTATTTCTTTTTAGACTCTACATGTAAGGTTTTTCATATGATATTTCTCCTTCTCTGACTTACTTCACTCAATATGACACTCTCTAGATCCATCCATGTGGCTGCAAATGGCCTTATTTCATTCTTTTTAATGGCTGAGTAATATTCCATTGTGTGTATGTGTATATATATACCACATGTTTACCCATTCCTCTGTCGATGGTGTCTAAAACCTTCACTACAGTGCGAGAACTTCCTTGGTATTATTGTTCTCCAGTTTGTGAGTGGCCTACCCTGCAGGTATAGGATTTGATTTTATCATAATTGTTTCCCTCCTACCATTTTGCTATGGCTTCTCCTTTGTCCTTTGATATGGGGTATCTTTTTTTGGTGAGTTCAGTGTCTTCCTCTCTGCCAGGTGGATTCTTTACAACACTGAGCCAGCAGGGAAGCCCTGCAGAAACAGTAGTGATCAATAAATCTTAGATGAGATATTGATTACCTTTGTCATGGAATTTCAGTACAAGATTATACATTCGCCCTTTAAATGAATTTGTAAGGTTCATGATATGAGAAGAAAGAATTATAGGCTAAAAATTTAGCCTTCTGATCTCTATGTCAGAAGCTTTATCTATCTTTTTTATACTTTAATAAAACTTTATTGTATAAAAAGCTCTGAGCAATCAAGCCTCATCACTGGCACTGGATCAATTTCCTCATCTCCGGAGGCCAAGAATCCCGGTATCTTTCACAGCTCATCACAGAAACATTTCAATACAATAGAGATCCTTCCAGAACTAAGAGTCTTTTAGCAGTACAGAGCTATAGATTACAAAATGAAAATACATATGATTCCCCCTAATTTGTGTGGCTTCACAGGTGGCTCTATGTGGGTCAGGAAGATCCCATGGAGGAGGGCATGGCAATCCACTCCAGTATTCTTGCCTGGAGAATACCATGGACAGAGGAGCCTGAAAGGCTACAGTACATAGGGTCGGACAGAGTGGGACACGAATGAAGTGACTTTGCACTCACACACCCTAATTTGTCAAGAAATAGCTGGAGTAACAGGCTAATTTGACACTGGAATACAGAATGAAGCAGGGCATAGCTAACAGTTTTGCCAAGAGAACACTGGTCATAGCAAACACCCTCTTCCAACAACCCAAGAGACGACACTACACATGGACATAACCAGATGGTCAATATCAAAATTAGACTGATTATATTCTTTGCAGCCAATGATGAAGAAGCTCTATACAGTCAGCAAAAACAAGACTGGGAGCTGACTGTGACTCAGATCATGAACTCCTTATTGCCAAATTCAGATTTCAGTTGAAGTAGGGAAAACCAATAGACCATTCAGGTATGACCTAAATCATATCTCTTACAATCACACAGTGGAAGTGACAAAGAGATTCAATGGATTAGATCTGGTAGACAGAGTACCTGAAAAACTGTGGACAGAAGTTGCTGACATTGTACAGGAAGCAGTGATCAAGATCATCCCCAAGAAAAAGAAATGTAAAAAGGCAAACTGGCTGTCTGAAGAGGGCTTACAAATAGCTATGAAAAGAAGAGAAGTGAAAGGCAAAGGAAAAAAGAAAGATATACCCATTTGATGCAGAGTTCCAAAGAATAGGAAGGAGAGATAAGAAAGCCTTACTCAGTGATCAATGAAAAGAAATAGAGGAAAATGAGAATACGAAAGACTAGAGATAGCTCCAAGAAAATTAGAGACACTAAGGGAACTTTTCACACTAAGATAGGCACAATAAAAGACAGAAAATGTATGGACCTAACAGAAGTAGAAGATATTAAGAAGAGGTGGCAAGAATATACAGAAGAATTGTGCAAAAAAGATCTTCACAACCCCAGATAATCACCATGGTGTGATCACTCACCTAGAGCCAGACATCCTGGAATTCGAAGTCAAGTGGGTCTTAAAAGGTGTTTTCATTCCAATCCCAAAGAAAGGCAATGCCAAAGAATGCTCAAACTACCACACAATTGCACTCATCTCACACATTAGCAATGTAATGCTAAAAATGCTCCAATCCAGGTCATGAGTAAATGAACCACGAACTTCCAAATGTTCAAGCTGTACTTAGAAAAGGCAGAGGAACCAGAGATCAAAGTTCCAGCATCCCTTGGATCATCAGAAAAGGAAGAGAGTTCCATAAAAACATCTACCTCTGCTTAATTGACTACACCAAAGCCTTTGACTGTGTGGAACACAACAAACTGTCTACAATTCTTCAAGAGATGGGGATACCAGAGCATCTGACCTGCCTCCTGAGAAATCTGTATGCAGGTCAAGAAGCAACAGTTAGACCTGGACATGGAACGACAGACTGGTTCCAAATTGGGAAAGGAGTAAGTCAAGGCTGTATATTATCATTTTCTTTATTTAACTGATATGCAGAGTACATCATGAGAAATGCTGGACGTGATGAAGCACAAGCTGGAATCAAGATTGCCGAGAGAAATATCAATCATCTCAGATATGCAGATGACACCACCCTTATGATAAAAAAGCGAAGAGGAACTGAAGAGCCTCTTGATGAAGGAAAAAGAAAAAAAGCTGGCTTGAAACTGAACATTTAAAAAAAAAAAGGATCATGGCATATGGTCCCATCATTCCGTAGCATATAGATAGGGAAACAGTAGAAAAAGTGAGAAACTTTATTATTTTGGACTCCAAAATCACTCCAGATTGTGACAGCAGCCAGGAAATTAAAATATGCTTGCCCCTAGGAAGAAAAGTTATGACCAACCTAAACAGCATATTAAAAAGCAGAGACATTACTTTGCCAACAAAGGTCCATCTAGTCAAAGCTATGGTTTTTCCAGTAGTCATGTATGGATGTGAGAGTTGGACTATAAAGAAAACTGAGCCCCAAAGAATTTATGCTTTTGAACTGTGGTGTTGGAGAAGGCTCTTGAGAGTCCCTTGGACAGCAAAGAGATCAAACCCGTCCATCCTAAAGGAAACCAGTCCTGAATATTCACTGGAAGGACTGATGCTGAAGCTGAAACTCCAATACTTTGGCCACCTGATGAGAAGAACTGACTCATCTGAATGACCCTGATGCTGGGAAAGACAGATGGTGGGAGGAGAAGGGGGTGACAGAGGATGAGAAGTTGGATAGCATGACCAACTCAATGGAGATGACTTTGAGTAATCCCTGGGAGTTGGTGAAGGACTGAGAGGTCTGGTGTGCTGCAGTCCATGTGTTCACAAACAGCTGGACACAACTGAGTAATTGAAGTGAACTGAACCCTAATTTGTTAGGAAATTATTGTCACAGACAATATGAGGAGGGCTGAAATATATGTGCAGGTACAAAATGAACAATGAAAGCAACAAATTTGCACCCCGCCCCCAAACCCTCTGATAGGCAGAACAGATAGTAGACAGGTGAAACAGCAGATATATACAAACCTCTGTCATTCCTGAAGATGTGCTCATTAAGTGAAGTCCATGGAAGGGCTTGTGTTTGAAGATGCAAGTTTGATGAAAAAGCTGCCTCTAGACATACCTACATTAAGAAAAATCCCTACCTTGCCCCTCTCTAGATTCCATGACAAAAAAATGGGGTCAACTTCACTCTTCCTAACTAGACACTTAGAAACTGGAATAAAATGGAAGGAACGCAAAGGCAGCCCTGGTGCTCCCGCTCCCCAGGGTGTGATCCGACCTCACCTGTCCTTCAGTCCAGCTGCCTTTCTGGCCAACAGGGATGCAACAGCTAATGGCAGGGCCACAGAGCTGTGTCTGCTCAAGTCAGGGTCACCCAAATGACCCACCTGAAAGGCTGAAGTCTGAGCCATAGACCACAGATCGGGTGTATGTCGTGGACATTCAGAGCCTAGGACAACACATTTCCCACCAGGATGGTGGAACCTTGGACTTCAGTCATAACCTGCTCTATTCTCCCCTCCCATTCATTTGGCAACACTCAATTGCCATCCCAACCTTGAGTCCAGCAGGCTGTTTCAGTCCCTGAGAGCCAGGCTGGCCTTGGGAACCTCTATTCAGGGGCAAGGTCTGGATGAGCCAATGCACGCCTACAGGCTGGGTTACGGCTGTGCTGCACATCGGGAAGTGGATGAGCACCTGCCAGGTCAGGAGGGTGAGAGGCTGGTCCAGACAATGCCCTGGTGCCCGGCAAGTCTACTTGAATTTCAGTTTCCCCATCTCTAAAAGTCAGTGACCAGTTTTCCCAACACCATTTACTGAAGAGACTGTCTTTTTTTTTTCTCCATTGTGTGTTCCTTTTATATTTAATTCTGCATTTTAAGGAAAGATGGGATCCTAGCTGTTAGCCTAGCCCACCTTCACTGAAAACCTATCTATAACCCATATTAATGTCACTTTTTCAAATATATTTTCAGGGCGTGAAATTCATTACAAAATGTATTCTTATTCCATACACCTTTTGGAGGGTGTCTGTGGTGTCTGCATTATGAACATATTTCCTCATTGCTATACAACTTCTGACAGATGATACTTGACACATGTAATTATTATGTAGGGAACAGAAAATTGTACACATGACAACAGGGAAAAGTAGTGAATGTGATCAAAGAAGCTGTCATAGAAATGAATTTACCCTAGATTTACTTGGGCCTGGAGTGCTAGGCTAAAATTTAACACTCAGTTGTTGCCATTTTCGTCCCATAAAATCCTTTTACTGTTTCATTGCAAATTAGGTCAAGTATTAAGAAAAGTACCACCAAAAAAAAAAGTATATAAGTCAGAGAAAGGCACATGTATATTAATGCATGGGTATGGAATCTAGAAAGATGTTACTGATGAACCTATTTGTAAGGCAGAGATGGAGACGCAGACATAGAGAACAGACTACAGACTTGTGGACACAGTGGGGGAAGAGAGGGTGGGACCAATTGAGAGAATAGCATGGAGACATATAAATGAGCTTATGTAAAACCAGAGCAAGTGGGAATTTGCTCTGCGACACAGGGAGCTCAACCTAGTGCTCTGTGACAACCTGGAGGGGTGGGATGGGCAGGGAGAAGGGAGGGAGTTTCAGCAGGAAGGGGACATATGTATACCTGTAGCTGAGTCATGCGGATGTATGGCAGAAACCAACACAAGACTGTAAAGTAATTATTCTCCAATTAAAAAAATAAAAAGAAACATGATGTAGTAAACACAAAATTAAAAGCTATTGAGAAAGACAGGCCAGCTTGACTTTCTATCATAGAAAAACATTTCTGGTGTTAACAGCATTTTCACTGCTATGAATACACCTGAACAAGCTTTAAATAAACCCTTTAGACTGACCTTCATATAACAACAATTATAGGAAACAAAAATTTACCTTTTTTTCTTTGAAGATAGTAAAAAGTGAAACTTTATGGCTATATTCTTTAATATCCATAAAAAATGATCAACTTCAGTTTAAATACTTTTTGCTTTATCAAACAAGGTATAAAATACTCAATTATACATATTTAAACACTATTATTTTTAAAATCAGTCATCTCTTCATACTGACAGCATGTTTCCAATGCTTCCACAGTACAAAAAAATAACTATATCTCTGAAAAATCATGAACTTTGAAAAAATAACACACAAAACAACACAATTTATGCAGTAGGCCATTCTAATGAGGGATGGTGATCCTTGTCCCCTCTAGTGATTAGTGAGGCTGAGCATCTAAAACTTGTTGGACATTCGTGTGTCTTTGGAGAAATGTCATCAAGTTGAGAGTCCAGAAACAAATCCAAGCATCCATGGTCAACTCATCTGTGACAAAGAAGGGGAGAATATACAAATGGGAACAAGAAGGTGTCTTCAGTAAATGTCCATGGAAAAATCGGACAGCTACATCCAAAAAATTCTATCGGTTTTTATCTCATACCACCTGAATATCAGTGAAACACATCAACCCAAAGACCGATGTTATGAGATTTCTAGAAATAAGCATAGGTTGTAGGCTCCTTAACATGAGAGTCTCCTTCACATTTGGTGGGCAGAAGCAGAAATGGGTCTCTCTTCAAGTAAGGGAAACAGGAAAACAAGGTACACCAATGGGTTTCCATCCAATTGAACAGCTTTGCAACGGAAAAGCTAAGCATTCACAAATCAAAAAGATAGTCAACTGAACATGAGGGACTACTTGCAAGTGATGTATCTGATAAGCGGTTCATATGTAAAATAGACTAAGAACAAACAGCACTCAAGTCTCCAAGAAAAAACATACCACCCTTGTCCCTTCCCCCAACACCAACTCCAACCTGAATCCTTTATCTTACTCTACTGCTGCTGCTGCTACTAAGTCACTTCAGTCGTGTCCAACTCTGTGCAACCCCATAGACGGCAGCCCACAAGGCTTCCCCGTCCCTAGGATTCTCCAGGCAAGACACTGGAGTGGGTTGCCATTTCCTTCTCCAATGCATGAAAGTGAAAAGTGAAAGTGAAGTCGCTCAGTCGTGTCCAACTCTTTGTGACCCCATGGACTGCAGCCTACCAGGCTCCTCCATCCATGGGATTTTCCAGGCAAGAGTACTGGAGTGGGGTGCCACTGCCTTCCCCGTTATCTCACTCTAGTTCAGTTCAGTCGCTCAGTTGTGTCCAACTCTTTGCGACCCCATGAATCGCAGCACTCCAGGCCTCCCTGTCCGTCACCAACTCCCGGAGTTCACTCAGACTCACGTCCATCGAGTCAGTGATGCCATCCAGCCATCTCATCCTCTGTCTTCCCCTTCGCCTCCTGCCCCCAATCCCTCCCAGCAGCAGAGTCTTTTCCAATGAGTCAACTCTTCGCATGAGGTGGCCAAAGTACTGGAGTTTCAGCTTTAGCATCATTCCTTCCAAAGAAATCCCAGGGCTGATCTCCTTCAGAATGGACTGGTTGGATCTCCTTGTAGTCCAAGGGACTCTCAAGAGTCTTCTCCAACACCACAGTGCAAAAGCATCAATTCTTCGGTGCTCAGCTTTCTTCACAGTCCAACTCTCACATCCATACATGACCACAGGAAAAACCATAGCCTTGACTAGACAGACCTTTGTTGGCAAAGTAATGTCTCTGCTTTTGAATATGCCATCTAGGTTAGTCATAACTTTCCTTCCAAGGAGTAAGCGTGTTTTAATTTCATGGCTGCAGTCACCTAACCTGTCCCTAAAACCTAACCCTAAGCTAACAATATACATGTGCATTCAAAGGCATCCATCCATCCACAGGAGAGACAGAGAGAAAGAGAAAGAGGAAGACATAGGCTGAATTCAGAAAGGAAAAGAAAGAGAAACATCTAGAGAGAGACACTGAACAAAAGAGAGGAAATGAGTAGATTTTACAGACTTTTCATAAATCTATCTGGAAGTTAGAAGCAATGACAGTGTCCATCCACCCCAGAAGAGGGAAAATGACCCAAGGTTATAAGAGTAAAAGACAAGAATGCAGGGAGCCATTATAAGCTCAGCCACCCACAGAAGCCAAGATGGGGCACTTGAACCAGAATCTCAGTGGAAAAAGAGGACCAGAAAGTTGGGCCCTCTTTTGTATAAGAGAAGGTGACCTTTGAGTCTTCTTTCAGTCCTCCACTGGGGGATCAGGGTCTCGAGATAGGCAGGAAAGGGAGTGCCTTTTCCTAGGTCCCAGAGCCCATCCAGGCCTGTTTCTGCCCCATTCTGTGCTAGGTCAGCCCTGTATTGAATCCTTCCTTTGGGAAGTCCCAGTGCACAAGCTCCATGTGATACCAGCCCCAGGTTGAAAGGCATGGAGGTCTTGTAGGCCGACAGTCCTAGGCAGTAGATGGGAGAATGACCCCCATTCTGCAGAGGGAGAGACTGGGGAAACCCTGAAGGGCACATGGCTTGTCCAGGGCCACATCACAGATGAGAAGAAGGAGCCTGGTCTGAAAGCAGCTGTGTCCTCAGAGCTCAGGCCCTGGCTGCACCCAGGCCTTTCAAGGCTGTGAGGTGGGTGGTGTGGGTGTCACTGTGCCTGCACATGGCCTAAGAGGGTGGGTGAACAGTCAACCCAGAGGTTCCCTTGGGGAGCTTTGTGTAAGGGACCTCAGTAAGAACCCAGGAAATGATGTCACTTCCTGGCAACAGAACCCAACAGAACCCGGAACCTGGGTATCCAGGCCTCCACAGCGGCAAGGAGCCCCCAGCCAGATCACTTGCTGCCAAGATGTTCTGCTGTTTGCCCCTGCCCAGAGGCCGGGGCCTCGGGAGAGCTCACAGGCAGAGTGTGTGGGAACGTGCTCGACACTGGCTCAGGCACCCCCCGAGAGGCCTCTGTCCCTTTGCCCGAAGGAAAAGGAAGGTAACACGGGAGCCCCAGGCCAGGCCAGGTCCCCTCTCCCATCCCATCCAGGTAACCCTGAGTCCTTTGCCTGTGTCGTGGATGAGGGTTTCTCGGGGTGTGTCTGCCTCAAGCAAGCCCAGGCAGATGTGGGTCAGAAGCCTGTGGGCCAGTTGTGTCCACACCCCAGGGGAGAGCAGGCTAGGCAGGATGGGAAGAGTTCAGGCAGGGCCGGCTGCTCAGGCTGACCTCACGCCCTCAGGTGGGTCTCCTTCCTCCTGGGTGGGTACCTGAGCAGACACATGTCTCTGCTGGGAGCAGAAGTTCGAGCAGGCAGAAGCAGCAGCCATACTGGCCAGGCCCAGCTTGGAAAACTCCAAGCAGGGCTGGCTGATGGTCATTATCATTGCAGAACTTCCCACTGGATGTGGCCGATGAGGGGGACACCCCGTCCACCTCCCCGAGGCAGGGCTTGGACCACCACCCCCCTGCCCATGAGCCCCAGTGCAGGCTCCAGGTGAGTGTGCCCACGGAGGGGTCAGCCCAACTGGGAATGAAGAGGAAGCAGGGAAGGCCTGTGGCCCAGACACCACCCAGGACACACCCCGGGGCCCAGTCTCAGGCTCCCATGGAGCTCAGCACATCCGGCTCCAACCCAGAGCCCCGAGAACCCCTGCCTCTGAGGCAGCAGGAGGACCTGGACCCCAGCACGGCAGAGCACAGAGGTGAGGAGGCTGGGGCTGTGCATGTGAGTGTGTGGGGAGGGGGTGCTGAGCCACATGGGGAGGAGTCCCCTAGAGCTGTGGCTGGGCCTGGAGCAAAGGCTGGCCTCACACCACCCATTTATAGACTGCAGAGAAGACTCCTATGCTGGGAATTCTTTGGGAATCTCTAGGAAGCTTTAGTGCCCAGTTAGGCACATGGCAAGGCTGGCCTGTGGGCAAACTTTTCTTTTCTCCCAGCTCTAGCCCTGACCTTCAAATTCAATCAGGCTCCACTTCCAAGACCTGTTCCTAAAGAGGTGGTTACTCCAGGTGCAGGACCCAGGGATCCACTGACGGGAGATCGAGACCTGAGATTTCCCCTCCCAAAGACACCGGGCCAGCTGGGTACTGGCCAGCACCCTGAGAAGATCAGATCTCTGTGCCTGCACCCCCAGCCCCAGGCACCGATGTCCCACCCCTTCAGAGAAAACCTCCACCTCCACCTGTACCTGTACCTGCTCGGGCTTTGGCAGGAGAACCCGTGTCCAGGGATGAGTTACCACCTCTGCAGGGAGAGCCTGCCCTGGCTCCTGCCTAAGACCCAGACGCCCACGATGACTCACCCACCCCTGCAGGGAGAACGGGCCCCCGCTCTGGACAGAGACCCAGATCCCTTTCTGGAAACACCTCGTCCAGGAGCGCGGTTGACTCTGCAGCCTCCATCCCTGTCTGATTCCCGTGGATGCCATCAACTTGCTCCCCACCCAGGGGAAATTGAGTTCCCTTCCCCTGAGCTTATTTTAATCTGGTTTGTGTTTAGTTTTCCTGTGATTTTTTTTTTCTTTATGGCTTTGTTAATTTGTTTCTGTTAAGTTTTTTTAAATAAATTTTACTTTAATTGATGCAATCTGGGAATCTTAAGGCCTTCACAATGCTGTGAAACCATCACCACTGTCTACATTCGGACCCTCTCATTCTATCCCCCCTATTTCTCAGCAAAGCCGGGATTCATGTCAAGCACTCCCCATTCTTCCCTCCCCCACCTGACAACATTTAGTCTTCTTCTTTCTCCATTTCTCCCCATTCTTTGGGTGTCCACAATCAATGCCAATCACTGAAATGATAGAAAACTGGATTTTTTTCTGACTGAAAGTGAAAGTTATAGTCCCTTAGTCTTATTAGACTCTTTGCAACCCCATGGATTTTACAGTCCATGGATTAGCTAGGCCAGAATACTGGAGTGGGTAGCTTTTCCCTTCTCCAGGGGGTTTTTCTGACTGTCCACATATTGGAAGACTAAACTTGAGAATTCTTGTTTTTATTTCTTTTGAGGTAGCCTTTGGGTATAAAGGACAGTGTAGGTACTTTCAAGATGTCATCTGCAAAACGAAGCCCTTTCAGCAAATGTGGTCAGAATCTCCTGATAGGCATTGCTGTTGTGTGACCTATCAGCCAGAAGGGAGATGCTGAGCTCTTTCTCTGGCACAAACAAATTCACAGAATAAGCCAAGAAAGAGAGCTGGTAAAATGAACCACACCAACAACAGAAAAGCAATCCTCATTGGACAAAGCTAGAGAAAACCCAACATCCTATAGCCCAAAAACCCTCTTGGAAATGAATGTTCAGTAAGGAAGAGAAGAAACATGTGAAGGTCCAAGGACAGGCCATGCCCATGGCCAGTATAGTTTAGAGACAGCCTGACCGCTCAGATGAAGACACACGCCAGTGTACACCCTTTGCAGACAGCAGCGATGCTCACCACCGTGGTAAGTGTTTAGTCTGGTGACAACCTGCCCTGGGCACCACGTGAGGGAGCAGACCTGGTTCTCTTCCTCTGCCCCCCCACCACTCCCTCATGAAGGCAGCTCAGGTGCTTTTGGGACCTGCCTGCCTGTCTGGCTCATCCAGGAACTGTGACCACCTCCAGGGTAGACTCCATCTTCTCTTCTCTATGCACCGTGAACCTGCACAGAGTGGGCCTCCAGAACCTCAAGAAATTCGCCCCAGCACCACTATAGCCAGAAGCCTCCCCAGGCATCAAAACGTTTGCCTGTGGAGTCACTTTGGCCCAAACCCTAGTTCTGGACCCCTGGAGCCTACTACAGCCTTTACAGTGTGAATAATCAGGTCCTTTATACACAGATTCCCAGCTGTCAGATCTGAGCTTTGGCTTCACAGTCAGCTCTGTCCCTCCCGTGGCAGCCAGGTGGGCCTCAATGCAGGCAAAGGAGCTCATGAGCTGAGTTTCAAGGGAGGCATTGAAACTACAGCAGTGGATACAACCTGTTGCAAACTGAAGGAGGGTCCCCGCATGTCTCAGAAAAGGCCTCTGGTGTGCAAGTGTGGAGGAGGGCCCCGATGGTGAAAGAGGAGAGAAAAGAGAGGTACTCAGGGGCAAAGGCTCTTGGCCTCTGCTGTAGCAGCTGCAGTTGGTATCTTGTGAACAGTAGACAGCCAATGTGGTCACATGAGCATGACTCTAATTTCCTCACAAAGCAAGAGAAAGGGGGCAGGGTGTGGGAGTACCCGGAGGGTGTGGTCGGGTGGATGAAGGGAGATGCCCTTCCTCTCTTCAGTGCCACTACAGTGCAAATGAGTCTCAGAGCTGCCGGATGGCAGTTACCAAGTCAGGTCCCCACAGCACCCAGTGTGGGCTGGGTGCCTTAGTCCCTGTCACATGAACAAGCCCCACCATGTGGCCTCCCTGAGTTCTAACAGCAGGATCTGGGGGGAGTTGTCTGCCTACACACTTCCTTGCTATAGCTGAGTTACCCCCTTCTTAGAGCCCCAGTTTTGTCCTCTATAATAAGGACATTGATTGCTACCTTAGCAGGTTGCTACCTTAATCCTGTGAAGACTCTTTAGGGTAATCCTACAATTAGTAGCTGGTCTTAAGAGGTGTTGGGCTTCTCTGATACCTCAGCTGGTGAAGAATCCTCCTGCATTGCAGGAGACCCCGGTACGATTCCTGGGTCAGGAATCCTGATCCGCTGCAGAAGGGACAGCCTACCCAGTCCAGTATTCTTGGGCATCCTTTGTGGCTCTGCCGGTAAAGAATCTGTCTGCAATGCGGGAGACCTGGGTTTGATCCCTCGGTTTGAAAGATCCCCTGGAGAAGGGAAAGGCTGCCCACTCCAGTATTCTTGCCTGCAGAATTCCATGGATCATATAGTCTATGGGGTCACAAAGAGTCGGACACGACTGAGGGACTTTTCACTTCACTTTCAAGAGATATCACCTGAATCCAGATTAGACTGGAGTCTCCCAGTGTCATCTGGCATTTCTTCCTTGAAGCCAGTCAAAACCCACACACTAGCATTTCCAGGGTCTCCACTTCACCCGCTGGACAGAAAACCCAGCGAGGTTCAAACAAGCTCACAGATTAGCAGGAGGACTCACAGGCAGGCGGCTTCCCTCAGGTCTCAGGTGGAGCTCCGGGACCACAGCAGGAACCGGCACTGTCAACCCCTGGGCTCAGCAGTGCCCTCATCCTCAGGCCAGGGCTCTGCCCTGACGAGAGCAGGAAGGTTACCAACCGTCCCAGGCCGACCTCACGCCCCTCCCACTGCTGTAGACTGACCTCACCGGCCCCGCTCCTTCCAGCAGAACGAGCGCCCCTCTTCCCCTTGATTCCAGCGTGAGTCACGGCCCTGGGTGCCGATTTTCACTGCCCCAGTCCTGAGCCAATCAAGGTGGCCAGGGAGGATGGGACACACTGATTGGACAGATCCAGGTCGTGTGACCATACTCTCCAGGACACCTGTGAGCGCCTCACCGTATGTCAGGGGTGGAGACAGTGCAATGCCCCAAGAGCGGGGCTGAGAATCCAGTTACTGTCTCCATGTGCTCAGTGTCCTTGGACCACCGTGTGCATCCTCTCTGCACACTGCTTTGTCCTCTGCAGACAAAATATTCATGACACACCTCTTCCCTTCCAAGCGCAGTTTCACGTACCCATATTCAAGGGAGCAAGGCCTCCTGTTTGAAGATAGGTTTGGGGATCCGCCTCCTAGCATCTAGGCTTCTTTTGTGTGTCATGTTAGAATAATTGATTCAGTCAAAAAAGACCCACGAGCACCACCACATGCTGCTCTGTGTTTTCAGGATTATTGCCTGTTCTGAGTATTGGACATGGCCCAGGGGACCCTCATGTGGAGTGAATTTTGTCCAAGGAAGCACTTGAGACACTGAATCCCTGAATCACTTTGCTATACACCTTAAACTAACAAATCTTTAAAAATCCATAATATTTCAATTAAAAAGATATTCACTCATCAAAAATTGTTGTAAAATGTGTCAAGTTTTCCTTTCAAGTGTTGGTTCTTAGTGTGTGTCTAAATGCTTTGGTGGTGTTTTGTGAGGCAGGGATCCAACTTACTTTCCCAATGGAGCAAAAATAGCCCAATGGGCCTCCTCTCTCCATTGACATATTAAGAAGCATTTTTCAAAATCCCAAATAGCAAGGACTTCAGAGCTCTGGCAATTTGTGGAGCACCCCAGAAGCAGGTTTCCTTTTCTGTGTCTTCTCCTCACATTTGGCCATTGCCAGTTTCTAGTATACAGAAGTGCCATCAGAGGGTTCTCTGTAGTGAACCATGCATGTTTCTTTGAGGACAGGGAATGTGAGCACAGAGGAGGGGCTGAGTCCACAATGACCACCGACCATGCTGAGCAACCCCACACACATTAAGTCTAGTGTGATAAAATCACATCTTATAAGGGATTTATACCTTTAACATCGAGAACTCCTAAAACTGAACATAAACAACCTGTTCAGAACATGCGCAAAGAAGCTAAATAGACATTTGTCCAAAGACACACAAATGTCCAGCAAGTTAAAGATATTCAGCCTCACTAATCACTAGGGAAGTCAAGGATCACCCTGCCCTGTCAGGATGGCACACTACATCAATTTGTGTTTTTTTGAGTTTATTTGTCACAGTTCACGATTTTATATATCTATAAAATATAGTGGTGAGGAGACCAATATAGGGGTGGGGGGAGAAAAAACATTATGGGAATATAGGAGATTAGGTGAAATCATGTGTGAACCTTCTGAAAATTGTAGAGCAACTTAGAATTTAAAAAATCTTTCTATAAAAATATTAAATACACTCTTAAGTATGATATTTATTTTTTTTAAGTATTTGGTTTTGTCAAGTCTTAGTTGCTACATATTGGATCTTCACTGCATTTTGCCAGACGACTTGCTGTGGTGCACAGACCCTCCAGTTTTGTCGTATGGCCGGCAGAGTGTGCAGGCCTCAGTAGTTGTGGGGCATAGACCCAGTTGCTTAATGGCATGTGGGATTCCAGTTCCTGAGTCCCCTGAATTGCAAGGTGAACTCTCAACCACTGGGCCACCAGGGAAGTCCCTGGTTTTCATCTTGAGGTGATGAAAGTTTCTGAAATTACATAGTTTTATGGCTATTTTTGAATATAATAAAAGCCACTGAGTTGTAAGCTCTGGATGAATTACATGTTAATGTGAATTTTATCTCAATAGAGCTGTTACTTTAAGAGCCCCTTAAAAGCAGAAGAGCTTGTAGGACATCAGGGGAGGTAGAGCACAGGCCAGCTCCAAGAGATTTCGATGTTGCAATGCTGGATGACCCTGTTCTGTGAGGTCAGTGGGTAGGGGGCACCAAGGCATCCTCCTAGGCTGCACTAAGTGCAGGAATGTCTTGGTTTATTGAGTCTTGATTTAATGCCTTTCACACATCATTCCCTTGGAAAAAAAAATTTTTAAACAAATCTATGGTTTGTAGCAGCCCTTTGTGGAGCAGGTCTATTGATATCAAAGATCCTTTTCTCAGACAAGCTCCCTTCACAGTTTCTGGGGCACAAATCTTTCAGGGACACCATTCAACCTGCTTTCTATATAAAGTGACCCTCTTCTTCTAGGAACTGACTGAGGTCCCATATATATTGGAACAACACCAGCCATGTGGGTGGGGTTCTGGGGAGAATGAGGACTCTGTGGGTTGGGGCTAGGGGCTAGGCTATGTCCAATCTTATCTTTTGGATTTTCACTCCAGTTCTGGGACAGGGTTGGCCTCACCACTGGGCTTCATTTTTATGCAGTCAGATTATCAGTTTTTGTGGCTTGTAGACTCTTCACATATTTGGAAAGGGCTTCCTATTCTGAGGATGTAATAATTGTTATCCCTTGGCTTCTACACAACTATTTGTCTCTTGGCTTTTAGTTGCACACCTTTGGGCCAGCTGTAGGGTGTGTGTGTCTGTGTATAAAGTGTGAGACAAGAATATCTTTTCCTAGATGACTATCTAGTTTTCTCACTATCAGTTAAGAAAAGATCTCCCTTTCCCCAGCTATCTGAAATATTATGTTAATCTTCTGCTGAAATTATGCATTTTGGGGAGTCTGTATCTGGCTTTTTCATTGTTCTCTTCATCTCTCTGAGAATCCATGCATCAAGGCCAGTCCAAGGCACACGTGTCTTCACACTCCTGAGATCTCTGAATTGGGAGGCACCTAACAAGTCAGAACCTTAATAATTGGCAGTATTTTTAGTGGTGGTTCATGAGCCAGTAATGCACCTTGTACTACACAGTGACCTGGCTTCTTCAACAAAATGATAATAATCATGGCTTTAAAATCTGTCTCATCTCCTGGCAGGCCTTATCACACCTCATCACTTGACCTGATTTTTTTTCCCTCAGGCATTTCCTGAGGTATTCTTGCTCAGTTTTCTGTGTGAAGCTTAGACTCAGTTTATCCTGAAAATCAGTCTGAATGTTATTTAATTAGGATTGCATTAGATGTTAGACTAATAAGAAGTGACATGTCTAACATTCAATCTGATCATTAAGTACACTGTTTATCTTCACAATGACTCAAGTACTTGCATGTGTGTAGATTTCTCCAGAAGGTGTTGAAGTTTCCTTTATGTTCCTTCCTTTAATACTGGACATCACACTGGAGATGCGGCATGAACAAAGTAGACACGAGTTCCTGTCCTTGGATTTTTGCCTACGTGTGATCATGAAGATATTCCCCTATGTCTTCTTCCAGGTTTTCTTACCTTCCATTTAGATCCACTATTCACTTGGAACTGACCTTTATTGGACTGATTTTATTCCATCTTCATGGGCATTTCGGAGAAGGCAACGGCAACCCACTCCAGTACTCTTGCCTGAAAAATCCCATGGATGGAGGAGCCTGGTAGGCTGCAGTCCATGGGGTAACTAGGAGTCAGACACGACTGAGTGACTTCACTTTCACTTTTCACTTTCATGCATTGGAGAAGGAAATGGCAACCCACTCCAGTATTCTTGCCACGAGAATCCCAGTGATGGAGGAGCCTGTGGGCTGCCGTCTATGGGGCCGTACAGAGTCGGACACGACTGAAGCGACTTAGCAGCAGCAGCAGCAGCAGCACATGGGCAGTTAAAAAAGCACCATTGACTTAAAATCCACTTCACTGCTGACTGGTACTAGTAGTGTAATAAAGCAAGTGCTCATATACGGGTAAGACTACATACATTTGAAAGACAGAATCAACTTTATTTTTCTTCAATTCATATCTTCATATCTGGAGTTGATGGAAAGGACGTAGCCAAGGATGACACTGTTTTTTGGGCCTGAGAAACAAGAAGCAGTGACAACTATGGGGGAGGCCCCTGGAGGAACAGACGGGAAGTGACAAGTCATGGCTATGGACTTGCCCGAGCTTGAGGCATCTCTTAGATATCAACATGAAGATGGGAGGTAGGCAAGTGGGGATGAAAGTAACAATTTATATCTCTGAGCACCATTCCCTTTAGAAAATTTAGATATTTGAAAGCAAAAAAGTATTAACCCTCCATGTAGTCAAAAATTTTGTGTACACTTTACAGTCAGCCCTCTGTAGCCTTAGTTTCACATCTGTGGATTCAAAAACCATGGGTCATGTCATAGTATGTATTTATCAAAAAAAAATCCAGGTGTAAGAGGACCTGTGCAGTTCACACCTGTGTTGGTTAAGGGTTACCTATATATGTAATAGATGAATGTATCCATCACCCCAAATATTCTCTTGTCCTTTTCCCAACCACTTCAATCAACCCCAGGCAGCCAATAATCTGCTGATCTCCATAGATTAGATCTACTTTTCTAGGATTTCATACAGACTGGATCATGTATTTTCCTTTGTGTCTGACACCTATTGTTTGGCATAGTAAGTTTTCGGTTGCTTTTTGTTTGTTTTTAAATTTCCTTAATTTATTTCTGTTAATGTCCAAGTCTTTTCCTTAAAAGGAAATGTACCCATTCTTTATAAAGTTCATTAGAAATATATAGATAACATTTTGTTTATTTATTCTGTCCATGATGTTTGTATTTTTTAATTTAGTTTTTATTTGGTTGCTCTGGGTCTCAGTTGTGGCACGTGGAATCTAGTTCCCTGACTAGTACAGGAATCTAGGTTCCCTGTATTGGGAGCATGGAATCTTCACCACTGGACCACCAGGGGAGTCCTGGATATTCATATTTTTATTTGTTCTTTCTTTTTTCCTTATTTCTAATTGGGTTATAGTTATTTTACAATGCTGTGTTATTCTCTGTTGTAAAATGAGTGAATCATTTGTATGTGGACATATACACCCTCCCTGTTGATCCTCCCTCCACCCCTCATTCCTCTTTAGCTCACCCAAGAGCACTAGGCTGAGCTTCCTGTGCTGCTCAGCAGCTTCCCACTAGCTAGCATTTTACACATGGTAGTGTATATACATCAATGCTACTCTCTCAGTTTGACCCCTTCTTTCCCTCCTCTGCTGTGTCCACGAGTTCATTTTTTATGTTTACCTCTATTTCTGCTCTGTAAATAGATTCATCAGTATGATTTTTCTAGATTCTATATATGCATATACATATTCTGTGCTTAGTTGCTCAGTCCTGTCTGAATCCTTGTGACCCCATGAACAGTAGGGTGCATGTGTCTTTTCAAATTACGGTTTTCTCAGGGTATTGCCAAGTAATGGGATTGCTGTGTCATAAGGTCTATTTTCAGATTTTTAAGGAACCTCCGTACTGCCCTCCATAGTGGCTATATCAATGTACATTCCCAGCAAGAGCACAAGAGGGTTCCCTTTTCTCTATATGCTCTCCTGCATTGTTTGTAGATTTTTTGATGATGCCAATTGTGATTAGTGTGAGGTAATACCACATTTGTAGTTTTGATTTTCATGTCTCTAGTACTGACAGAATAGTGAGTGATGTTGAGCATCTTTTCATGGGTTTTTGGCCATCTGTATGTCTTCTTTGGAAGACATCAAAGTCTTCTTCTATGTTTCGGCCTCCATTGATCTTTATTTCTGTTCTTGTGCTACTGCCATACTGTCTTGATTACTGTAGCTTTGTGGTATAGTCTGAAGTGAGGGAGGCTAATTGTTCCAGATTCATTTCTCATTCTTAAGATGACTTTGGCTATTTGGATTCTTTTGTGTTTCCATAAAAATTGTAAAAATTTTTGTTCTAATTCTGTGAAAAATGCCATTGGTAACTTGACAGGGATTTTGCACTGACTCTCTAGATCTCTTTGGGTAGTAGAGTCATTTTCACAATATTGATTCATTTAATCCAAGATCATGGTGTATCTCTCCATCTGTTTGTGTCATTTTTGATCTCTAAGCATAATGTTTTGATATTCACAAATTTTAAATGTATCTGCATTTCATTCTTTTATTAAGCTATTTCTGCATTGTTCAGACATATATTGTTTATCTGTTAAACAACTGCTTCTTTCCCCACCAAGTTTTGGCTATTTTAAGTAAAACTATTATGAACAGTTTAGTTCAGTGCAGTTCAGTCACTCAGTCATGTCTGACTCTTTGCGACCCCATGAATCGCAGCATGCCAGGCCTCCCTGTCCATCACCAACTCCCGGAGTTTACTTAAACTCATCCATCGAGTCGGTGATGCCATCCAGCCATCTCATCCTCTGTCATCCCCTTCTCCTGCCCCCAATCCCTCCCAGCATCAGGGTCTTTTCCAATGAGTCAACTCTTCCCATGAGGTGGCCAAAGTATTGGAATTTCAGCTTTAGCATCAGTCTCTCCAATGAACACCCAGGACTGATCTCCTCTAGAATGGACTGGTTGGATCTCCTTGCAGTCCAAGGGACTCTCAAGAGTCTTTTTCAACACCACAGTTCAAAAGCATCAATTCTTCAGCGCTCAGCTTTCTTTATAGTCCAACTCTCACATCCATACATGACCACTGCAACCTTAAAGCTCCCCCAAAACACTCTGGTAGCTTGTCTTCTATTCATTGCAGCAATGCCTCTGGTTAAACATGTGATTTTTCTTAAAGAAATAGGGCATGAGCAACTTTTTGCTAAGAGCACAACTCACATAACTTCTAAGCGTAATCAGAGTATTAACTAGGGTATACTACTTACCACACACAGAATATCTTGCTCAAGTGTTTTTTTCATGGAAGGATCCTGTTTGTCCCAAATGTTTTTTCACAATGCAGAAACTAAAGGGAAGCAAACTGTAGAATCCCTTGGACAGCAAGGAGATCGAACCAGTTAGTCCTAAAGGAAATCAACCCTGAATATCCATTGGAAGGATGACACTAAAGCTGAAGCTCCAGTACTTTGGCCACCTGATGCGAAGAGCTGACTCATTGGAAAAGACCCTGATGCTGGGAAAGATTGAGGGAAAGAGAAGTAGGCAACAGAGGATGAGATGGTTGGAGGGACATGAGTTAGAAGGATTCACTGGAAATGAGTTTGAGCAAACTCTGGGAGACAGTGAAGGGCAGGGAAGCCTAGCATACTGCAGCTCATGAGGTTGCAGAGTTAGGCATGACTTAACAACTGAACAACAAAATGCTGTATGTCAACTAGGAAATTGGGGTATGCATGGAAAAAATCAGTTTTTTCCACCCATGAAAGCTAGGTAATTGTGTCCTCAAACCTGCCTGAAAAACACTCTGGTTGCTTGTCTTGTATCCAGTGTAGCAATTTCGCTGGTTAAACATGAATTTTCTTAAGGAAGCAGGGTCTTGGCAACTCCTTGTTGCAAGCACACCTCATAGAACTCCTAGTTCTTACTAGAGTAGTAACTTGGGTATTCAACTCACCAAAAATTGAAAATGCTGCACACACACGTTTCTTCACTGAAGGTTTAATGTGACACAGTTGTCTTTTCACAGCTTGGAAACTGCAGGGCAGGGAAACCGTCTATATGTTTGGAAATTGGGGTCTGCTGGAAAAAGCTGTGTTTTCCACCTGTGAAAGCTAGGTAGTCAGGGCTTCAAAGCTCCCAGAAAAAAAGCTCCCATGGCTTCTTGTCTTCTATTCATTTCAACAATGTCTCTGGTTAAACAAGTGAACTTTCTGAACTATACAGGTTGCCTGCAATTCGCTAGGAGCACACCAAACAGAAATTCTAGGGCTAACTAGAGTAGTAATTCTGGAATGCCACTCACCACACTCAGAATACAACCTACACATGATTCATCATGGAAGGATAAGTGTGCTTCCATTGCGTCTTTTCACAATGTTGAAACCAAATATGGTATTTGTAATCTTGGAAACTGGTGGCTATACACAAAAGCAGTATTTTCCATCCATGAAAGCTAGTAGTTGCACCCTCAAAGTTGCCTGCAAAACACTCTGGTTCCTTGTCTTCTGTTCATTGCAACAATGTCTCTGTTTAAACATGTGTTTTATTAAAGAAACAAGGTGCTTGCAATTCCTTTGTAGGAACAGACATCATAGAACTCTTAGCATTACAAATAGTAGAACCTCAAGTACGCCCCTAACGACACACAGAATATCTACACAAATGAGTTTCTTCAGGTAATGGTTTAATGTGTCCCAGGTGTGTCTTTTCACGGATAGGAAACTATGAGTAAACATGCTGTGTCAAGTGAAAACTGAAGCCTGCTGGTGGAACAAGTATTTTCCACCTTTGAAAGCTAGTTAAATGTGGCAAGAAGCTCCTGGAAATCACTCTGTTTGCTTGTCTTCTATTCATTGCAGCAATATGAAATGAGTGAGTTTTCTGAGACAGGGTGTGTGCAACTAGAGGTTAGTAGTACACCTCAAGAAAATCCACCTCAAGAAAATCCAAGGCCTAACCAGAGTAGGAACTTGATTATTCCACTCATCATACACAGAACATGCTTCTGCACACACGTTTCCTCATGTGTCCCAAATGTGTCCTATTACAACTTGTAAACTACAGGAAAACTCACATATACGTCAACTTGGGAATTGGAACCAGGAAGCAAAAGCAGTACTGTTTACCATGAAAGCTAGGCGACTGCGGCTCAAAGATGCCTGAAGAACACTCTGGTTGCTTGTCTTACATTCACTGCAGCAATGTCACTCGTTAAACACGCAGGTTTTCTGAAAGAAATAAGATGCTTGCCACTTGTTGCTAGTTGTATATTTCTCAGGACTCCTAGGCATAACCAGGGTAGTAACACAGGGTATGCCACTCCAAACACAGAAAACCTCATGCACACAAGTTTTTGTACTGAAGGATTTAATGTCCCCCAGTGGTGTCTTTTCACTACTCAGAAATACAGAGAACCATGCTACGTATTATCTTGAATATTGCAGCATGCAGGGAAAACAGGATTCTCCACCTGTGAAAACTTCGTGGTTGTGGCCTCAAAGCTTCCTGTGAGAAACAATCTGGTTACTTGTCTTCTATTCATTGCAGCAATATTGCAATTAAACAAGTTGAGTTTTCTGAGAGAAACAGGTTGCTTGTGACTGCTTGCACGTGGAATAGCTCATAGAACTTCTGGGCCTAACCAGTGTAGTAACTTGGGTTTTCCAATCACCACACACAGAAAGCCTCACGCACAAAAGTTTCTTCATGGAAGGTTCTGCTGCTGCTGCTGCTGCTAAGTCGCTTCAGTCGTGTCCGAATCTCTGTGACCCCATAGACAGCAGTCGACCAGGCCCCACCATCCCTGGGATTCTCTAGGCAAGAACACTGGAGTGGGTTGCCATTGCCTTCTCCGATGGAAGGTTCTAGCAGGTCCTAAATGTCTCTTGTCACATCTCAAAAATGACAGGGAAACACTCTGTGTGTTTATATGTAAATTGCAGCTTGAAGGCCAGAGCAATCTTTTTCATCATGAGAGCTAGGTGACCATGGCACAAAGCTGACTGAAAAACACTCTGGTTGCTTGTCTGATATTCACTGCAGCAATGTTTCTGGTTACACAAGTAACTTTTCTGAGAGAAAAAGGTTACTTGGCAAACTCCTTACCTGTGTGGTACCCTCCACAATACTCCTGGGCATAATCAGTATAGTAACTCAAGTATTACACTCACCACACCCAGAACACTCCAGGCACATAAGTTTCTTCATGGAAGCATTTAGTGTGTCCCAGTTGTGTCTTTCACAACTCAGATATACAGGGTAACATACTCTGTAAACTTGAAATTTGGGACTTGCAGCCACATTTTGTCTTTTTTACCTGCTACAGCTAGCTAGTTGTAGATTCAGAGCTGCCTGAAAAACATGCTAGTTGCTTGTCTTTTGTTCCTTGCAGCAATGACTCGGTTAAACAAATAAGTTTTCTGAGAGGAACAAACAGTTTGCAACTCCTTGCTAAAGCACACCTCACAGAATTCCTAGGCTTAACACCCAGTAGTAACTCAAAGATTCCACTCACCACCCATAGAAAACCCTGTGCATAAAAGTTTCCTCATGGAAGGGTCAAATGTGTCCTAAATGTGTGTTTTGTTTTTTTTTATCACAATTTGGACTACAGGGACTTACTATGTGTCATGTTGGAAATTGCAACTTCTAGGCAAAAAGCAGTACTTTCCACCTGTGAAAGTTAGGTAGTGGAGGCTTCAGAGCTGCCTGAAAAACTCTGGTTCCTCATCTTCTATTCACTACAGCAGTGTCTCTGGTGTAACAGATGAGCTTCTGGAAAAAACACAAGATGTTTGCAGCTCTTCACTGGGAGACACCTCAAAGAACTCTGCCTAACCAGTGCAGTGATGTGGATATTCCACTCACCAAACAGAGAATTTCATGCACACCAGTTTCTTCATGGAAGGGCTCATTGAGTCCCAGTTGTGTCTTCTTATAGGTCAAATGCATAAGGGAAACGTGGTGTGTGTTACCTTAAAGCTTGAGATCTTCAGTCAAAAGTAGTATTTTCCATCTGTGAAAGC
Source organism: Bubalus kerabau (assembly GCF_029407905.1). NCBI lineage: Eukaryota > Metazoa > Chordata > Mammalia > Artiodactyla > Bovidae > Bubalus > Bubalus kerabau. Next base: position 16,788,016 of record NC_073638.1, on the reverse strand, counting down.
TATGTAGTTGTGGCTTCAAGCTACATTGGTGGCTTGTCTGCTATTCATTGCAGAAATGTCTCGGTCAAACGAGTGTTCTAGAAAACCAAACAAAAGACCAGACTGCTTGTAACTCTTTTATAAGAGCACAACTAACAGAACTTCTAGTCTTAATCAGGGTAGTAAATTGGGTATTCCAATCACCACACACAGATCACCCTGGGCACACATGTTTCTTCATGGATGGGTTCAGAGTATACTGTCTCCTCTTACAACAGGGAAAGAACAAGGAAGCATGCTGTGTGTCAACTTGGAAATTGGGACTGCAGTCAATCGCAGTATTTTCTACCTGTGATAGCTGCTGCTAAGTCACTTCAGTCGTGTCCGACTCTGTGCGACCCCATAGACAGCAGCCCACCAGGCTCCCCCATCCCTGGGATTCTCCAGGCTCCCCCATCCCTGGGATTCTCCAGGCAAGAACACTGGAGTGGGTTGCCATTTCCTTCTCCAATGCATGAAAGTGAAAAGGGAAAGTGAAGTTGCTCAGTCATGTCCGACTCTTGGCGACCCCATGGACTACATCCTACCAGGCTCCTCCATCCATGGGATTTTCCAGGCAAGAGTACTGGAGTGGGGTGTCATCGCCTTCTCCGTGTGATAGCTAGGTAATCGCAGTTTTGAAGCTGCCTCAAAAACACTCTGGTTGCTTGTTTCCTAGTCACTGCATGAATGTCTTTTGTTTAAAAAAGTCAGTTTTCTGAGAGAGAGAGACATAGCATGAACAAGTTTATCCATTGAAGGGTTGTGTCACTATTGTGTCATTTCACAACTTAAACATACACACACACACACACACACACACACACACACACACACAGGAAAACATACTCTGTATTACCTTTAAATAAGCACCAAGAAAGGAGATCCTAACAGAGTGCTTCCTTCAGAAAGCTCACTTATTTGACCAAAGAGTTAACTGCAGTGAAGAGAATCCAAGCAACCAAAGTGTTTTTCTTGCGGTTTTGAGAGGGCAACGTATTAGCTTTTAAGGGTGAACATATCGCTTTGCCTTTAGACCCTAACTTCCTGGTTCACACAGGAACGTTTTCCTGCAGTTTCCTAGCACTGAAAAGACACGACTGGGACGCAGTGAACATGTCCATGAGGTAACTTGTGCATGCAAGTTGTTCTGTGGGTGGTGATGGGATACCCATCCTAGACTGCTGTGGCTGGGGATTCTGTGAAATGAGATCCTAGCAAGAAGTGGCAAGCACACTGTTCATTTCAGAAGACATACTTGGAGCAAAGAGTTTATTGCAGTGAAGAGAAGACAAGCAAGCATAGTGTTCTTCAAGTAGCTATTAAGGGTCAACTCTCAAGCTTCACAAGGGACAAAAGTTAACTGTGAACACTATACTTGGGTTCACACACAAGATGTTTGCCTGCAGTTTCTGTGCAACGTTGAAATACAAATGGCGTATACACACTGAATTGCTCCATGAAATAAGTGGTGTTCACAGGTTGTTCTGCTTGTGTTGAGTAGATACCCACCCTATACATTCAAACCTAAGTGTTCTATTAAAAGAGCTCCTAGTAAGGAGATCCCAGTACAGTGTTCCTTTCAGAAAACTCCCTTGTTTGTGCCGAGAATTTACTATAGTGAAGAGGGAATCAGTACCCAAAGTGTTTTCCTAGATTGGTATGACAGTGAAACATTCTAGCTTTTGCCAGCAGACCCAAATTACCAGGTTCACATTCAGCATATTTCCTTACAATGTTCCAACACTGAAAATACACATTTGGGACAAACAGAAACTTTCCACGAAGGAAGTTGTGGGAACTGGTTTTTCTCTGGGTTGTGAGTGGCATACCCATACAACGCATTTTGGACCTAGGTATTCTATTAGATGAGTTCCTAGTAAGGAGATCCAGGCACAGTGTTTCCATCAGAAAAGGCACTTGTTTCCAGCTAGAACTGAGTGTAGTGAAGAGAGAAGCAACGTCCAAAGTGTTTTCCTAGGTGGGTTTGAGAGTGAAACATTCTAGCTTTCACAGGATGAGAACATTGTTTTTGCAAAGACCCCAGTTGGCAGATTCACACTCAGCATATTACCCTGAAATATCTCAGCACTGAAAATGTATAATCACGACAAACTGAAACTGTCCATTAAGGAAATAGTGTGAACTGGTTGTTCTCAGCGTGGTGAGTGGCATACCCATAATGCATTATGAACTTAGGTGTTCAATTAGATCCTAGAGAGGAGATCTAAGCACAGTGTTTTCTTCAGAAAAGTCACCTGATTATGCCAATGGTTGACTGTAGTGAAGAGAGAATCAGCACACCAAGTGTTTTCCTGTGTGGGTTTGAGAGTGAAACAGTCTAGCTTTCGAAGGTGAGAACACTGTTCTTCCCCGAAGACCCCAGTTGGCAGGTTCATACACAGCATGTTTCCCTGCGGTGTCTGAGCACTGAAAACGCACACTCGAGATAAACTGAACCTTTCCAAGCAGGAAATTGTGTGAACTGGTTGTTTTCTGTGCCTTGAGAGGCATACCCATACAATACATTATGAACCTAGATGTTCTTTAGTTCTTACCCTAGTAAGGAGATCCAAGCATGGTGTTTCTGTCTGAAAAGTCAGCTGGTTGCACCACGAATTGACTGCAGTGAAGAGAGAAACAACACCCGAATAATTTTCTTAGGTGAGTTTGAGAGGGAAACACTCTAGCTTTAAAGGATGAAAGAAAGAAAGAAAGAAAGCCACTCAATTGTGTCTGACTTTTTGCGACCCCCTTTTTGGCCCATGGAATTTTCCAGGCATGGATACTGGAGTGGGTTGTCATTTCCTTCTCCAGGGTATCTTCCCAACCCTGGTATCAAACCCAGGTCTCCCACAACTGCAGGCAGATTCTTTATCGTCTGAGCCACCAGGGAAACCTAAAGGATGAGAACACTGTTTTTTCCTGCTGACCCCAATTCACATCAGGCATATTTCTCTGCAGTACTCAGCACTGAACCTACACACTTGGGACAAACTGAACCTTTCCATGAAGGAAGTTGTGTGAAAGTGAAGTTGCTCACTTGTGTATGACTCTTTGCAACTCCATGGACTGCACCTACCAAGCTCCTATGTCCATGGGATTTTCCAGGCAAGAGTACTGGAGTGGGTTGCCATTTCCTTCTCCAGTTCTCTGTGTAATCAGTGGCATATCCATACAGCACATTATAACCTAGGTGTTGGATTAGATGAGGTCATAGTAAGGAGATTGAAGCACAGTGTTTATTTCAGAAATGTCACTTGACTACACCAAGAATTGACTGTTGTGAATAAAAAATCAGCACCCACAGTGGTTTCCTTGGTGGGTGTGAGTGTGAAACATTCTAGCTTTCCCAGGGTTAGAACACTGTGCCAATAGACCCCAGCTGGCAGGTTCACACCCAGCATATTCTCCAGGAATGTCCCAGAACTGAAAATGCACAGTTGGGACAAACTAAACCTTTCCATGAAGGAAGCTGTATGAATTGGTTATTTTCTGGGTAAGTGGCACATCCAGACAATGCATTATGACCTAGGTGTTGTATTTGATGAGCTCCTAACAAGGAGGTCAAAGCATATATTTTCTTTCAGAAAAGTCATTTTCTTTGAAAAGAATTGACTAGTGAAAAGCAAATCAGCACACATAGTGTTTTATTGAGTGATTTTGAGAGTGAAACATTTTGGCATTTGTAGGGTGAGAATACTGTTTGTGCCAGTGGGCTGAAATTGGCAGATTCACAGCCAGCATGTTCCCTGCAGTGTCCCAGTGCTGAAAATGCACACTCAGGATAACTGAACCTTCCATAAAGGTGGTTGTGTGAACTGATGATTCTCTGAGCCATTAGAGGCATGCCCATACCACACATTATAAACTTATGTGTTCTATTACATGAGCTAGTAAGGAGATCCAAGCACTGTGTTTCCTTCAGAAAACTCACTTGCTTGCACCAAGAATTGATTGTAGTGAAGAAGAATGAGCACACAAAGTGTTTTCATAAGTGGGTTTGAGAGTGAAACATTCTACTTTCATAAGGTGAGATCAGTGTTTTTGCCAACAGACACCAATCAGCTTTTTCATACCCAGCATATTTTCCTGCCGTGTCCAGCACTGAAAATGCACACTCGGGATAACTAAACTTTCCAAAAAAAAAAAGTTGTGTGAACTGGTGTTTCTCTGGGTTGTTAGAAGCATATCCATACAGCACATTATAAACCTAGGTGTTCTAATACATGAGCTGCTAGTAAGGAGATCCAAGCACGGTATTTGCTTCAGAAAACTTGCTTGCACCAAGAATTGATTGTAGTGAAGACAGAGTCAGCACACAAAGAGTTTTTTAAGTGGGTTTGAAAGTAAAACAGTATAGCTTTCACAGGGTGAGAACACTGTTTTTGCCAGCGGACTACAATAGGCAGATTCACACATTTTCAGCAATGTCTGAAAAATGCACACTCAGGACAAACTGAACTTTTCTATGAAGGACGTTTTGGCTTCACAGGTGATTTCTACTAAAAATTTAGAAAAGAGATAATGCCTATCCTACTCAAACTCTTCCAGAATATTGTGGAGGAAGGCAAACTCCCAAACTCATTCTAGGAGGCCACCATCACCCTGATACCAAAAACAGACAAAAATGCTACAGAAAAAGAAAACTACAGGCCAGTATCACTGACGAACATAGACGCAAAAATCCTCAACAAAATTCTAGCAAACAGAATCCAGCAACATATTAAAAAGATCATACATCATGACCAAGTGGACTTTATTCTTGGGATGCAAGAATTCTTCAGTGTTCACAAATCAATCAATGTGATACACCATATTAACAAATTGAAAGATAATAACCATGTTATCTCAATAGATGCAAAAAAAGTCTTTGACAAAATTCAATACCCATTTATGATAAAACCTTGCAAGAAAGCAGGCATAGAAGAAACACACCTCAACATAATAAAAGCCATATATGACAAACCCAGAGCAAACATTATCCTCAATGGCAAAAAATTGAAAACATTTCCTCTAAAATCAGGAACAAGGCAAGGATGCCCACTCTCACCGCTACTATTCAACATAGTTTTGGAAGTACTAGCCACAGCAATCAGAGAAGAAAAAGAAATAAAAGGAATCCAGGTTGGAAAAGAAGTAAAACACTCACTGTTTGAAGATGATATGATCCTCTTAATAGTAACCTCAAAGCTACCATCAGAAAATTGCTAGAGATAATCATTGACTATACTAAAGTTTCAGGATATATAATTAATACACAGAAATCACTTGAATTCCTATATACTAGCAATGAAAAAACAGAAAGAGAAATCAAGGAAATAATTCCACTCTCCTTTGCAATGAAAAGAATAAAATACTTAGGCATAAATTTGCCTCAAGGAACAAAAGACCTATATATTGAAAATTACAAAACACAGATGGGAGAAATCAAAGATGACAGAAATATATGCAGAAATGTACCATGTTTGCGGATTGGAACAATCAATATAGTGAAAATGAGTATACTATCCAAAGCAATCTATAGATTCAAAGCAATCACTATCAAATTACCAACAGTATTTTTCAAAGAACTAGAACAAATAATTTCACGATTTGTATGGAAACACAAAAAACCTTGAATAGCCAAAGCAATCTTGAGAAAGAAGAATGAACTGAAAGAATCAACCTTCCTGACTTTAGACTATACTACAAAGCTATAGTCATCAACAGTATAGTACTGACACAAAGACAGAAATACAGATCAATGGAACAAAATAGAAAGTCCAGAGATAAACCCAGGCAGCTATGGACCACTGCTCTTTGACAAAGGAAGCAAAAACATACAATACAGAAAAGACAGTCTCTTTAACAAGTGGTGCTGGGGAAACTGGTCAACCATGTGTAAAAGAAACTAGAACACTTTCTAACACCATAACCAAAATAAACTCAAAATGGATTAAAGATCTAAATGTAAGACCAGAAACTATAAAACTCTGAGAGGAAAACACAGGCAGAACATCCTCTGACATCAATCACAGCAAGATCCTCTATGACCTACCTTCCAGAGTAATGGAAATAAAAACCAAAATGAAGACATTGGACCTAATTAAACTTAGAAGCTTTTGCACAACGAAGGAAACTATAAGCAAGGTAAAAAGGCAGCCTTCAGGATGGGAGAAAATAATAGCAAATGAAACAACTGACAAAGAATTAATTTCTAAAACATACAAGCAGCTCATGTAGCTCAATGCCAGAAAAATGAACAACACAATCTAAGTGAATAAAGAACTAAAAAGACATTTCTCCAAAGAAGACATACAGATGGCTAATAAACACATGAAAAAATGCTCAACATCACTCGTTATTAGAGAAATGTAAATCAAACTACAATGAGGAATCATCTCACTCCAGTCAGAATGGCCACCATCAAAAAGTCTACAAACAATAAATGCTGGAGAAGGTGTTGGGAAAAGGGAACCCTTTTATACTGTTAGTGGGAATGCAAACTGGTAAAGCCACTATAGAGAACAGTGTCTGTTCCTTTAAAATTCCTTTAAAAACTGGGAATAGAACTGCCATATGATCCAGCAATCCCACTGCTGGGCATATACACTGAGGAAACCAGAAATGAAAGAGACCTATGTACCCCAGTGTTCATTGCAGCACTCTTTACAATAGCTAGGACATGGAAGCAACCTAGATGTCCATTGGCAGATGAATGGATAAGGAAGTACATATCCATCATGGAATATTACTCAGATAATGCATTTGAGTCAGTTTTAATGAGGTGGATGAAACTGGAGTATATTATACAAAGTGAAGTCAGTCAGAAAGAGAAACACCAATACTGTATCTTAATGCATATAAATGAAATTTAGAAAGATGGTAATGATGATCTTATATGCAAGGCAAAAAATAAAAAAGAGACTCAGTGTAAAGAACAGACATTTGGACTAGTGGGAAGTGAAGGTGGGATGATTTGAGAGAATAACATTGAAAGATTTTTATTATCATATGTAAAATAGATGACCTGTGCAAGTTCAGCACATGAAGCAGGGCATTCAAAGCCTGTGCTCTGGGACAACCCAGAGGAATAGGGTGGGGAGGGAGGTGTGAAGGGAAGTCAGGATGGGGGGGACACATGTACACCTGTGGCTGATTCATGTCGATGTATGGCAAAAGCCATCACAATATTGTAAAGTAATTATCCTCCAATTAAAATAAATTAACTATATTCTTTAAAAAAAATTCAAATACCTCAATTTTACATATTTTAAATATTAGCAAAAATAGGAAATTGAAAGAACTTGGGATTTATAAAAAGGAACCATGAAGAATAAAACATAAAATCAAAACAGAAGTGTTAAGTCCCTTTGTAGAAGAATGGTAAAACCAGGTAAGAGAGGGAGGAACAGCAGAAAATGGGCAGCAAAGATCCAGGTGATTTCATTTATAGTGTACAATTATAGTAATTTTTAAAAATTTGACTATATCTTAATTTGCTTCAAGGTAAGTATTTTCAACATCTACTCAGTGCACAGGTCAGGGATAGAGGCACATGCTTCATAAATAAATGTACATTCCTGCTACTTTGAAGGAATGAAAGCCACTTTAAAAAAAAAAAAAAAAAACAAGGAAGACCATACACCAAGAGAAATTTTTTTTAAATCTCTATCTTCACTTAAAAACAAAACAAAACTGTATTATTAGAGTGAAAACCTTCAGTTTCTGAGCTTTAATTCTTGCCACCCCAGCTATAGGAAGTTAAATGGTAGTTAGAATTGAAAGGACCTTCTCAGCTGTAGCTCTTCTGAGTGAGAGCATCAACATATAACATTTTGTAGAAGTGGTATGTCAAAGTAATTGATTTTTAATGGACACCTACTGGGATTCTAAGTACAATCCTACTTCATCTGCCTTAGGGGTAAAATTAAGCTGCATAGAATTATATATTCAAAATAAACTTATCTATATTGCTGTCCTGTTATCATGAGAAGCCCTTTTTCTTAGGCATCCCACCTTGCCATGATGTTCAGAACAAAAATTTTATGGGTAATTCTATATGCTGTGACCTACTCCATTTATGAGTAATGTTGATTGTTTTCTCATCCCTAAACTGCATAGACAGCAATAAACTCTTTCTAAAGTCCTTGTAACAAAACAATCCTTCCAGTATGCTAAGGTTGAATTTACTTTGCCGCATTCTGTCTTGTGGAGTTGGGGGAAAAGTGAGACTCTGCTGCAAGGGGGTAAATGTTCTCTGCCATCCAGAGGAAACTCCTATGTTTTTCTGGGCATCAGTCTCTTTGTTTGAATATTTAAAAAATTGAATTACATATTGAGGGCATTTCTACGAAAAACTGAAGATGTGATCTTCTGACTGGAGGACTAGATGAGAGGTAGACAGGGTGCCACAGAGTTCCTACCATTTGATTCCATTTGTATGAAGGTCAAGGCAGGTTAAATTAACATGCATTGATAGTGGTCAGAGAAGTACTTATCTTAGTGTGAGTATTGCCTGGGAAGTGGCACAAGGAGCCCTCTGGTGTGCTGGCAATGTTCTATATCTTGATCTCGAAAGTTTTACAAGTGTGAATGAACACAAACACTGATAAAGCTTTAAATATTAAGATTTGTGGGTTTACTAAATGTTACATCTTAATACAAATAAAAAATGTTAAAATTGATGCCAGTAAAAAAAAAAAAATTCCCTTGAGACAAATGACAATGAAAGCACAGCCATACAAAATCTATGGGATGCAGCAAAAGCAGCTCTTAGAGGGAAGTTTATAGCAATACAAATCTTCCTCAAAAAACAAGAAAAGTCTCAAATAAACAACATAATCTGTGCTGTGCTAAGTTTGCTTCAGGCATGCCTGACTCTCTGCAACCCTATGGACCATAGCCTTGCCAGGCTCCATGGGATTCTCCAGGCAAGAATTACCTACCACTTAGAAAAATTAGAAAAAAAAAAAAAAAAAAACCTAGTCTAAATTCAGCACAAGGAAGGAAGCAATAAAGATCAAAGAGGAAATTAATAAAATAGAGATTAAAATACAGTAGGAAAACAATCAATAAAGCCAAGAGCTGGTTGTTTGAAAGGGTGAACAAAACTGACAAACTTCTGCCCAAGATAACCAAGAATAAAAGTGAAGAACCCAAATAAACAAAATAATAAATGAAAAAGGAGACATAAAGCAGATACTGCAGAAACACAAAAAATGATAAGGTAATACTATCATTATATAACAACAAATTTGAGAACCTAGAAAAAATGGAAAGTTTCTAGAGTCATACATCCCACCAAAACTGAATCAAGAAGAATTAGACAATTTGAACTATTGATCACTAGAAGTGAAATAGAATCTGTAAAAACAAAACACTCCCTAAAAATAAGTGTTTAGCACCAGATGGCTTCACAGGCAAATTCTACCAAACATAGAGAGAACTCATGCCAACCCTTATCAAATTCTTCAAAAAGTGTTGAGAAGGGAACACTCTTAAAGACATTCTATGTAGCCACAATTACCCTGATAACAAAATCAGACAAAGACCACCACCGGAAAAAAAAAAAATTGGAGGCCAATATTTTTGTCCATATAGAGGCAAAAATCCTCAAAAACATATTAGAAAAATGAATCCAACAGCACATAAAAAGATTATACACCATGATGAAGTGAGATTCATCCCAAGATCATAAGGATGTTTCAACATATGCCAATCAATCAATGTGATACACCACATAAACAAAAGACAAAACCCACGTGATCATTTCAATAGATTCAGAAAAAGCATTTGACAAAATTCAACATCCATTCATGATAAACTCTTAACAAACTGAGTATACAGGGAACGTACCTCAACATAATAAAGGCTATTGATGACAAACCCACAGCCAATATAATACTAAACTCAACTGAAAACATTATTTCTAAAAGCTGGAACAAGACAAGGTTGCCACTCTTACCTCTTCTATTCAATGTAGTATTAGAAGTCCTAGTCACAGCAATTAGACAAGAAAAAGGAATAAACTGTATCCAAATTGGAAGGGAAGAGGTAACATTGTCACTATATGCTGATGACATAATACTACATATAGAAAACCTTAAGCACGCCACACAAAACTACAAGATTTCATAAATAAATTCATCAGTGTAGCAGGATATAAGATTAACATTCAGAAATCAGTTGAATTTATTTATACCACCAATTAGATATCAGAAATAGGATGCAAAAAATCTTTTAAAATTGTACCCAAAATAAATAATACCTATGAATAAACCTGTCCAAGGATGTGAAAGACTTAAAAACACTGAGAACTATGAAACATTACTAAGAAAATTAAAGAAGATTCAAATAAATGGAAAGCTATTCCTTGCTCTTGAATTGGAAGGCTTAAAATTGTTAAAATGGCAATACTATCCAATCTTCTGAGATAAACCATAGTGGAAAAGAATATTTATAATAAGAATGTATATATGCGTAAAACTTAGTCACTTTGCTGTACAGAAGAGATTGGCACAATATTGTAAACCAACTATACTTTAAAAAATTTTGGCCACTATAAGTAAATAAATACCCTATCTTGTGCTACCTCTTACTACCTCATATATTTCTGAAACAATTATGGATCAAAATTTCAAAATGAAATGTCATGTTATTCCTCATCTTCACTGAGAAACTGGGAATCCTGTATTTAAATTATTGAACATTCAAAATTTAATTTTCCTTCACACGTTTTCTGAGCACGCTAAGCTCTTAGATTCAACTTTTTAAATTCTCTGATCATGGTAATGTTAGTAGATGTTTTGTACTTACCAGCACCATGCTTCCCTCAAATAATGATATTGATAGTAATAATGAAGATAATAATAATGTTAAAAGATAAAGATGTAGGTGTTTACCTATAAGAAAGTAATGCATAAAAACAATATGCTTGCATACATATGTTGCTTCAAAACAAATTCCTCAGCTGTTCCTTCCTACAGATTGTAAATGCTAACCTCTCCTGTATAGGTCCCAGAGATGCTATGGAAGATAAAACACCACCACTCAAATGCAAACAATTCCAGCACTGGATTAGGGAAGTGAAAGGAAAAATCATCCTTTCTGGCCAACAGAAGTTATTGTTGTTGCTTTTGATATCAGCATTTTACTGAAGTCAGGAAAGTCTAGACAATTCTGTGCTTAAATGATGATCACAGACTGCACCCAGACTTTCTTAGAAACATATTTCTCTTTGTACACAGTGTTCTGGTGACAGGGTGTTAAAATGTGAATTCATAAGGGAGTCATTTATACCAGTGTGCAGAACATTTGCTTTGAACAGAAAAAATGATCTCAGAGATCCTTTTGTCGCAAAGTATTTTCCAAACACCTCTTAGCAGACATGTTCCTAGTCCTCTGTATATAAAATTTTTGACATTTCCAGCCTCTTCTTTTAGTATGTCTCTAGAAACACTTGATCCTTCTCATTCTCTTTGAAGCCCTACAGTTTAATCTGGTTTTAGAATATCAGATTCTTGTTTCAAACTAACATCTCATTGTTTTTCTAGATTTCAGAGGAAAGCTTACACTTCAGTTTCTCAAATTTCTATAATTAAAGAGCTGATCTTTTGTCTTTCCTTCACATATCAATACATGTACTTACCAAGAAGCTGTGAAAATTTTAATAAAGAAATTACGAGTTCAAGCAAAACTAGTATGTTAAATTTTATTAATATTTCCATTTGTTTACATATGCATAAAGGATAAGCTTTAGATAATAAAAATGCAAATGTATCCAACAATCTTAGGATTAACTGAGATTCTGTCAGCATACATTTCTGTTCTATCACTATATTGTGCTATTTGAACTTTGTTAAACTGCCCTGAAGCACTTCAAGAAATGAAAAAATAATTGGAATCACCAAAAATTAAAAAAATAAAATCTGCATTAATTTCAATAAAGTTTTAGGACTGAATATGTTGTATTGAGGGCTTCCTGGGCGGCTCAGCAGTAAAGAATCCACCTATGATGCAGAAGATGCAGCAGACATTGTGGGTTCAATCCCTGGGTCAGGAAGATTCCCAGGAGGAATGTCAGGTTGTCAGGAGGGTATGGCAACCCACTCCAGTGTTCTTGCTTTGGAGAATCCCATGGACAGAAGAGCCAGGCTGGCTACCATGCATAGAGTTGCCCAGTGTCTGACACGACTGAAGCAACCGAGCTTGCACGCATATTGTATTTGACCTATTTATAATCTGGCCATGTTTGAGTGATGTGTATAGAAATTTACTGTTAATTAAAATGTTTGATTAAATCATGTGATGTGAAAACAACAGTGGTAGCTAAAATATTTAACAACCAGTAGAACACAGGCAATAACTCTTATCAGTCATAAAAAACCAGGTAGTACCACGCCACTCAGTTTCTATTATACTTCTTCCTGGAACTTTGACCTTAAACATTCTTCAGCTTTAATAGTAAGCCATCTCCTTTACTACCATGTTACTCATATTAGGCTCTACATATATTACTAAGTGGCACTATGTTTACACATTTTTGATGAAAACACTTTAGGATAGTGGAAGACATTTTATAGATCACAGAATGTACTTTGTTATATGTACGGCTATGTCATCCAATAAATGAAATGTGTGTATAATTTTTCAAATGACCTCTAAGTTTTGGTATACCAATTAAATTTCCTAATTGAAAAATAATTCCATAGAAATTAATCAATTTTTCTAACATACTTGAAAATGGGTCTAGGATCTTAAGGTGAACTCAGTCTTAAAGTTCTATTTTTTTTTTCATCATATTATCCAGAAATAGAGCTTCATTAATTTCAACTTCGGCAGCAATTGTTTGTTGGGTATCTGCTTTGCGCCAAACACTGGGTGTTAGACACCAGAAAAATAAAAATGAGAACACAGTTTCCTCTTGAAGCTACTGTGTATTTTGCAAACAAATTATACAATCATAACTCGGTGTGATAGATACTACTTCAGTTCGGTTCAGTTCAGTTCAGTTCAGTCGCTCAGTCGTGTCCGACTTTCTGCGACCCCATGAATCACAGCATGCCAAGCCTCCCTGTCCATCACCAACTCCCGGAGTTCACCCAGACTCAGGTCCATCAACTCAGTGATGCCATCCAGCCATCTCATCCTCTGTCGTCCCTTTCTCCTCCTTCCCCCAATCCCTCCCAGCATCAGGCTATTTTCCAATGAGTCAACTCTTCGCATGAGGTGGCCAAAGTACTGGAGTCTCAGCTTTAGTATCATTCCTTCCAAAGAAATCCCAGGGCTGAGCTCCTTCAGAATGGACTGGTTGGATCTCCCTGCAGTCCAAGGGATTCTCAAGAGTCTTCTGCAACACCACAGCTCAAAAGCATCAATTCTTAAGTGCTCAGCCTTCTTCACAGTCCAACTCGCACATCCATACATGACCACAGGAAAAACCATAGCCTTGACTAGACGGACCTTTATTGGCAAAGTAATGTCTCTGCTTTTGAATATGCTGTCTAGGTCGGTCATAACTTTCCTTCCAAGGAGTAAGCGTGTTTTAATTTCATGGCTGCAGTCACCATCTGCAGTGATTTTGGAGCCCAAAAAAATAAAGTCTGACACTGTTTCCACTGTTTCCCCATCTATTTCCCATGAAGTGATGGGACCAGATGCCATGATCTTCGTTTTCTGAATGTTGAGCTTTAAGCCAACATTTTCACTCTCCTCTTTCACTTTCATCAAGAGGCTTTTTAGTTCCTCTTCACTTTCTGCCATAGAATGCGTTAAATTTCACAAATCAGAGAAGGAAACCAAGATACCAGAATAGTATTTACTGCTCCTTATACCTAGGAATTGTATCCTACTTTTTCTATTTTTATTTTTACCCTTAATACATTATTATTACTATGTATTTTAAGCAATAAAATTATGCAGAGAATAATACAAGGAATACCATGTGTTATTCCAACATTCAGCTTTATAAAATCTTATGATTTTTGCCCTATTCACTTAAAGATCATTCTAAGCGATAAAATATTAAACCATATAGGTAAAGTGACACGTTCTGGTTACCTATGCCTGACCATTTCCCTCACCAAATAGCCAATATTTTGATTTTTTTTTTAAATTCTCTTTGCTTTACTTCTCAACCTACTACCTCAATTTCTTTTTAAAATATTTTTTGGTTTATGTATTTTGGCTGCACTGTGTCTTAGTTGGAGCACATAGGAAGTTGTGTTGCTGTATGCAGGCTCAGTAGTTACAGCACAAGGGCTCTCTAGTTGTGGTGCATGGGCTCTAGAGCACACAGGCTTGGTAATTGTGGTGCATGGGCTTAGGTGCCCCATGAGGTGTGGGATCTTAGTTCCTCACCAGGGATTGAACCTGGATCCCTTACATTGCAAGGTGGATTCTTAACCACCAGACCACCAGGGAAGTCCTGTGAATTTTAGACTTAACCATATTGATACATATAATTCTAGTTTTAGCTAATTAGAATGATACTGTATAACTATATGACACTTTATTTTTGAACATGTTCTGGGGCCTTTATATATGAATTTCTCCTGGATATAAACCTACATTTGAAATGGTTGGATTTAGGAGATGTGAATTCTAAACCTTTAATTTACCTTTATAGTGCTGTCAAATCTTGTTTTTTAAAATAACTTTAAAGTTTTGCCAGCATCTCGATTTGAAATGGAATATAATTGTTAGTATGCATTTCCATGATTAGTAGTGTTTTAATTCCCCTTTTAAATGTTTATTAGCTATTTGTATTTCTTCTTTTGAATTATTTCCTGCTTATCCTTTGAGGTTTAGCACCTAACTTCATATTTGTCCGTCCATAAACATTACACTTTTACATTTATTTGCTTTTGAACTTTATGTAACTAAAATAACACAATATAATTTTTTAAAACTTATTTCTTAGGTCAACATTATGTTTTAGAGATTTATCAATGTTGTACCATATTTATTTCAATAATTTTACATACTTTGTTTTAGATCATTTTAGGAATATACAATAATTGCCAATCTTTCCATTGCTGATGAACATTTGGATAATTTTAATTTTTTTGCTTTAGAACAAGGCCTCAGTAAATAATCTTGAAACCTGACTTCTGGTACACATGGAAAAAAATTGCCTCAGGTATATATGCAATAGTGGAATTAATAGGTCTTAAGTTACAAGTATGTTGCATATATTCAGCTTTACTAAGTGATGCCAAACTGATTTTCAAAATAATTTTACTATTTTACATTCTCATCAGAAGTGAGAAAACATTTTCATTCCTTCACACACTCTAGCCATCACTTGATTTTGTTTGATTTTTAAATTCTGTTCATCTGAAGGTGGCAATGATGATACACGGTGGTTTTGATTTGCATATCTCTGATTACTGATGAGGTTCAACATTCTTCATATGTTAAGTCAATTATACACTCTTCTGTGAAATTCCCTTCTTTTTGTTCATTGCTTATTAAGTAGTAAACTATTTTCTCACTTATTTGTAGGAGCTCTTTAATATATTCTGGAAATAAATGCTTTATTGGTTATATAATAAAATATGTTCTTTTGTTTGAGCTTGCTTTCCCATTTTCTTTATGGCTTTTAAAATGAACAGAATGTCATGTAGTTGAATATACCAGTATTTTTCTGTATGACTTACACTTTCTGTGTCTCATTAAAAATTTCTTCCCTGGCCAACAGCATAAAAGATTGTCATTCTGTTCTTCTCTAGATGTTGTAGAGTCTTACCTTGTACATTTAAATCTTTAAACCACCTGGGATGTATGCTTATGTTTTATGAAATAGAGGTCTGACTTACTTTGTATGTGAATGTTATAAGGATCACTAGGAAAAGATTTAAGAGTTTTAAATCATGAAAGTCAATGATATATGGGTCAAAGAACAAGCCATAATGGAACTTAACCAATGTTTAAAGCTAGAAGATGATAATCTTTTGGACTTTATAAAGATATGTTTATGGCACCATGTGGTACAATTTCAAACCTATTTTATGAACTTGAAAAGAAAGTGTACTCTGTAACAACTTGGTAAAGTGTTACACAGGGTTAAGTGTGTTATTAAAATATTCCATACACTTATGGATATTTTATCTGCTTGATCCATTAACTACTAAATGAAATATCTAAAAAAAATCTTTTGTTATAGTTGTTGATTTTCCTGTTTTACCTCCCTGTTTTGCCAATTTTGTTGGCATATCTGTCTGCATGATATGCCACTAAAATTGGGGATTAGGAATGCCAACCCTCTGTAGAGTAGAAAATATGCATATAATTTTATAGCTGGCTCTTTGTATTATTTTAATGTCATGATGTTCACTTAAAAATACTTTCATTACTTACAAAACCTCAGGTAAATCAATACCTAAATAAAAACCTCTAGCAATAACACAAGGATATAATCTTAAAGCACATAAGGATGTGTAAATGTCTTCCATATTATCTCTGATTAACATAGGCCAACTTATATGCTATTGTTGTTGAATATTCTGATTTTGCCATGTTTTATAACCCTCTAGTATTGTTATGATTGCTTTAAGTGGTCAATTTTTTTTTTAATCCACATTTTTTGCTTTCTACTTTTTTTTCACTTATTGTAGAGTCTCGAGTATGTTTCCTGGGCTTATTTTCCTCTCACCTGAAATACATCTTTTAGAATTTTTTCTTTCATAAAGTTCTACTGGAGACAAATTAGGACCATTTTTTTTGTTGCCTTATTAAACATTTTTTATCTTGATGGAAAGATTCAAGAAGGCAGCATAGGAAGCCATTGAGCTCACATTTCAGGGACACACCAAATCTATACATACACATAGAGAAATTCCTCTTGAAGAAGACTTGAGGGCTGATTTAATAGCCACTACACATATAAGGATGATGTAGAAATGAGTAGAAAAGAGAGAGACAGAGTATCCATGGGAATCCCATCCCAATGCAGCAACCAACAGTAGAAAGGAAAGGAATATTGCTGAAGGGCCAGAGTACAGATTCACACTCTTTGGACCCAATAAAAACAAAATTAATTTTAAGGGTATCTAGAATGTAGGGGAAGGAAGTTTTTTTGCTAGACACACAAATTTGGTCAAATGAGTAGTGAACTGATGGAGTCTGCTCCAGAATTGGAAGCACCAGTAAGCATGATTGTTTGAGAGTTCCCCCCACTCCAAGTCTGCCCCTGATTAAGGTCTGATCCAGCCCAAGCAAACCTGCCAAGTTGGTCTCAGGTACAGCGTTCCCCAAGGACTACCCCCAGCCTGGAGCCAATCCAGCCTCAGTCCCTCCATGAAGGTGACACTGGCTCCCCAGGAGCTGCATCTAGATTGCGCCTCCTCCTGCTCCAGCCACTCTGCCAAGTCATCTCAGCACAGCACCTGCCAGAACTGCCTTGGCCTATGCTGCTAGGCACAAGCAATTTACACAAAAAATGCTTCTACAGAAGCTTTTAGACTACATAATCTTTTAGACTATGAGTAATAGTTATTTCACTTGATTAATAGGAACAAAATCCGAAAGCTAAACAAAATGAGGAGATTGAGAAATATGTTCCAAACTGAAGAACAATATAGAATTCCAGAAAAAAAAAAAAAAAAAAAAAACCCTAATGAAATGGGGATAAATTATTTACCTGACAAAGAGTTCAAAGAAATGGTCATAAGGATAGTCACCAAATATGGAAGTAGAATGTAGGAACTTAGTGAAAATTTCAGCAAAGATTTAGAAATTATGCGAATCAAACATAACTGAACAACACAATTCAAATATACTAGAGGAAATCATCAGCAGATTAGATAATAGAGAAGAATGGATATGCAATCTAGAAGATAAAGTAGTGGAAACCATCCAGTCAGAACAGCAAAAAAAAGATTTTTTTTTTTTAATAAAAGGTTTAAGGGATCTCTGGGACAACATCAAGGATATTAGTGTTTGCTTCGTAGGGTTATAGAAGGAGAAGAGAAAGAGTAAAGAACAGAAAACATACCTGAAGAAATAAAGGCTGAAACTTCCCCATTGTGGAAAAGAAAACACACATCCAGGTCCAGAAAGCACAAAATCAACTTGTTTCAAACAGGAAGCACAAACACAAACTTGTTTCAAACAAGACAAACTCAAAGAGATTCACACCAAGACATTCTATATTTAAGATGGCAAAAGTTAAAGAGAGAATCTTAAAAGAACCAAGAGAAAAACAACTAATCAAATACAAGGGAAACCCCATAAGACTATCAGCTCATTTCTCTGCAGAAAATTTACATATCAGTAGGGAGTAGCAGGATATATTTAAAGCTCTGAAAGTAAAAACAAACAAAAAACTTAAACCTAAAACACTCTATGCTTCAATCTTATTGTTCAGAATTGAAACAGAGATAAATTTTCCCAGGCAAGCCAAAGATAGAGAAACTCATTACCACTAAAATGGCCTTTTAAGAAATGTTAAAGGAGAAAATAAAAGGCCACACCACAGCTAGAAGTAAGAAAATACGTCAAAGGAAAAATCTTACTGGTAAGGGTAAATATACAGTAAAAGCAGTAGATCACCCACTTAAAAAGCTAGTTCAGTTCAGTTCAGTTCAGTTCAGTCGCTCAGTCGTGTCCAACTCTTTGCGACCCCATGAATTGCAGCACGCCAGGCCTCCCTGTCCATCACCAACCCCCAGAGTTCACTCAGACTCACGTCCATCGAGTCAGTGATGCCATCCAGCCATCTCATCCTCTGTCATCCCCATTTCATCCTGCCCCCAATCCTCCCAGAATCAGAGTCTTTTCCAATGAGTCAACTCTTTGCAAGAGGTGGTCAAAGTACTGGAGTTTCAGCTTTAGCATCATTCCTTCCAAAGAACACCCAGGACTGATCTCCTTTATAATGGACTGGTTGGATCTCCTTGCAGTCCAAGGGACTCTCAAGAGTCTTCTCCAACACCACAGCTCAAAAGCATCAATTCTTCGGTGCTCAGCTTTCTTCACAGTCCAACTCTCACATCCATATATGACCACTAGAAAAACCATAGCCTTGACTAGATGGAACTTTGTTGGCAAAGTAATGTCTCTGCTTTTGACTATGCTATCTAGGTTGGTCATAACTTTCCTTCCAAGGAGTAAGCATCTTTTACTTTCATGGCTGCAGTCACCATCTGCAGTGATTTTGGAGCCCCAAAAAATAAAGTCTGACACTGTTTCCACTGTTTCCCCATCTATTTCCCATGAAGTGGTGGGACCAGATGCCATGATATTTGTTCTCTGAATGTTGAGCTTTAAGCCAACTTTTTCACTCTCCTCTTTCACTTTCATCAAGAGGCTTTTGAGTTCCTCTTCACTTTCTGCCATTATGGTGGTGTCATCTGCTTATCTGAGGTTATTGATATTTCTCCTGGCAATCTTGATTCCAGCTTGTGCTTCTTCCAGCCCAGCACTTCTCATGATGTACTCTGCATATAAGTTAAATAAGCAGGGTGACAATATACAGCCTTGACGTACTCCTTTTCCTATTTGGAACCAATCTGTTGTTCCATGTCCAGTTCTAACTGTTGCTTCCTGACCTGCATATAGGCTTCTCAAGAGGCAGGTCAGATGGTCTGGTATTCCCATGTCTTGAGGAATTTTCCACAGTTTATTGTGATCCACACAGTCAAAGGCTTTGGCATAGTCAATAAAGCAGAAATAGATGTTTTTCTGGAACTCTCTTGCTTTTTTGATGATCCAGCGGATGTTGGCAATTTGATCTCTGGTTCCTCTGCCTTTTCTAAAACCAACTTGAACATCGAAACTCAAAAAACAAAACTATCACAATCAACAATAAATACAGTAAGCAGTTAGGAGATACACAAAATAAAAATGCAAAATATGACATGAAAAACATAAAATAAGAGGGAGAGTAAAAATGTAGTACTTTTAGAATGTTTTAAAAATCCAGTGACTATTGGAGAAAGATCAAGATGGCAGAGGAGTAGGAAGCAGAGTTCACCTTCTTTCACAGAAACATTGAAAATACAAGTGAAATGATTCACACACAACAGCTTCTGAGCACTGACAGAAGACGTTAGATATATGAAACAACAAGAAAAACTCCACATAACCGAGTAGGACAAAAAGAAAAAGAAACAGAAGGTATCAGAATGGGGCCTACACCTCAGGGAGGGAGCTGTGAAGCAGGAAAGCTTCCTGCACCTTGGGAAATTTCCTCACTGTCAGGGGGACAAGCCTGGACAAAGGGGAAATTTGGAGCCTAAGAGGAGAGAATAGTAACCAGCTTGAGGAAGGCAAAACGGAGAGTAACCCGCACAGGAGGGCGGCCCTGCCACCGAGTTCTCCCCAGCCTGACACGGCTCTGTTGGCTGGGACGTGGGTCAGGTCCTGAAGTTCAACCTCCAGAGTTCAGGCCCAGGGAGAGGTGTGGAAACAGCTTGAAGAGGTCAAACCGTGGCAACTGAGGGTTACTTGGAAGAGAAACCTGTGCCTGCCAGACAGGTAAAGCAGCATTATTGGGAGGCAAACAGAGCGGGAAGGGACCACCATAAAGTCTTCTTTCATTGAGTGCTGCCAGACAATAGGACACCGCCTTCAGGTGCTCCAGGTGTGGGTGTGAGTCTTGGGCTTCAGAGCTGGGCACTGGCTGCTTCTTCCAAAACTGTGGGCAGAGGCCAGATAACCCCAATAACCCCACTGGCCAGAAAGGCTATGGACAGCTCCCACTAGTAGGAAATCCATCAGTGGGTGTCAGGCTCTGCACCAGTGTCCCAGGAGGTGTGAATAGCTCTTACTACTAGGAAATCCTCCAGCGGTTGCTGGGATCTTCCCTGCTGTCAAAGAAGGGCATAGATAGCTCCTTCCACTAGGAAATCCACTGTGAGGAGGGACTGAAATCATAGCTGATTTCCAGAAGCTGTGTGCCTAAGGAAGAAGAGCTGAAATCTCTCCTCATTACTGCATGAACCACGGAAGTACACCTCCACCAACAGCTTCTTAAATTCAGGGTCTGCAAAACATCTGAAAGGACAACAAGTCGTCCTGCAGCTGGGACAGATCTTGCTCTAGCAGGTGGGGGCTTTGTGTGCATGGACATATGGAGGCGGGCAGGCCAGAGTCTGAGTCACATCCATTGCTCCCACAGTGGGTCCAGGTGCATGACTACTGCAGTCCTGGGACCTGACCTCAGTGGATCTGCACCAGTGGCTTAATGAAAACAATGCTTTTGAGACACCAGGGCCAACTGCAGGCCCACCCAGTTAAGGTGGGACTGAGAGTGGTACCAACAACAGTATACTTTGTGAGCCTGCACAATGAGCAAAAAGGGTCACAACAGAGCACATTCACAGCTGAACAAATCTAGTGGAGGAATACGCAGTGGTTTCTTTCCCAGTGAGAGTGCTACATCCCACCTACCTTGCACGGCGGATCAGAAACACAGCTAAGAAACAGATCTGAAGGCCTCTATTCAAATAACTAGGAAACAGATGCTGCCCCTCTCAGGGCAGTGACAACCACAGAACAAAGGGGAGGCCCCATTCATTATCTAGTGCAGGCTCTGGTCACCACAAGACCAATCAAACCTCCTTGCAAGGGGATAGTGGCAAAAGCCTCTGGACCAACATCACGCACCAGGGGGAAGATACCAGAAGCAAGAGGAACTATGATTCTGCAGCCTGCAGAAAGGTGAACACTAATACAGTAAGTTTCACAAAATGGGGCCAAAAGAAATATGTTGCAGAGGAAGGAGCAAGATAAAAAACCTATAAGAACAACTGAATGAGCAGAAGATAAGCAAGCTACCTGAAAAAGAATTCAGAGTAATTATAGCAAAGATAATCAAAGACCTCAGAAAAAGAATGGAGGCAAGAATCAAGAAGATAAATGCAATGTTTTAAAAGAACCTAGAACAAACACAGATGAATAATACAATAACTGAAATGAAAAAAAAAAACTAGAAGGAATCAGTAACAGAACAACAGGCAGAAGAAAGGATAAGTGAGCTGGAAGACAGAATGGCAGAAATCACTGCTGTGAAACAGAATAAAGAAAACAGAATGAAAAGAAACAAGGGCAGAATGAGAAAGCTCTGGGACAACATTAAATGCACCAACATTCAAATTAAATTAGTCCCAGAAGAAGAAGAAAAAGAGGAAGGCTCTGAGAAAATATTTGAAGAGATTAAAGTCAAAAACTACCTTAACAAGGGAAAGGAGATAGTCACCCAAATCCAGAAAGCACAGTCTCATCCAGGATAAATGCAAAGAATATGCCAATACACATATCTATCAAACTAAAAATATCAAATATAAAGAAAAATATTGAAAGCAACAAGGGAAAAGCAACAAGTAACATACAAGGGGATCCTCAAAAGGTTAACAGTTCAGCTGATTTTTCAGCAGAAACTCTGCAGGCCAGAAGGGAATGAGATGATAAATTCAAAGTAATGTAAAGAAAACAACAGAAAATTGAAAGAAAACTCAACCTTAAATGACACAATAGACCAGATGTTAATGGATGTAGACGGATATTTATAGGATATACCATCCAAAAGAACACACTTCTCAACGGCACACAGAACATTCTCTGAGATAGATCACACCTTAGGTCTCAAATCAAGCCTCAGTAAATTTAAGAAAATTAAAATCATATCAAGCATTTTTTTCTGATCACAACAATACGAGATAAGAAATCAGTTACAGGAAAGAACTGTAAAAAGCACAAATACATGGAGGTTAAATAATATGAAATTAAATAACCAATGGATCAGGGAAGAAATCAAAGAAGAAATTAAAAAAACAATCTAGAGACAAATGTCAGTGAAAATATGACAATCAAAGGCATATAGAATGCAGCAAAAGCAGCCGTAAGAGGGAACTTTATTTATAATGATACAATCTTACTTCAGAAAACAAGAAAACCCCCAAATGAACAACCTAACATTACACATAAAGCAACCAGAGAGGGAAAAACTTGAAAAATTCCAAAGTTAAGAAGAAAATCATAAAGACCAGAGCAGATATAAATGAAATAGATATGAAGAAAACAATAGAAAAAAATTCAACAAAGCTAAACTGGCCCATTGAGAAGATGAACAAAATTGGTAAAACTTCAGACTCATGAAAATGGGGGAAGAACTCAAATCAATACAACCATAAATGAAAAATGAGAAGTTACAATGGACATCACAGAAATACAAGGATCATAAGAGACTACTACGAGCAACTATATGCCAATAAAATGGACAGCCTGGAAGAAATGGACAAAATCTTAGAAAGATACAAACTTCCAAGATTGATAAAAGAATAATAAAAATTTGAACAGACAAATCACAAGTACTAAAATTGAAACTGTGATTAAAAATCTTCCAACAACCAAAACTCCAAGATCAGATGGGTTCTCAGGTGAATTCTATCAAATGTTTAGAGAAGAAGTACTACCTATCT
The DNA here is from genome assembly GCF_029407905.1 of Bubalus kerabau. Taxonomy (NCBI): domain Eukaryota; kingdom Metazoa; phylum Chordata; class Mammalia; order Artiodactyla; family Bovidae; genus Bubalus; species Bubalus kerabau. The sequence continues at coordinate 16,764,590 of NC_073638.1, read as the reverse complement.
TTCTAAAACTCTTCCAAAAACTTGCAGAAGAATAAAACCTTCCCAAGCTCATTCTACAAGGCCACTATCACCCTGATACCAAAACCAACCAAATATAGCACAAAAAAAGAAAATTGCAAGCTAATATCATTGATGAGCAAGACACAAAAATCCTCAACAAAATACTAACAAACTGAATTCAACAACACATTAGAAGGCTCCTACACCAGGATCTCTTAGAATTTATCCCAGATGTGCAAGAATTCAATATATGGAAACCAATCAATATGATATATTAACAAATTGAAAAATAAAAATCACATGATCATCTCAATAGACACAGAAAAAACTTTAGACAAAGCTCAACACCAATTTATGACAGAAACTCTCAGACAGTGGGCATAGAGGAAACTGATCTCAACATAATAAAGGCCATAAATAACAAAACCATAGCTAACATCATTCTCAATGGTGCAAAACTGAAACCATTTCCTCTAAGAACAGGAACAAGAAAAGGATGCTTGTCATTCTTGTCACTATTATTTAACATAATTTTTGTAGTCCTACCCACATAATAAGAAAAAAATAGAAGGAATCCAAATTGGAAAGAAGCAGTAAAATATTCACTGTTTGCAGATGGCATGATACTATACATAGAAACTCTTAAAGACGCTACCAGAGAAGTACTAAAGCTCATCAATGAATTTGTTAAAGTTGCAGGGTACACAAAAATCTTTTGCATTTTTATGCACTAACAATGAAAGACCAGAAAGAGAAATTAAGGAAACAATCTCATATATCATAACATCAAAAAGAATAAAATGCTGTAGAATAACCCACCTAAGGAGACAAAAAATCCTGTATTCAGAAAACTATAAGATACTGATGAAAAGTATCAAGGATGACACAAACAGATGGAGAGTTATACCATATTCTTTGATTGGAAGACTGAATATTGTGAAAATGACTATAGCACATAAAGCAATTTACAGATTTAATGCAATCCCAATCAAATTTGTTGTTGTTCAGTCCCTAAGTCATGTCTGACTCTTTGCAACCCCATGAACTGCAGTACACTGTGTAGACAGTCTATCACTATCACATCCAGGCTAGATAGTCCATCACTGTCTTCCTGAGTTTGCTCAAACTCATGTCCATTGAATCAGTGATACCATCCAACCATCTCATCCTCTATTGCCCTCTTATCCTCTGGTCTTAAATTTTTCCCAGCATCTGTGAGTCAGCTCTTCACATCAGGTGGCCAAAGTATTGGAGCTTCAGCTTCAGCATCAGTCCTTCCAATGAACATTCAGGGTTGATTTCCTTTAGGATTGACTGGTTTTTCTTCTTGCTGTCCGAGGGACTCTCAGGAGTCTTCTCCAGCACCACAGTTTGAAAGTGTTAATTCTTTGGTGCTCAGCCTTCTTTATGGTCCAACTTTCACATCCATACATGACTACTGGAAAAATCATAGCTTTAACTATATGGACTTTCATTGGCAAAGTGACTTCTCTGCTTTTTAAAACACTGTCTAGGTCTGACATAACTATTCTTCCAAGAGCAAGTGTCTTTTAATGTCGTGGCCACAGTCACTGTCTGTAGTGATTTTGGAGCCAAAGAAAATGAAATCTGACACTGTTTCCACATTTTCCTTGTCTTTTTGCCATGAAATGATGTGACTGGATGCCATGATCTTAGTTTTTTGAATGCTGAGTTTTAAGCCAGGTTTTCCACTCTCCTCTTTCACCTTCATCAAGAGGCTTTTTAGTTCCTTTTCACTTTGTGCCATTAAAGTGGTATCATCTGCATATCTGAGGTTGTTGATATTTCTCCCAGCAATCTTGATTTCAGCTTATTATTAATTTAGCCTGGTATTTCATATAATGTACTCAAGTTACCAATTGCATTTTTTCACAGAACTCAAGCAAAAAATTTACCATTTGTATGGAAACATAAACGACCTTGAATAGTGAAAGCAATCTTGAGAAAAATGAAACAACAGAGTGAGAGATGACAGGTTCTCTGACTTCAGATTATACTACAAAGTGACAGTAACGTAAACAATATAGTACCTTCACAAAAACAGAAATATAGATCAATAGAACAAGATAGAAATCCAGAGATAAACCCATGTACCTGTGGTTGCCTAATATACAGCAAAGGATGTAAGAGTATACAGTGGAGAAAAGACCGCCTCCTAATAAGTGGTGTAGAGAAAACTAGATGGTTACAGGTAAAAAAACATCTCGAACATTATGCAACAAAAACAAACTGAAAATAAATTAAAGACCTAAATGTAAGCCCAGACCCTATAAAACCCTTAGAGGAAAATATAGGTAGAACACTCTTTTACATAAATCACAGCAAGATATTCTTTGACCACCTTCTAGAGTAATAAAATTTTTTTTTAAATGAATGGGATCTAATAATACTTACAAGCTTCTGCATAGCAAAGGAAACCAGAAATGAAACAAAAAGACAACCTCCAGGATAGGAGAAAATTTTTGCAAATGAAGAAACCGGCAAGGTATTAATCACCAAAATATATAAGCAACTCATGCAATTATATGTCAAAACAAACAAACAAAAACAAACCAAAAAATCAAGAAATGGACAGAAGATCTAATAGAGAAATGCAAATCAAAACTACAATGAAATAGTACTTTACACCAGTCAGAATGGCCATCATCAAAGTATCTGTGAACTAAAATGTTGGGAAGGGTGTTGAGAAAAGGAAATACTTCTACACTGTTGGTGGGAATGTAAATTGGTACAGTCAATATGGAGAACAGTATAGAGGTTCCTTAAAACCTAAAAATAGAACTACCATACTCCCCAGCAATCCCACTGCCTGGCATATACCCAGAGAAAACCATAATTCTAAAAGATACAGGCTGGAAATATTGGAACATATTCATTGTGCCACTATTTGCAATAGCCAGGACATGGAAGCAACCTAATTGTCCATCAACAGAGAAAAGGATAAAAAAGATGTGGTACATATATACAATGGAATATTACTCAACTATAAAAAGAAACACAATAATACCACTTGCAGTGACATAGATGGACCTAGACCTTGTCATACTGAATGAAGTAAGTCAGACACAGAAAGACAAATGTAACATGATATTGCTTATATGTGGAATCTAAAAAAGGGTACAAATGAACTTAGTTACAAAACAGAAGTAGAATCACAGATCTAGAAAACAAACTTATGGTTACCAGAGAATAAGGAAGTGAGGGATAAATGGAGAGATAGTGATTGATATATACACTATATACATAGTGTATATTGACATACACTACTACATATCTTTTTGTCCTTTTATGCAGGTCTTGAGATTCTCACAGCAAGTATACTGGGCTGCTTTGCCATTCCCTCCTCCAGTGGATCACATTTTGCCAGAAGTCTCTGCTATGACCCTTCTGTCTTGGGTGGCTGTACAGAGCATGGCTCATAGCTCCATTGAGTTTTGCAAGCCCCTTTGCCACAAGGCAGTGATCCATTACACGCTGGAATCAAGATAGGTGGGAGAAACATCAACAACCTCAGATACGCAGATGATACCAATCTAATGGCAATGAAGGACAGAGACCCTGGTTCGATTCCTGGGTCTGGAAGATCCGCTGGAGAAGGGATAGGCTACACACTCTAGTATTCTTGGGCTTCCCCTGTGGCTCAGCTGGTAAAGAATCTGCTTGCAATGTGGGAGACCTGGGTTTGATCCCTGGGTTGGGAAGATCTTTTGGAGAATGGAAAGGCTACCACTCCAGTATTCTGGCCTGGAGAATTCCATGGACTGTATAGCCCATGGAGTCACAAAGAGTTGGACATGACTGAGCCACTTTCACTTTCACATAATAATAAAGGGGTCAACCCAACAGGACTATAAAACATTTGTAAATATCTATGTAGATAGATGTATAACCAACATGGAGCACCAGTATACATAAAGCAAATATTAACAGAATTCAATAAAAGTGGTGGACTTTAATACCCCAATTACATCAATGGATAGATAATCCAAGCAGAATAATCAATAAGGAAACACTGATATTAAACAATACACTAGCCTAGATGAAATTAAAAGAAAAAATAATATATAGAACTTTATATTCATAAATAACAGAATACATATTCTTTTCAAGTATAAAAGAAATGTTTCCAGGACAGGTCACATGTTATGTCACAAAACAAGACTCAATAAATTTATGAAGATTGAAATCATATCAAGCATCTTCTCTTTCCACACAATATGAAAGCAGAAATAAACTACAAGGAGAAAATTGGAAAAAAGACAGACACATGGAGACTAAACAACATGCAATTAAACAATCCATGTGTCAATTAAGAAATCAAAGAGGATATAAAAAATACTCTGAGATAAATGAATATGGAAATACAACATTCCAATATTTATGGGATACAGAAAATCCTAAGGATGAAGTTCATAGCAATAAAGGCTTACTTCATGAAACAAGAAAAATCACAAATACACAATCTAAATATACATTTAAAGAAACTAGAGAAACAGGAAAATGTTAAACAAAGTTAGCAGAAGGAATAAAAATCAGAGGAAAAACAAACAAAAACAGAGACTAAAAAACAATGGAAAATATCAATAAAATAAAGAGTTGGTTCTTTGAAAAGATAAATAAAATCAACAAATTTTTAGCCAGACTTATCAGGGGAAAAAAAGAAAGCCCACATAATAAAAATCATAAATAAAAGAGAAGAAATTACAAATGATGGCAGAGAAATACAAAGGATCATAAGACAGTACCATCAACAATTATATGCCAACAAATCAGACAACCTTGAAGAAATGCATAAATTCATGAAAAAATGGAATAAACCAATTATTAGTAACAAAACAGAATCAGTTAAACTTCAATACCCCAAAACAAAAGTGCAGGTCCAGAGGCTTCGTAGGTGAATTCTACCATATATTGAAAGAAGAATTAATATCTATCCTTCTCAAATTATTGCCAAAAATTGAAGAGAAAGGAACATTCCAAACTCATTTTATAAGGCTAGCATCATTTTTGATATGAAAGCCAAAGACATCATAAAAATATTAACGGCCAATATTCCTGATGAAAATAGATACAGAAATCCTCAATAACATATTAGCGAATTGAATTCAGCATTATATTAGTATTAAAATGATCACACAACATGATCAACTGGGATTCATTCTAAGAATGGAAGGATGTTTTAATATCAATAAATCAATCATGACATGTCTCATTAACAAAGCAAAGGATAAAATTATATGATCATTTCAATGGATGCAGAAAAAGCTTTTGACAAAATTCAACATCCATTATGACAAAAAAATCTCAAAATGCATATAGAAGGAAAATATCTCAATATAACAAAGGCTAAGATAATCACAATGGTGTGATCACTCACCTAGATCCAGACATCCTGGAATGTGAAGTCAAGTGGGCCTTAGAAAGCATCACTACGAACAAAGCCAGTGGAGGTGATGGAATTCACGTTGATCTATTCCAAATTCTGAAAGAAGATGCAGTGAAAGTGCTGCACTCAATATGCCAGCAAATGTGGAAAACTCAGCAGTGGCCACAGGACTGGAAAGGGTCAGTTTTCATTCCAATACCAAAGAAAGGCAATGCCAAAGAATGCTCAAACTACCGCACAATTGCACTCATCTCACACGCTAGTAAAGTAATGCTGAAAATTCTCCAAGCCAGGCTTCAGCAATATGTGAACTTCCTGATGTTCAAGCTGGTTTTAGAAAAGGTAGAGGAACCAGAGATCAAATTGCCAACATCCGCTGGATCATGGAAAAAGCAAGAGAGTTCCAGAAAAATATCTATTTCTGCTTTATTGACTATGCCAAAGCCTTTGACTGTGTGGATCACAATAAACTGTGGGAAATTCTGAAAGAGATGGGAATACAAGACCACCTGACCTGCCTCTTGAGAAGCCTATATGCAGGTCAGGAAGCAAGAGTTAGAACTGGACATGGAACAACAGACTGGTTCCAAATAGGAAAAGGAATATGTCAAGGCTGTATATTGTCACCCTGTTTATTTAACTTATATGCAGAGTACATCATGAGAATCGCTGGACTGGAAGAAACACAAGCTGGAATCAAGATTGCCAGGAGAATTATCAATAACCTCAGATATGCAGATGACACCACCCTTATGGCAGAAAAGGAAGAGGAACTCAAAAGCCTCTTGATGAAAGTGAAAGTGGAGAGTGAAAAAGTTGGCTTAAAGCTCAACATTCAGAAAACGAAGATCACGGCATCTGGTCCCATCACTTCATGGGAAATAGATGGGGAAACAGTGGAAACAGTGTCAGATTTTATTTTTCTGGGCTCCAAAATCACTGCAGATGGTGACTGCAGCCATGAAATTAAAAGACACTTACTCCTTGGAAGGAAAGTTATGACCAACCTAGATAGCATATTCAAAAGCAGAGACATTACTTTGCCATCAAAGGTTCGTCTAGTCAAGGCTATTGTTTTTCCTGTGGTCATGTGTGGATGTGAGAGTTGGACCGTGAAGAAGGCTGAGTGCCGAAGAATTGATGCTTTTGAACTGTGGTGTTGGAGAAGACTCTTGAGAGTCCCTTGGACTGCAAGGAGATCCAACCAGTCCATTCTGAAGGAGATCAGCCCTGGGATTTCTTTGGAAGGAATGATGCTGAAGCTGAAACTCCAGTACTTTGGCCACCTCATGGGAAGTGTTGACTCATTGGAAAAGACTCTGATGTTGGGACGGATTGGGGGCAAGAGGAGAAGGGGATGACAGAGGATGCGATGGCTGGATGGCATCACTGACACGATGGACGTGAGTCTGGGTGAACTCCGGGAGTTGGTGATGGACCGAGAGGCCTGGCATGCTGCAATTCATGGGGTCGCAAAGAGTCGGACACGAATGAGTGACTGATCTGATCTGATCTGATCTGAAAGCTATGTTAGCTTCAGTTCAGTTCAGTTCAGTCACTCAGTCGTGTCCTACTATTTGCGACCCAATGAATCACAGCACACCAGGCCATCACCAACTCCCGGAGTTCACTCAAAGTCATGCCCATCGAGTCGGTGATGCCATCCAGCCATCTCATCCTCTGTCATCCCCTTCTCCTCCTGCCCCCAATCCCTCCCAGCATCAGGGTCTTTTCCAGTGAGTCAACTCTTTGCATGAGGTGGCCAAAGTACTGGAGTTTCAGCTTTAGCATCATTCCTTCCAATGAACACCCAGGACTGATCTCCTTTAGAATGGACTGGTTGAATCTCCTTGCAGTCCAAGGGACTCTCAAGAGTCTTCTACAACACCACAGTTCAAAAGCATCAATTCTTTGGCGCTCAGCTTTCTTCACAGTCCAACTCTCATATCGGTACATGACTACAGGAAAAACCATAGCCTTGACTAGATGGACCTTTGTTGGCAAAGTAATGTCTGTGCTTTTGAATATGCTATCTAGGTTGGTCATAACTTTCCTTCCAAGGAGTAAGCATCATTTAATGTCATGGCTGCAATCACCATTAGATTAGCCCCAACCTAACCGCTTGGCTTTCCAGGTGGAGCTTCTATATGCTTAGAGAATAACAGTAGCCCTAGGCCAAGTGAGTATCTTATGATGCATGTACACAGTGCTATAAGTGTTCTCAGCTGTTACATAATCATTATTTACAAAACATGGGGCAAGAGTGAGAGGCTGTGGGGCAAAAAGCCTGACCACACCATCTTGACTAATTTACCCTTTACCTACATATGGCAAATGCAAAGATAAGTTCCCCTAGAAAGGTCTTCTGTTTGCTTCTCAGGTGCTTGGGATGCAGCCAGTCTGAAATGACACAAAAAGAATTCTTGCTTTAACATTATTTATTCAACCCATGTAGTGTCAGTTTGGCTCACACACCAAGCAAGCCAGATATAGTTTTAATTGCTCAAAAGAGATTTTTATTTCCTCTTCCAATCAATACCAATGAATGAAACAGGTGTTTTTGTTATTTTCTGGGTAGTAAGATCCAGCACGGGAGAAGAAACCACATTTTAGTTTATCCTTACATTAACAGGTATATATAGCTCCTTGCAGTTTGAGTTCATGGAGCAAGGGCAAGGCCCTGGATTCAAATTCTGCTCTCTAATGAAGATCATGGCATCCGGTCCCATTACTCCATGGTAAATAGATGGAGAAACAATGGAAACAGTGACAGACTTTATTTTCTTGGGCTCCAAAATTGCTGCAGATGGTGACTGCAGTCATGAAATTAAAAGATGCTTGCTCCTTGGAAGAAAAGCTATGCCAAACCTAGACAGCATATTAAAAAGCAGAGACATCACTTTGCTGTCAAAGGTCCATATAGTCAAAGCTATGGTTTTTCCAGTAGTCATGTATGGATGTGAGAGTTGGACTATAAAGAAGGCTGAGCATCAAAGAATTGATGCTTTTGAACTGTGTTGTTGGAGAAGACTCTTGAGAGTCCCTTGGACTGCAAGGAGATCAAAACAGTCAATCCTAAAGGAGATCAATCCTGAATATTCATTGGAAGGACTGAAGTTGAAGCTCCAATACTTTGGGCACTTGATGCAAGGAGCTGACTCATTAGAAAAGACCAAGACGCTGGGAAAGATTAAAGGCAGGAGGAGAAGGGGATGACAGAGGATGAGATGATGGATGGCATCACCAATTTGAGGGACATGAGTTTGAGCAAGCTCTGGGAGTTGGTGATGGATGAGGAAGCCTGGCATGCTTCAGTCCATGTGGTCGCAGAGTCAGACCTGACTGAGTGATTGAACTGAATGAACTGAATGATTTGTTGTTGTTATTCAGTTACTAAATTGTGTCTGACTTTTTCTGACCCCATGGACTGCAGTGGGCCAGGCTTACCTGTCCTTCACTATCTCCTGGAGTTTGTTCAAATTTATGTCCATAGAGTCGGTGATGCTATCAAAACATCTCATCCTCTGTCACCCTCTTCTCCTTTTGCCTTCAGTCTTTCCCAGCATTGAGTCTTTTCCAATGAGTCAGCTCTTTGCATCAGGTGGCCAAAGTATTGGAGTTTCAGCTTCAGTATCAGTTCTTTCAATGAATATTCAGGGTTGATTTCCCTTAAGATTGATTGGTTTGATCTCCTTGCAGTCTAAGCGACTCTCCAAAGTTTTCTCCAGCAGCACAATTCAAAAGCATCAATTATTTGGTGCTCTGCCTTCTTTAGTGTCCAACTCTCTTATCAGTACACGACTACTGGTAAAGCAAAAACTTTGATGGGACCTTGGTCAGCAAAGTGATGTCTTTGCTTTTAATATGCTGTCTAGGTTTGTTTGTCATAGGTTTCCTTTCAAGGAGCAAGTTTCTTTTAATATTGTGGCTGCAGTCACCATCTACAGTGATTTTAGAGCCCAAGAAAATAAAATCTGCCACTGCTTCTACTTTTTCCCCTTCTATTTGCCATGAAGTGATGGGACTGGATTTTAATTATTTGAATGTTGGGTTTTAAGCTCACTAATGATTCAAGTCTTCAACTCACAAATGTTCAGTTTCACAGGGCATAGCAAAGTGTTCAATAGGAAAGTTGGGTCTATTTAAGAATATAATTTTATTTCATATGCATGTATGAATATTGTTATATATAAAATATATAAATATAGTACAAATAAAACAGCACTATTTTTTTAGTTTTTCAGAAGAAGGCCCAGGTACATAAACTGCCGTATTTCCAGAAGTTGAACAAGTCATTTCACTTTAGCATCTAGGGTAAAAGTTCTCTTTATATGAATTGGTAACATTGATTTCCATCATTGTCATTAATTACTTCAATATTTGGATCTATTTACATTTTACACTGTATTTTTTAACTACGCCTTTTTGTTCTCTTTTCCTATTTCTTTATATTGATCTGTTTCTTTAATCCTTCTTCTCTTTTTTATTTTTTATTATTTATATTTGATAGTTTTACAACTTATTTTCATTGCTATTGAATTTACCTTTAAATTTTTAACAGAAATAAATAATATAGAAAGTCTAATGTCAAACAACACACATCTTCCTTGCAAACAATATGACATCATTTACTCCCATCTTTTGTCATTACTTCTTATATTCTTTCACCTTGATTTTAAAAATGTCTTGAATGCATTATAATTCATATCTATTTATGTAGCCAATATTTGTTGGGATTTATCAACATATATATTTTTATCTTTGCTCCTTATTCTTTTTACATCTCAGAAAGTCTTTCTGAAATCCTTTCATTTAACATTATATTTTGAAGTCCCTCTTTTGATAAGTTCATATGCCCTAATTCTTTAATTCTAAAGTCACAGTCTTCTTCACATTAAGTATGCTTTTTTATGGCTTATGTTATGACTATAGAGAAATGTGGTATCTATCTAATTTTTTCCACTGAAGGAAATATATTTCCTTAGGTTGCTTTTAAATTATGCTCTTGTGTAAAATGGTTCCATTCTGTTAACTGAGATCAATAACACCCCCTTTTTCCTCCCCCGCCCCATTGTTTATTTGCTTTTTCTTGGTGACAATTTTCCCTCTTCTATGTTATAAAATTCTAGATTTGGCAATGCTTTATTATAAGGATTAATTTATTCTGGGTTGCAGGAACTGCAGAGATGTTTTGCATTTTCTTTTGATAGGCATACAAGGAGTCTCAGTGCAGCAGTACTGAGTATAAAAAATTTTATAGTAGTTTAATTTAAAAATATTGTGATCTGTATTTATCAGTTCTTAGGAGAAAATTTTGTCCCATGTGAACAATACTGAGACAGAAAAACTTCCAACATTCAACTTTCAAGCAGAAGGTGGATTTTTTTTTTTTTTTTGGATTCACTTTTTTACTGACAGTGCAATCCCATGTGATTGTTGGCTTTATCCTTAGAGTATCCAATTCCCTATGGCCTATCCTTATATGCTATTGGGTGTTAAACAGCTAAAGTCTCTTGTTTAAAGAGAGCCTGTTTGCTTAACCATCTCCTTGTTCCCCTCATACCACCATAGGCCTTCTGCACCCATGTAGGCAGACAGGGTAGAGGGTCTCCAGAGGAAGAGAACCAAAAATGACATCTTTTTTTGATGTAAAATAAGCCATTTTGGTCTAAACCCTTTGTGACCTAAGTGAAAAATAGTGTTGGTTGCTCAGTCCTGTCTAACTCTTTGCGACTCCATGGATTGTAGTCTGCCAGGTCCTCAGTCCATGGAATTCTCCAGGCAAGAATACTGGAGTGGGTAGCTACTTCCTTCTGCAGAGGATCTTCCTGACCCAGGATCAAACCGAGATCTCCCACACTGCAGGCAGATTCTTACTGTCTGAGCCACCAGAGAAGCCCTAAACCTGACCACAAATGCCCGCTCTTGAACAGATTTTGGTAGTTAATGATCTTAAGGGAACACAGGAATGTAAGAACAGAGAAAAAGCAGTCAAACAATAGTGCAATGATAAAGCAGAGTCCCTGATGGCTCAGTTGGTAAATAAGCCTCCTGCAATGCAGGAGACCCAGGTTCAATCCCTGAATTTGGAAGATCCCCTGGAGAAGGAAATGGTAACCCACTCCAGTATTCCTGCCTGGAGAATCCCATGGACCTGACAGAGGAACCTGACAGGCTACACTTCATGGGGTTGCAAGGAGTCAGACATGACTGAGTGACTAAACACCAAAGTAGAGTTTAGTTCCTCCTCAAGGGATATACCTAATAATATATCTTTAAGTTCTACAGGAACTAAGGCCCTCATCCACCATCATGATGAAATAATGATGACCTTCCTAATGTCAATCAACTAAGACTTGGGCTTGGTCAACCTTGTCTTAGTTCTATACTGAATTCTCCTCCACTCAAGTCGCTTCATAAATATGCATGTACTCTTACCTTAAAACTCCAGTATTGCTGTTTGAGAAGACACTGCTTTGGGAGAGATCCCTGGTGTTCTTCTTACTTGATGCAAGTAATAATCAATCATTTCTTCCCCCAATCTTTGGCTTGGTTATATCTATTGGTCAAATGACTAAGGTGAACCCAGCTTTTGGGTAGCAGAATCAACTCAAATGTTTCTTTTATTTTCTAGTTCATCTTTTTGCTTTCTCACTAAATTATGAATTTTGTCCTTCATTTCTAGCTCTTTTTTAGAGGGGTGTTTTCAGGTTTTCTCCTCTATCACAGTGCTAGAGATACAGGTTTTCTCCCAATATTTTTCTGTAGAATTCCTACCTACCCTTCAGATCTCAGCTCATAAGTTACATCCTCAGTGATGTATGTTTTCATCCCTATCATGTGCTATCACAGTACACTGTAAGTCTTCCACTTCATATTATTTGCAATTTCTATTTATATATTGTACAGCTCCAATTAATCTTTGTGTCCACTACAATCCATTAAGTTGATTAAATATTTTGTTTCCTCATCATGGTCCCAGAAACTACTGCAAATCCAGGCATAGCATTTATGTTCAGCAAATATTTGAATGGGACCTAGCACAAGATTCACTAATAACCATAGCCCTTTTCTACCTGGAAACTTTAAAACAGAATTTTCTCAGATGTAAAAAATTAATAGGCTCATCCTTTAGAAATCCCCCCTAAGTATAAAGATATGCAAGAATTGGACCCCAACATTGAAGGTGATTTGTATGTTTCTGCTGGACACTTCCATATGGGGTCACTGAGATTACGTGCAGTGGGCTTGAGTCATCCTGTCTTATGGTAGAGGGGGTGGATTAGGTGACCATTTTCCTACCTATGAAACTCAATCAATTGCACACAACCAGCTGAGAAGGCAATGGCAACCCACCCCAGTACTCTTGCCTGGAAAATCCCATGGATGGAAAAGCCTGGTAGGCTGCAGTCCATGGGGTCGCTAAGAGTCGGGCACAGCTGAGCGATTGCACTTTCACTTTTCACTTTCATGCATTGGAGAAGGAAATGGCAACCCACTCCAGTGTTCTTTCCTGGAGAATCCCAGGGATGACGGAGCCTGGTAGGCTGCCGTCTATGGGGTCGCACAGAGTCGGACACGACTGAAGTGACTTAGCAGCAGCAGCAGCAGTGAGAACAGCAAAGGTTCTTTGAAGATTTCTTTGTCCCTTAATTGGCTGAAAAGATTATTCTATATTTAAAAGTGTTACCCAGTCAGTATCAGGTATTTAAACCACTTCTTACTTTCTCACATTAGCATTAATAAGCTCAGAGTTAATTACCTTAATGAAGCATATTGATAATGAAGTGCTTCACCTATAACACTGAACAAGAAAAAGCCTTCTGATCCTGTAGGGGGACAGCTGTTCCCACAAGTTCAGAATTCCCATTGAATGTAAACCTACTTCCAGAAGGAGAATGCATCATTCCTTGTGAAAGATGAGGAGTGGAAGGAAGGGAGAGAATCTTCAAACATCTATTTAAGATTTTATTATTTCTTTACATGGTAGTTTCTACCCTAAATGCTTGCCCTCAATGCAGTTAATATTTTAAAAGAGGTATGATTTGGCAGTGATATTAAACCTTTCCTTACATTTTGTCTGCTCACAAAACTGGTTTTAAGCATACACAGAGCAGAAAGATACCTCCATGATATGATATAGAGGTCATCAGAAACTATCCCTTCATCCTGAAATGTTAATCTCTATGCAATATTTTACCACTGTGGTTGATTCCTACTTTGCAAATGCAAATATCTCTAATACATTGTACTGGCTACACTGTGGTACAATATGTGTATAAAATAGGTTGCATATTCTAGGTCGGGGGTCCCCTAGAACTTGCACAGCAGGAGGTGAGCCACTGGAGAGCAAACAAAACTGGCATTACTGCCTGAACTCCACCTCCCGTCAGCATTAGATTCTCACAGAACAACAAATGCTACTGTGAACTGCACGTGCAAGGGATCCCACCCCACCCATCAGTGGAAAAATTGTCTTCTAAGAAATCAGTCCCTGGTGCCAAAGAGGTTGGGGAATGCTGCTCAAGGTGATCCACAAGGAGATTAATAACCCTGAAATACTTTGCATCCTTATGGCTACCTTCCTGAATCCACTCTAAACATTTCCCACTGTATACTGGGAATCAAAAACTACATGGATGTCTCTTATTGACATAAACTAACAGTAAAATTTGCTGCCTGTTTAAACTATGGTTGGTTTAAAAGCACAATAAGAGCACAGAACCCCTCATGTCAAAGCAATTATCTTAGTTTTTTCAGGCCTTACATCTGTAAAGAAAAAAAATTGTTCCCTGGCATTCCAGTTCTACAAAAGCCAAACCATTAGCCTGTGCAATCACCCACCGACAGTATGCCCTGAAAGGAATTCAGGATGTAAAAAAACAAGATGCATTCTCTACTTTGGGTATATTGGTCCCTTGATAGTTAATATACAAATCTAAGGAAAAATTTCAATAACCCCAGATTCTTACATCTTCCCACACATAGAAAAGCCTTAAAATCATTAGCTTGATTTTCTGATTAGCAGTAGTCTTTTTATGTTTTAAATGTTTTTTTCCAGCAAAAATATTATATATTCCTGGTTTCTCCTTTACCACTTTGGAACTAACTGAGAGTGTGTTTCCTAGCCTTCCTTAGTAGAGTCCCTGAATAAAACTCAATTTACAACTTTTATGCTGTGCATTTTTTCCTTTCAGTCAATACATCTACATGGAAAATGATCTAGAAGAAGACAGTCTTCTTTAACTTCAATGACTGAACAAAAGTACTACCAAAGCCATTTTGTTTCCACGAGGGAAGCCAGTCTAAGGACCAAGTCAATGCACAGAGAAGGGTAAAGTCACAGATAAATACAGTCTGTGTTTACCACACCTGATGCCTGAATTTTTAATTTTATGAATCAATAGGTTTTCCTTACCATTTTTAATATTAACTAATTAATTTTATTTTTGGTTGTGCTGGGTCTTTATTGCTACACACACGCTTTCTCTAGTTGTGGCAGATGGAGCTACTACCTAGCTGTGGTGTGCGGGCTTTCTCTTGTTGCAGAGCACAGCTCTAGAGATACAGGCTTCAGGAGCTGTGATTCATGGGCTAAGTTGCCTTGTAGCATGTGGAATCTTCCCAAACCAAGGATCCTCTGCAAACCCATGTCCTCTGCATCGGCTGATATATTCTCAACCACCGGACCACCAGGGAAGTCTGGTTTCTTTACCTTTAAAGCCCACTCAAGTTGAATTTTATATTTGCCAGTATGCCCAGCTAAAGAGACAGGGCTTGCTTTTTAATGATTGGTTATCAATGAATGGTGCCTCTGCTCTGCTATTGCTGTTATTTCAATCATACTCCACAGCGGTCAGAAAGGGTGCTGGCGAGTAGATAGGGAAATTCTCATAAAGGAACCCATTCAAGAGGCCACTCTAAGGAATGAACAATGTCCTCGGGGCAAGGGACAACTATCCTTCATGGTACCAATGATTCTACATGTAGGGCAGCAAAGAACACATAGACATAAAGAACAGACTTTTGGACTCAGTGGGAGAAGGAAAAGGTGGGATGATTTGATAGAATAGCATTAAACATATACATTAACATATGTAAAATAGATGACCAATGCAAGTTCAATGCATGAAGCAGGGCACCCAAACCTGTTCTCTGGGACAACCCAAAAGGATAGGGTGGGAAGGGAGGTGGGAGAGGGCTTCAGGATGAGGGAGACACAGGTATACCTATGGTTGATTCATGCTGATGTATGGCAAAAACCATTACAGTACTGTAAATTAATTATCCTCCCTTAAAATAAATAAAAAATCTATTCCTCAAAATAAAATATATAAAAAGGAAAAAACTCTTGCCAACATTACCTCTCAATAGAGCTAAACTAAATTATCTGTTAATCTCCAAATTAAAAAGTTTTTCAAACAATTGACTTAGATACATGAAAAATTTTTCCTTTTCTAAAATGTTTTATAAACAAAGTTTTACAGACAAGAGTTATACCAGGACCAGTGCTTATGGAGCATTTGTCTACATAAGAGATAAATACATGGGCAATATCAATAAGGGCAAGAACTAAGATGCTTTTGGTGAGGTTGGAGAAATATCTAAACCAGTTACTTTAGGATTTGGTAATAGCAAACACATGTTATATGTTATATTGAATTATTTCACTGATATTTATCTTATGTGACCTCATCTCTATAAACTGAGCAACATTTTAAAAATTCAATTCCTCTTTCTAGAGTTCTAACAGGGCTTTATAGCTAAAATGGAGGAGGGCATCCCTTCCTGCAGTTGGGTGTAAAATTCATCAACTAAGATTTGGAGGACCAGCTATCACATGGGTCTTCAGTAGAACAGCTCTTTCAGCTTTGGCTTTTTGCATTTCTTCCTATAAGGGCTCATATTTATGCTCTGGAGCCAGATTGGGGAGTACAAACCATATTGTTGTCTCAGTTTCTAGTTTTCATCAGTCTTTTCTCTTAGAACTGTGAAAGTATCTCTTGCCATGTCAATAAACAAGAAATGTAACAGCCATCAGTGATTTCTGGTCTCCAAATCTGAAGGAGGGTTCCCAAAACTGACCCAGCAGGTGCTGCTGCCCCCATGGTGATTGATGACAGGCTGGGGGAAAGCAAGCAGCAGCCATCTGCCACTCTTTAAGGTGTGCAAAGAAACAGCATTGGTCCCAGATAGCTGAGGTCCTTACGAGGGAATGAATTCAGTGAGACCAGAGGCTTGCATCTTTCTATACATAGAATGTTAATTCCTTAATATGATACCTGACCTTTGATATTCAGATTGTCTGTTCCCTTTGTTGCATATCTGTATGTGGCCTGACTTCCCCTCTGGCCTCCTTGGAACAGTTTTCTCAGAGCTACTGGGATGCTGTCTCCTGGGCTCAGAGTCCTAAACATTCCCACCAAATACAATAACTCTCTACTTTCAGGTTCTGTGTATTTTTTTAGTTGCCAGAACCCATGTACAGTATATCTTTAGTATATGTAGTATATCTTTATGCATCTTTAGTATATAAATTTCTTCATATAAATCAACTCTTGCAAATAGATATATTCATTTATACAATGACTTCTTAAGTTTATATGGAATAATCTGTGGCCTATTCACTCTAATTGGGGTACTAGATATTTGGCATTTATCCAGCAGAAATGCATTAATATATTAGAAGCAAGACTACAGTGAGATGATGACTGGGCTGCACCTATATTCTGATGAATATACTGCCAGTTATTTACTACTAATCACTTATTTAGTTGTGTATCATATAAATAAATCTTAGAGATTATAATTTACAGACAGCCAGTATTGTAAACTAAGCCTTTGAAAGGAGATGTAATTGGTCTTGTCCTACATAGTTCACTCTTTTCACATCAACTATAATAAATTTAATGAGGACTACTGAGATAGTGATCACTTGAATTTCTAATGTTATCAAAAGTTATTTGCACATAATTCACTGAAAATCATCAGATTCCTTCACATTCATTTGTAATTTAAAAACCTAACGTGATTTTATTTTTTTTTCTAACATGTGATTTTAAATTGCCCCTCAAGAATGCTGCTTTGAGAGTCAAAGTCTTATTAATCATCAATATATCATCATAGTGAGGTAGAAATTGCTAGGCAGTCAGTGTAGGACTCTTGAGACCTCAATCTTTATCTCAATACACATCTTGCAAGATCAAATTGCCAACATCTGCTGGATCATGGAAAAAGCAAGAGAGTTCCAGAAAAACATCTATTTCTGCTTTATTGACTATGCCAAAGCCTTTGACTGTGTGGATCACAATAAACTGTGGAAAATTCTGAAAGAGATGTAAATACCAGACCACCTGACCTGCCTCTTGAGAAATTTGTATGCAGGTCAGGAAGCAACAGTTAGAACTGGACATGGAACAACAGACTGGTTCCAAATAGGAAAAGGAGTACATCAAGGCTGTATATTGTCACCCTGCTTATTTAACTTATATGCAGAGTACATCATGAGAAATGCTGGACCAGAAGAAGCACAAGCTGGAATCAAGATTGCTGGGAGAAATATCAATAACCTCAGACATGCAGATGACACCACCCTTATGGCAGAAAGTGAAGAGGAACTCAAAAGCCTCTTGATGAAAGTGAAGGTGGAGAGTGAGAAAGTTGGCTTAAAGCTCAACATTCAGAAAATGAAGATCATGGCATCCGGTCCCATCACTTCATGGGTAATAGATGGGGAAACAGTGGAAACAGTGTCAGACTTTATTTTTGGGGGCTCCAAAATCACTGCAGATGGTGATTGCAGCCATGAAATTAAAAGACGCTTACTCCTTGGAAGGAAAGTTATGACCAACCTACATAGCATATTCAAAAGCAGAGACATTACTTTGCCAACAAAGGTCCATCTAGTCAAGGCTATGGTTTTTCCTGTGGTCATGTATGGATGTGAGAGTTGGACTGTGAAGAAGGCTGAGCACCGAACAATTGATGCTTTTGCTCTGTGGTGTTGGAGAAGACTCTTGAAGAGTCCCTTGGACTGCAAGGAGATCCAACCAGTCCATTCTGAAGGAGATCAGCCTTGAGATTTCTTTGGAAGGAATGATGCTAAAGTTGAAGCTCCAGTACTTTGGCCACCTCATGTGAAGAGCTGACTCATTGGAAAAGACTCTGATGCTGAGAGGGATTGGGGGCAAGAGGAGAAGGGGACGACAGAGGATGAGATGGCTGGATGGAATCACTGACTCGATGGTGAGTCTCAGCGAACTCCGGGAGTTGGTGATGGACAGGGAGGCCTGGTGTGCTGCAATTCATGGGGTCGCAAAGAGTCGGACACGACTGAGTGACTGATCTGATCTGATCCCCTTTGTCGCAGTTTCCTGACTTTCATAGGAATGTACCTTGGTCTGGTAGATCACAAAATGCGCAAATTCAGGACTGGACAACCATTAACTCCTGGCCCTCTTATCTATAAGAAAAACAACAGCAGACCATCAACTTTTGGCCCATATCTGGTCATTTGTGAAAAGGGTCATAATGAAATGGGAATCTGAGTTCCACCCGCGGAGCTGAAGAATGAACTCCACAAACATGGAGACACTCACACAGGCAGAGTTTGACTTCAGAGAATAGAAGTACAGTGCTCCCAGCATAGATACTGAGAGGGAGGAAAAGTGTCCTGAAACCACAGGAATCACAACAGTTTATATCTTTATCAATATTGACCTGTTCATTGTGGGTTGACTCAGGGGTCTCTGACCAATGAGCTTAAAAATCAGCATGTCCAGCTTTTAAATTTTGTGGCTTTCTTTGATTTTCCAGTCCTTGGATATCCCAGGACTTTGAGTCTCCAACACCTGACCTTTTCTCATGACCTCAGGCCATTGTTCAAGAACCAGATGTATATATTTTTTTAAGTTAATGGCCCACCTGGTGTTTTTCCCCTTGATGAGTTGGATACCAGTTACTGATTGTCCTATCGTGGGTTCGAGTGTTTTATGGCCTCCAGGCCAGGAAGGGATCCCTCTGAATGTCAAGGAACAGGAACAGTAAGTACTGCTGTAGTTTACTGGAGCACTGGAGTGAGACACTTGTATGAAAAAGTAGGTGGATATTGGAATTGAATTTTTAGGAGGAGAAACCCAGGCCTTAACTCCTACATGGATTACCTAATGATTTTCTATTTAAATAAGATAGGGTCATGGTATGGTGATTCAATGCCTGAGAAGACTTAGAAACTGGGGATCAAAAGAATACATAAAAATGTCAAGTTAAGCATTTTAAACTGATTGGTTAGAAATGACATATGTTAAGGACAGGAGCCAAACAAAATGTACAGGTCAATACTAGTAAGGATGTAAACTGCTGTAAGTTCCGCCTTTTGGGGGCACTTTACCCCTCTCAGTGTCTGTGCTGAGAGCTTTGTACTTTTCTTTATAAATCCTATTTGCTTGCTACTGTGAGTGTTTGTGTGTTCATGAAGTTCATTCTTCAGCTCCATGAACAAGAAGCCAGATTCCCATTTCAAAAGATCATTTGAAATGTAAGCCATTACCTCAGTTAAGGTGAAAACATCAAATAAATTACGTGCTAAGATAAGGAAATTTATAACTTCTAAAAGAGCTTTGTCTTGTCATAACAGAGAGACGTACTGTTCTTCTCATGTTGGGATTTAGCAAGAAGGATGGGAAAAAAGTTTTCTTTCTTTCAGTGGAAATCTAGTCTGAGAGAAGCAAAATTGTCAAAATGAATAGGAATGTTTTCTTAGTGTTTCCACTAATCACACAGCTGGGATTAGCCAGCCTTTGGAAGGGGTGTGCTAAGCTCTTCTATTCACAGGTGGGCTGGGTCAGATTATCTCCCTATGAACTGAAAAATGTACTTTAGTTTACAGTCAGACAGAGGGGAAGAGGCAATCTATTAAGTATGATTATAATAACAAAAGCAATGAAAAGCAAGTCAATAAAACAGTTTCCAACATGGAGTCAAAATTGGTTTCCTCTTTTCAACAGGCATAATTCCAAGTATCACATAATAAAAATAACTTGTGCTTACTTCTTTGCATATATGTTTCTCTGTGTGTGTGTGTATGCTGTCACTTCAGTAGTGTTCAACTCTTTGTGATCACAGGGACTGTAGCCCGCCAGGCTTCTCTGTCCATCAGATTCTCCAGGCAAGAATACTGGAGTTGGTTGCCATGCCCTCTTGCAGGGTATCTTCCAACCCATGTCTTATGCCTCCTGCATTGGCAGGTGGGCTCTTTACCACAAATGCTGAGGTAGAAATTGGTAGGCAGTCAGTGTGAGACTCTGAGACTTCTATCTTGTTTTCAATAAACATCTTACTCCATTAACCTAAAACCATATCTTTTGTCCCAAATTCCTGGAATGTGTCCTTGGTCTGATAAATTATCAGCACTCAGATCCCAGAAAAGGCAATAATTAACTTCTGTTCCATATGCCTGATGGAAAAACAACTGGTGAGTATTAATCTTTAGTCTGATCCATTGTAAAATGGCCAAGGGGCATGAAAAAGGATGGCAACTTAATCCGAGGATCAAGAGAAGCCATAAAGATGTTAAGTTAAACACTGTGACCTTTAAACTGATTGGTTAGAAAGAACATATTTTAAGGACAGGAATCAACCAAAAATGTACAGATCAATACTAGTAAGTAAATGTGCTGTGCTGTGCTTAGTTGCTCAGTCATGTCTGACTCTTTGTTACCCCATGGACTATAGCCCACCTGTCTCCTCATCCATAGGGATTCTCCCAAACTGCTGTAGGTCCCACCTTTTGGGGGGACAGTTTACCCCCTCTCAGTGGCTATGCTGAGAGCTTTGTGCCTTTCTTTTCTCTAAACTAATCCTATTCACTTCTGACTGTGAGTATTTGTGTGTTCATGAGGTTCATTCTTCAGCTTCACAAACAAGAACTCAGATTCCCCCTTCAGTGCCACCTGGGAAGCCAGGTGTTTCTGTAATAATAATAATATTAATAAAAATAATAATAATAAAATAAAGATGTTATGTTTCTATAAGAAACTTCAAATAAAAGGCATAAATTTAGATCTAAATTTAGTGAAGTGTTTCTGTATAACTTCTCTATTTTGAGAATTGACATCTTATGGGCATTGTCTTTTCATAATGGAAAATGTCCTGGGCTTAGCTTGAAGTCCAAAACTAAAAATACAAAAGTGTGTAAAACTTGAACAGTACTAAGATTGGGGATTTCTTACCTCCCTTGTTCTTCCGGTCATTGTAATTCTATTTAAAATAATGTAGGAACCCCCTTTTTGGCACTTTGCATATACCAGATTTTCCTTTCAACTAGATCATGCGTCCCTTTTTGCATGCCTGGCACATATGCAGTCCTCCTGAGGTATTTATGTTATTTTCATCTTTTTATTTGATCATGGAAATGATGACATTTTGCAGTAGATCCTTTCTTGATTATCAGAGTTCACTAAACAGAAATCTGGGAGCCTGGTGGGAATCTGTGATCTGGTCAGTTGATGTCATTGGGGGATTTGCTTGAAGATATTAATCATTAATTTGTTTAGAGTATCTCTTTCCATGAGAATTAGAGAAATAAGACAACCCCACAGTTAATATCAAAAGCATGATTTCTAAAATATTTCAGCTGTTTTAAGTAGAGAAACACCATCTTAAGCTTGAGATGGTTGTTTCCCCCAAAATAAGGTAATAAGTAATGTCACTCTAAAAAATTTATTGTGGCAGAAATATATAACTGTTCATCAAAATTAGTAGATACAAATTGGAGTGTATTTTCCATCCTATCTTGCTGTTAGGTGTAACTGTGTAATTGAATTTATAGGCAGGAATATAAATGAAAGTCATGTATACAGTTACAATGGCTAGCCTATAAAATCCTACCAGGCAAAACGACCATCAAACTGGGTCCCTGAATAACAGCCAGAAGCAGATTTACTATGACCTAGAACCTCTTCATAATGATATATGCAATACACATTTATGCTGATCGACCTTGGGCTGATAATGGCTCAACAAAGCAGTATTCATGTCAATTGTTTTATGGCTGAGGATGACATACTTTGTGCCATCCTACCTCAAAAATGCATATTGTGGGAGAGGGGCCTGGTGAAATTCCCTCAGCCTTGAAGTGTCTCTCTTATCTGATTAATAACTTTCTAACAGACATAAAACACCCTGCTAAAAACTAGCAAGGGGGCACTTTTCTGTTCCCTTCTAATGTCTATGTCAGAAGCTTTCCCTATCGCTATTATACTTTAATAAAACCTTGCTACACAAAAGGCTAACTCACTCCAGTACTCTCGCCTGGAAAATCCCATGGACGGAGGAGCCTGGTGGGCTGCAGTCCATGGGGTCGCGAAGAGTCGGACACGACTGAGCAACTTCACTTTCACTTTTCACTTTCATGCATTGGACAAGGAAATGGCAACCCACTCCAGTGTTCTTGCCTGGAGAATCCCAGGGGCGGTAGAGCCTGGTGGGCTGCCATTTATGGGGTCTATGGGGTCGCACAGAGTCGCTTCGACTTAGCAGCAGCAGCAGGACACAAAAGGCTCCAAGTAGTCAAGCCTCGTCTGTGACCCTGGATGGAAATCCTGTCCTCTGGAGGTCATGAATCCTGGCATAACATAGAGTTTGCAGCAGCAACCTTTCATCTTGGGGGCTCGTCTGGAATCTTCAAGACAAGGTCAGGATGCTTGAAGCGCTAGTTCTTTGCTCTCCTAGTAAACACGTTTCCTGTTGCACTGTACTAACTCTACACTGTGCCTGGCTGTGTAAAAGCAGCATGAGTGAGACGTGGAATTGGCCCAGAAGTGAGTATTGAGCCCTGCTTTGTGGTTTTGTGGTGCCTTATAATTGGAGAAGGCAATGGCAACCCACTCCAGCACTCTTGCCTGTAAATCCCATGGACTGAGAAGCCTGGTGGGCTGGAGTCCATGGGGTCGCTAAGAGTCCGACACAACTGAGCGACTTCACTTTCACTTTTCACTTCCATGCATTGGAGAAGGAAATGGCAACCCGCTCCAGTGTTCTTTCCTGGAGAATCCCAGGGATGGGGGAGCCTGGTGGGCTGCTGTCCTTGGGGTCTCACAGAGTCAGACATGACTGAGGCGACTTTGCAGCAGCAGCAGCCAGTGCTAAGAGGCACCCAACATCTCTGCAAGGGGAGTGGCCAGAAATGGGCAAAGTGTGTGGACTGAGCTTTCCTTTCTCAGTCACTTTTTCCTGGTCTCTTTGACCACTTCATAACTGCCTGAGAAATTAGAACTACTAACCAAACCTGTCGGATCACAGACTTTCAAGGGACTTCGATCCATGCTGTTGTTTTATCACGCAGACAAGAGCATGTTCGGTAGCTAGGTGGCGCTCTAGCTCCAGGGACATTTCTCAGGCTAGCGGTTGCTCTCTGGGCTGCCTGCCTCAGGGGCTAGCGACCTGAATGTGAGTCTTTATCATGATAGAAGCACTGCTGGTGACCGTGAGGTTTTTGAGGACATAGGTTGGGAGTCCCATGATCTGGTCAGACTGGAAGTGCAGTGGCCCAGACTGGGACCATACATAGCTAAAGGAAGATGGGATGAGTCATTTTGTCAGATGTACTCTTGAAGGACTCAGGCGAGCATGTGCTAAGACTTTCAGATCAGATCAGATCAGATCAGTTGCTCAGTCGTGTCCGACTCTTTGTGACCCCATGAATCGCACCACGCCAGGCCTCCCTGTCCATCACCAACTCCCAGAGTTCACTCAGACTCACGTCCATCGAGTCAGTGATGCCATCCAGCCATCTCATCCTCTGTCGTCCCCTTCTCCTCTTGCCCCCAATCCCTCCCAGCATCAGAGTCTTTTCCAATGAGTCAACTCTTCGCTAAGACTTTAAACTATGCCATATTGGCAAACATAGAACAGGAAGAGAAGGAATCACCTGGTAAATTCTGAGATAGACTTTGAGAAGCCCTTCACAGATTCACTGAGCTTGATCCCCAAAGTGAAGAGGGAATAATGATCATAAAGAATACGATTTCTCAGTCAGCTCCAGATACCCGCCACAAGCTACTAAAACAGGCATATGGACCAAATCAGTCTTCAGATAGTCTGTTGCGATTAGCTCAGAGAGCTAATTCTGGCAGGGAATATGAGCAGAGGAAGGAAAGTCAGCAAAAGACCAAGGAACAGATTGAAGCCCTATTAATGGTGGTCAGAACTGTTCTGAGACAGCCTGAGAAAAGTGCCCAGAGGGACCCAGGTGGAAAGGGATGGATGTGCTATTACTGTGGAAAGGAGGGGCACCTCAAGTGGGATTGCCCTCAGGCTTCTAAGCCACCCCCGGGTCCATGTCCAGTCTGCAAAGGACCACACTGAGGGAGAGACTGCCCCCAGAGGTGTAGGCCGCAGGGATTGGACTCTCAGGACAGTCAGGACTGAAGGTGGCTGGGGGTTCCCACACAAGCTTCTGTTCCTAATTATACCTGAGGAACCCCAGGTATTAATAACTGTGGGAGGAAAATCAGCTGATTTCCTTTTGGACACTGGGGCTACTTACTCTGTGATTACAGAAGCCCCTGGTCCACTTTCTCCCCAGTCCACTACTGTAATGGGATGAGGCAAATGTTAGCATTTCAGTTGTCCTCTAAGCTGCAACTGGACTCTGTGCTGTTTTCACACGAGTTTCTGATCATGACAGAATGTCCCTCACACCTTTTAGGGAGGGATATACTGAGCAAGTCCATGCCTCTATTTTCATGAATATGGAGGCTCCTCTTTCTCTCCCATGAACTGAACAAAATGTAAATTCTAGAGTGTGGGTTGATGGAAAAACTGTGGGTTGAGCACAAAATGCTTTTCCTGTTGTTGCCAAGCTCAAAGACCCACACGTATTTCCACATCAAAAGCAGTATCTTCTAAAACCTGAGGTTAAGGAAGGGTTAAAACTTATCATTAAAACTTCAAAGGAACAGGGGCTATTAATTCTCTGTGAGGAGGCCTTACAAATAGCTGTGAAAAGAAGAGAAGTGAAAAGCAAAGGAGAAAAGGAAAGATATAAGCATCTGAATGCAGAGTTCCAGAGAAAAGCAAGGAGAGATAAGAAAGCCTTCCTCAGTGATCAGTGCAAAGAAATAGAGGAAAACAACAGAATGGGAAAGACTAGAGATTTCTTCAAGAGAATTAGAGATACCAAGGAAACATTTCAGGCAAAGATGGGCTTGATAAAGGACAGAAATGGTATGGACCTAACAGAAACAGAAGATATTAAGAAGAGGTAGCAAGAATACACAGAAGAACTATACAAAAAAGATCTTCATGACCCAGATAACCATGATGGTGTGATCACTAAGCTAGAGCCAGACATCCTGGAGTGTGAAGTCAAGAGGGCCTTAGGAAGCATTACTATGAACAAAGCTAGTGGAGGTGATGGAATTCCAGCTGAGTGTTTTCAAATCATAAAAGATGATGCTGTGAAAGTGCTGCGCTCAATATGCCAGCAAATTTGGAAAACTCAGCAGTGGCCACAGGACTGGAAAAGGTCAGTTTTCATTCCAATCCCAAAGAAAGGCAATGCCAAAGAATGCTCAGACTACCGCACAATTGCACTCATCTCACATGCTAGTAAAGTAATGCTAAAAAATCTCCAAGCCAGGCTTCAGCAATACATGAACTGTGAACTTCCATATGTTCAAGCTGGTTTTCGAAAAGGCAGAGGAACCAGACATCAAATTGCCATCATCCGCTGGATCATTGAAAAAGCAAGAGAGTTCCAGAAAAACATCTATTTCTGCTTTATTGACTATGCCAAAGCCTTTGACTGTATGGATCACAATAAACTGGAAAATTCTGAAAGAGATGGGAATACCAGACCACCTGACCTGTCTCTTGAGAAATCTGTATGCAGGTCAGGAAGCAACAGTTAGAACTGGACATGAAACAACAGACTGGTTCCAAATAGGAAAAGGAGTACATCAAGGCTGTATATTGTCACCATGCTTATTTAACTTATATGAAGAGTACATCATGATGAACTCTGGGCTGGATGAAGCACAAGCTGGAATCAAGATTGCTGGGAGAAATATCAGTAACCTCAGATATGCAGATGATACCACCTTTATGGCAGAAAGTAAAGAAGAACTAAAGAGCCTCTTGATGAAAGTGAAAGTGGAGAATGAAAAAGTTGGCTTAAAGCTCAACATTCAGAAAACAAAGATCATGGCATCTGTTCCCATCACTTCATGGGAAATAGATGGGGAAACAGTAGCAACAGTGGCTCTTTATTTTTTTGGCTCCAAAATCACTGCAGATGGTGACTGCAGCCATGAAATTAAAAGACGCTTACTCCTTAGAAGGAAAGTTATGACCAACCTAGACAGCATATTAAAAAACAGAGACATTACTTTGTCAACAAAGATCCATCTAGTCAAGGCTATGGTTTTTCCAGTAGTCATGTATGGATGTGAGAGTTGGACTATAAAGAAAGTTGAGTGCAGAGAATTGATGCTTTTGAACTGTGGTGTTGGAGAAGACTATTGAGAGTCCCCTGGACTCCCAGGAGGACTGATGTTGAAGCTGAAACCCCAACACTTTGGCCATCTTATGTGAAGAGCGGACTCATTTGAAAAGACCCTGTTGCTGGGAAAGATTGAGGGCAGGAGGAGAAGGGCACAGCAGAAGATGAGATGGTTGAATGGCATCACCAACTCAATGGACATGAGTTTGGGTAAACTCTGGGAGTTGGTGATGGACAGGGAGGCCTGACATGCTGCGGTACATGGGGTCGCAAAGGGTCGGATATGACTGAGTGACTGAAATGAACTGAGCTCAACAGTCCATGCAACACTCCTATTTTTGGAGTGAAAAATCAAATGATAAATGGAGACTAGTTCAAGATTGACAAATATAAATGAGGCTGTGCTTCCTTTACACCCCCTCGTGCCTAATCCTTATACTCTACTGTCTGTAATTCCTGAATGAGCCAAATATTTTTCAGTAATTGATTTAAAAGATGCCTTCTATGCTATACCATTGACGAAGGGAAGCCAATTTTTATTTGCCTTTGAAGACCCTATCCAGTCAGCTTCTCAGTTAACCTGGATAGTTTTGTCCCACAGGTTTGTGACAGCCCTCACTTCTTTGGACATAGTTTGTCAAGAGATCTACAAAACTTCAATAGCCCTGAGACAGTGGTGTTACAATAAATAGATGATATCCTGCTCAGTGCTGAGACAGAGGAAGTTTGCTCAGAAGACTCAGAAGACTGCCTAAACTTTTTGGCTGATTGCAATTATAAAGCATCAAGGGAAAAGGCTCAGCTTTGTCAACAATCTGTTAAATCAGATCAGATCAGATCAGATCAGTCACTCAGTCGTGTCCGACTCTTTGCGACCCCATGAATCACAGCACGCCAGGCCTCCCTGTCCATCACCAACCCTTGGAGTTCACTCAGACTCATGTCCATCGAGTCAGTGATGCCATCCAGCCATCTCATCCTCTGTCGTCCCCTTCTCCTCTTGCCCCCAATACCTCCCAGCATCAGAGTCTTTTCCAATGAGTCAACTCTTCGCATGATGTGGCCAAAGTACTGGAGTTTCAGCTTTAGCATCATTCCTTCCAAAGAAATCCTAGGGCTGATCTCCTTCAGAATGGACTGGTTGGATCTCCTTGCAGTCCAAGGGACTCTCAAGAGTCTTCTCCAACACCACAGTTCAAAAGCATCAATTCTTCAGTGCTCAGCCTTCTTCACAGTCCAACTCTCACATCCATACATGACCACAGGAAAAACCATAGCCTTGACTAGACAGACCTTTTTTGGCAAAGTAATGTCTCTGCTTTTCAATATGCTATCTAGGTTGGTCTGGGCCTAAAAAGCTGAGCACTGAAAAATTGATGCTTTTGAACTGTAGTGTTGGAGAAGACTCTTGAGTGTCCCTTGGACTGCAAGGAGATCCAACCAGTCAATTCTAAAGGAAATCAGTCCTGAAAATTAATTGGAAGGAATGATGCTGAAGCTGAAACTCCAATACTTTGGCCACCTGATGCAAAGAACTGACTCATTGGAAAAGACCCTGATGCTGGGAAAGATTGAAGAGAGGAGGAGAAGGGGACAACAAAGGATGAGATGGTTGAATGGTATCATTGACTCGATGGACATGAGTTTGAGTAAGCTCCGGGAGCTGGTGATGGAAGGGAGGCCTGGAGTGCTGCAGTCCGTGGGTCGCAGAGAGTCAGACACTACTGAGTGACTGAACTTTGTCACTGAAAGAAAAGTTATGGTCTGGGGAGTTATGGCACAACGCCGAGGGTCTCACCAACAACCTATAGGATACCTGAGTAGAGAATTAGACGTAGTGGCATATGGCTGGCCACACTGTCTAAGAGTAGTTTTTGCTATTGCTTTACTAGTACTGTAAGCTCTTCAGGTTATTAATGGGCCTGATAGTCTATATGGGCCTGCTTCTGTTGACTCCACAATTCCTGAGTCTGCCATTTGAGTTTGATCCTTAAGGCCTTCCTGTCCTGGCCTCATTGCTCCACTGCATTCCATAATCAGTCTGATTGCTGGGTCTGTGGAGCACACCCTTCCTCATCAGAATGCTTTCCATTGTGGCCGTTTCCACTTCAGGGACAGGACTTTCTCCATGTCTGCAACCTTCACAAACAATTATATGTGATGCCTCTTCTTAACCTAATGACGTCAAACAATCCTAAAATGGACTGGTGATACAGTTATTACCTTAACTACGGACATAATGTGACTTTTAACTTGGATTATACTTTGTCTTGGTTTAATGACTATTTTGCTACACATAAGAAGACAGATGGATCTAGAGCTGATGGTTTTTTACCTAATGTCTATATAGGATGAGGTCATATGGCTAACTCCTGAAAAGGGACGCCTAATGTTTACTTCATATGCTGGGAACAAACAGAGCCATCCTCAGAAGTTAGCTGACAACTTAATTATAGTGAAAGTGAAGTCGCTCAGTCATGTCCGACTCTTTGCGACCCCATGGACTGTAGCCTACAAGGCTTCTCCATCCATGGGATTTTCCAGGCAAGAATAGTGGAGTGGGTTACCATTTCCTTCTCCAGGGGATCTTCCCGACCCAGGGATGGAACCCGGGTCTCCCACATTGGAGGCAGATGCTTTAACCTCTGAGCCACCTGGAAACAATTGGGGTTTTTGCCTCAAGAAATATGCAATGTAATCATTTCTGTGTTTTCTAACCCCAGTTCAGGTCCTCTTTTTGCCTGGCCAGGCACTGATTGGGACTGGATCCCTCAGTCACACTGTCTTGCTCCAAAAGGGACCTACTGGATATGCGGGGCTCTTACCTAAGGGTGTGGCTTCCCCCTGGCTGGATAGGAGGATGCACCCTAGGTCTAACTTTTACTCATGGCTTCACATTTTCAGAGCCTCCAGAGAAGCCTGCTATTTTGCCACACCTTAGAATTCATTGGATAAGGTCTGTATTTCACTGGTATGGTTAATTTGGCTGCAATATTTGTTCCCTCCCTGGGAACTACAGAGGTTATGCTATGAGTTGATGCTCTAACTACTCAACAAGCCTTACAAGATTCTCAAAAAGCTATTTCAGCCCTTAATGCTGAACAAGTACAAATTAGAAAGGTGGTTTTACAACAGACTGGCCTTAGATATTCTAACAGCCACACAAGGAGCAACTTGTACCATTATTCATACCCAGTGTTGTGCATATATTCCAGGTAGCAGCACTAATGTTACTCACTTTACTAAACACATTAACACAATGATTCAGGCTATGGATAATCCTGAAGCTTCAGTTGCTTCATTTTGGGAGACATTAACTAGTTCCACATGGTGGAAAACTATCTTAATTGCAATAATTCTGACTTTTCTGTTTTTGCTGTTTGCTCCCTGCATCTGTAACTGTGTAGCTGGATTTGTTTCTAGCTGCATGAAAGCTTTTAAGTTACAAATTGTTGTTCAAACTCCGACAAGTGCCACAGCTTCTTCCAACTACTACTTAAGACCTCTGGATCAGAGACCCTGAATATGCTGGCTAGGAGAATACGTTGCCTCACCAATTTAGGAATGACACCCCTTATCAGCTCAGAGCCAGTTATGGAATGAGAAAGCGGCCCCTTTCCCTAGGCAACATGATTCTCCTAAAATAAAAATGTGGAATGAAAGGGTAACAGGTAGGAAGGCCAGAGGTCCCCAAGAAGTAGGAGGAAGTAAACTGCAAGTGGAAGACTTTTTTTTCCTTCTCTGTTGATGAAACCAGTTCTGCCGAAGACTAACAGTTTTTTTATTTTTTTTTCCTTTTCTCAAACCTTGGGCTGATAATGGCTCAACAAACCAATATTCATGTCAATTGTTTTATGGCCTGAGGAGACACCTTGTACCATTCTATCTCAAAAATGCATATGGTGGGAGAGGGGGCTGGTGAAACTTGAGGTGCCTCTCTTATCTGATTACGCTTCTTTCTAACAGTCATAAAACACCCTGCTAAAAACTAGCAAGAGGGCTTTGCTCAGATTAATGTCCACTGTGTCACTGATGCTATATACCCATCTCATCCCCTGCCACCCCTTTCTCATTTTGCCTTCAATCTTTCCCAGCATCAGGGTTTTTTCCAGTGAGTCAGCTCTTCACATTAAGTGGCCAAAGTATTGGAGCTTCAGCTTCAGCATCAGTCCTTCCAATGAATATTCAGGGTTGATATCCTTTAGGATTGACTAGTTCTATCTCTTTGAAATCCTAGGGACTCTCAAGAGTCTTCTGCCAGCACCACAATTCAAAAGTGCCAATTATTTGGCACTCAGCCTTCTTTATGGACCAACTCTCACATCCGTACATGATTACTGGAAAAACCATAGCTTTGGCTATAGGAACCTTTGTCAGCAAAGTGATGTCTCTGCTTTTCCATATACTAAAGAACCCCAAACCCTGCCTCAGTGATTCACTGAGCTTCTTTCCTTCCATCATTTTTTGCTTTAAAGACTGTCATGGTTGAGCAGAATCCTTGGAGTTGATTTCTGGAAATGAGTTCACCATCTCTCCAAGTTGTAGACTTTTCTGATTAAAGCATCTTTCCTTTCTACGGACACTTGCTCCTTGAATTATTGGATTTTGAGTGGCAAGCAGCCAAATAAGAATTTGGTAACACGGAGAGCCAGAATACTGTGTATTGGCTTCTTCGTCTTGCATTTCATAAAGTACCAAGAGAAGGAGTTAAGTTTAGGACAGAACTGTGTAGTTTGCACACAAAATTTGGAGAGGCTAATGACTTCTGCGCTCAAAAACAAAATAAAGAAAAGAAAAATAGAAAAAAGAAAAAAGGAGATAGATTGGAAAAGAGTAAGAAAAAGACAAGACTGAAACAAGCATTGGAGATCCATAAAACTCCTCAGTTTACAGAGTCCTGCGGCAAAGATCAAATTAAGAGTACTGCCTTTCCTCTCAAGCCTTCCCTCCCAAGCCTTCTCTCCAGGACTGTGGACACTGAAGTTCTGGAAGATATTTAATAATTAAGGAGAGTTTTCATATTATAAAAATAATTAAAAATTGGCCTTGCCTGATGTTGTGTCAGTAGCATCATCTTTAGTCATAATGATAACACGTTGTGCACACTCCATTCACTCATTTACTGGCTCCCCATTCTTTCATTTACTATTCATTCATATTCTAAGTCATTGTCAGTCATGGTATGAAAAAATACACTAGTAAGGATCTATAGACTTGTCTGTTTTGGTATTGTTTATTGATTTAAATATTTTATAAGCGACAGTTTTGACTTATAAGGTAAATAAATGTTTGGTTTAAACAGAGAGTTTTGTAATGAATTATGTAAATATAACACACAACTGTTATTTCTACTTTGTTTTATAAGAATCCCAAATTTTTAATCACTGATTTTTCATATACAAATTTATCTTATTTTTCGGTCTGTAAATACAAAGACATTTTACATAATGAAACATACTATTTACATCATGCACGATTTAGAATAACTATAAATAAGCACAATCAAATGAATAAAAAGTGGTGTTACATCAAAAGCAAAGACGTTTATAATCCTATAAGTGCTTACATACTTTTACACACACTAGTATTCTTAAACTTCTAGTGAAATGAGACATATTTCATCCTTTCAATCAGAAAGCTTCTCTAAACTTGTACTATTGAGTAAAGAAAAAATACCTTAAAATATAATATGAAACACCAAACAAACTTTTAAAATTAATGCTACATGTTTAAAGGATGCAATCATCTTTAAAATTCAAAAATAGCTTGACATTTCAAAACATATGTAACTTAACCATGCCCTATGAATATATTAGTATATTTCTTAGTATTATTTTATGACATTGCAGTTTAAGTTTGTGATAACTAGATTTTTAAAAGTAATGGTTTACAAATTATAATTTGATAATAGAATAGCAAATGGAAAATACTATTTACATTACAGGTCAAACAAAAAATTTAGACACATAAGATTATAGCAAATGAATTGGACAAAACATTAAAACAATTCTGTTATCTGGTTAAGTAAAACCTACCCCATGCAGAGGAACTGAATGAAGGCCTAGCACAGTATACTCATGTGATTTTATTAAGTGGGTTGGGGAAACCTGTTTATATTTGTATAGCATTTGAATGTTTGATAGAAATGCATTGGCTACTTACACATTAAAATGAGCAGGCAGATTTTTGTTTGTTTTGTTTTTATCTAAATACTGTTAGGGAAATGAAAACCTTTGGCTTGGTAAAATGGCTATTCACAGTTGAAGTGTCAGAATTCAGGTAGATTGATTTTGAAATGAAGAATGATATGTATTATTTCTGAAATACACTTAATTGTCTATAGCCATACCACCCTGAACATGCCCGATCTCTTCTAAAATGCACTTAATTGATAAATTTTAAAAGCATAATGAGACAGCTTTGTCACTTGATTACCAAAATTATAATGTGATTAAAGGCAGTTATAAAATTACAGTTTGTCCAAGGAAAACTTTTCAGGAAGTTTTTTTTTTTTAAAGAAAAAGCTGTTAATTCAACTCTAAGAAAATCAAAAAGTTGTTTTGCCCATGAACTGTTTTTCTATTTGAACTTAACCTGACTTTCATAGTAGTAATAAGCTGCCATTATTATGTGAATCAATTTCCACATAGTTGGAATAATTTTTGCTTATTTCTAAATAATAAAAGGAGACAATGACTAGTAGTTGTTATTTTTCCCAGTCTGGGCCTTCAATATAAATTTAGTAAGAGGCAACAAAATAGAGGGAGAAAATGGGGCTGTAGCTCACAGCTGCTCAAATGTCACCTTATATTTCATCTGTTTTCCTCAACCATATTTCTTCTATTTTTACATTCATTACTGAAAACATTTCCCTCAACAAATAAAAATGACAAAGATACTGAAGGTCATATTTCTTCCAAAAAAAAAAAAAGTATTAAGGTTTATCATTTCAAGACAAAGGTTTTCTTAACATTGAAAAATATAGGAAGAAAGAAATTCGCATGTTCATAGATGTCAATTTATATGGAAGATGCCTATTTTTTCACAATTTCAAAATAAATATCAATGTGGAATAAATAAAAATTGATTGACATAGAAATTCTTCCCTTTGAAGTTTTAAATTTTCTGAATTTTTCATACCCTTTCCTTTGACAGACTACCTGATTTGTTACAGTAGAAGATCCCTGAGGTGTTCAATGAAGTTCAAATGAGAAATAAATACCAAAATTCAAAGGTATTTGACTTACTGAAGCAAATCTTTCCAGAGAGAAAACATAGATATATCATTTCTACATAATTTGCTGTTAATGAACACAAACAAATGTATGTCACATAGAAAACTTATTAAAGAGCTTGAATGTAATATTAATACACAACAAAAAATTAATAAAATTTTAAGTTTTAGAGATTAAATATTCTTTAAATCTTGTTCAAGACTTGTTCAAATTATTGTGGTATTAGGGATATCTAAAATAGAAGAACATACTCTCTGTCTTTCTCATTATTCCTTTAAATGAGACGTTTTATTTCTTTTCCTTTATGAATCATATTATCTGCTAGAAATCACTGAATTTCCCTGGAAAAAAAATGGTTTTGGATTGGGATTTGTAAATAATTGATCCCTCAATATAACTACCATAAAATGATCCAACCTGTGTTTTTATACTTAAGATTATGGTAATTTGTTAATTCTAGTGAATAACTCAAAATGATGGTTATAAACAACTATCTGAATATATGCCAAAATTTAAAGGCATAGAGCTAAGAAATTTGGAATACATATTACTTTTTCAATACAGTAGACATGAAATTGATAGCAAACATTTTCAAACCCTCAAAAAAGAACCCAAACACCATACTATGTCAAACTGAGTTACAGAAGGGTATACAGGAAGCAACACAGTGTATCAGTCATCTCTAGACAAAGAGCCAACAAAATCAAGTAGTACCTGGGAAGTAGTTTTTGCAAAAAAATTTCCCTATAGGTAGAAGAAGCTTCTTTTCTATTTTTATCTTTAGCAGTGTGGTACCCAAGGAAAGATTTACCATTTGAAAACAAGAGGATTTTTTCAAATTAAGATGTTTGTAGGAGGAGATTGTCCAAAAAGGGTGACCCTGATATTTCTTGAAATCGTGTTAAAATTCAATAAAAGAAGAGCATTTTAAAAAGAAAACAAAAATTCATGTTTGTCTTAACTGATGAAATGTCTATAGAAGCCAAGTTCTCAATTGTCTCAATCATTTCTATACCCAAGTGGTCTGTATCTGAATAGTCACCTTCTTTTCCTTATCTCATGAATTCACAAAGTGTCCCATCATGTGAAAGTGAAAAAGCAATCTCAACCATAATAATAAAATATTATTTTTCACATACTTTATAAGAAAAAGAAAAAAAGGAAGGAAGGAAGGGGTGAGAGGAAGAGGGAGGGATTAAAGGAAGGAAAGGAGGGAGGGAGAGATAGAAAAGAGAAGCTGAGGATGCTGACAAACTTGAGCCCAAATATTTTACTGCATGTAACACCTATAGATATAGCCCATTCATTTTACGTTCATCAATAATCTTACTCAGAAGTAACATTAAACTCTATTGTTTATTCAAGTTATAGCCACACTTGATATTTGGACTCTTGCCTGGTTTCTTATCAGCATAAAGACTATGCTAATATTAAATTAGATCATAATGCAAGTATTGATTAATGACATAGTACCAAATATTCCCAAATTCTACACTGATGGGCACATATAAAACAAGATTATTTGTTCCTTTAAATCTTTTTATTCTGATTAGCATATTTCCTGTTTCTTGATCAAAATTTTGACATGCTGAATTTCATGATATTCTGTTATGTATTAATAGTGCTTTAAAAATAAACTATAATCAGTTAGCCTTCCCATCTATCTTCAACTTTCTTCTAAGTTAAGAGGGTTGAGCTATTTAGGCAATTTAATGTAGGCAAAGTGATTTTTGTCTCTTGTAATCTTCTATGTAGGTGTCTTTTTTTTGTTGGTTGCAGTCCAGCTGAAGTAAAATGGGATACTTCCTATAGTCAGATATGCATTTGCATTTTAGTAGGAGAATTTTTCTTTAGACAGGAAAAAAAAGAATTTTAAGGATTAAAAGAAAAAGCAATGAGTACCAACAGTTTCAGGTCACTGAATTGCATAACAACTGAAAGGGATGGATTTTATAATTGTCTGGTAACATACTTGAAACAAATTAAAAGGATAAGAATAATAATTTTGGCTACCATTCACTAGTAATTATCTTTGTACAACAAGAGCAAAAATATATTTTTTAAAATTCCTTGAATTATTGTAGATAATTATAGTCATCCAGTTTATCTAGACGTGCTTTGCTAGAATGAAATCTAACATAAGAATAAATTTCTTATTCTTTTTTTTAATTTCTTATTCTTGATAACACTTTCTAGTCAAATAATACAAAAACAATTTATCTGAGACTTCAAGCCAATCTGATTTTAACCTGGTAATTTATACCAATAAAATTTGGAGAGGGGGGTTTCATGTTGATAACATCTGGCCACTCCAACATGGAGTTTTCTTTAACTACGGAGATTTGAACTAAAACAAAGCTTAAAAATTTTGGGGGGGGGGGGCAGATTTTAAATTATTTTACAGAAATAATTGGTGCAGATCATCCTAGTATTATATATCATCTCATACTCTCCTCCCAGCCTTCAATGATAGTGATACTGACCATGAAGGAAAGCTTCTTGGGAATCAATAAAAATAGAATTGTTTTAGGAATTGAGATTTCATTAAGTATAGAAATGCATACCTTCTTGTTAGTCAGAAAACATATAGAATAACATATTTATTGTTCAAAATTTTGAACATAAATTATTCTTCATCTAGATTTATTCTGAGAAGTTGAGATACTTTGCTCTAGATCCATATATAGATGAATGGGAATACAGTATACTTGACTGTTACCCTTAACCCTCATATTATTAAAAAACAGCTTATTATTTTAAGTAAAAGAATGTTGCCAAATTTATAAACCATAGCTCATTGCCAAAATTAATAACTTTGACTCATTTATGACATCTTCTACATCTTTCTTTCTTGCAACAAATGGAAAACATAGAGAAAAAAATTGAAATGTGATTTGTAATTCTTTGTTATCTTTTTTCTTTCTCAGTGCTGAAGCACTTCATACCTTTAGAAAACTTTCAAAAATCTTTAGCATTCTGAAATTTTGCTATAAGTAACCTGGCTTTCAAGACAGCAACTTTTTGTCCTAAATTATTTTTCTAACACAGGGAGCTCAACCTGGTGCTCTGTGACAACCTAGAGGGATGGGATGGGGGCTTGGTGGGAGGGAGGGAGGTTCAAGAAGGAGAGAATATATGTAAACTTATGGCTGATTTGTGTTGTTGTTCAGCAGAAACCAATACAATATTGTAAAGCAATTTTTCTCCACTTAAAAATAAATGAAAAAAAAGTCTAATAATTCTGATTAAAAATTGCTCAGGTTTGTTTCTTCCTTTTAAAA
This sequence comes from Bubalus kerabau, assembly GCF_029407905.1. Classification (NCBI taxonomy): domain Eukaryota; kingdom Metazoa; phylum Chordata; class Mammalia; order Artiodactyla; family Bovidae; genus Bubalus; species Bubalus kerabau. Next base: position 16,727,165 of record NC_073638.1, on the reverse strand, counting down.
TTTCAGTTCTAAACAAACTGCTTGAATTAACTAGCTTCATGTAAAGTGAAACATCTTTAAATGATGTTTAGAGACTAACCCGTTTAATTTTAAAAGACTGGGAGTACACCTTCATCTCTCTTTCAGAACATCATCAAATGTTGTGAGGTAATTGTCTCCCCAGCTCCAGGACTCTGGAGCATCCCAGAATAAGATGGAAAGGCCTAGTGTCATAAAATCTTTTATCTCCTCTAAAGTTGATCACCTGTTTGCTTGCAGCTAAAGCCCAATTTGTAAGCAATGTGAAGAAGAATATAGAATATAGTATAGATCCCCCAAGCCATTTTATAGATGTAACTACACAGAATAAATATTTCCTAATCTTTGTGATTAATTTTCCAACTAGAGAATGATATAACTTCTATAATGTCAGAACAACTACAACAAAAAATGAAGTACAAAATCAAATTGTGCTCAACCAGGCAGGAAAAAAAATATTTTGCTTTAGTATTACTTGAACACAGATAGTCTTTTGTGCTAATTTTCACAGGCTTTCTGTGATATACATCTGATCTGATCTGATCTGGTATTTTTTCTTCTTTGCTCCTCAAGTCCAGATATTCTGACACTTGCATTGATCTTAATCATCGTAACCAAAACTAGCTGTATCTACCACCTTCAGAGTCTCTATATATAGCTTTGTGAGCTTCTAATTCCAGTTTCACAGATGTGTGCCCCTGCTAAGAGGTTGTCACTACCTCCTAAGAAAACTGAAACTAGTTCATGAAGGATTTTTTTCTATTTTCTTTTTAAAATAAAAATGAGCAAATCATTTGGCTTTCACTAAAGCACATGTGTCTATTATGAAAACTGCCTCCCTTTAGGAGTGTGTATACTTTCACAAAGAAAAAAGTTCAATCTCTAACCAATCTCATCTAAAGCTCCTGCTCATCCCACCCCTCCATCTGTCCCTGTGTACTGAGTCTGATGCCAGGCAGCAAAATGGGAAGAACTGTCTTTAAAAAAAGTAAGGAATGTGAGGAAACAATTTTGCAGAATTCTGATTTTATCCCAATTAATACATTACTGTTCTACTTATTAATTACACTTAATAGCCCACAGTAAAAATTCATTTAGTAGAATCCCTTCTTTATCTCCAACTAGCCAAAAGGCCACAGAGGAAGATTAAATATAAACCAATTCCTTTATTTAAAAAATATATATCAAAAGAATTAGAAAAAAGCTGTTACTTAAGCTCATCATTTAGTTTTTCTTGTCTCTTCTGCTTTCAAATAATTAGCAATAGTACTTAAGTCTAACATTAAGAGTGGTCTGATCAGCAACTACATAACTGAGGAAATTAAATTCACTGTAATTTTTAGTGGACTCAATATTTTTATTATTTATTATCAAAAGCATATTAAGGTATAAGCTTCCAATGATATACAAGAAGATGATCATCAAATGCTTTCTCAGTAGGAAAAAATAAACAACTTTCCCAGTGACTCAACACACCCTGTTTAATTTTTATAGGGGAATTTTATAAACTGTGTGTAGGAGGATGTTAATTTAAGCTTTGATGTTGGTAGTTGAAAGGTAAAATACTAGCAAGTTCACTCACGATTCCAATTGTGTTCAGATTCAAGATTATAAGGGGGTTTATCCATCTAGACAATAATAGAAGCTGTAATCTCATGGACAGAGGAGCCTGGCAGGCTACAGTCCATGGGGTCACAACAAGTCAGACATGACTTAACGACTAAACAACATTCTTATTTAGAGGCTTAGGAATGGATTCTGACCTTATATGATTTTGCTAAATAATAATCAGATGATTAGAAGTACCTCAGTGTATCATAAATTTACCTGTTACTTTAATTGTAATCCTGATACATGATTCTAAATGAGGGAGGAACAATTTAACTACTAAAGGACTGATTATTATTAACCATGCTGTATCTGATTAAAATTATATTTTAAGAAAATAGAAATATGAATTAATCATTCTGAAGCCTGTGAGCTTTAGTGTAATTGTCAAATGAAAAGTACAGGCTATTTAAAATATAATTACACAATAATTTTCAGACATTTTAAAATTATACTACAGATGAATTTCAACCAATCACATTCTGAAAGCCAAAATATTATTGTACCTACTAAACATTCAGTATCACAGAAAACAGTGAAAATGACTCTTTAATCTTTCATCTTATCAGACCTAATAAAACAAATAGTTGAATTAATTACCTTATCCCAAGGTGTATCTATATTTTTGCCAAGCCTACACTCTCAATTAGTTCATCCAACCCATTCTATATTCTTGCTCATTTATCTATACTTAAAAACTTCTATTTATTGTATACTACAAAGATCTGAAAATCTGGGTGTAAAACATTCACAATGCTTTCAGAGGAATAGAAATCATATTATGATAGATATCAATAATTATATATTTGAAACAATCTGATCAGAACATATCAATTACTTCATAGCATGTGTGAAAATGAAGAATTTATGAGAGAGATTAAGCATGTTACCTGCTCAGATAATTTTTTATCTATCCCTTGCTGCTCATTTTGCTGTAGTAGAATGGTGAATATCATTTAAAAGTCCACACTACTTATATTATTGCTTATGTAAGACATGTCTCTCTTTCCCTGAACTTGCAGAGGAGTGCAAGTTTCATACATCATCATCATCATGGCTTAGATTATTGCTTAAAGGTTGTTATAAAATATTGCTAGGACATAATTTTTAGATGAATGTATGATTCAATGTGAAAAGTACAGAGTGAGACTAAGCATTACGTTGGTGATGTTTTAGAACATAAAAATCAAAGCATTCAGAAGTAAGGCTGTTACTTTGACATTTACTTCTCTGTCCAAACAGTCATAGTTCATATCTTGGTGGTAAGGGTCAGCAAATATTGTGATGTTCTCTGCACAGCTCTGGCAGTTTCTAAGAAAATCTTACTGTGTCTAGAATGCCTAATAGTGAGCAATATTAATCCCTCATGCTTATCAGTATTGACTTAAGTCTATAGTAAATTTGAAGACTTATGCTCAAAAAGTGGACTATAAATTTGAAACCAAAGCTGAAAAATTAAAACTTGTGAAAGAAATAATGCTATGAAACCTGGAGCATTTGCTTTTCAAAATAACTACAAATAAAATAATATATTTCTATCTCAGTCAGCTTGTATTTATTCCTAGTAATTGGGGTTATTTGAATATTCTTCAATGATCCCCAAATCTGGCTGTATATTAGCATAACCTAGAGTGATTTTCTAAATACAGATTCCTAGGCCTTCACCTGAAACCTACCGAATCCAAATCTTAAAGGTAAAGCCCAGTAATTTGTGTCCCTAAAATTTCCTCAGGTCTTCCTTCATAGCTAAGTTGGTACAGAATCTGCCCGTAATGCAGGAGACCTGGATTTGATTCCTGGGTGGGGAAGATCCCCTGGAGAAGGAAATGGCAACCCACTCCAGTATTCTTGCCTGGAGAATCCCAAGGACAGAGGAGCCTGGAGGACTACAGTCTATGGGGTCACAAGAGTCGGATGTGACTTAGTGACTAAACTACTACCACTACTAAAAGCTTCCTAAGGCACAGACACTGCCAAGCGATGCGTTGAAACATTGAACAGGATCATTTCTTAGTAAGGATGGAACTGCCAATGAGGCACGTGGCTGAAGCTGTGGTTTGTGTGTCACAGACAACAGAAATAAAGACACAGACTTTACTTCTCTATATGCCAAGTCCTTCCAACATGTCATTCCTTTTAATCATGTAATATCTACATTCAGTGCACACAAATGCGCATTGTTTATTACTTTATAAAACTAAAACTATTCTGTAACATAAGATTAGCTGTGATTCTTCCTGTTTAGAAATGTATCAATGACTTTTTAATGAAAGGAAGAAGAAAGAAAAGAAGGAGCAATGACTTTTATGAAAGGAAAAAAGGAACAAAAGAAGGAAGTAAACAGAAAGGTAACATAATACTCAGGCTTCAACTTTTCGAATCAAGTATAAGGAATTTTGCACGCTGTCTCAAAATGCTCTGACAAAATTTATGTTAGTCTGTATATAATATCAGTGTCTGTTCTTCATTCAAGACCAGGAGGAGCATGAAACTGAGTCCACAGCTGCAGTCAGTTTATCCATTTAACAGTAAAATTCGTTCAATCATGTTAACACAGTTTATGTACATGTTAAGTCAGCTGGTTATAAATTAAGTGTATTCATATCAAGAGCAACCCTTAAAGAATCATCATGCAGAATGTAGTATGTTACACTTTAATAATTAAGCCTCTTGGGCATTGTGTTTTTCAGGTTACATCTAATAAGATATGCTCATAGAAGCCTCTGAAATGGCATAATTTTTGTAGCCAAAGATCTGCTATAGTTTTCCAGTCACCAAGTTGTGTCCGATTCTGTTACCCCCATGAACTGTGGCATGCCAGGCTTCCCTGTCCTTCATTATTTCCCTGAGTTTGCTCAAACTCATATCCATTGAGTTAGTGATGCATCCAGCCATCTCATCCTCTGTTGCCCCTTCTCTTCTTGTCCTCAATCTTTCCCAGCATCAGGGTATAATCTAAGAGAAATACCCAGGCTATAATATAGGGCTTAGGTCTTAGACTTGAATTTCTAGGTATTGTTGGCTGAAAGACATCTGGTGCCACCCAGAGCCTATTCAGAGCCATGTGTAATTCATTCTGAAGGAACATTTATTGAAATTGCACAAAGTGCTTAGAGCCAGATTGTATTTTGAAGAGAGCAGAGAAAGAAGCTACAGGTATAAGCATTTATACCTGTATATGACTCCAGCTCAACTAAGAATGGTTAGTTCACTTGATATGTGCTTTGTTACTTGGGCCTGGAGTTTTGTGTATCTTCCAATCTGTCTAAAATAGGCATCTGCAACTCTTTCTATGGCCATGTTAGGTTCAGAGGTACAGAGAAAATGGGGTTTGATGGAACCAAACTTGACTTGGTAAGATGGTTTCCAATGACAGCATGGAGTAAGAGAGGATCTGGGCATGGGTTAAGTTGTGCTGAAAATGCATACCCACAAAAACCTACAAATGCAAGTTTTACTGTCTTCTCTAATAATCCGCAAACTTGCCTTGAGTTAGGAATACAAGGAATCTTCAATAAATATTTTTAATGACATTCATAATCTTGAGCTCCCTCTTTATACCTCATGATATCAAATATACCATTTCAACTAATATCAGTATGATTCTGTAGAAAAAGACATCCTGGCACTTTTCCAAATTCTCTGTGATTTTGTGTTCTCTATCTGTCAATTTAATTTTGCTTTATTGCTATAACTCTTTGGAGGAATTTGCCAAATTAAGACTTGTGAATGAGATTTTGTTTAAGTTGTTGTTCTATTTTGCTCCTGGAGAGACACACAACTTTGCACTTTGACACTAAAACGCTATGCTCCTGCTACTATTGTCACTAGATAAGAAAAGTGTGAGATCTTGAGAATACATACTTGAAGCACTGGATCCCCCATAAACCCACTCTCAAGTCTTAGGCCATCAGTGCCTGTCTCAGAGTCACCACTGGTCATACAGAGCTCACTGGATTTCACACATAATCAGACATTAAAAGGGAAATCAAAAAATATTTTAAATTTTTAAGAGAAGAGATGAGTATCAAGGCCGATTTTAGACAGTTGGACTAAACTGTTATCTAGAAGTTGTTTCTTCCTTCCCATCTCTACTCAACACTACACAGTCAAGAGTCCCAACTATATGTGTTCTTTAGGCTTTGAGCATTATTCTTTTTATTATGGCTGTTACTTATTTATTAAGGTTCACAAAGCACATACTGTACAGTATGTTTTGGGTACTTATGGGGCGTTTCTGGCTTTGTTATATGACTCATTTATTTGTAAACAATGACATTCTCTCCATTAAAATTGTATTGATGCCAACATGAAGGTTTGGTACTGATGGCTAGTCATAAAGTAATTTCTTCAAACCAGTTGCTTGAAAGATAACTGAAACAGAGGACTATAGGTGCCATTTTTTCCCTTAAAGTATCCCCTTTAGAGTGGGTAAAGCCATTTCCCCAATTTAATACCACTTGATTTCTAAAGGGACATTCATTTAAATTCCTTCCAATCTGCCACACTAAAACACATGATGGATGTAATAGTTTGTCCATGCAAATACTGTATAGATATTTGTCAAATGAAATACCAAATGCCACCCGTTATTACAATCACAATTGCTAATGGAGGATACATGTATTGTACTCTATAGGACACATAAAAATATAATGCTTTTTCAAAGCCTCTAAATTCTATGATTGCAGCTAGAATGAATTGCCATTTTATACCATATTTTGCAAATACATATAGGAAGAGTGCAGCTACTATAAGTCAGCTGTACTAGGTTGGAAAAATGGTGACAGATCAGAATATTGCCTCAGACTATATCTTCAAAGATATATATTGTATGAAAAATGTAGTTTACATCCTGTTTGTGATATTGAATAGATCTCTGGCATATTCTTCATTGTGACATTTGTGACAATGTAAATAGCTACTTTTCTCTAAGTAAAATCATATAAACTAAGAAAGAGCTTACTCGTCTCACAAATTGAATATATACAATTCTTATCCCAAGCCCTATCAGCAACTACTAGATAATGAAGTAGATTGTCGAGGATGCTTTTACAATATGCTTCCCACAGATAGTTTTAAGTATAGAGAAAATAACCATATGTTTAGAATAGTTGCTTAGACAAATCTTTACAAAAAGCAGAGAAATAGATCGGATGATTCTTGGAAGTCCCTTTCAGCCTTATGGTCACAAAACACATTGGTTATGATTAAAATACTTACAATTTACTATTTCACAATATGCTTTAAGTGACTGTGCAGAATAAGCATAAATGACTTCAGTGAGTTTGGTTCTTTCCACATGCTCCTGCGCTATAAGAAGACCACTGGCATAGCTAAGGCATTTCCTAGTCTCAGCAGGAGGATTAAAGTGCTCCCAGAGCCTATTCTTTCCACACTGACTGTAAGCTTGCCCTCTATTTCCTATGGAAGAAGTGACTTAATCTTCTAGGCCACTAAAGAAATTATTTTGTGAGTAATTATTCATATGAGAGCACCTTGTCCTCTGCCTCCACAGCCTCCTATAAACACCCTGGCCTTCTTGCTCAGATGTGGTTAAAAACAGAGACCTAGATCCAAGGAATGGAGGGACAGGCAAGGATTCAGAGTTCAGGATCTAGGTCCTATCTCCACATGAAAAGTGTTACACTTGTGTCCTCTTATGCTCCAGGGAGAGACAGAGTTCAATCATTATAAAAATGATAACCATTATAACAAATATTTTGCATATCTAAAAGTATTTCCTAGCTGTATACTTAGGGAGCTTGAAAACACTAATTAATCCTCACAGACTACATTGGACACTAGTTAATATATTCCTTAACTGAGTTATGTGATAAGCAAATCATAATGCAGTCAAAACCCTAAACAGAAAAATGTGTTTTATTCAGTAGACATAAGCTACCGATGAATATACTTACTGGAGTAAGAAATTGGCCACCACAAGGTTTCAAGGAAACAATACTTTCTAACTAATTAGACTGAAGAGAAACTTAGTTTTTATATCTGAACCAAATTAGGAAAATTGTGGACACACTGTGCTCCTAATTTCAGGGTGAGTCTGTAATAATATTTTCATGCATTGTTAATCAGAACATGCAATGAAAGCCTATCTGTAACTACTGTGATTACTAAGTATGGAGTTTAGGCATACTTCAGTGTTAATGAAGGTGATTCACTGAATTTAAAAGTCACATCAAATAAACTATGGAAGAACAGTAAAAAATCTCAAATTCATAAAGCACATTTTCCCTTGTTTTTATTATGCAAGAATAAACAACATCCTTGGCAAAATAACCTACACTTCTTTCTCACTAATGCCAGTGTTTAGTAATTTATCCCCAAGTTGGGCAGTTAGCCTTTCAGAAGCATACATTGAAGAAGGTGACAGGGCGAGGGGGAAAGACTTCCATGTCATTTAGTAGGATGCTGTTTATTATAATTTAATATATTGTAAAAACTATGTATATTTAGAAGTGCTAAGTTGAAAGGGTCCAGTGTAGCAAAGCATTTTATTTTCACTGTTATTTCTTAGAAAATAGCAAAAAGATCTTTAATCTTGGTTACAGATACATACGTTTGCTATTAGGAAATTCCATTTCCTTTGGATTCTGTGATACATTAATGAGATCTAAAAGATATAATTACTAAGTAGATATACAATGCTTTCTTGGCATCTGAAATCCTAGGTTATGTTTAAGTCTAAGTGAAACTATATTTAACTTATAAGTTAGAATTATATAATGTATCAACTATACAGTAGCATATTCTGAAAAATCTAGTGCTGCATGAAATTATATAGAGGTATGTATAAAAATAGGTAATATCCCTAAAATATTTTGCAGTTAACAGTTTTTCCTGCTGGGAAGTTTACCACACTGCCAAGATATATGTATGAAATGTCTGCTCAGAAAAACAAAATTAGAAAATATTCCTCTCATACCAACTCACTAAATGTAGGAATATATAATCAAAACTGGCTTTCAAAAGCAATACAAATATATAAAGATACCTATATGTGTGACAAACAAGAAAACATGGACTGTTGATTAGTTTTGAATGGGCCCCACATTTGTAATTAATTAAAATACATATATATGTATTATACATATATAATATATATATGACCCAAATCACTCATAATAACAAATACATTACCCCCTTGCTCTCCAGGTTTTTTATTGACAGTCATAACCCATCTTTTTCCAGGATTATTGCCTGACATAACAGAAATTCCACTGCTTGTTCTCAACAAAGCAGTGAAAGAGAAATCTCTCTCTTCATTCTCCTGTCATGACCCATGTTCTGGGCTTGTGCTTTTTGGAGGAGTCTTTGATCTGCAGCAGGTCTCAGAGGCTTGTCTCCCGGAGGAACATAGTGCCAATGTTGTAGGAAACCTTTTTTATTTTCGATGAAGAAAGAGAAGGCTTTGGCTGCTTAGGACCAGTTCTTACCTCCAGGAAATAGCAGATACCAGGGATTTCTTTTGGAAAGTTGTCTGGAAGCTCTTCACGGGACCGAGGAATGAATGTGAAACTTTCTTCTCGTTTTAATAATCTAAGAAGAAAATATATAATGTGAATCATATGGGCAGGAGAGATGAGAAAAAATGGACCCAAACTTTAGAGAATCAGGAAGCCTATAAAAGACTGCATGCATGTGTGCTCAATAGTGTCTAACTCTTCGTTAGCGCGTGGACTGTAGTCCCCCAGGGTCTTCTGTTCATGGGATTTTCCAGGCAAGAATTCTGGAGTGGGTTTCTCCACCAGGGTGTCTTCCCGACCCAGGGATTGAACCTGTGTCTCCTGCATTGGCAGGCAGGTTGTGTACTACTGAGCCACCTGGGAAGCCCAATAATAATGAATTAAAAAAGCAAAGTTGTTCCTGGTACTACTTGACAATATTTGTTCAAAGTTGATTTGACTTTTTGTTTAAAAGGCTAAAGAAACTGCATAATACATGTTTTTATTCAAACATGCAAGATTTATCCTTTCTGTTTTAAAAATCTGCCTTAAGTCTGGAACATTCTTTCAATGTTTTATAGACTCTGAATAAGCTTTAAATCCTACGTGTCATTCACATAAATCAAGTTTTTAGCTTTGTAGAACAGTCATAACTCAATGTATCTGTGATATCTGGTTACTATTTTATAGCAATACATATTTTGTAAACTTACCAGCATTTATTTGTCAAACAGATTGATTCTTCCAGTCATAAAGACAATTTTCTAGTATACTAATATTGAAGATTTATTCTTGACCAATTCTAGGAAAGGTTCAGTTTAATAGCCATACATAGAAAAGTGTCCTAGCATTTCAATTTTTAAAATTATGTATTTATTTATTTGACTGCATTTAGTGGGTCTTGGTTGCAGCACACAGGATCTTCACTGCGTCCTGCAAGATATTTGCTTGTGGTATGTGGACTCTCTAGTTGTGACATTCGGACTCCAAAGAAAATGGGCCCAATAGTTGCAGCTCACAGGCTTCTTTGCTCCAGGGCATGTGGGATCTTAGTTCCTCAACTAGGGATCAAATCCAAATCCCCTGCATTGTAGGCAGATTCATAACCACTGGACCACCAGGGAAGTCCCCAGCAATTCAATTTAATTCAACAATTCTTATGGGTTACTAATTATTACCCTAGAAAAGTATCCTAGATACTGTTGAGAATATAATGATAGGCAGAACACAACAACCTAAGAAGCTTCAAGTTTTGTCAACAAAGACACAGAGAAAAAAGAAACAGAAAGTAAAAACTGAATAAGCAAAGAAAAGTCACAGTAATATAAAAGTAATATAACACAAAAGACTAGGGACTTCCCTGGTGGTTCAGTGGTTAAGGATCCAGCTTCCAATGCAGAAGACACAGGTTTGATCCCTACTTGGGAAACTAAGATTTGGCAGGCTGTGGGGAAATTAAACCTGCATGCCACAACTTCTGAGCCTGCCTGCCTCAACTAGAGAGGCTGCTCACTGCAAATACTGAATCACTCTGACGCTCATACCACAATGAGAGAGAAGCCCATGTGCTGCAACGAAGAGCCTGTGTGCTACAATGGAAGATCCTGCATGCCACAAAGATCCTAAGTGCCTCAACTAAGATTCAACACAGCCTATATATATATATTATACACACACACACACACACACACACACATCAATTAATTAATTAAACATGACCAAAAGGCTAGATGCCATAAAAAAGGTGAATCTACAAAGGTGTTGAAGTTCATAGAGGGTTTACAGTGGGAGGGTTACTAAACTCTCATGAGTGAAATGGTATTTAAAGAGAGGCAGAACTTCAACAAATGAACGTGGGGAGCAACATAATCAAAGATTTAGATACAAGAAAATTATGATCAGAATCAACATGTTCCAATCATCAGATTTTATTTTAGAATGAGGTAAGAATGAGAGTTAAAGCTGAAGCAGTAGGTTAAGACAAACTTTAAAGTCTGAAACTAAAACTTTAGACTTTATTTGGAGGCACAGTAGAGCTAAACCTATCACCCTTTCCCTAAAAACAACTCATTTTCCTAAGACACGTAAATGTTAACAGGAGATTGAAGTTATGCAGGATAAGAGATAGATTGAGAAGAAAGGAATCATTGTGACACAGAGAAGGTAAAGTAAAAAAAACAGTTAGTGTGAGGAGAAGAAGCAATGCTTGAAAAATTTAAGATCATTACACAACAATAATAATCTTTATACTAAAGAGGGAAAAACCATGTCTTCTCAAATGTTCTTAATGGATAAAAATATTATTTGAAAACAATAGTTGGCAGTATTAAGAATTCTTAAAAAGTGAGCAATCTATATTCACTTTTATGAATGACAGGTGAAGTATTTTGTCTTTAAAAAGTATTTTTTTCAAATATTTTATTCTTATTTGTTCAATTTAGTTATTTACTTTAATTTTTATTTCACATAAAAATACACATGTAGGGTATAGGTGATTTACAATGATACATTAAATTTAGGTGTATAACAAAGTGGTTCTTTTTCAGATTCTTTTCCCACATAGGTTACAATAGACTATTGAGTAAAATTCCCTGTGCTATAAGTAGGTCCTTGTTGATTACCTATTTTATATATGTAGTGTATATATGTTAAACTCCTAATGTACCAGTCTGCCTCATCATTATCCTTTGGTAACCATAAGATTGTTTTTGAAGTCTCTGATTCTGTTTCTGTTTTGCAGATAAATTCATTTGTATCTTTTGAGTCTACATAGAAGTGGTATCACCTAGATAGCATATTGAAAAGCAGAGGCATTACTTTGCCAACAAAGGTCCGTCTAGTCAAGGCTATGGTTTTCCCAGTGGTCATGTATGGATGTGAGAGTTGGACTGTGAAGAAAGCTGAGTGCCAAAGAATTGATGCTTTTGAACTGTGGTGTTGGAGAAGACTGTTGAGAGTCCCCCGGACTGCAAGGAGATCCAACCAGTCCATTCTGAAGGAGATCAGCCCTGGGATTTCTTTGGAAGGAATGATGCTGAAGCTGAAACTCCAGTACTTTGGCCACCTAATGCAAAGAGTTGACTCATTGGAAAAGACTCTGATGCTGGGAGGGATTGGGGGCAGGAGGAGAAGGGGACGACAGAGGATGAGATGGCTGGATGGCATCACTGACTCGATGGATATGAGTTTGAGTGAACTCTGGGAGTTGGTGATAGACAGGGGCCCTGGCATGCTACAATTCATGGGGTCTCAAAGAGTCGGACTTGACTGAGCAACTGAACTGAACTGAGAAGTGGTATCATATGATATTTGTCTTTCTCTGCCGACTTTATTTTGTGATAATCTCTAGGCTCATCCATGTTGCAACAATTAGCAGTATTTCATTCTTTTATATGGCTCAGTAACATTGTATTTCATATATTTACCACATTTTTTTTATCCATTCATCTGTCAATGAATATTTAGGTTTCTTCCATGTCTAGGCTATTATAAACCATGCTGCAGTGTACATTGTGGTGCTTGTATCTTTTGAATTATGGTTTTCTCCAAATATATCCCCTGGGGTAAGGCACTGTTGGCACTGGAAGTAGAATCCAGACCTGTTAATTCCTAATAAAGTTCAGTCCTGTGGGCGCAGGAGGGCCGAGTGGAGCTACTCCACGTTCCAGGTCAGGAGGGGCGGCTGTGAGGAGATACCCCTCATCCAAGGTAAGGAGCAGGGGCTGTACTTTGCTGGAGAAGCTGTGAAGAGATGCCCCATGTCCAAGGTAAGAGAAATCCAAGTAAGATGGTAGGTGTTGCAAGAGGGCATCAGAGGGCAGACACACTGAAACCATAATCACAGAAAACTATTCAACCTGATCACACGGACCACAGCCTTGTATAACTCAATGAAACTAAGCCATGCCGTGTAGCACCACCCAAGGCGGGTGGGTCATGGTGGAGAGGGCTGACAGAATGTGGTCCACTGGAGAAGGGAATGGCAAACCACTTCAGTATTCTTGCCTTGAGAACCCCATGAACAGTATGAAAAGGCAAAATGACAGGATACTGAAAGAGGAACTCTCCAGGTCAGTAGGTGCCCAATATGCTACTGGAGATCAGTAGAGAAATAACTCCAGAAAGAATGAAGGGATGGAGCCAAAGCAAAAACAATATCCAGTTGTGGATGTGACTGGTGATAGAAGCAAGGTCCGATGCTGTAAAGAGCAATATTGCATAGGAACCTGGAATGTTAGGTCCATGAATCTAGGCAAATTGGAGTGGTCAAACAGGAGATGGCAAGAGTGAACGTCGACATTCTAGGAATCAGCGAACTCAAATGGACTGCAATGGGTGCATTTAACGCAGATGACCATTATATCTACTACTGTGGGCAGGAATCCTCAGAAGAAATGAATAGCCATCATGGTCAACAAAAGAGTCTGAAATGCAGTACTTGGATGCAATCTCAAAAATGACATAATGATCTCTGTTTGTTTCCAAAGCAAACCATTCAATATCACAGTAATCCAAGTCTATGCCCCAACCAGTAACACTGAAGAAGCTGAAGTTGAATGCTTCTATGAAGACCTACAAGACCTTTTAGAACTAACACCCAAAAAAGATGTCTTTTTCATTATAAGGGACTGGAATGCAAAAGTAGGAAGTCAAGAAACATCTGCGGTAACAGGCAAATTCAGCCTTGGAATACAGAATGAAGCAGGGCAAAGGCTAATAGAGTTTTGCTAAGAGAACACACTGGTCATATCAAGCACCCTCTTCCAACAACAAAAGAGAAGACTCTACAAATGGACATCACCAGATGGTCAACACTGAAATCAGATTGATTATATTCTTTGCAGCCAAAGATGGAGAAGCTCTATACAGTCAACAAAAACAAGACCGGGAGCTGACTGTGGCTCAGAACATGAACTCCTTATCGCCAAATTCAGATTTAAATTGAAGAAAGTAGGGAAAACCACTAGACCATTCAGGTTGACCTAAATCAAATCCCTTATGATTATACAGTGGAAGTGAGAAATAGATTTAAGGGACTAGATCTGATAGAGTGCCTGATGAACTATGGACTGAGGTTCATGATATTGTACAAGAGACAGGGATCAAGACCATCCCCATGGAAAAGAAATGCAAAAAAGAAAATGCCTGTCTGGAGAGGCCTTACAAGTAGCCGTGAAAAGAGAAGTGAAAAGCAAAGGAGAAAAGGAAAGATATAAGCATCTGAATGCAGAGTTCCAAAGAATAGCAAGGAGAGATAAGAAAGCCTTCCTCAGTGATCAGTGCAAAGAAATAAAGGAAAACAACAGAATGGGAAAGACTAGAGATCTCTTCAAGAAAATTAGAGATACCAAGGGAACATTTCATGCAAAGATGGGCTTGATAAGGAGAAATGGTATGGACCTAACAGAAGCAGAAGATTTTAAGAAGAGGTGGCAAGAATACACAGTAGAACTGTACAAAAAAGATCTTCATGACCAAGATAATCATGATGGTGTGATCACTCACCTAGAGCCAGACATCCTGGAATGTGAAGTCAAGTGGGCCTTAGAAAGCATCACTATGAACACAGCTAGTGGAGGTGATGGAGTTCCAGTTGAGGTATTTCAAATCCTGAAAGATGATGCTGTGAAAGTGCTGCACTCAATATGTGAGCAAATTTGGAAAACTCAGCAGTGGCCACAGGACTGGAAAAGGTCAGTTTTCATTCCAATCCCAAAGAAAGGCAATGCCAAAGAGTGCTCAAACTACTTCACAATTGCACTCATCTCGTATGCTAGTAAAGTAATGCTCAAATTCTCCAAGCCAGGCTTCAGCAACACATGAACCATGAACTTCCAGATGTTCAAGCTGGTTTTAGAAAAGGCAGAGGAACCAGAGACCAAATTGCCAACAAATGCTGGATCATGGAAAAAGCAAGAGAGTTCCAGAAAAACATCTATTTCTGGTTTTTTGACTATGCCAAAGCCTTTGACTCTGTGGATCACAATAAACTGTGGAAAATTCTGAAAGAGATGGGAATACCAGACCACCTGACCTGCCTCTTGGAAGCAACAGTTAGAACTGGACATGGAACAACAGACTGGTTCCAAATAGGAAAAGAAGTACGTCAAGGCTGTATATTGTGCCCCTGCTTAATTAACTTATATGCAGAGTACATCATGAGAAATGCTAGGCTGGAAGAAGCACAAGCTGGAATCAAGATTGCCAGGAGAAATATCAATCACCTCAGATATGCAGATGACACCACCCTTATGGCAGAAAGTGGAGAGGAACTAAAAAGGTTCTTGATGAAAGTGAAAGTGGAGAGTGAAAAAGTTGGCTTAAAGCTCAAGACTCAGAAAACTAAGATCATGGCCCCATGGGACTGAGATCTGGTCTCATCACTTCATTGGAAATTGATGGGGAAACAGTGGAAACAGTGTCAGACTTTATTATTTTGGGCTCCACAATCACTGCAGATAGTGATTGCAGCCATGAAATTAAAAGACGCTTACTCCTTGGAAGGAAAGTTAGGACTTCCCTGGTGGCTCAGACGGTAAAGCCTCTGTCTACAATGCAGCAGACCAGGGTTCGATCCCTGGGTTGGGAAGATCCCCTGCAGAAGGAAATGGCAATCCACTCCAGGACTATTGCCTGGAAAGTCCCATGGACAGAGGAGCCTGGTAGGCTACAGTCCACAGGGTTGCAAAGAGTCGGACACAACTGAGCGACTGAACTGAACTGAACTGAGACAGCATATTGAAAAGCAGGGACATTGTCAACAAAGTTCCATCTAGTCAAGGCTATGGTTTTTCTAGTGGTCATGTATGGATGTCAGAGATGGACTGTGATAAAAGCTGAGTGCCGAAGAATTGATTCTTTAGAACTGTGGTGTTGGAGAAGACTCTTGGAGTCTCTTGGACTGCAAGCAGATCCAACCAGTCCATTTTAAAGAGATCAGTCCTGGGTGTTCTTTGAAAGGACTGATGCTGAAGCTGAAATTCCAATACTTTGGCCACCTCATGTGAAGAGCTGACTCATTGGAAAAGACTCTGATGCTGGGAAAGATTGGGGGCAGGAGGACTAGGGGACGACAGAGGATGAGATGGCTGGATGGCATCACTGACTCAATGGATATGAGTTTGAATGAACTCCAGGAGTTGGTGATGGACAGAGAAGCCTGGCGTGCTGTGATTCATGGGGTCCCAGAGTTGTACACGACTGAGCAACTGAACTGAACTGAATTGAAACCTAAAATATTTTTTCTTAAATAGTGTTATTGCAGTATAATTGACATATAGCACTGCATAAGTTTAAGGTGATCTGCTGAAATTACTTACACCATAAAATAGCTACCACAATAAGTTTAGTGAGCATCTTTTACATACATTCTCAGTTGCTTCAGTTGTGTCCGACTCTTTTTAACCCTATGGACTGTATCCCACCAGGCTTCTCTACCCATGGGATTCTCCAGGCAAGAATACTGGAGTAGATTGCCATGCCCTCCTCCAGGGGATCTTCTGGACCCACTGATCAAACCTGCAGCTCCTGCATTGCAGGCGGATTCTTTATCATGAGCCACCAGGGAAGCCCAGTGAACATATCACAGACATACAAAATTAGAGGAAAAAAAAATCCCTTTGATGAGAACTGAGGGTTTACTCTTAACAACTTTCAAATATAACATGCTGCTGCTGCTGCTGCTAAGTCGTTTCAGTCGTGTCCGACTCTGTGTGACCCCTGAGACGGCAGCCCACCAGGCTCCTCCATCCCTGGGATTCTCCAGGCAAGAACACAGCCCTGTTAATTATGTTTTTCGTGTTGTATCTTACATCTTCAGTACTTATTTATCTTATAACTTAGTTTGTCCATTTTGACTACATTCATCCCTTTTCTGCTCCCTCCAACCCCTTCTGGTTAACCACAAATCTGATCTCTTTTGCTATGTTTGTTTAGTTTTGAAGTATAGTAGATCTACAATATACTATTTTGTTTCCTGCTACACACAGTAGTGATTTGATATTCTATACATTTCAAAATAATCAGCATGATAAGCTTAGTTACCATATGTCATCATATAAGGATATTACATAATTACTGAAATATTGCCCACACTGTACATTTGATAATCATAACTCATTTATTCTATAATGAGAACTTTGTTTCTCTTAATCTTCTTCAACTATTTCTCCTGCCCCTCAAATCTTCCTCTCTGGTAACCATCTGTTTGTTCACAGTATCCATAATGCTGTTTTTGTTATGTTTGGCCACTTGTTTTGTTTTTTAGATTCCACACAAAAGTGAAATCATGCAGTATTTTTCTTTTCTTTTCTGACTTATTTCACATAGCATGATACCTTCTAGAGCCATCCATGTTGTCCCAAATGACAGGATTTCATTATTTTTTATAACTGGGTAATATTCCATTATATGCATATACCATATCTTCTTTATTCATTCATCTATCGATTGACACTTAGTTTGCTTTCATATTTTTGTCTTTGTTATAAAGTTGCAAAGAACATAGAGGTGTATATCTTTTCTTATTAGTGTTTTTGTTTTCTTTGGATAAACATCCAAGAGTGGAATTTGTGGGTCATATGACAGTTCTACTTTTAATTTCTTTTTCAATTGTAAAGTAGGATAATTGCTTTATAACATTGTGATGGTTTTTGTCACACATCATCATGAATCAGCCACAGGTATACATATGTTCCCTCCCTCTTGTATCCCCCTCCTATCTCCCTCTCCCACCCACCTCTATAGGAGTGACAGAGCACCAGCTTTGGGTTCCCTGTGTCAGGCAGCAAACTCCCACTTGCCACCTGTTTTACATATGGTAATTTGTATGTTTCAATGCTATTCTCTCATATCATCCCACCCTCTTCTTCCTCCATTGTGTCCAAAAGTCTGTTCTTTATTTCTGTGTCACATTTGCTGCCCTGCACATAGGATCACCAGTACTATCATTCTAGATTCCATGTGTATGCATTAATATATGACATTATAAAAGTCTTTCTCTTTCTGACTTATTTTGCTCTGCATTATAGGCTCTATATTCATTCACCTCATTAGAACTGACTCAAATGCATTCCTCTTTATAGTTGACAACAGACTGGTTCCAAATAGAAAAGGAGTACGTCAAGGCTGTATGTTGTCACCCTGCTTATTTAACTCATATGCAGAGTACATCATGAGAAAGGCTGGACTGGAAGAAGCACAGGCTGGAATCAAGATTGCTGGGAGAAATATCAATAACCTCAGATATGCAGATGACACCACCCTATGGAAAAAGTGAAGAGGAACTAAAAAGCCTCTTGATGAAAGTGAAAGAGGAGAGTGAAAAAGTTGGCTTAAAGCTCAACACTCAGAAAACTAAGATCATGGCATCTGGTCCCATCACTTCATGGGAAATAGGGAAACAGTGGAAACAGTGGCAGACTTTATTTTTCGGGGCTCCAAAATCACTGCAGATGGTGATTGCAGCCATGAAATTAAAAGACACTTACTCCTTGGAAGGAAAGTTATGACCAACCTAGATAGCATATTCAAAAGCAGAGACATTCCTTTGCCAACAAATGTCTGTCTAGTCAAGGCTATGGTTTTTCCAGTGGTCATGTATGGAGGTGAAAGTTGGACTGTGAAGAAAGCTGAGCACCTAAGAACTGATGCTTTAGAACTGTGGTGTTGGAGAAGACTCTTGAGGGTCCCTTGGACTGCAAGCAGATCCAACCAGTCCATTCTAAAGAAGATCAGTCCTGGGTGTTCTTTGGAAGGACTGATGCTAAAGCTGAAACTCCAATACTTTGGCCACCTCATGTGAAGAGTTGACTCATTGGAAAAGACTCTGATGCTGGAAGGGGTTGGGGGCAGGAGAAGAAGGGGACGACAGAGGATGAGATGGCTGGATGGCATCACCAACTTGATGGACATGAATCTGAGTGAACTCCGGGAGTTGGTGATGGACAGGGAGGCCTGGCGTGCTGCAATTCATGGGGTCGCAAAGAGTCAGATACGACTGAGCGACTGAACTGAACTGAATAGTCCATTGTGTCTGTGTATCAAAACCGCCTCATACATTCATCTGTTGATGGACACCCAGGTTGCTTCCATGTCGTAGCTATTATAAATAGTTTTCCAATGAACACTGGGGTATGTGTGTCTTTTTCAACTATGGTTTCCTCAGGCTCTATGCCCAGTAGTGCGATTGCTGGGTCATATGGAGTTTTATTCCTAGTTTTTAAAGGAATATCCATACTGTTCTTTTTCTTTTTTTCAAGGTTTGCAATCGTTTTTATTTTTATTTTTTAATTTTATTTTATTTTTAAACTTTACAAAATTGTATTAGTTTTGCCAAATATCAAAATGAATCTGCCACAGGTATACATGTATTCCCCATCCTGAACCCTCCTCCCACCTCCCTCCCCATACCATCCCTCTGGTGTATCTATCTCTCTGGGTATCTGCATATCTAAGATGTACCACTCTGCTAAAGGAGAGTAAAGAGCTAAAGAGCTCCTTTAGGAGTTAAAGGAGGATAAAGAGCTTCTTGCTGAGGGTGAAAGAGGAGAGTGAAAAAGCTAGCTAGCTTGAAACTCACATTAAAAAAACTAAGATCATGGCATTTGGTTTCATCACTTCATAACAAACAGAATGGGGAAAAGTGGAAGGAGTTACAGATTTTATTTTGGGGGGGCTCCAGAATCACTGTAGATGGTGACTGCAGCCAAGACATTAAAAGATACTTGCTCTTTGGAAAGAAAGCTACGACAAACATAGAAATCATGTTTAAAGGAGAAGACATCCTTTTCCTGACAAAGGCTTCTGTAGTTGAAGCTATAGTCTCTCCAATAATTATGTACAGATTTGAGAGTTGGCACAAAAAGAAGACTGCGTGCCAAATAATTGATGCTTTTGAATTGTAGTGCTGGAGAAGACTCTCGAGATTTCCTTGAACAGCAAGGAGCTCAAACCAGTCAATCCTAAATGAAATCAACCCTGAATATTCATTGGAAGGACTGATGCTGAAACTGAAGCTCCAATACTTTGGCCACCTGATGTGAACAGCTGACTCACTGGAAAAGACCATAATGCTGGGAAAGATTGAAGGCAAAAGGAAAAAAGAGACAATGGAGGATGAGATGGTTAGACAGCATCACTGACTCAATGGAAATGCATTTGAGCCAAGTCCAAGATATGGTGAAGAACAGGGAACCCTTGCATGCTGGAGTCCATGGAGTCAAATGGTCAGATATGACTCAGTGACTGAACAAAAACAAAGTTTAAAGGTGACTTCTCCCAATATATTCTGTTTTCTTACCTTTAAAATGTATTCTAATAATAAAAATTATGGTCTTTGTTTGAAATTAAACTCCTTTGTTTTGTAAGGAATTGAAACATACTTATATACTTAATATAACAATCCAACATATTAATAATGCAATATAAAATTTTGCAAATTCCTTTAAAGAGCAATGTGCATAAATGAGAAAAAGTGATAAACAGAAATTGACTTAGAAAAGTTTGATTACCTGCCAAATCTTGAATTTTGAAAGAAAAAAATAAGTTCACAAAGCATTATTATTTTTAAAATTTAGTAAAAATGACATTACAATACATAGAATAGCTATGTGATTTTGCCTAGTTAGCTCTGTTAGTTATTTCTTTAAAGATATTCATATGCTAGAAATTTCCTTCTATTCCCACAACCTCAGTCTTAGCTCAAGTCTGGAACTGTAATATTGTCTTTTAATAGTTATATTTCTTCTAGTTTTCCCTATTCCCTCCATGTGAAACATTACCTCTAAATAAGTTTTTCTTTCATCATGTTTCTTGCAGACTCAAATGTATGCAATGGGTCTCTAATAGCATATATCAAAGTTGAAAATAAAATAAATTCTCAGCCTTGCTAGATGTATTTTATATTGGAATAATTTTAGATTTAGAGAAGTATTGAAAGGATAGTACAATGAGTTTCCCCTATACTATTTACTCTGTTTTCCTAGTGTTAACATTCCACATAACTCTGGTATTTATTTGTCATAACTAAGAAATCAATTATAGTATGCTATTAATATTAACTAAACTGAAGGCTTTATTTTGATTTTACTACTCTTCCACTAATATCCTTTTTATTTTCCATGATTTAGTGTACAATTTTTGGAAACAATATAGACCTGCTGATTTTTCTAACTCATGAGGAAACAGAAGACAAGATTATTCACATGTCTTACCTAGAGTCATAAACTAATTAGAGGCAGAAAATTAAGGTGAACTTGAGTCTCCTGATATTGATATTCTTTGTTTACCCATTCATTTATTTAATCCGTCAGAAACAATTAAGGAATCTTCCAAACTATGGGTCACTTTGGAAATCTAATGTATTAGAAAAAAACATTTTTCCAGAAAAGTACACACAATAGTGTTGTATCACTGATCATGTTTGTGATGCCGATTGTCTTGTTGTTTCTCACTGTGTGCACTGTTCACTGAATGCAGGGTTGGCAAGGCTTGAGCTAAGAGGCTGGAAGAAGACTTGAGGAGCTGTAGAAACTGCAGACATGTTTATTCTTTCATGGCTGGCTTGGCAGCCATAACACAGCCTCTCTCCTGGCTGACCCAGCAGCCATAGCAGCAGCCACAACATAACCTCATAGAACAGAACCATGATGCCGCGCCAATGAAGTCCTGATGCAGCAACAGCCAGGGCTTTCATGACCAAGTGAGTACATGACATGCATGAGCAGTGTTAGAAGTGATTTCAGCTGTTACACAACCATGCAAAGTCATTGTTTATAGAACATGGGCAAGAGGGCATGAGAGCATGGGGTGAGAGCATGACTAGCACCATCCTGTAATTTCCCCACAAGTATGCTTAGAAAATATGTCAGGGAACTCATAAACACGCCAACCTTAATATTTACTTAAATAGTATACCATCGCTCAATACCTTAACATACTGTATTTATCTATGTTCTACTTTAGATATTTAAATCAAATTTCACTTAATTGGTTTCATAGTCAAAAAATATTTAAAAATTTAGCATAGACTTTTTAGCTTAAATGTGAACATCTAAAAAATTCTAAATAAAGAATGTGTTCTTTGTTCATTATTTTTTTCTGTTTTTTTTAAAATTCATTATTAATTGCAAAATAAACATTTACCATCCAGTCACCTACCATGGTGCCATTTTTAGTGAAGAAAAGAAAGATGTGCATTCGATTTCCCTCTTACTTTAGAGGGAATTATGCTCAATTATTTTAGTAACTAATTTTCACTGCATAGTGATCTAGATAATATGAAGAATTTAAACTTGGTATTATTTGTAAAGATATTTATGGCCAATAAAATAGCTAGTTTTTGTACTTCATTGAAATTCCTCTTTTGTGTGAAATTAATAGATATCTGCCAAATTAGAACTATTGACATGAAACAGACTGATGTCTTTAAATTCTGCACCCTAAACTTGGTAATTAACTTTGTAGCATTACTGTCATGGGAAAAGAGAAACACCCTTCATACAGAGTAAAGAATGTGTCCTAATATAGCAATATTTCTGCATTCAGTCTAGAGCCTTATGATATAGACCAAACCTATGCCAGTCAGTCAGACTATCATAAGAATGTCAAAATTGTAAGTCCCACTTTTCATTTCATATCTATGAAAAATTGTTGTTTAGTTGCTAAGTTGTGTCCTACTCTTTTGTGACCCAATGGACTATAGCTCATCAAGCTTCTTTATCTGTGGGATTTCCCAGGCAAGAATACTGGAGTGGATTGCCATTTCTCTCTCCAGGAGATCTTCCATACTCAGGAATTAAACCCATGTCTCCTGCACTGCAGGCAGATTCTTTACCACTGAGTCACCAGGGAAGCACTAGTTAGCCATTATTACATAATGCTTATATATTTTTGTATTGATTCTGACTGCCATAAGCAATTAGACTTACAGAAGTGAACTAATATATATAACTTTTACTATAAAAATAACTATAACATTATATTCTTATCCTCAAAGACTTCACTATTATTACCTTAACTGTGGTGGTAAATATATGGAATGACTGAGGTAGAATATTCCAAGTGTCAAAAAAGTCAACCAGATTGATTTTTTAAAATTAGGAAGCCTTATGATTTCCAATCTTCAGAATTATATTATCTGAGGGAATATGCTATTTGATACATCAAAGAGACAAAGGAAGAAAGAGCAAAATAAAAAATGTCCTTAAGTAGAATATCCCAATCAATTTTTCTCTGTGTGACTTTTATTGACACTTTTAAAAGGATAACGTGAATATTAGTCTTTGTAATTGAAAAAAAATAGAAATAGAATTCTTTATTTTTAAATTAATTAATTGATTTTAATTGGAGGTTAATAACAATATTGCTGCAGTTTTGATACAGCGACATGGATCAGCCACAGGTGCACAGGTGTCACCACATCCTGAGCCCCTCCCGTCTCCCTCCCCACCCCATCCAGAAATATAATTCTTGAGCCACAGCTTAATTTGTCATTTTGGAAACAGTATTGCCATTTGTATTTACTAATTTTTTTTTATTTTGTAAAATACAGTGTTTACTATCTTTGGTGCTTCTCTGAAGAATAAGATGATCAATAAAGTCAGTTGAAAGACTTACAGGACAAGAAAATACCAGCCCAAATTAAAAAAAATATATATAGTCACTAGTGCAGATGAGCATTCTGATTTTTTAAAAACCAAACTTTATATATACTAGACAGAATTCTCTGAAGCCCTTTGAATGTATTTCCCCTTAATAAGTATCTATACTAAGAAGCATAAATATTTACAATAATATGCTTATGTAATAATAATATTGACAAGGAATAGAAGCAGATTTTCTATGTAGTCTTGTAAACCACTCCAGTATTCTTACCTGGAAAATTCCATGGACAGAATAGCCTGGAGGGTTACAGCCCATGAGGTCCTCAAGAGTCAGACAAGACACACACACATACTCGGTAACTATTAACTTTCACATGCAAAGAAAAATATACCCAAGTAGGTTAATCTTTCTTCAGTTTTTTCATGCATATCTCAATTTACTAGAAACATGCATTCCTCTAAATTGTAAAGTGAAATTCTGAATAGTATGCCTATATTCACTGTGATTTTTGTTATATGCATTAAACACACAATGTTTTAGCATTACAAACAGAGAAGATGGTTTTCTGTTTAATGTGAAAGCCAAGGCATTCAAATTCTGGTTCACTTAGCCACTACTGTATCCTGCTCCACTGTACATCACCTGATATGATGAGCTGTTTATACATCACTGGTTAGAAGGTAACTTGGTTTGAACTGAAAAAGGGGTCTCTCACAGTCATTGAAAAGAGGCATTCTGAAAAGTCTATAAGTAGATCAATTGTAAAATATGAGAAAAGAAAAATGCTTAAAAGTTAAGGAAATTTTATATAAAAGTAATTAAATAGTCTTTCTACATTGTTAGTTTGCACTTAGCAAGGAAATACAGTTGATTCTGCTCAGGCAAATAATTTGAGTATGAATAAGGCCATTTCAAAATTTGCTGAAAATGTCCTTAATAGAAGCAATTATTTCAGTTTCATAGATCAGAAACATGATATTATAGACAATTGCTTATAAAATGTGGATTATTTACAAATTTGAATCAATGGGAATAAAGATGAGTGCAAACATAGCATCACTCAGAGAGAAATGAAAACATCAAGCATTAAAAATTCATTAAAAATTTCTTTTTGTCTAGAAATGAAACTGGCAATAAAGTGCTCTAGGTGAAAAAGAAATGATCCTTGAGCATCACTGCAGGCAACAAGATGACTCACACTAAGTCTAAAAAATAAATACTATGATATAAAAGTTACAGTCTTGATTTCAAAACCTTCATTCCTAGGTCAAAATGAATATTGAAGTAAACAATACCCAATCATTCCAATTCTAGTAACCTAGAGGAAACTCAGTTATTTATATCACATGAAATGTAAGTAGCTTAAACTTATGTAATGATCATAGTGATCATGTCATGTTCATAGGAACATACTTTGTAATAATTAAAAATCAAAAAGAAGCTAAGTGTTCATCAATACAGGAATAGATGACTAAAAATTGAAACATAGCACAGTCATACCCTGGAAAGTTGAAGCATGATTAAAATGATGAACTAGAGCTATATATGTCTCAGCAAGGATGGATGCTAAAACATGAAATTTTTAAAAAGGTCAAATAAAGGTTTATAGAGACATATCATTTATGCAAATTAAAATAAAATTCTATTGTTTATGGATACACACAAGAAAGTCAGTGTATAAGACACTAGGCTTTGAAAGATACCAAATTCATTAGGGTATTTGTCACAAAGAAAGGAAGGAAAAATTTCAAAGGAAGTGTCTTTATTTTTATTAAACAAGATTTTTAAACAAATTCTCAAACCAGTGGTGAAATCATAGTATTATGTTATTAATTTTAAACTTAACACTTTAAAAATATTTCTAAAAGTGTTATTTTCATCAACTACTTAGACATTTCAGGCAAAATATATTTGGAGTGAATTACTCAGAAAATAATTCCAATTTATCATAATATGCAAAATATACACCCTTTCAAAGTTTATGATAATTATATAATCTTTCTAAAAATAAATGAATATAAACTTTTCTGAATGAGGGAAGGGGATCAAGAAAGTAGTCTTGGTCTTGTCTTATTCAACAGTTAAGACATAGAGTTCACCTTCTCCCTCAGAAACATTGAAAATACATCTACAAGTGGAATAATTCACACAGAACAGCTACTGATAGTCAGCAGAAGACTTCACACATCCAGGAAAACAAGAAAACCTCCACATAACTGGGTAGGACAAAAGGAATCAGAACAGAGCTTGCACCCCAAGGATAGAGCTGTGAAGGAGGAAAGATCCCTCCTCCCTGGGAAGTCTTTCCATTAATGGGGAGATCAGCCTAAATAGAGGGCGAGCTTCACAGCCTAACAGGAGAGAGGAGCAACAGGTTTATGGAAGGAAAAATGGACAGTACCCTGCACAGAGATTCAGCACTTCTGCCCTTCAGTTCCCATCCTGAGACATTCCTCTGTCAGTACAGGTGGGGACCAAGTGCTGAAGCTCAGGATCTGGAGGTCAGATCCAGGGAAAGGACTAGGGTTAGATGTGTAGAAACAATTTGAAGAGGTCAGGTTGTGGAAACTGAGGGTATGATCTGAAGGAGCCTGGGCCTGCCAGAGAGGCAAGTCATCATTATTTTAGAAAAGGCTCACAAAGAGATGGGCAGGGCCACTATTATTGGGGGTGGGGTGGGGTGGAAAAGGCTCATAAAGAGATGAGCAGGACCACCATAAGTGCTTTTTTCCCTGTTAGCACTCCCAGGCAACAAGGCACCACCTATGGGGCTCTAGGGGCAGGTGTGATCACTGTTGCCATCTTAGGCTCCAGAGGCAGGCACTGGCTGCCTCTATCAGACTTGTGAGTAGATGCCATGTCCTGCCCTCATTGTCCCAGGAGAGTCCATAGCTTCTGCCACTAGAAAATCCATGTGCAGATGTCAGGACCTGTCCCAGCTGCCCCTGGATGGTATGGATAGATTTCACAACTAAAAAAATTTGCAAAAAAAAAAAAAAAAAGGGACCAGAGCTTCCTTCCACAGTCCCAGGATTATGTAGATAGCTCTTCCCACAAGAAATCCATGAGCAGGAGCCAGGACTTGGCCCCACCGTCTAGGGAAGGGCTGCTGTACCTTAACACTGCATATCAAGGAGATAATGGCCAGCACATACTGAGGAAAGAGGCAGCAACCATCCAAACTAAAAGCAGCCCCTTGATTCTGGAAAAGAGGGCAAAGTAGAAGGACTTGAGCTCATTTCCTCTCAGAAAAAATGCCAAAATCAAAACTTCTAAATAACCATCAATAAAAATAACTGGAACTAACCAAAAAGATATTTTACATTAAAAAACTAAGAAGCCACAATGAGATGAAAGGAGGGACACTTTCATGACATGATCAAATCTCATATGCACTGGGTGAGTGATCCATGAACCGGAAAAAAATATCACAGAGGTTCTCCCATAAATATGAGAGTTCTGAGCCCCACATCAGGCTCCCCAGAGTGTGGCAGTAAGAACAATCATCTCCAAAGCATTTGGCTTTGAAGGCCAGTAGAAGTAGAGGACAGGAGCTCCACAGGACTGGGAGAAACAAAGACTCTATACTTGGAGGGCAAAAACAAGGTTTTACATACACTGGAATCCAGCAAAAAATAGTAACTCCACAGGGGCCAGGGCTGTATCTTCATATGAAAATTGGAGGGTATCCTGGAGAGGTGGGGGTTGGCTGTGGCTAAATGGGGATGGGGGCTGTGAGGGGACAAAGACACTGGTGAAGGAAGTCCCAAGGAAGAGTGATCACTGTGCTAGCACAAAGACCCAGCCCTAGCCAACATCCTGCAAGCTTCAGTACTAGAACACCTCACGGTAAACAACCAGCAGGATAGGAGTACAGACCTGCTTATCAGCAGACAGGGTGCCTAAAGCCATATGGAGCTCACAGTTCAGTTCAGTCCCTCAGTCGTGTCCGACTCTTGGAGACCCCATGAATCGCAGCACGCCAGGCCTCCCCGTCCATCACCAACTCCCAGAGTTCACTCAGACTTATGTCCATTGAGTCGGTGATGCCATCCAGCCATCTCATTCTCTGTCGTCCCCTTCTCCTCCTGCTCCCAATCCCTCCCAGAATCAAAGTCTTCTCCAATGAGTCAACTTTGCATGAGGTGGCGAAAAATACTGGAGTTTCAGCTTTAGCATCATTCCTTCCAAAGAAATCCCAGGGTTGATCTCCTTCAGAATGGACTCTCATTGGATCTCCAGAATGGTTGGATCTCCTAGCAGTCCAAAGGACTCTCAAGAGTCTTCTAAACACACAGTTCAAAAGCATCAATTCTAAAATAAAATAAAATAAAAAAAAAACAAACAAACAAAAAAAAAAAAGCAAAAAAAAAAAAAAAGCATCAATTCTTCAGCACTCAGCTTTCTTCACAGTCCAACTCTCACATCCATACATGACCACAGGAAGAACCATAGCCTTGACTAGACGAACCTTTGTTGGCAAAGTAATGTCTCTGCTTTTGAATATGCTATCTAGGTTGGTCATAACTTTCCTTCCAAGGAGTAAGCGTCTTTTAATTTCATGGCTGCAGTCACCATCTGCAGTGATTTTGGAGCCCAGAAAAATAAAGTCTGACACTGTTTCCACTGTTTCCCCATCTATTTCCCATGAAGTGATGGGACCAGATGCCATGATCCTCGTTTTCTGAATGTTGAGCTTTAAGCCAACTTTCCCACTCTCCACTTTCACTTTCATCAAGAGGCTTTTGAGTTCCTCTTCACTTTCTGCCATAAGGGTGGTGTCATCTGCATATCTGAGGTTATTGATATTTCTCCCAGCAATCTTGATTCCAGCTTGTGCTTCTTCCAGCCCAGAGTTTCTCATGAAGTTAAATAAGCAGGGTGACAATATACAGCCTTGATGTACTCCTTTTCCTATTTGGAACCAGTCTGTTGTTCCATGTCCAGTTCTAACTGTTGCTTCCTACCTGCATATAGGTTTCTCAAGAGGCAGATCAAGGGGTCTGGTATTTCCATCTCTTTCAGAATTTTCCACAGTTTATTGTGATCCACACAGTCAAAGGCTTTGGCATAGTCAATAAAGCAGAAATAGATGTTTTTCTGGAATTCTCTTGCTTTTTCCACAATCCAGCATTTGTTGGCAATTTGATGTCTGGTTCCTCAGCCTTTTCTAAAACCAGCTTGAACATCTGGAAGCTCACGGTTCATGTATTGCTGAAGCCTGGCTTGGAGAATTTTGAGCATTACTTTACTAGCATGTGAGATGAGTGCAATTGTGCGGTAGTTTGAGCATTCTTTGGCATTGCCTTTCTTTGGGATTGGAATGAAAACTGACCTTTTCCAGTCCTGTGGCCACTGCCGAGTTTTCCAAATTTGCTGGCATATTGAGTGCAGCACTTTCACAGCATCATCTTTCAGGATTTGAAATAGCTCAACTGGAATTCCATCACCTCCACTAGCTTTGTTCATAGTCATGCTTTCTAAGGCCCACTTGACTTCACATTCCAGGATGTCTGGCTCTAGGTCAGTGATAACACCATCGTGATTATCTAGGTTGTGAAGATCTTTTTTGTACAGTTCTGTGTATTCTTGCCACCTCTTCTTAATATCTTCTGCTTCTGTTAGGTCCATACCATTTCTGTCCTTTATCCAGCTCATCTTTGCATGAAGTGTTCCCTTGGTATCTCTAGTTTTCTTGATGAGATCTCTAGTCTTTCCCATTCTGTTGTTTTCCTTTATTTCTTTGCATTAGTCACTGAGGAAGGCTTTCTCATCTCTTCTTGCTATTCTTTGGAACTCTGCATTCAGATGCTTATATCTTTCCTTTTCTCCTTTGCTTTTTGCTTCTCTTCTCTTCACAGCTATTTGTAAGGCCTCCCCAGACAGCCATTTTGCTTTTTTGCATTTCTTTTCCATGGGGATGGTCTTGATGCCTGTCCCCTGTACAATGTCATGAACCTCTGTCCATAGTTCATCAGGCACTCTATCTATCAGATCTAGGCCCTTAAATCTATTTCTCACTTCCACTGTATAATCATAAGGGATTTGATTTAGGTCATACCTGAATGGTCTAGTGGTTTTCCCTACTTTCTTCAATTTAAGTCTGAATTTGGCAATAAGGAGTTCATGACATGAGCCACAGTCACCTCCTGGTCTTGTTTTTGACTATATAGAGTTTCTCCATCTTTGGCTGCAAAGAATATAATCAATCTTATTTCGGTGTTGACCATCTGGTGATGTCCATGTGTAGAGTCTTCTCTTGTGTTGTTGGAAGAGGGTGTTTGTTATGACCAGTGCATTTTCTTGGCAAAACTCTATTAGTCTTTGCCCTGCTTCATTCCGTATTCCAAGGCCAAATTTACCTGTTACTCCAGGTGTTTCTTGACTTCCTACTTTTGCATTCCAGTCTCCTATAATGAAAAGGACATCTTTTTTGGGTGTTAGTTCTACAAGGTCTTGTAGGTCTTCATAGAACCGTTCAACTTCAGCTTCTTCAGCGTTACTGGTTGGGGCATAGACTTGGATTACTGTGATATTGAATGGTTTGCCTTGGAAACAAACAGAGATCATTCTGTCGTTTTTGAGATTGCATCCAAGTACTGCATTTTGGACTCTTTTGTTGACCATGATGGCTACTCCATTTCTTCTGAGGGATTCCTGCCCGCAGAAGTAGATATAATGGTCATCTAAGTTAAATTCACCCATTCCAGTCCATTTAGTTAGCTGATTCCTAGAATGTCGACATTCATTCTTGCCATCTCCTGTTTGACCACTTCCAATTTGCCTTGATTCATGGAACTGACATTCCAGGTTCCTATGCAATATTGCTCTTTACAGCATCGGACCTTGCTTCTATCACCAGTCCCATCCACACCTGGGTTTTGTTTTTGTTTTGGCTCCATCCCTTCATTCTTTCTGGAGTTATTTCTCCACTGATCTCCAGTAGCATATTGGGCACCTACTGACCTGGGGAGTTCCTCTTTCAGTATCCTATCATTTTGCCTTTTCATACTGTTCATGGGGTTCTCAAGGCAAGAATACTGAAGTGGTTTGCCATTCTCTTCTCCAGTGGACCACATTCTGTCAGACCTCTGCACCATGACCGGCCTGTCTTGGGTGGCCCCACAGGGCATGGCTTAGTTTCATTGAGTTAGACAAGGCTGTGGTCTGTGTGATCAGATTGACTAGTTTTCTGTGATTATGGTTTCAGTGTGTCTGCCCTTTGATGCCCTCTTGCAACACCTACCATCTTACTTGGGTTTCTCTTACCTTGGACGTGGGGTATCTCTTCACAGCTCTTCCAGCAAAGCGCAGCTGTTGCTCCTTACCTTGGACGAGGGTTATCTCCTCACTGCCACCCCTCCTGACCTTGAATGTGGAATAGCTCCTCTAGGCCCTCCTGTGTCTGCTCACAGCCGCCTTTAAACATGTCCATTGATGTGACCCTGCCCACTAGATCAACCAACGAGTAAGCAGGCAGCAGTCCCTCCCTACATGAAGCCAAAACAAGTCTCAGAACCAACTTCACCCACCAGAGGGCAGATACCAGAAGCAAGAAGAACTATGACCCTTCAGCCAGAAAAAAGGAGAATACAAAAAAAGTTAGAGAAAATGAGATAGGAAAGAAATAATTTGCAGACAAAGGGACAAGATGAAAACCCATAGGAACAACTAGGTGAAGAGGAAATAGGAAATCTGGGAAAGAATTTGGGCTAATGATAGTAAAAATGGTCTAAGATCTCAGAAAATGAATTGAGGCACAGATTGAAAAGTTACAAGGGTATTTAACAAAGGATAGAAGATTAAAGAACAAACAAACGATGAACAATATAATATTGAAGTGAAAAATATACTAGAATACTAGAAGAAAACAATAGCAGAATAACTGAGACAGAAGAATGAATACGTGGTTGGAAGACAGAATGGTTGAAATCACTGCCATGAAACAGAGTAAAGAAAAAAGAATGGAATGAAATGAGGACAGTGTCAGAGATCTCTGGGACACCATTAAACACACCAATATTCACATTATAAGGCTCTCAGAAGGAGAAGAGAGAAAGGGTCAGATAAAATATTTGAGGAGATTATAGTTGAAAACTTCCCTAACATGGGAAAGGAAAAAAATCACTCAAGTCCAAGAAGTACAGAGAATTCTATACAAGGAAAATCCAAGGAGGAACATGCCAAGACACATGTTAATCAAACCGGTAAAAAATTGTGGACCAAAAAAAAAATAATAATAATAATAAAAACAACAAGAGTGACGGATAACACATAGAGAAGGCATGAAGTGCTCCAGAAGCCTCAGTACTCCCTGAGTCATTGTCTGGGTGGTAGAGGAGGTTCTGTGAATGTGAACTGCCCTGATCTGCACCTGCATGGCCATGGAAGGGACCAAGAAGCACTCAGAGTGCCATTGCTTCTAGGCCCAGATCCCATCCAGGATTTTGTGGAAACCCCCACCCCCATTCCAGGCCTTCCACAACCTCCACAGTAACAGCCACAGCCACTTCATATGATTTAAGAGACCTGAACTCCTATACTGGAGAAGGCAATGGCACCTCACTCCAGTACTCCTGCCTGGAAAGTCCCATGGATGGAGGAGCCTGGAAGGCTGCAGTCCATGGGGTCCCTGAAGGTCGGACACAACTGAGCGACTTCACTTTCACTTTTCATTTTCATGCATTGGAGAAGGAAATGGCAACCCACTCCAGTATTCTTGCCTGGAGAATCCCAGGAACGGGGGAGCCTGGTGGGCTGCCGTCTATGGGGTCACACAGAGTTGGACACGACTGAAGTGACTTAGCAGCAGCAGCAGCACTCCTACACCATATGAAGGAAAAAGCCAAAACTGAGTCCTGTCAATGTCACTGTGGGTGCAGGACGCTAGTGCAAGGCCATGGCTGCAGTTCTTTGGGATGTACGTGGAATAAATGTAGGGTACTGCAGTGCGAGAGGTGAAGCTTTTTGATACTGGAGTAAGTAAAATTTGTCTTTTCAAAAGATGGAGTGGTTCACATTGACAGCCGAGTGGACCTTTCCTGCTACCCACCCAACAGAATTCTCCACCTTTCCTAGGGACAGAACCCTATTTCTGTACTAGGGCAGGAATTCATTGATATCAGGAAGGGAAGCCCTTACCCCAATTTCAGGGACCAGCAAACCTATTTCCTTTTGCTAGGAGTTGGGAATTGGTTTGGGATAAGCATGGGATCCCTTCTGGCCAATGACAGGTACAGGGATGTTTTCTGTCTCAGGATGAAAAGCATCATTAGGAAAATTTTGGGCTTTCCTTATCCTTTCTTGTTTGGGGGATGTTTGTGTGAGGATATGATGCCTGAGCTCTATCAATCATCAGTCTTTCATCAACCATGATGAAAGGCCACAGAAATAAAAAGGCAATTCTCTGAGGATGAAGTTCTGGAAGAAAAAAACCTGGTTTGTGAAGCATCATTGAGCAGCTGAGCACCTTAAACAGTGCACATTGAACAGTGAGCACCTACTTCTGGGCTTTGTGCGTGTGTGTGTGAGAGAGAAAAAGCAAACCCACATATACATAAATCACAGAGCCAGACATGAAAGTCTAGGACATTAAAGAAAAGCTGCATATATGGGGAGATTAGAAAGTGACAATGTATGCCCAGAGAAAGGCTCAGGAAAGACCTGAGGAGATTTAAGCTTATGCTTCAACTGATTCTCAGCACAGAGATTCCACAACAACCAAAAAACAACAACAACAACAAAATAAGAGAAAACTGAAGACCTTGGGGAAGGTTAAGAATCTTACTTCCAGATTTAACGTATTATTAGACTCAGATATCTAATGATTAACAACAAATTACAACACACACAAAGTTACAGAAAAGAACTGCACGTTTAAAGAAAAAATAAATCAACAATAGATCAACTTTGTCCCTGAAAAAGACCTAATGGCAGCTATACTAGACAAAGACTATAAAACATCTGTCTTAAAAATACTCAAAGAAATATAGGAAAGATGTGGAGAAAGTCAAGAAAACAATGCATAAACAAAACGGAAATATGAAAAAAGAGAAAACCTAAAGATAACTTAAAAGAAATTCTGGAACTGAAAATTACAATAACTGAAATGAAAAAGTTCACTAGAGGGATTCAAGTACAGATTTAAGCAGGCAAAGAGAGTCGTGAACTTGAAGATAGGGCAATGGAAAATTTCAAATTTGAAGAACAAGAGAGAAAAAGGGTTGAAGAAAAGCAAACAGAGCCTAAAGGACTTGTAGGAAATTAGTAAGAGGTTCAGTATACACATCATGAGAGGCCCTGAAGGCCAAGAGATGGAGAAGGGGCAGAGAGAATATCTGAAGTAATAATGACTGAAAGCTTTCCAAATGTGGTGTCAATACATGAATATACACATTCAAGAATCTCAATGAATTCCAAGTAAGATAAACTCAAAGAGATCCACACTGAGACACATTATAATTAAGTTTTCAAAAGGCAGAGGCAAAGAGAGAGTGTTTAAAAATAGCAGGAGAAAAACAAAGAATTCCCTGCCAGTCCAGTGGTTGGGAATCTGCACTTTCACTGCCAAGGGTGTGGGTTTGGTCCCTGGTCAGGGAGCTAGGATCCTGCTGACATGACAACTACCCATCCTCCCAAGGAACACACAAGAAAATAAAGAAACACATGACCCCACTATTAGCTATCTACAAGAGACCCACTTGAAATCCAAAGACATAATGACTCTTTGTGACCCCTTGGACTATAGCCTGCCATGCTCATCTGTCCATGGAATTTTGCAGGCAAGAACACTGGAGTGGGTTAGCATTCCCTTCTCTAGGGGATCTTCCAAACCCAGAGATTGAAACTAGGTCTTCTGCATTGCAGGCAGGTTCTTTACTTTGTGAGCCATCAGGGAATCCCTAACCAGGTTGAAAGTAACCAAAAGAAATCAGGAGTGACTTCACTAATATCAGACCAAAGAGACTTTAAATCAGAAAAGGTTATGAGAGGCAAAGGACATTAAATATTAATAAAAGGTTCGATTTAGCAAGAAGATATAATAATTATAACATACATGTACCTAATGACAGACTATTAATACTTATAAAACAAACACTGACAGGATTAAAGGGAGAAATAAACAGTTCTAAAATCATAACTGGAGATGTCAATACTCCACTCACAATAATGATAGAACAAGACAAAAGGTAAGTAAGGAAACAGAGGACTTAAACAACACAATAAACCAGCTAGGGTTAATAGACATATATAGAACACCACCCTACAACAACAGCATATACATTCTTCTCAACTATATATGTATCATTTTCCAGGATGGACTATATGTTAGGCATAACATTAAATCTCTCTCTCTCTCTCTCTCTCTCTCTCTCTATATATATATATATATATATATTTTTTTTTTTTTTTTTTTTTACTTTACAGCCATCCATGTGGGATCTTGGTCCCCTGACCAGAAGTTGGGTCCTTTCCCACTGCAGTGGAAACTTGGCATCTTGACCACAGGACTGCAAGAGAATTCTCTGCTGCTGCTGCTGCTAAGTCGTTTCAGTTGTGTCCGACTCTGTGCGACCCCATAGACGGCAGCCCACCAGGCTCCCCCGTCTCTGGGATTCTCCAGGCAAGAACACTGGAGTGGGTTGCCATTTCCTTCTCCAATGCATGAAAGTGAAAAGTGAAAGTAAAGTCACTCAGTCGTGTCCGACCCTCAGCGACCCCATGGACTGCAGCCTACCAGGCTCCTCTGTCCATGGGATTTGCCAGGCAAGAGTACTGGAGTGGGTTGCCATTGTCTTCTCTGAGAGAAGTCTCTAAATAGATTTAAAACTATAGATATTATATGAACTATCTTTCCTGATCCATGGAATAAAGTCAGAAAGTAATAACAAAAGGAAAATTATAAAATTCACAATATTGTAGAAATTGTACAACACATTAAAAAAAAAAAAACCTGATAGATCAGAGAAGAAACCACAAGGGAGATTATAGAATACTTAGAGATAAATGTAAATGAAAACACAATATACTAAAATTTTGTGGATGCAGTGAATGTAGTACTAAGAGAAAATATTACAGCAGATTATTTATACATTAAAAAAATTTCAAATCAACAACCTAAGTTTACAACTTCAGGAACTAGAAAAAAAACAAACTAAACCCAAAGCTAGCAGAAGGAAGTAAATAATATGGATTGTGGCAAAGATAAACAAAAGAGATAACAGGAAAATGATAGAGAAAATCATTGAAACCAAAAGTTGGTTCTTAGAAAAGACCAAGAATATTGACAAAACTTTAATTAGGTGAACTAAGAGAAAAAGAAGACTCAAATGACTAAAATCAGAAATGAGGGAGTTCCCTCCAGTCCAACGGTTAGGCCTTCATGCTTTCACTGCAGGGGGCACAGGTTTGATCCCTGTATGGGGAACTAGGATACTATAGACTATGGGGGGTGGCAAAAAATAATAAAATGAAATAAAATAAGAATTACTGCATATTCTACAGAAATGAAAAGCATGATAAGAGTACTGTAAAAAATTGTACACCAAAAGAACTGGATAATCTAGATGAAATGAATAAATTCTTAGAAACACCAAACCTGGTAAGACTAAATCACAAGCTAATAGAAAATTTGAATAGACCTGCCTGTAACAAGTAAGGACACTAAATCAGTAATCAAAAATCTTTCTGCAAGCAGCACTGTTTACAATAGCGAAGACATGGATACAACCTAAGTATCCATTAAAAGATAAATGGCTTAAGATTATGTGGAATATATATATGATGGAAGAGAACTCAGCCATAAAAATAATGAAATATTGCCATTTGTAGCAACATGGATGGACCTAGAGAATATTATATTTGGTGAAGTAAGTCATCCAAAGAAAGACAAATATTATATATCCCTTATATGTGGAATTCTAAAAATAACACAAATGTATCTGTATACAAAACAGAAATAAAATCACAGACATAGCAAACAAATTTATGTCTACCAAAGGAGAAAGGGTAGGAAGGACTCAATTAGGAGTGTAGGATTAACAGATACAAACTACTATACATAAAATAGATAAACAAGGACCTACTGTACAGCACAGGGAACTATATTCAATATCTTGTAATAACCTAATGGAAAATAATCTGAATTACATATGTGTACATATATACGCAGTGAACTTTATGAACATTTTCAAAACTTTTCTATCAAAGGATACTATCAACAGAATAAAAGGGCAACCCACAGAATGGGATAAAATATTTACAAACCATATATCTGATAAAGGATTAATATCCAGATAATAGAAAGAACTCTGATAAGTTGATAATAAAATAAAACAACAAAAAACACTTAAAAAATGTGCAAAGAATTTGAATAGACATTTCTCCAAATAAGACAGACAAATCACCAATAAGCACATAAAAAGATGCTCAACGTGAGATGCTCAATCATGCTGCTGCTGCTGCTAAGTCACTTCAGTCGTGTCCGAATCTGTGTGACCCCATAGACAGCAGCCCACTAGGCTCCCCCATCCCTAGGATTCTCCAGGTAAGAACACTGGAGTGGGTTGCCATTTCCTTCTCCAATGCATGAATGTGAAAAGTGAAAGTGAAGTCGCTCAGTCGTGTCCGACTCTAGCGACCCCATGGACCACAGCCTACCAGGCTCCTCTGTCCATGGGGTTTTCTAGGCAAGAGTACTGGAGTGGGGTGCCATTGCCTTCTCCAGCTCAAACATGAGAGAAGTGCAAAATAAAACTATGAGATAACATTCCACACACATTAGGATGGCTACTATCAAACAAATCCAGAACTATATGCCAATAAAATGGATAACTTGGAAGGAATGGATAAATTCTTAAAAAGGATAATCTTCCAAAATTGAACCAGGAAGAAATAGAAAATCTTAACAGACTCTTCACAAGCATGGAAATTGAAACAATAGTCAAAAATCTTCCAACAAAATAAAGCCCAGGACCAGAGAGCTTCATAGGTGAATTCTACCAAAAATTTAGAGAACAGCTAACACCTCTCTTACTCAAACTCTTCCAGAAAATTGCAGAAGAGGGTAAATTGCCAAACTTATTTTATGAGGCCACCATCACCTTAATACCAAAACCAGACAAAGATGCCACAAAAAAGGAAAACTACAGGCCAAGAACACTGATGAACATAGATGCAAAAATTCTCAACAAAATTCTAGCAAACAGAATCCAGCAACATATTAAAAAGATCATACATCATAACCAAGTGGGCTTTATCCCAGGGATGCAAGGATTCTTCAATATTCCAAAATCAATCAATGTGATACACCAGATTAACAAATTGAAAGATAAAAACCATATGATTATCTCAATAGATGCAGAGAAAGCCGTTGACAAAATTCAACATCCATTTATGATAAAAACCCTCCAGAAAGCAGGCACAAAAGGAACATACCTCAACATAATAAAAACCATATATGATAAACCCACAGCAAACATTATCTTCAATGGTGAAAAATTGAAAGCATTTCCTCTAAAGTCAGGAACAAGACAAGGATGTCCAATCTCACCACTACTATTCAACATAGTTTTGGAAGTTTTAGTCACAACAATCAGAGAAGAAAAAGAAATATTATAAACAGTGCTGCGATAAAAGGAATCCAGATTGGAAAAGAAGAAGTAAAACTCTTACTGTTTGCAGGCGACATGATCCTCTAAATAGAAAGCCCTAAAGACACCACCAGAAAATTATTAGAGCTAATCAATGAATATTTCAAGGTACAAAATTAACACACAGAAATCCATTGCATTCTAATATACTAATGATGAGAAAACAGAGAGAAATTAAGGAAACAATCCCATTCACCATTGCAGTGAAAATAGCAACATACTTAGGAATACATTTACCTAAAGAAAGAAAAGGCCTATTTATAGAAAGCTATAAAACACTGATCAAAGAAATCAAAGATGACACAAATAGATGGAGAAATATACCATGTTCATGGCTCAGAAGAATCAATATAGTGAAAATGAATATACTACCTAAAGCAATCTATAGATTCAATGTAATCCTTATCAAGCTACCAATGGTATTTTTCACAGAACTACAACAAATAATTTCACAATTTGTATGGAAACACAAGAACCCTCAAATAGGCAAAGCAATCTTGAGAAAGAAGAATGGAACTGGAGGAATCAACCTGCCTGACTTCAGGCTATGCTACAAAGCTACAGTCATCAAGACAGTATGGTATTGGCACAAAGACAGAAATATAGATCAATGGAACAAAATAGAAAGCCCAGAGATAAATCCATGCTCCTATGGACACCTTGTCTTTGACAAAGGAGGCAAGAACATACAATGGAGAAAAGACAATCTCTTTAACAAGTGGTGCTGGGAAAACTGGTCAACCACTTGTAAAAGAATGAAACTAGAACACTTTCTAACACTATGCACAAAAATAAACTCAAAGCAGATTAAAGATCTAAATGTAAGACCAGAAATTATAAAACTCCTAGAGGAAAACATAGGCAAAATAGTCTTTGATGTATATCATAGCAGGATCCTCTATGACCCACTTTCCCAGAATATTGGAAATAAAAGCAAAAATAAACAAATGGGACCTAATTAAACTTAAAAGCTTTTGCACAACGAAGGAAACTATAAGCAAGGTGAAAAGACAGCCTTCAGAATGGGAGAAAATAATAGCAAATGAAGCAACTGACAAAGAATTAATCTCAAAAGTATAAAAGCAACTCCTGCAGCTCAATTCCAGAAAAATAAGTGGCCCAATCAAAAAGTGGGTCAAAGAACTAAACAGACATTTCTCCAAAGAAGATGGCTAACAAACACATGAAAAGATGCTCAACGTCACTCATTATGAGGGAAATTAAAATCAAAACTACAATGAGGTACCATCTCACACTGGTCAGAATGGCTTCCATTAAAAAGCCCACAAACAATAAGTGTTGGAGACGGTGTACTCTTACACTGTTGGTGGGAATGCAAACTAGTACAGCCACTATGGAGACAGTGTGGTGATTCCTTAAAAAACTGGAAATAGAACTGCCATACAACCCAGCAATCCCCCTGCTGGGCTTACACACCAAGGAAACCAGAATTAAAAGAGACATGTGTACCCCAATGTTCCTTGTAGCACTGTTTACAATGGCTAGGACATGGAAGCAACCTAGATGTCTATCGGCAGATGAATGGATAAGAAAGCTGTGGTACATATACATAATGGGATATTACTCAGCTATTAAAAAGAACGCATTTGAGTTAGTGCTAATGAGGTGGATGAAACTGGAGCCTCTTACACAGAGTGAAGTAAGTCAGAAAGAAAAACATCTATACAGTATATTAACACATACATATGGAATTTAGAAAGATGGTAACGATGACTCTATGTGCTAGACAGCAAAAATGACACAGATATAAAGAACAAACTTTTGGACTCTGTCGGAGAAGGCGAGGGTGGGATGATGTGAGAGAATAGCATTGAAACATGTATATTACCATATGTGAAATAGATGACCAGTTCAAGTTTGATGCATGCAACATGGCACTCAAAGCTGTTGCACTGGGATGATCAGGGGGATGGGATGGGGAGGGAGTTGAGAGGGGGGTTTGGGATGAGGGGGACACATGTACACCCGTGGCTGATTCATGTTGATGTATAGCAAAAACCACCACAATATTGTAAAGTAATTACCCTCCAATTAAAATAAATAAATTAAAAACAAAACAAAACAGAAAACACGTGTTGGTCAGAATGTGGAGCAATTAGAAACCTTGTGCACTATTGATGGGAAATTAAAATGGTACAGTCACTGGAAGACTGTATAGTGATTCCTAAAAACTTAAAAATAGAGTTACCATATGATCCATCAATTGAACTTCTGGATATATGCCCAAAAGAATCAAAAGCAGGGTCTAGAAGAGATACCACTGACAGGTGAATGAATAAGCAAAATATGGTATATGTGTAAAGTGAAATATTATTCAACTTTAAAGAAGGAAATTCTGCAATATGCTACAAGATGGATAAACCTTGAGGACATCATGCTAAGTAAAATAAGGCTGCCACAAAAAGACAAAAACTGAATAATTCTACTTACACAAAGTACTTTTAATCATCAAAATCATAACAGTAAGTAAGATAGTGGTTGCCTGGGGCTAGGTGGAGGGCAAAATGACATTTTGGTTTAA
Organism: Bubalus kerabau; assembly: GCF_029407905.1. Classification (NCBI taxonomy): domain Eukaryota; kingdom Metazoa; phylum Chordata; class Mammalia; order Artiodactyla; family Bovidae; genus Bubalus; species Bubalus kerabau. The sequence goes on along the minus strand of NC_073638.1, from coordinate 16,686,279 downwards.
TGGATATACAGTTTTACAAGACGAAAAGAGTTTTGGAAACAGATGGTGGTAATGGTTGTGCAACATTTTGAATGTATATGTAATACCACTGGAGTGTATACTTAATTGTTAAGATGGTAATTTTTATGTATACTTTACCACCATAAAAATGCCCAATGAAAGTGAAGATAATTTTTTTAAAAAAGGGAAGCCATACAAGGGAAGCCTAAAAAATCAGAATTTTTTAGCAGAAACTCTGCAGGCCAGAAGAGAGTGACATCATATATATAAAGTTGTAAAGAAGAAAACCTATATTCAAGAATACTCTACCAAGTAAGGCTCTGATTCAGATTCAAAGGAGAAATCAAAACTTCTTCAGACAGATGAAAGCTATCAGAATTCAACACCACCAAACCAGCATTGCAACAAATCCTAAAGGAACTTCTCTAGCCAGAAAAGAAAAAAGCAAAAATAGAATCAAGAAAATTATGCGTGGGGAAACTTATTGGGAAGGGCATACATAAAGTATACGTGGGAGTACATTCACAGACAAATATGATATCAAAAACAGCAGTCATGAGAAGGGGAGAGTACAGACGCAGGAAATGCAGTGTAAACTAAGAGACCAGTAAGTTAAAACAATCTGGTATATATATATATATAGACAAACACACACAAAAGAAAAAAAAAAAGCAATCCAAACACATCACTAATGCTAGGCATCAAATCACAAGAAAACAAAAAAGGAAAAGAAAAAAGGCCTTTGAAAACCAATTCAAAACAAGTAGCAAAATAGAAATAAGAAAATTCATATTGACAATTATCTAATATATAAATGGATCAAATATTTCAACCAAATGTCAGACTGGCTGAATGGGTCCAAAAAAACGAACCATATATATTCTATCTAAAAGAGACACACTTCAGATCTTAGGGACACATACAGACTGAAAGTGAGAAGATGGAAAGGGTATTCCATGAAAATAGAAATCAAAAGAAGGCTGGAATAGCAATATTCATATAAGACAAAATAGACTTTAAGATAATGAATGTTATAAGAGAAAAATAAGGATACTTCATAATGATCCAGGGATGAGTCTAGGAAGAAGACATAAGAATTGTAAGTATATATGCACCCAACACAGGAACACCTCAATATATAAGGCAAATACTAACAGACATAGAAGGGCGGCGGCCAAGAGGAGTCACCCCACGTCCGAGGTCAGGGGCAGCGGCCGAGAGTACCAGAATGCGATGGCGCAGGAATGACCGATAGGAGCTACCCCGCGTCTGAGGTCAGGGGCGGCGACGAGAGGAGTTACCCCGCGTCTGAGGTCAGGGGCAGTGACGAGAGGAGTTACCCCGCATCCGAGGTCAGGGAGGGCAGCCGGGAGAAAATACCCCACGCCCCAAGCCCGAGGCCAGGGGCAGTGGCGGGGAAGACCAACCCCACATCCAAGGAGCCATGGCTGCATGGGCGCAGGAGGGCCTAGAGGAGCTATCCCACGTTGAAGGTCAGGAAGGGTGGCAGTGAGGAGATACCCCTCGTCCAAGGTAAGGAGCAATGGCTGCGCTTTGCTGGAACAGCTGTGAAGAGATACCCCATGCCCTAGGTAAGAGAAACCCAAGTAAGATGGTAGGTGTTGCAAGAGGGCATCAGAGGGCAAACAGACTGAAACCATAATCACAGAAAACTAGTCAATCTAATCACACTAGGACCACAGCCTTGTCTAACTCAATGAAACTAAGCCATGATATGTGGCGCCATCCAAGGCGGGCGGGTCATGGTGGAGAGGGCTGACAGAATGTGGTCCACTGGAGAAGGGAATGGCAAACCACTTCAGTATTCTTGCCTTGAGAACCCCATGAACAGTATGAAAAGGCAAAATGATAGGATACTGAAAGAGAAACTCCCCAAGTCAGTAGGTGCCCAATATGCTACTGGAGATCAGTGGAGAAATAACTCCAGAAAGAATGAAGGGATGTAGCTAAAGCAAAAAGAATACCCAGTTGTGGATGTGACTGGTGATAGAAGCAAGGTCCGATGCTGTAAAGAGCAATATTGCATAGGAACCTGGAATGTCAGGTCCATGAATCAAGGCAAATTGGAAGTGGTCAAACAAGAGATGGCAAGAGTGAATGTTGACATTCTAGGAATCAGCGAACTGAAATGGTCTGTAATGGGTGAATTTAACTCAGATGACCATTATATCTACTACTGCAGGCAGGAATCCCTCAGAAGAAATGGAGTGGCCATCATGGTCAACAAAAGAGTCCAAAATGCAGTACTTGGATGCAATCTCAAAAACGACAGAATGATCTCTGTTCCTTTCCAAGGCAAACCATTCAATATCACAGTAATCCAAGTCTACGCCCCAACCAGTAACACTGAAGAAGCTGAAGTTGAACGGTGCTATGAAGACCTACAAGACCTTTTAGAACTAACACCCCAAAAAGATGTCCTTTTAATTATAGGGGACTGGAATGCAAAAGTAGGAAGTCAAGAAACACCTGGAGTAACAGGCAAATTTGGCGTTGGAATATGGAATGAAGCAGGGCAAAGACTAATAGAGTTTTGCCAAGAAAATACACTGGTCATAACAAACACCCTCTTCCAACAACACAAGAGAAGACTCTATACATGGACATCACCAGATGGTCAACACCGAAATCAGATTGATTATATTCTTTGCAGCCAAAGATGGAGAAGCTCTATACAGTCAGCAAAAACAACACCAGGAGCTGACTGTGGCTCAGTCCATGAACTCCTTATTGCCAAATTCAGACTTAAATTGAAGAAAGTAGAAAAAACCACTAGACCATTCAGGTATGACCTAAATCAAATCCCTTATGATTATACAGTGAAAGTGAGAAATAGATTTAAGGGCCTAGATATGATAGATAGAGAGCCTGATGAACTATGGACAGAGGTTCATGACATTGTACAGGAGACAGGGATCAAGATCATCCCCATGGAAAAGAAATGCAAAAAAGCAAAATGGCTGTCTGGGGAGGCCTTACAAATAGCTGTGAAAAGAAGAGAAGCAAAAAGCAAAGGAGAAAAGGAAAGATATAAGCATCTGAATGCAGAGTTCCAAAGAATAGCAAGAAGAGATAAGAAAGCCTTCTTCAGCGATCAATGCACAGAAATAGAGGAAAACAACAGAATGGGAAAGACTAGGGATCTCTTCAAGAAAATCAGAGATACCAAAGGAACATTTCATGCAAAGATGGCATTGATAAAGGACAGAAATGGTATGGACCTAACAGAAGCAGAAGATATTAAGAAGAGATGGCAAGAATACACAGAAGAACTGTACAAAAAAGATCTTCATGACCCAGATAATCATGATGGTGTGATCACTGACCTAGAGCCAGATATCCTGGAATGTGAAGTCAAGTGGGCCTTAGAAAGAATCACTACAAACAAAGCTAGTGGAGGTGATGGCATTCCAGTTGAGCTATTTCAAATCCTGAAAGATGATGCTGTGAAAGTGCTGCACTCAATATGCCAGCAAATTTGGAAAACTCAGCAGTGGACACAGGACTGGAAAAGGTCAATTTTCATTCCAATCCCAAAGAAAGGCAATGCCAAAGAATGCTCAAACTACTGCACAATTGCACTCATCTCACATGCTAGTAAAGTAATGCTCAAAATTCTCCAACCCAGGCTTCAGTAATATGTGAACCGTGAACTTCCTGAGGTTCAAGCTGGTTTTAGAAAAGGCAGAGGAACCAGAGATCAAATTACCAACATCCGCTGGATCATGGAAAAAGCACGAGAGTTCCAGAAAAACATTGATTTCTGCTTTATTGACTATGCCAAAGCCTTTGACTGTGTGGATCACAATAAACTGGAAAATTCTGAAAGAGATGGGAATACCAGACCACCTGATCTACCTCTTGAGAAATTTGTAGGCAGGTCAGGACATGCATGCTGGACATGGAACAACAGACTGGTTCCAAATAGGAAAAGGAGTTCGTCAAGGCTGTATATTGTCACCCTGTTTATTTAACTTATATGCAGAGTACATCATGAGAAACGCTGGACTGGAAGAAACACAAGCTGGAATCAAGATTGCCGGGAGAAATATCAATAACCTCAGATATGCAGATGATACCACCCTTATGGCAGAAAGTGAAAAGGAACTAAAGAGCCTCTTGATGAAAGTGAAAGAGGAGAGTGAAAAAGTTGGCTTGAAGGTCAACCTTCAGAAAACAAAGATCATGGCATCCGGTCCCATCACTTCATGGGAAATAGATGGGGAAACAGTGGAAACAGTGTCAGACTTTACTTTTCTGGGCTCCAAAATCACTGCAGATGCTGACTGCAGCCATGAAATTAAAAGGCGCTTACTCCTTGGTAGGAAAGTTATGACCAACCTAGATAGCATATTCAAAAGCAGAGACATTACTTTGCCAACAAAGGTCCGTCTAGTCAAGGCTATGGTTTTTCCTGTGGTCATGTATGGATGTGAGAGTTGGACTGTGAAGAAGGCTGAGTGCCAAAGGATTGATGCTTTTGAACTGTGGTGTTGGAGAAGACTCTTGAGAGTCCCTTGGACTGCAAGGAGATCCAACCAGTCCATTCTGAAGGAGATCAGCCCTGGGATTTCTTTGGAAGGAATGATGCTAAAGCTGAAACTCCAGTACTTTGGCCACCTCATGCAAAGAGTTGACTCATTGGAAAAGACTCTGATTCTGGGAGGGATTGGGGGCAAGAGGAGAAGGGGACGACAGAGGATGAATGGCTGGATGGCATCACTGACTCAATGGACGTGAGTCTGAGTGAACTCCAAGAGTTGGTGATGGAAAGGGAGGCCTGGCGTGCTGCGATTCATGGGGTCTCAAAGAGTCGGACATGACTGAGCGACTGATCTAATCTGAACAGACATAGAAGAAGAAATCAATAGTAATAATGTAATACTGGGGAGCTTTAATACCCCACTTACACCATGGGACAGATCATCAAGAAAGAAAATCAATAAGGAAACACAGGACTTAAATGACACATAAAGCAGATGGACTTAATAGATATTATAGAACATTCAATATGGACGTAGCTGAATACGCTTTCTTCTCAAGTGCAAACTGGAACATAATCCAAGATAGATCACCTCTGGGACCATAAATCAAGCTTTGGTAAATTTAAGAAAACAAACCATACCAAGTATCTTTTCTGACAATAAGCCTATGGAATTAGAAATCAATTACAGAGAGGGGAGGAGCCAAGATGGCAGAGGAGTAGGACGGGGAGAACACTTTCTCCCCCACAAATTCATCAAAAGAGCATTTAAACGTCGAGTAAATTCCACAAAACAACTTCTGAATGCCGGCAGAGGACATCAGGCACCCAGAAAAGCAGCCCAACTCTTCGAAAGGAGGTAGGAAAAAATATAAAAGACAAAAAAAGAGACAAAAGAGGGAGGGATGGAGTTCCGTCCCGGGAAGGGAGTCTTGAAAAGAGACAAGTTTCTAAACACCAGGAAACCTTCTCACTGCCGAATCTGTGCCGAGCTTTGGAAGCACAGAGGGCAACATAAAAGGGAGAATAAATAAATAAATAAACAATTAAAAATCGCAGATTGCGAGCCCTACGGTAACTCCCCCAGCGGAGAAGCAGCGCAGACGCCTGCACAGGGCATTAGCAAGCGGGGGCTGGGCAGGGAAGCGGGGCGCGGGCTGTGTCTCTTAGAGTAAGAATAGGCCCAAGTGTCCTGAGCACTATCTGAGCGAAATAATTTGGGCTAGCAAACCAGACTGTGGGATATCTACCACGCGAAAAGCCAGCCCTAACCTAAGACACCGCCAGGCCCGCGCACAGAACAAAGGACTGAACAGAGATAGCCGGTTGCAGACCTTCCCCCTCTGGTGACAGGCAGCCAGAGCCGTAAGGGGGCAATCGCAGCCCAAGAGAGACACTATCTATAAAACTGTAAACAGGCTTCTTTGCTAACTAAAACTTCTTGGGGTCTGGACGCTCATCATCTGCCTGAGAAGGTGCGCCGGTTTTACACCCAGATAACCAAGTGGCGGGGAGGTGATAAGTTGCAGCATTGGCGCCCGCCAAACACATCACCTGAGCTGCTCGGATCTGGGAAGAGCACAAAACGCAGGCCCAACTGAGTCTGCGCCTCTGAGTGCCTGAACCTGAGCGGCTTGGACCTGGGAGCTCAGCCCAGGGCCGGCCTCTGATTGTTCCCGGCGGAACAACCTAGAGCCCGAGCAGTGTGGGCAGGGAGGCTACACGCGCCTTGAGCGGGGGCAGACCCAGTGTGGCTGAGGCACTGCGAGTGCATGCCAGTGTTATCTGTTTGCAGCATCCCTCCCTCCCTCCCTACAGCGTGGCTGAACAAGTGAGCCTAAATAAAATAAAAAAAATAGTGTCCTCCACCGTCCCCTTTGTGTCAGGGCGGGAACCAGACACTGAAGAGACCAGCAAACAGAAGAAGCTATAACAGAGGGAAACGCCTTGGAAGCTACAGGCCATAGATTAAAACCCTGTGGTTACTACGAACTACATAGGAAGGGGCCTATAGATCTTGAGAAATATAAGTCAGACCAAGGAACTAGCCAAAAATGAACTGAACCCACAATACTCACAACAAAACCAGAGAAAGACCTAGATATATTTTTACTATTTTTACGATCAATCTTTCTTTCTTTTTTTTTAATTAAAAAAAAATTTTTAAGTCCTCTATTGTCCTTTAATTTTCACTTTTATAACTATTACTTTGCAAAAAAAAAAAAAAGACCCTATTTTTTTTTCTTCAGCAAACTTCATATATATATTTTATAATTTTTTGACCATTTTTGTTCTTCTTTTCTTTAACATTGTATTTTTGAAATTCCAAACTCTACTCTAGATTTTTAATTTTTGCTTTTTGGTATTAGTTATCAATTTTGTACCTGTAGTTTCTTTATAATTTTCACAACCTTGTTTGTTTTTCTTTGTTCGTTTTTTCTCTCTTTCTTTTCCTTCTTCTTTTCATTAACATCGCATTTTTGAAATTCAAAACTCTACTCTAGATTTTTAATTTTTGCTTTTATGTATTTGTTACCAATTTTGTACCTTTAAGAACCCAATCTTCAGGACCCATTTTTCACTAGGGAACAAGATTACTGGTTTGACTGCTCTCTCTCCCTTTGGACTCTCCGTTCTCCCCACCAGGTCGCCTGTATCTCCTCCCTAACCCCTCTCTACTCTACCCAACTCTGTGAATTTCTGTGTGTTCCAGACGGTGGAGAACACTTAGGGAACTGATTACTGGCTGGATCTGTCTCCCTCCTTTTCATTTCCCCCTTTTATCCTTCTGGCCACCTCTGTCTCCTGCCTCCTTCTTCTCTTCTCTGTATAACTCCGTGAACATCTCTGAGTGGTCCAGTTGTGGAGTGCACATAAGGAAGTGACTACTGGCTAGCCCACTCTCTCCACTATTGATTCCACCTCATCTCATTTGGGTCACCTCTAACTCCCTCCTCCCACTTCTCTTCTCCATGTAACGCTGTGAACCTCTCTGAGTGACCCTCACAGTAGAGAAACTTTTCATCTTTAACGTAGATGTTTTATCAATGGTGCTGTATAGAAGGAGAAGTTTTGAAACTACTGTAAAAATAAGACCAATAACTGGAAGTAGGAGGCTTAAGTCCAAACCCTGACTCCAGGGAACTCCTGACTCCAAGGAACATTAATTGACAGGAGCTCATCAAACGCCTCCATACCGACACTGAAACCAAGCACCACACAAGGGCCAACAAGTTCCAGGGCAAGACATACCAAGCAAATTCTCCAGCAACAAAGGAACACAGCCCTGAGCTTCAAGATACAGGCTGCCCAAAGTCACCCCAAAACCATAGACATCTCATAACACATTACTGGTCATTTCATTACACTCCAGAGAGAAGAAATACAGCTCCATCCACCAGAACATCGACACAAGCTTCCCTAACCAGGAAACCGTGACAAGCCACCTGTACAAACCCACACACAGTGAGGAAATGCCACAATAAAGAGAACTCCACAAACTGCCAGAATACAGAAAGGACACCCCAAACTCAGCAATTTAAACAAGATGAAGAAACAGAGGAATAGCCAGCAGATAAAGGAACAGGATAAATGCCCACCAACCCAAACAAAAGAGGAAGAGATAGGGAATCTACCTGATAAAGAATTCCGAATAATGATAGTGAAATTGATCCAAAATCTTGAAATTAAAATGGAATCACAGATAAATAGCCTGGAGGCAAGGATTGAGAAGATGCAAGAAAGGTTTAACAAGGACTTAGAAGAAATAAAAAAGAGTCAATATATAATGAATAATGCAATAAGTGAAATTAAAAACACTCTGGAGGCAACAAATAGTAGAATAACAGAGGCAGAAGATAGGATTAGTGAATTAGAAGATAGAATGGTAGAAATAAATGAATCAGAGAGGATAAAAGAAAAACGAATTAGAAGAAATGAGGACAATCTCAGAGACCTCCAGGACAATATTAAACGCTACAACATTCGAATCATAGGGGTCCCAGAAGAAGAAGACAAAAAGAAAGACCATGAGAAAATACTTGAGGAGATAATAGTTGAAAACTTCCCTAAAATGGGGAAGGAAATAATCACCCAAGTCCAAGAAACCCAGAGAGTCCCAAACAGGATAAACCCAAGGCGAAACACCCCAAGACACATAGTAATCAAATTAACAAAGATCAAACACAAAGAACAAATATTAAAAGCAGCAAGGGAAAAACAACAAATAACACACAAGGGAATACCCGTAAGGATAACAGCTGATCTTTCAATAGAAACTCTTCAAGCCAGGACGGAATGGCAAGACATACTTAAAATGATGAAAGAAAATAACCTACAGCCCAGATTATTGTACCCAGCAAGGATCTCATTCAAGTTTGAAGGAGAAATCAAAAGCTTTTCAGACAAGCAAAAGCTGAGAGAATTCTGCACCACCAAACCAGCTCACCAACAAATACTAAAGGATATTCTCTAGACAGGAAACAAAAAAACGGTGTATAAATTCGAACCCAAAGCAATAAAGTAAATGGCAATGGGATCATACTTATCAGTAATTACCTTAAACGTAAATGGGTTGAATGCCCCAACCAAAAGACAAAGACTGGCTGAATGGATACAAAAACAAGACCCCTACATATGTTGTCTACAAGAGACCCACCTCAAAACAGGGGACACATACAGACTGAAAGTGAAGGGCTGGAAAAAGATTTTCCATGCAAACAGGGACCAAAAGAAAGCAGGAGTAGCAATACTCATATCAGATAAAACAGACTTTAAAACAAAGACTGTGAAAAGAGACAAAGAAGGTCACTACATAATGATCAAAGGATCAATCCAAGAAGAAGATATAACAATTATAAATATATATGCACCCAACACGGGAGCACCGCAGTATGTAAGACAAATGCTAACAAGTATGAAAGGAGAAATTAACAACAACACAATAATAGTGGGAGACTTTAATACCCCACTCACACCTATGGATAGATCAACTAAACAGAAAATTAACAAGGAAACACAAACTTTAAATGATACAATAGACCAGTTAGACCTAATTGATATCTATAGGACATTTCATCCCAAAACAATGAATTTCACCTTTTTCTCAAGCGCACATGGAACCTTCTCCAGGATAGATCACATCCTGGGCCATAAAGCTAGCCTTGGTAAATTCAAAAAAAATAGAAATCATTCCAAGCACCTTTTCTGACCACAATGCAGTAAGATTAGATCTCAATTACAAGAGAAAAACTATTAAAAATTCCAACATATGGAGGCTGAACAACACGCTGCTGAATAACCAACAAATCACAGAAGAAATCAAAAAAGAAATCAAAATTTGCATAGAAACGAATGAAAATGAAAACACAACAACCCAAAACCTGTGGGACACGGTAAAAGCAGTCCTAAGGGGAAAGTTCATAGCAATACAGGCACACCTCAAGAAACAAGAAAAAAGTCAAATAAATAACCTAACTCTACACCTAAAGCAACTAGAAAAGGAAGAACTGAAGAACCCCAGGGTTAGTAGAAGGAAAGAAATCTTAAAACTTAGAGCAGAAATAAATGCAAAAGAAACAAAAGAGATCATAGCAAAAATCAACAAAACCAAAAGCTGGTTTTTTGAAAGGATAAATAAAAATTGACAAACCATTAGCCAGACTCATCAAGAAACAAAGGGAGAAAAATCAAATCAATAAAATTAGAAATGAAAATGGAGAGATCACAACAGACAACACAGAAATACAAAGGATCATAAGAGAGTACTATCAACAATTATATGCCAATAAAATGGACAACGTGGAAGAAATGGACAAATTCTTAGAAAAGTACAACTTTCCAAAACTCGATCAGGAAGAAATAGAAAATCTTAACAGACCCATCACAAACACGGAAATTGAAACTGTAATCAAAAATCTTCCAGCAAACAAAAGCCCAGGTCCAGACGGCTTCACAGCTGAATTCTACCAAAAATTTAGAGAAGAGCTAACACCTATCCTGCTCAAACTCTTCCAGACAATTGCAGAGGATGGTAAACTTCCAAACTCATTCTATGAGGCCACCATCACCCTAATACCAAAACCTGACAAAGATCCCACAAAAAAAGAAAACTACAGGCCAATATCACTGATGAACATAGATGCAAAAATCTTTAACAAAATTCTAGCAATCAGAATCCAACAACACATTAAAAAGATCATACACCGTGACCAAGTGGGCTTTATCCCAGGGATGCAAGGATTCTTCAATATTCCAAAATCAATGAATGTAATACACCACATTAACAAATTGAAAAATAAAAACCATATGATTATCTCAATAGACGCAGAGAAAGCCTTTGACAAAATTCAACATCCATTTATGATAAAAACTCTCCAGAAAGCAGGAATAGAAGGAACATACCTCAACATAATAAGAGCTATATATGACAAACCCACAGCAAACATTATCCTCAATGGTGAAAAATTGAAAGCATTTCCTCTAAAGTCAGGAACAAGACAAGGGTGCCCACTTTCACCATTACTATTCAACATAGTTTTGGAAGTATTGGCCACAGCAATCAGAGCAGAAAAAGAAATAAAAGGAATCCAAACTGGAAAAGAAGAAGTAAAACTCTCTCTGCAGATGACATGATCCTCTACATAGAAAACCCTAAAGACTCCACCAGAAAATTACTAGAACTAATCAATGACTATAGTAAAGTTGCAGGATATAAAATCAACACACAGAAATCCCTTGCATTCCTGTACACTAATAATGAGAAAATAGAGAAATTAAGGAAACAATTCCATTCACCATTGCAACGGAAAGAATAAAATACTTAGGAATATATCTACCTAAAGAAACCAAAGACCTATATATAGAAAACTATAAAACACTGGTGAAAGAAATCAAAGAGGACACTAACAGATGGAGAAATATACCATGTTCATGGATTGGAAGAATCAATATAGTGAAAATGAGTATACTACCCAAAGCAATCTATAGATTCAATGCAATCCCTATCAAGCTACCAACAGCATTCTTCACAGAGCTAGAACAAATAATTTCACAATTTGTATGGAAATACAAAAAACCTCGAATAGCCAAAGCAATCTTGAGAAAGAAGAATGGAACTGGAGGAATCAACCTACCTGACTTCGGGCTCTACTACAAAGCCACAGTTATCAAGACAGTATGGTACTGGCACAAAGACAGAAATATAGATCAATGGAACAAAATAGAAAGCCCATATGGACACCTTATCTTTGACAAAGGAGGCAAGAATATACTATGGATTAAAGACAATCTCTTTAACAAGTGGTGCTGGGAAATCTGGTCAACCACTTGTAAAAGAATGAAACTAGAACACTTTCTAACACCATACACAAAAATAAACTCAAAATGGATTAAAGATCTAAACGTAAGACCAGAAACTATAAAACTCCTAGAGGAGAACATAGGCAAAACACTCTCTGACATACATCACAGCAGGATCCTCTATGACCCACCTCCCAGAATATTGGAAATAAAAGCAAAAATAAACAAATGGGACCTAATTAACCTTAAAAGCTTCTGCACATCAAAGGAAACTATTAGCAAGGTGAAAAGACAGCCTTCAGAATGGGAGAAGATAATAGCAAATGAAGCAACTGACAAACAACTAATCTCGAGAATATACAAGCAACTCCTACAGCTCAACTCCAGAAAAATAAATGACCCAATCAAAAAATGGGCCAAAGAACTAAATAGACATTTCTCCAAAGAAGACATCCAGATGGCTAACAAACACATGAAAAGATGCTCAACATCACTCATTATCAGAGAAATGCAAATCAAAACCACTATGACGTACCATTTCACACCAGTCAGAATGGCTGCGATCCAAAAGTCTACAAGTAATAAATGCTGGAGAGGGTGTGGAGAAAAGGGAACCCTCTTACACTGTTGGTGGGAATGCAAACTAGTACAGCCACTATGGAGAACAGTGTGGAGATTCCTTAAAAAACTGGAAATAGAACTGCCTTATGACCCAGCAATCCCACTGCTGGGCATACACACTGAGGAAACCAGAAGGGAAAGAGACACGTGTACCCCAATGTTCATCGCAGCACTGTTTATAATAGCCAGGACATGGAAGCAACCTAGATGTCCATCAGCAGATGAATGGATAAGAAAGTGGTGGTACATATACACAGTGGAGTATTACTCAGCCATTAAAAAGAATACATTTGAATCAGTTCTAATGAGGTGGATGAAACCAGTTTCCTATTATACAGAGTGAAGTAAGCCAGAAAGAAAAACACCAATATAGTATACTAACACATATATATGGAATTTAGAAAGATAGTAACAATAACCCAGTGTACGAGACAGCAAAAGAGACACTGATGTATAGAACAGTCTTATGGACTCTGTGGGAGAGGGAGAGGGTGGGAAGATTTGGGAGAATGGCATTGAAACATGTAAAATATCATGTATGAAACGAGTTGCCAGTCCAGGTTCGATGCACGATACTGGATGCTTGGGGCTGGTGCTCTGGGACGACCCAGAGGGATGGAATGCGGAGGGAGGAGGGAGGAGGGTTCAGGATGGGGAACACATGTATACCTGTGGCAGATTCATTTTGATATTTGGCAAAACTAATACAATTATGTAAAGTTTAAAAATAAAATAAAATTAAAAAAAAAGAAATCAATTACAGGAAAAACAAAACAAAACTAAAAAACACAAACTCATGAAGGCTAAATAATATTTTACTAAGCAACAAATGGATCACGGAAGGAATAAAAGAAAAATGAAAAAAAAATACTTCAAGACAAGTGACAACAAAAACATGATAAAACAAAATGTGTGGGATACAGCAAATCAGCTCTAAAATGGAACTTGCTGCAGTAAAATTTTACTTCAGGAAATAAGCAATATTGCAAGTAAAGAAGCTAAGCTTATATTGAGAGCAACTAGAGAAAGGAAACAAACAAAACTCAAAGGTAAGAGAAGGAAAGAAATCATAAAGATCAGAGCAGAAATAAATGAAACCGACATGAAGAAAATGATAGCAAAGATCAATGAAAATAAAAGCTAATTATATGAGAAAATATGCAAAATTGATAAAAGTTTCATCAAACTTGAGAGTGTTAACAGCCTCTGTAGGGAGGTCAGAGGTACCCAAGTGGAAGGAGGAAATAAACTGCAAGTGGCAGATGTTTTTCCCTTCTCTATTTACAACACCTGGTTCCACCTGAACTTAACTTTTCTCAAACCTTGAGCTAACCAATGAGCTATTCTTTGGCATCACTGACTCGGTGGACGTGAGTTTGAGTGAACTCCGGGAGTTGGTGATGGACTGGGAGGCCTGGCATGCTGCGATTCATGGGGTCGCAAAGAGTTGGACACGACTGAGCGACTGAACTGAACTGATGTTGATGAAACTATGTATTTGCTTTGGAATCCGCCTTTCTTCAAATCAGTTTTGCCTAAGACGACATTTTTTTCTTTTCTCAAACCTTGGGCTGATAATGGCTCAATGAACCAGTATTCATGTCAATTATTTAATGGCCAGGGATGACAGACCTTGTGCCATCCTATCTCAAAAATGCATATTGTGGGGGAGGGGCCTGGTGAAACTCCCATCAGTCTTGAGGTGTCTCTATTATCTGATTAGCAGCTTCATAACAGACATAAAATGCCTTACTAAGAACTTGCAAGAGGGCACTATTTCTGTTCCTTCTGATGTCTATCAGAAGATTTCCTTATCTCTATTATACTTTAATAAAACTTTGCTACACAAAAAGCTCCGAGCAGTTAAGTCTTGTATCTGGCCACAGATGGAAATCCTCTCTTGCAGAGGTCACGAAGGAGAGGTCAGTATAGCACATGGCTCACAGTCACAATGTTGCAGACTCATCAGGAAAAAGAGGGAGAAGATTCAAATCAATGAAATTAGAAATGAAAAAGGAGAAATTACAACTGACACCACAGACATACATAAGATCATAAGAGAATATTGCAGACAACAATAGACCAATAAAATGGACAACCTAGAAGCAATGAACACATTTTTAGAAAGATACAACCTTGCAAGACTGAACCAGGAAGAAAGAGAAAATAAAAACAGACCAAACGTAAGTATTAATTGAAATTATGATTAAAAATCTTCCAAAAAGAAGTCTAGGGCCAGAGGCTTCACAGGTCAATTCTATAAAATATTTGGAGAAAAGTTAACATCTATTCTTCTGAAACTCTTCCAAAAAATTGCAGAGGGAGAAACACACTCAAGTTCAATCTAGTAGGCCACCACCACCCTGATACCAAAACCAGCAATGCCATAAAAAAGAAAATTACAGGCCAGAATCAATGATAAACATGGATGCAAAAATCCTCAACAAAATACTAGCAAACATAATCCAAAAATGCATTAAAAGAATCATATACAATTACCAAGTGTGATTTATCCCAGGGATTCAGAGATCTTCAATATTCAAAAATCAATCACTGTGATACACCAAATTAACAAACAAGGATAAAAACATATGATCATCTCAATAGACGCAGAAAAGCTACTGAGATATTTTACAACTATTTAAGGAAAAGTTCCCCAGATAGAGGGAATAAAGGGAATTTAACATAATAGAGGCCATATGAGACAAGAGATGGGAATACCAGACTAACCTGCCTCCTGGGAAATCTGTATGCAGGTCAAGAAGCAACAGTTAGAACTGGACATGGAACAACAGACTGTTCCAAATAGGAAAAGGAGTACGTCCAGGCTGTATATTGTCACCCTGCTTATTTAACTTATATGCAGAGTGCATCATGCGAAATGCTGGTCTGAATGAAGCACAAGCTGGAATCAAGATTGCTGGGAGAAATATCAATAACCTCAGATATGCAGATAACCCCACTCTTATGGCAGAAAGCAAAGAAGAACTAAAGAGCTCCTTGATGAAAGTGAAAGAGGAGAGTGAAAAAGCTGGCTTAAAACTCAACGTTCAAATAATAAAGATCATGGCATCCGTTCCCATCACTTATGGCAAATAGATGGGAAAACAATGGAGACAGTGACAGACTTTAGTTTTTTGGTCTCCAAAATCACTGCAGATGGTGACTGTAGTCACGAAATCAAAAGTCGCTTGTTCCTTGGATGAAGAGCTATGACCAACCTAGACAGCATATTAAAAAGCAGAGACACTATTTGGTCAACAAAGGTCTGTTTAGTAAAAACTATTGTTTTCCAGTAGTCATGTATGGATGTGAGAGTTGGACTATAAAGACAGCTGGGTGCTGAAGAATTGATGCTTTTGAACTGTTGTGTTGGAGAAGACTCTTGAGAGTCCTTTGGATTGCAAGGAAATCAAACCCAGTCAATCCTAAAGGAAAACAGTCCTGAATATTCATTGGAAGGACTGATGCTGAAGCTGAAGCTCCAACACTTTGGCACTTTATGTGAAGAATTGACTCAATGGAAAAGATGCTGATGCTGGGAAAGATTGAAGGCAGGAGGAGAAAGGGATGACAGAGGACAAGATGGTTGGATGATATCACCGACTCGATGGACATGAGTTTGAGTAAGCTCTGGGAGTTGGTGATGGACAGGGAAGCCTGGAGTACTGCAGTCCATGGGGTTGCAAAGAGTCAGACACAACTGAGAAACTGAACTGAACTGAGACAAGCCCACTGCTAACATCCTTCTCAATCGTGAAATCCCAAAAGCATTCCCTCTAAGATGAAGAACAAAGCAAGTATGTCTATTGCCATGATTTTTATTTAACATAGTTTTGAAAGTCTTTGACACAGCAATCAGAAAAGAAATAGTAGAAATTCAAATTGAAAAAGAAGATGTAAAACTGTCACAGTTTGCAGATTTTTGTTAAGTCGCTTAGTTGTGCAGGACTCTTTGCAACACAATGGACTGCAGCACGCCAGGCCTCTGTGTCCTTCACCATCTCCCAGAGATTGCTTAAACTCATGTCCATTGAGTCCATGATGCCATCCAACCATCTCATCCTCTGTTGTCCCTGTCTCCGCCTGCCTTCAATCTTTCCCAGCATCAGGGTCTTTTCCAATGAGTTGGCTATTCTCATCAGGTGGGCAAAGTATTGGAAATTCAGCTTTAGCATCAGTCCTTCAGTGAATTTCAAAGGGTTGATTTCCTTTAGGATTGGCTGGTTTGATCTTGCAGTTTAAGGAATTCTCAACAGTCTTCTCTACCACAGTTCAAAAGCATCAATTCTTTGGTGCTCAGCCTTCTTTGTGGCCCAGCTCTCACATCCATACATGACTGTTGGAAAACCATAGGTCTGACTATATGGAACTTAGTCAGCAAAGTAAGTCTCTGCTTTTTAATATTCTGTCTTGGTTTGTCATAGTTTTTCTTATAAGGAGCAGGCGTTCTTAAATTTCATGGCTGCAGTCACCATCCTCAGTGATTTGGAAGCCCAAGAAAATAAAATATATCATGCTTTCCACTGTTTCCCCACCTGTTTACCATGAATTAATGAGACTGGATGCCATAATCGTAGTTTTTTTGAATGTGGAGTTTTAAGCCAGCTTTTTCACTCTTCTCTTTCACTTTCATCAAGAGACTCTTTTGTTCCTCTTTGATTTCTGCCATAAGGGTGATGCCATATGCATATCTGACATTATTGATAGTTCTCTTGGCAATCTTGATTCCAGTTTGTGATTCATCCAGCCCAGCACTTCACATGATGTACTCTGCTGCTACTGCTGCTAAGTCAATTCAGTCGTGTCCGACTCTGTGTGACCCCATAGATGGCAGCCCACCAGGCTCCACCATCCCTGGGATTCTCCAGGCAAGAACACTGGAGTGGGTTGCCATTTCCTTCTCCAATGCATGAAAGTGAAAAGGGAAAGTGAAGTCGCTCAGTCGTGTCCGACTCTTCGTGACCCCATGGACTGCAGCCTACCAGGCTCCTCAGTCCATGGGATTTTCCAGACAAGAGTACTGGAGTGGGGTGCCATTGCCTTCTCCATTGATGTACTCTGCATGTAAGTTAAATAAGTAGGGTGACAATATATATGGTCCTGGCATACTCCTTTCCCAGTTTGGAACTAGTCTGCTGTTCCATGACTAACTGTTGCCTCTTGACCTACATAAAGGTTTCTCAAGAGGCAGGTAAGGTGGTTTGGTATTCCCATCTCAAATTTCCCAATTTTTTGTGATCCACACAATAAAAGGCTTTAGCATACATAGTCAATGAAGCAGAAGTTGATGCTTTTCTGGAATTCTGTTGTTTTTCCTATGATCCAATGTATGTTGGCAATTAGATCTCTGGTTCCTCACCTTTTCTAAATCCAGTTTGTACATCTGTAAGGTCTCGGAGGTTCACACACTGTTGAAGCCTAATTTGAAGGATTTTAAGCATGACCTTGCTAGCATGTGAAATGAGTGTAATTGGGTGGTAGATTGAGCATTCTTTGGCATTGCCCTTCTTTGGGATTGGAATGAAAACTGACCTTTTCTAGTCCCATGGCCACTGCTGAGTTTTCCAAATTTGCTGGCATATTGAGTGCAGTACTTTAACAGCATCACCTATTAGGATTGAAAGAGTTCACATGGAATACCATCACCTCCACTAGTTTTCTTTTTAGTGATGCTTCCTGAGGCCCACTTTAAATCTGGCTCTAATTGGGTGATCACACCATCATGGTATCTGGATCATTAAGATTATTTTGTATAGTTCTGTGTATTCTTGCCACCATTTCTTAATATCTTCTGCTTAGTAAGGTTCACACAATTTCTGTCCTTTATTGTATCCATCTTTGCATGAAATATTCCCTTGGTATCTCTAATTTTCTTGAAGACATCTCTTGTTATTGTTCAGTCTATCAGTCGTGTATGACTCTTTGTGACCCATGAACGGCTGGATGGCAGGCCTCCCTGTCCTTCACCATTTCCTGGAGTTGGTTCAAACTTATGTCCATGGAGTCAGTGATGCTATTCAACCATCTGATTCTCTGTTGTCTCCTTCTCCTCCTGCCTTCAATCTTTCCCAGCATCAGAGTCTCTTCCAATAAGTCGGCTCTTCACATCAGGTGGCTAAAGTATTGGAGCTTCAGCTTCCACATCATTCCTTCCAATGAATGTTCAGGGTTGGTTTCCTTTAGGAGTGACTGGTTTGATCTCCTTGCTGTCCAAGAGACTCTCAAGAGTCTTCTCCAGCACCACAGTTTGAAGGCATCAGTTCTTCAGTTCTCAGCCTTTCTTATTGTCCATCTCTCACATCCATACATAAGTACTGAAAAAACAACAGCTTTGACTATATGGACCTTTGTAGGCAAAGTAATGCCTCTGTTTTTTAATATGCTGTCTAGGTTTGTCATTGCTTTTTTTCCCAGGAAAATGCCTCTTCTAATTTCATGGCTGCAGTCTCCATCCACAGTGACTTTGAAGTCCAAGAAAATAAAGTCAGTCACTGTTACCATTATTTCTCCATCTATTTGCCATGAAGTGATGGCATGATCTTCATGCTTTGAATGTTGAGTTTTAAGCCATTTTTTCACTCTCCTCTTTGACCTTCATCAAGAGGTTCTTTAGTTCCTCTTCACTTCTGGCATAGAGAAGAGATCCCTGGTCCTTCCCATTCTATTGTTTTCCTCTATTTCTTCACGTCATTCACTTAGGAAGGCTTTCTTATCTTTCCTTGCTCTTCTTTGTAACTCTGCATTCAGATGGGTCTATTTTTCCTTTCCTCCTTTGTCTTCCACTTCTCTTCTTTTCTCTGCTATTTGTTAGGTCTCTTCATACAACCATTTTTGCATTTATTTTTCTTAGGGATGGTTTTGATCACTGCCTCCTGTACATTATACTATATATAGAAAAATCTAAAGATGTTACCAGAAAACTACTAGTGCTTATCAGTGAATTTGGTAAAGTTGCAGGATAAAAAGTTAAAACACAGACATATATAGCATTTCTGCACACCAACAAAAGATTAGGCTCCCAAGGTGGCTCTGAGGTGAAGAATCTGCCTGCTAGTGCAGAAGCTGCAGGAGACATGTGCCTGAGGCCTGGGTCAGAAGGATTCCCTGGTAGAGGAAATGGAAACTCCCTCCAGTATTCTTGCCTGGAGAATCCCATGGGCAGAGGAACCTGACAGGCTACAGTCCATAGGGTTGCAAAGAATCAGATAGGACTGGGTGACTGCACACATGCATCAGCAAAAGATCAGAAAGATAGATTAAGGAAATGACCCCGTTTATCATTGCTTCAAAAAGAATAAGATACCTAGGAATAAAGCCATGTTAGCAAGCAAAAATCACTACTCTGAAAAGTATAAGATGCTGATAAAATAAATCAGAGATGACATAAGCAGATTTTCTTGGATTGGAAGAATCAATATTTTCAAAATGACTATAGCATCTGATGTAATCTATAAACTTAATAAAATCCTTACCCAAACTCCAATGTCATTTTTCCCAGAACTAGAGGAATTAAAAAAAAATGTTGAAAAAAAGACCCTAAATTGTCAAATCAACCCTGAAAAAGAAAAACAAAGTTGCAGGAATCAGACTTCTTGAATTCAGACTATACTACAAAGATACAATAATCAAAACAGTATGATACAGCACAAAAAAAATATAAATATAGATGGATGGAATAGGATAAACATCCCAGAAATAAACTCACAACCCTATGGTAGTTAATCTATAACAAGGGAGGCTAGGATATACAATGGATAAGACAATCTTTCAGTAAATGGTTCTTGGAAAACATAGAAAAGTATGAAATTAGAATATCACCTGACACTGTACAGAAAAATATACTTGAAATGGATTAAAAACTTAAATGTAAAGGCAGATACTATAAAACTTAGGAGAAAACATAGATGGAACACTCTTTGACTCTTTGACATAAATTGCAGCAAGATCTTTTCTGATCAATCTCTGATAGTAATGGGCTTCCCTTGTGGCTCAGATGGTAAAGAATCTGCTTGCAATGCAGGAAACCCAGGTTTGATCTCTGGGTTGGGAAGATCCCCTGGAGAAGGGAAAGACAATCCACTCTGGTAGATCTTCCTGGAGAATACAACGGACAGAGGAGCCTGAGGGGGCTACAGTCCACCGGATTGGAAAGAGTTGGACACTGCTGAGTGATTTTCACTGTGAGAGTAATAAAAATAAGAAAAAAAAAATAAACAAATGGTACCTCATTGAGCTTAAAAGCTTCTGCACCATAAAGGAAACTGTCAACAAAACAAAAATATAACCTACAAAGTAGGGGAAAATATTTGCAAATGATAAGACCAAGAAGGGATTAATCTCCAAAATATGTAAACAGCTCATGCAACTCTATGTCAATAAAACAAACAGCCCAAACAAAAAATGGGCAGAAAATCTAAAAAGTTTTTGGAAGAAGATATAGAGATGACAAAAAGGCACATGAAGAGATACTCAACATCCCTAATTATCAGAGGAACACAAATCAAAATTATAGCGAGTTGTCATCTCACACCTGTCAGAGTAGCCATCATCAAAAAGTCTACAAAGGGCAGAGTTAAGCTGGTACAGTGGGAGGATGAGAAGTTTATATCTCCTCACAATTAAAGCACCTACAAGTCACCGGTGGGTGACCTCAGATATCTAAGGGGATGGGAGGAATCTCTGCATGACCTAGTACAACATGAGGAGGATGAATATTTGAGATGTGAAAGTTCCAATACTCTTGAGGAGCAGATGGGGGCAGTGAGGGTTTTCCATGCTGGGAGGTGTCCACCCACAGTGCTGGGATCAACAGGGAAAGGGAGAGACTTTCAGAAGACTGGGGAATTGGAGAGGAACACAGCCACTGTCTCCCCTGCCTGGTCAGGTCCTGGCAACCCTACTGGGGTCCCGGGTGTGAATATCAGCCCTCTGTCCATACAGGTCCTGGGGGCTTGGGAATGATTTAGAGCTGGATAAATGGAGGCAGGAGAGGACCCAGAACCCCTGAAGGGCAGCAGGGGACTAAGAGTATCTCCCACACTTAGAGGAGCCACCCTACAGTGTGGGAATCAGTGGGGATGGTGAGAGACCTTCAGGGGATCAGAGATTGGAGGGGAACATGGCCAGTGTCTTCACTGCCCACTTGGCCCCAGCGAGTCTTCTAGGGATCTGGGCCTGAATCTACCTTCTGGGGCCCCTTATGGCCATGTGTGTCCTGAGCTTAAGATTTGCTCCCTCAGGGCCTCTTTCAGCTGAGAGGGTCCTAGGTCTGAGCCCCACCTCTCTTCACTGCTAAGCCCTTTTTGGCTTTTATTTATTTTTGCTGTTGTGGTTCTGTTTTGCTTTGGCATTTTTCCTTTTTATTTTTTATAATATTTTTTCCATTTTTCTAATTTTATTTTTTATTGTTGTAGTTCTGCTCCTTTTTGTTTGTTTCCTTTTCTTTTTAGTCACATTGAGTGGCTTGTAGGATCTTGATTCCCAGTCTGGGGATTGAGCCTGAGCTCCTGTAGTGGGAGTGCTGAGTCCAAATGGCTGGACTAACATAGAACCTCAGATCTTAGGGAATATTAATCAGTGTGAGCACTCCCTGAAGACCTCACCTCAGCACTAGGACTGACTCTCCACAATTGCCTACAAACTAAAGTGTTGAAAGTCTTAGGAAAAACACCAGCAAGACAGGAACACAGCCCCAGTCATCAAAAGGACTGAATTAAATACACACACACACACACACATACACACACACACACATATATATGGTACAGACAAAGGAGAAGGTAAAAACTTACAAGACCAAATAAATGAAGAGGAAATAGGCAACTGCCTGAAAAATAATTCAGAGTAATGATAGTAAAGATGATCCTAAATCTTGGAAATAAAATGGAGGCATAGACTGAGAAAATATAAGAAATATTTAATAAGAACCTAGAAGAACTAAAGAACAAACAGTAAATAACAACACAGTAACTGAAATGAAAAATACACTAGAAGGAATCAATAACAGAATAACTGAAGCAGAAGAGCAAATAAGTGAGATGGAAAATAAACTGGCAGAAATAACTGCCACAGAGCAGTTAAGCAGATAAAAGAATGATAAGAAATGAGGACAGTCTCAGAGACCACTGGGACAACAGAAAATGCACCAGTGTTTGAATTACAGAGGTCCCAGAAGAAGAGAACAAAAAGATTGGGTCTGAGAAAACATTTGAAGAGATTATAGATGAAAGCTTCCCTAAGATGGGAAAGCAAAAAACTCACTCAAGTCCGGGAAGTGCAGAGTCCCATACAGAACCCAAGGAGAAACAACCAAAGAAACATATTAATCAAACTGATAAAAAATTAAGCTCAAAGAAAAAAAATGTTAAAAGCATCAAGGGGAAAGCAACAACTAACATAAAAATGAATCCCCAAAAAGTTAGCAATTTCTCCACAGCAACTCTGCAGGCCAGAAGGGAGTGGTGTGATATATTTAAAGTGGTGAAAAAGAAAAATCTACAATCAAGATTACTCCATCCATCTAGTATCTCATTCAGATTCGATGGAGAAATCAAAGTTTCATAGGCAAGCAAAATCTAAAAGAATTCAGCATCATCAAACCAGCTTTACAACAAATGCTAAAGGCATTTCTCTAGGTGGGAAACACAAGACCCCCCCAAAACAAATCCAAAACAAGTAAGAAAATATTAATAAAAACATACATATGGATAATTAGCTTGAATGTAAATGGTTTAAACTCTCTAACTGGAAGACACACTGGCCAAATGGACATAAAAATGAGATCAGTATATATGCTGTCTACATGAGACCCAGTTCGGATCTAGGGACAGAAACAGATTGAAAATGAAGAGATGGAAAAAGGTATTCCATGCAAGTGGAAATCAAAAGAAAGCTGGAATATTGATATTCATATCAGACAAAATAGATTATGAAAAGAATGCTGTTACAAGAGTCAAGGAAGAAGATATAACAATTACAAATACTTATGCACACAACATAGGAATATATCAATATATAAGGAAAACACTAACAGCCATAAAAGGGGAAATCCAGAGTAACAAAATAATAGTGGAGGACTTCATATCCTACTTACACCAATGGACAGATCATTCAGACAGAAAATAAATAAGGAAACACAAGTCTTAAATAACACAATAGACCAGATAACTTAATGGATGTTTACAGGGCAATCCACCCAAAAGCAGCAGAATACATTTTTCTCAAGTGTGCAAAGAACATCCTTCAGGATATATCACATTTTTGGTCAAAAATCAAGTGTTGGTAAGCTTAAGAAAACTGTAATCATATCAAATATTGTTTCTGACCACATACTATGAGATTAGAAATCAATTACAAGAAACAGAACTATTAAAAAATAGAAATACATGGAGGCTAAAAAGTATGCTACTAAGTAACCAAAAATTCACCAAAGATTTCAAAGGGGAAATTAAAAAAATAGAATAAAGTGACAAATAAAACATCATGACCCCAAACTTATGAGACACAGCAAAAGGAAAGCTGATAGCAATTCAATCCTACCTCAAAGGAAAAAAAAGAAAAGAAAAGAAAATTAACAACCTAACTCTACACCTAAAGCAACTAGAGTAAAAAAGAACAAAAACAACATCAACAATAATAATAAAAGCAAACAAAACAAAACAAAACCCAAAGTTAGCAGAAAGAAATAAGTCATAAAGATCATAGTAGAAATAAGTGAAATAGAAATGAATAAAAGGATAACAAGACCTAACATAATAAATTAAATATATCTAAAAGTTGGTTTTCAAGAAAATAAAGAAAATTGACAAACAGTAGACAGATCATCAAGAAAAATAGAGAAAAGACCCAAGTCAGTTAAATCAGAAATGAAAAAGAAGTTACAACCGACACCACAGAAATATCTAGGATCATAAGAGGCTAATACAAGCCAATAAAATGGACAAACCTGAAGAAATGGACACATTCTTAGAAAGGTACAAACTTCTAAGACTGAACCAGGAAGAAACAGAAAATATAAATAGACCAATTACAAGTAATGAGATTGAAACTCTAATTAAGAGTCTTCCAACAAACTAAAGTCTGAGACTAGATGGCTTCACAGGCAAAATCTATCAAATATTTAGAGAAGAGATATAACCTGTCCTCAAACTCATCTAAAAAATTGCAGAGGGAGGGTCACTCCCAAACTCATTCTATGAGGCAATGATCATCCTGATAGGAAAATCAGACAAAGATATAACAAAAAAAGAGAAAACTACAGATCAATAACACTGATGAACATAGATACAAAAATCCTCAACAAAATCCTAGGAAATAGAATCCAACAACACATTAAAAGGATCATACACCATGATCAAATGGGATTTATCCAGTGATTCAAGGATTCTTTAACATATGAAAATCAATCAATGTGATACACCATATTGATAAATTAAAGAATAAAACAATATGATAATCTCAATAGATGCAGAAAAAGTTTTGGGCAAAATTCAACACATATTTATGATAAAAACTCTCCAGAAATTGGGAATAGTAGGAACCTACTTCAACATAATAAAGGCCATATATGGCAAACCACAGCAAATATCATTCTCAATGCTGAACAACTGAAAACATTTCCTCTTAAGATCAGGAACAAGAGAAAGATGTTCACTCTTGCCACTCTTATTCAACATAATTTTGGAAGTCCTAGCCACAGCAACCAGAGGAGAAAAAGAGAAATAAAAAGAATACAAATTGGAAAAGAAATAAAAGTGGTACTGTTTGCAGATGATGTGAAACTATACATAGAATATCCTGAAGATGCCACCAGAAAACTACTAAAGCTAATTGGTGAATTGGCTAAAGTTGCAGGATGCAATATTAATGCACAGAAATCTCTTCCATTGCTATACATTAACAACAAAAGATTAGAAAAGGAAATTAAGGAAACAATCTTATTTACTATTACATCAAAAATAATAAAATACTGAGGAATAAACCTATGAGAGGAGGTAAAAGACCTTTACTAAGAAAACTATAAAACACTGATAAAAGAAATTAAAGACAACACAAAGAGATGAAGAAATATACTATGCTCTTGGATTGAAAGAATCAACATCATAAAAAGGACTATTACTACCCAAAGCAATATACAGATTTTAGTGCAATCTCTATAAAACTACCAATGGCGTTTTTTCACAGAATTAGAGCAAAAAATTTCACAATTTGAATGGAAACATGAGACCCCAAATAGCCAAAGCAAACTTGAGAAAGAAAATGAAGCTGGAGGAATCAGGCTCCATGACTTCAGACTATACGACAAAGTTACAATAATCAAGATTGTACAGTACTGTCACAAAAATAGAGATAAATGGTACAGGATGGAAAACTCAGAGATAAACCCACATACCTATGCTCACTTAATGTATGACAAAGGAGGCAAGACTATAGAATGGAGAAAAGACAGTTTTTTCAATAAGTAGAGCTAAGAAAATTGAACAGGTAAGAATGATATTAGAACACTCCCTAACACCATACCCAAAAATAAATTCAAAATAAATTAAAAACCTAAATGGGAGACTGGACACTATCAAACTCTAGAGGTAAAGAAAGGAAAAACACTTTTGACATAAATCACAGCAAGATCTTTTTTGACCACCTCGTAGAGTAATGAAAAAAAAAAAAGTGAAAATAAACAAACTGGACCTAATTAAACTTAAAAGCTTCTACACAGCAAAGGAAACCATAAATAAGATAAAAAGACAGACTTTAGTTATTTTGCAAACAAAATAACTGACAAAGGATTAATTTCCAAAATATACAAACAGCTCATGCAGCTCAATATCAAAACAACAAAAAACCCAATCAAAAAAATGGGCAGAAGACATAAGTAGACATTTCTACAAAGACGACATACAGATGGTCAGCAGCATGTGAAAAGATATTTGATATCACTAATTATTAGAGAAATGCAAATCAAAACTAAGGAAGTATCATCTCACACCATTTATAATGGTCATCACCAAAAATCTACAAACAATAGTGCTTCCCTGGTGGTTCAGTGGTAAAGAATTCACCTGCCAATGCAGGAGACATGGCTTGATCCCTGATCTAGGAAGAAACTAAGCCCATGCACCACACTACTGAGTCTGTGACCTAGAGCAAGGAGCCACAACTACTAATCCCACGTGTCACAACTTCTGAGGCCCATGCATCCTAGAGCCTGTGCTCCACAGCAAGAGAAGCCACCTCAATGAGAAGCCCACATACAGCAACTAGAGAAAGTCCATGCACAGCAACTAAGACCTAGCACAGCCAAAAATAAATTAAATTATTTTTTTAAAAAAGATATTGTGGTCTTACATTAAGATCTTTAATCCATTTTGAGTTTATTTTTGAGTATGGTGTTAGAAAGTGTTCTAGTTTCTTTTTTTTTTTAATTTTTATTTCTTTTTTAAATTTATTTTATTTTTTAACTTTACAATATTGTATTGGTTTTGCCATATATCAACATGAATCCGCCACAGGTATACACGTGTTCCCCATCCTGAACACTCCTCCCTCTCTGTACCATCCCTCTGGGTCGTCCCAGTGCATTCTTTTACAAGTGGTTGACCAGTTTTCCCAGCACCACTTGTTAAAGAGATTGTCTTTTCTCCACTGTATATTCGTGTCTCCTTTGTCAAAGATAAGGTGTCCATAGGTGCGTGGATTTATCTCTGGGCTTTCTATTTTGTTCCATTGATCTATATTTCTGTCTTTGTGCCAGTACCATATTGTCTTGATGACTGTGACTTTGTAGTAGAGCCTGAAGTCAGGCAGGTTGATTCCTCCAGTTCCATTCTTCTTTCTCAAGATTGCTTTGGCTATTCGAGGTTTTTTGTATTTCCATACAAATTGTGAAATTATTTGTTCTAGCTCTGTGAAGAATACCGTTGGTAGCTTGATAGGGATTGCACTGAATCTATAGATTGCTTTGGGTAGTATACTCATTTTCACTATATTGATTCTTCCAATCCATGAACATGGTATATTTCTCCATCTATTAGTGTCTTCTTTGATTTCTTTCACCAGTGTTTTATAGTTTTCTATATATAGGTCTTTAGTTTCTTTAGGTAGATATTTTCCTAAGTATTTTATTCTTTTTGTTACAATGGTGAATGGAATTGTTTCCTTAATTTCTCTATTTTCTCATTATTAGTGTATAGGAATGCAAGGGATTTCTGTGTGTTGATTTTATATCCTGCAACTTTACTATATTCATTGATTAGTTCTAGTAATTTTCTGGTGGAGTCTTTAGGGTTTTCTATGTAGAGGATCATGTCATCTGCAAACAGTGAGAGTTTTACTTCTTCTTTTCCAATTTGGATTCCTTATATTTCTTTTTCTGCTCTGATTGCTGTGGCCAAAACTTCCAAAACTATGTTGAATAGTAATGGTGAAAGTGAGCACCCTTGTCTTGTTCCTGACTTTAGGGGAAATGCTTTCAATTTTTCACCATTGAGGATAATGTTTGCTGTGGGTTTGTCATATATAGCTTTTATTATATTGAGGTATGTTCCTTCTATTCCTGCTTTCTGGAGAGTCTTTATCATAAATGGATGTTGAATTTTGCCAAATGCTTTAAAGATCTAAATGTAAGACCAGAAACTATAAAACTCCTAGAGGAGAACATAGGCAAAACACTCTCTGACATAAATCACACCAGGATCCTCTATGACCCACCTCCCAGAATATTGGAAATAAAAGCAAAAATAAACAAATGGGACCTAATTAAAATTAAAAGCTTCTGCACAACAAAGGAAACTGTAAGCAAGGTGAAAAGACAGCCTTCAGAATGGGAGAAAATAATAGCAAATGAAGCAACAGACAAACAACTAATCTCAAAAATATACAAGCAACTCCTGCAGCTCAATTCCAGAAAAATAAACGACCCAATCAAAAAATGGGCCAAAGAACTAAATAGACATTTCTCCAAAGAAGACAAACAGATGGCTAACAAACACATGAAAAGATGCTCAACATCACTCATTATCAGAGAAATGCAGATCAAAACCACTATGAGGTACCATTTCACGCCAGTCAGGATAGTTTCTATCCAAAAGTCTACAAGCAATAAATGCTGGAGGGGGTGTGGAGAAAAGGGAACCCTCTTACACTGTTGGTGGGAATGCAAACTAGTACAGCCACTATGGAGAACAGTGTGGAGATTCCTTAAAAAACTGGAAATAGAACTGCCTTATGACCCAGCAATCCCACTGCTGGGCATACACACCGAGGAAACCAGAATTGAAAGAGACACGTGTACCCCAACGTTCATCGCAGCACTGTTTATAATAGCCAGGACATGGAAGCAACCTAGATGTCCATCAGCAGATGAATGGGTAAGAAAGCGGTGGTACATATACACAATGGAGTATTACTCAGCCATTAAAAAGAATACATTTGTTTCAGTTCTAATGAGGTGGATGAAACTGGAGCCTATTATACAGAGTGAAGTAAGCCAGAAAGAAAAACACCAATACAGTATACTAATGCATATATATAGAATTTAGAAAGATGGTAACAATAACCCTGTATGCGAGACAGCAAAAGAGACACAGATGTAGAGAACGGTCTTTTGGACTCTGTGGGAGAGGGAGAGGGTGGGATGATTTGGGAGAATGGCATTGAAACATGTATAATATCATATATGAAACGAGTCACCAGTCCAGGTTTGATGCAGGATACTGGATGCTTGGGGTTGGTGCACTGGGTGACCCAGAAGGATGGTACAGGGAGGGAGAAGGGAGGAGGGTTCAGGATGGGGAACACCTGTATACCTGTGGTGGATTCATGTTGATATATGGCAAAACCAATACAATACTGTAAAGTTAAAAAATAAAATAAAATAAATTAAAAAAATAATAAAAATAAAAATAAAAGTCCCATATAACCCAGAAATCCAATTCTTGGTTATATATTCTGAGAAAACCACAATGCAAAAAGACACATGTATAACAATATTCATTGCAGCACTATTTATAATAGGCAGGACATGGTGGCAGCCTAAATGGCCATCAACAGAAGATTGGATGAAGAAGATTTGTTGCACATACACAATGGAATATTACTTAGCCATTTAAAGGAGCAAAATAGTGCCATTTTCAGAGATGTGGCTATACTTAGAGACTGTCATACAGAAGAAACAAGGCAAAGAGAGAGAGAAAAATATCATATATTAATGCATATATTTGGAATCTAGAAAACCAGTGTCAGTTCAGTTCAGTTCAGTTGCTCAGTCTTGTCCAACTCTTTGTGACCCCATGAATTGCAGCATGCCAGGCCTCCCTGTCCATCACCAACTCCCGGAGTTCACACAGACTCACGTCCATCAAGTTAGTGATGCCATCCAGCCATCTCATCCTCTGTCGTCCCCTTTTCCTCCTGCCCCCAATCACTCCCAGCATCAGAGTCTTTTCCAATGAGTCAACTCTTCACATGAGGTGGCCAAAGTACTGGAGTTTCAGCTTTAGCAGCATTCCTTCCAAAGAAATCCCAGGGCTGATCTCCTTCAGAATGGACTGGTTGGATCTCCTTGCAGTCCAAGGGTCTCTCAAGAGTCTTCTCCAACACCACAGTTAAAAAGCATCAATTTTTCGGCGCAAAGCCTTCTTCACAGTCCAACTGTCACATCCATACATGACCACTGGAAAAACCATAGCCTTGAGTAGATGGACCTTTGTTGGCAAAATAATGTCTCTGCTTTTCAATATGCTATCTAGGTTGGTCATAACTTTTCTTCCAAGGAGTAAGCGTCTTTCAATTTCATGGCTGCAGTCACCATCTGCAGTGATTTTCGAGCCCCCCAAAATAAAGTCTGACACTGTTACACTGTTTCACCATCTATTTCCCATGAAGTGATGGGACCAGATGCCATGATCTTCCTCTTCTGAATGTTGAGCTTTAAGCCAACTTTTTCACTCGCCTCTTTTGCCTTCATCAAGAGGCTTTTTAATTCCTCTTCACTTTCTGCCATAAGGGTGGTGTCATTTGCATATCTGAGGTTATTGATATTTCTCCCAGCAATCTTGATTCCAGCTTGTGCTTCTTCCAGCCCAGCATTTCTCATGATGTACTCTGCATATAAGTTAAATAGCAGGGTGACAATATACAGCTTTGACATACTCCTTTTCCTATTTGGAACCAGTCTGTTGCTCCATGTCTGGTTCTAACTGTTGCTTCCTGACTTGCATATAGGTTTCTCAAGAGGCAGGTCAGGTGGTCTGGTATTCCCATCTCTTTCAGAATTTTCTACAGTTTATTGTGATCCACACAGTCAAAGGCTTTGGCATAGTCAATAAAGCAGAAATAGATGTTTTTCTGGAACTCTCTTGCTTTTTCCATGATCCAGCGAATGTTTGCAATTTGATTTCTGGTTCCTCTGCCTTTTCTAAAACCAGCTTGAACGTCAGGAAGTTCACTGTTCACGTATTGCTGAAGCCTGGCTTGGAGACTTTTGAGCATTACTTTACTAGCGTGTGAGATGAGTGCAATTGTGCAGTAGTATGAGCATTCTTTGGCATTGCCTTTCTTTGGGATTGGAATGAAAATTGACCTTTTCCAGTCCTGTGACCACTGCTGAGTTTTTCAAATTTGCTGGCATACTGAGGGCAGCATTTTCACAGCATCATCTTTCAGGATTTGAAATAGCTCACATGGAATTCCATCACCTCTGCTAGCTTTGTCCGTAGTGATGCTTCATAAGGCCAAC
The DNA here is from genome assembly GCF_029407905.1 of Bubalus kerabau. NCBI lineage: Eukaryota > Metazoa > Chordata > Mammalia > Artiodactyla > Bovidae > Bubalus > Bubalus kerabau. Next base: position 16,655,119 of record NC_073638.1, on the reverse strand, counting down.
TTGACTTCAGATTCCAGGATGTCTGGCTCTAGGTGAGTGATCACACCATCGTGATTATCTTGGTCCATGAATCAAGGCAACTTGGAAATGGTCAAACAAGAGATGGCAAGAGTGAACGTCGACATACTAGGAATCAGCGAACTAAAATGGAATGGAATGGGTGAATTTAACTCAGATGACCATTATGTCTACTACTGTGTGCAGGAATCCCTTAGAAAACTAGTATAGATGAACCTATTTGCAGGGCAGGAATAGAGATGCAGATGTTGAAAACAGACATGTGGATATAGGTGGAGAAGGTGCTGGTGAGATCAACTGGGAGATGAAAAGAGACACATACTCTTTACCATGTGTAAAATAGAGAGCTAGTGGGAACCTGCTCTGTAGCACAAGGTGCTTAGCTTGGTGCTCTGTGATGACCTAGATGGGTGGGTTGGGGAGGGAGTGGACAGGAGGTCCAAGAAGGAGGGGATATATATACCTATAGCTTATCTGATTCACTTTGTTGTACAGCAGAAACTAACACAGTATTGTAAAGCAACTATACTCCAATTAAAAGAATTTGTCAAAAAAAATATACAAATAATGCTGGAGAGGGTATGGAGAAAAGGTAACCCTTCTATACTGTTGGTGAGAATGTAAATTGGTACAACCACTATGGAGAACAGTATGGAGGTTCCTCAAAAAGCTAAAAATAGAACTACCATAATGACCTATCAATCTCACTTTTGGGCAAACATCCATTGAAAACCATAATCCAAAAGCATACATGTACTCCAACATTCACTGCAGCAATATTTACAAACAGCCATGTCATTGAAGCAAGCTAAATGTTCATCAACAGAGGAATGAATAGAGGTGGTACATAAGGTATACTTACATATGGAATCTAGTTTTTAAAAAGATACAAATCAACTTATTTACAGAACAGAAGCAGGCTTAAAGATATTGAAAACAAACTTACAGTTATCAAATGGAAACGTGGGTCATGGGGAACAAATCAGGAACTTGGGATGAACACATACACTCTACTATATATAAGATAGATAACCAACAAGACACAGGAAACTATCAAATATTCTGTGATAACCTATATGGGAAAGAATCTAAAAAAGAATGAATATATTTATACATATAGCTGAATCACTTTGCTGTACATCTAAAACTAGCACAACACTGTAAACCAAGTATACTCCAATAAAATTAAAATGTTAAATTTTTTTTTTAAAAAAACTTGTCTGAAAATTTCAAAATAACCAGCCAATATTGGACACTTTACAGCATTTAATTCAGGAAGTACAATTGGAAATTTCCAGCTCTTAGGAGCTTAATACTTAGTTTTATTTCACAAATTTCTATTTGCTTTAACTTCAGTTTTATGTTTATATTTCCTCATAGGGAATGTCCCTGAAAAGTCCATCAGGAATTTCACTATGAGTAAAACGGAAAGGGAAGTATACTCTATACCTGTGGATTCATAAGTCACCTATAGTATGTGAAATAGAACAATTGTACATAGCTGAAGTGTAATTGGTATGTATAAAACCAACAGAAAGCACAAATGTGCTTTCTGTATTAGTCACAAATACATCCATAATCTGAAAACCCAGTCAACTGAGATCATATACCTATATTTAGTGTTCTAGAAACTTATCAAGAACCAAAGTAAATTGTTTTTGATGGTTTCCAAGGCGGGGGGGCGGGGAAGGCTTCCCTGATAGTTCAGTTAGTAAAGAATCTGCCTGCAATGCAGGAGACCCTGCTTGATTCCTAGGTTGGGAAGATCCGCTGAAGGGATAGGCTACCCACTCCAGCATTCTTGGGCTTCCCTTGAGGCTCAGCTGGTAAAGAATCCGCCTGCAATGCGGGAGACCAGGGTTCAATCCTTGGGTTGGGAAGATTCCCTGAGAAGGGAAAGTCTACCCACTCCAGTATTCTGGCCTGGAGAATTCCATGGACTGTGTAGTCCATGGGGTCACAAAGAGTTGGACATGCCTGAGCGACTTTCACTTTCAGATGAAAATGGGCTTCTCAGGTGGCCCTAGTGGTAAAGAACCCATCTTCCAATGCAGGAGACATAAAAGACATGGGTTTGATCCCTGGGTGGGGAAGATCCCCTGGAGAAGGGCATGACAACCCACTCCAATCTTTTGCCTGGAGAATCCCATGGACAGAGAAGCCTGGCAGGTTACAGTCCATAGGGTTGCAAAGAGTCAGACACGACTGAAGTGACTTAGCACACAACATGCAGATAAAAATGGATGTTAACAGTCACTGGTCCAACTGCTCTTCTAAAACATGGGAAGACAAGTTGAAACATCAAATAGTTTGGATTCTAGTATCTCAGTAATTAGCTACATTTCCATCAAGGAAATGAGAATGACTACTTCCTTTCAATCACTGGATTGGTGCCCTTCCTAATCTGTTCTCTTTTTTACAACCTTGGAAATCTTTTTAAAGTACAAATCTGGCCAAGTCACACCTATGCTTACAACTCTTCAATGTCTTTCTTTGCTTTTAGGGTTAAGTTGAAACTTCTTAACATGTATTATAGCTTCAGTTGGTCTGATTTCAGTCTATCTTTTTCTTCATCCTTATTTTAGTCTACTCCTCCTCTTATTCTAATACTGTGTTCAGGGTTTCTTGACCTCAGTACTAGTCTATTGTAATAAAGTGTTTACTTTCATACATCTACCTTTTGGTTTGTGGTCTCCTCCACGAAGATGGAGATCATATTTATGCTGTTTATTGTTGTAACATTAGTGCCTATCATAGTGCTTGGAATATTAAATAAAGTATTAGTAGAAATTACAAGATTTGGGACCAGTATCTTTCACAGTCTACACAGATGGCAGCTCAACCTGTTCATCTATGCCCCATTTATGTTTTTATCAGGGGGAAGTTGTTGGAGGTGGGGCAGATCATAATAGAATAAAAGGTTTCAATGCTTGTTATATTTGAAATGACTCAATTTTTTAGACATTATAGATCACCAAGTATCATTACAAACTTCCACCAATGTGATAAAGATTATGAAAATTTAAAGACAGCACCAACATGCTCAGACTCTGTGTGACTTGTGGGGTTTCCTTTATTGGTTACATGTAAATAAAGCCAGCTAGAGCAATGACAGTTAAGCTTAGGGTATGAGCTCCTTGCATGGTTGATCCATTCTTTACACATCAGTTTTTAAATAATGGAGTTTCTGTAAATCTACAGTGACTTATACAAACAGGAAACATAAATATTAGCTCCATGATGGGAAAAATCATAACCATGGTAAAAGGATATATGTTTGGGGGTTGATCTTCAGGAATTTTCCTTACCCTGTGGTCTAGAGCCCAAAGTACACAGATCTAGAGAAGCTTCAGATCAGTGCTGAAGTTTTGAAGAGGTTTAATATGGAAATCTTTGTGAGATCATCGATATTATGCCCAAAATTGTGTCAGAAAAATTGGGAGAAACTGAAAAGAGGCAATACCCTTATATAAATACCCTAAAATGACATGTAGTTCTTAGGAAACATTTTCTTGCTTTTATATTTGTAATTTCTTCCCTTTCTCATGTGCTCCTCAGGAATCAGGAAATATATATCTTTCATCTAAAAAAAACTTAATTTCCTTTTATATAGATGTGATATCAAAAGCTTCAAAATACCACCATTTTGTTTCTTATTATAAACCAACATTTATTACGTATATATTTAAGCTTTCTGCTCCTGGGATTTTTGCTGTTGTTGTTAACCTAAGTAAACGTGGTAGCCATGTTAATAAAAAATATCTTTGGCACTATTTCTACTTTACAGTTTTAAGAACGTGATACCTGAGTCATTTAAATCATGGAACTAGTGAAACAGTTTTTACACCAAAGCTTACTTAACATTGGTCTTCCCTTGTAGCTCAGCTAGTAAAGAATCCGCCTGCAATGTGGCAGACCTGGGTTCGATCCCTGGGTTGGGAAGATCCCCTGAAGAAGGGAAAGGCTACCCACTCCAGTATTCTGGCCTGGAGAATTCCATGCACCATGCACTGTATAGTCCATGAGGTCGCAAAGAGTCAGACATGGCTGAGTGACTTAAACACACAGACACACACACATTACTTAACATTTAGCCAAAACCAATCAGGAGATATTCATACTGCTTTCTTAGTATAGAGATGTTTATCTTACCAATGCATTTGTTCACTAATTTGATAAATATTTATAGAGGGCTTATTATGTGCTAAACATTTTTTGTAAGTTTTGGAGATATAGTAGTGAACAGACTTGTCTCTGCCCATATGGAGCTTAATATCTAGTGGGTGAGATGACATCTACCAGGCACAAAATAAGTTGATTTCAGCTGTCAAAATGTGTAGAGTTGTCAGATATGACCTTTAAGATAGATAAAGTTTGAAGTTTTACTCTGTACCCAGTATATATTTAGAGTCCCTATTTATATTCACTATCCAGAAAAATAAAAGAGACAAATATCTTTTCTATCCAAAGTTAAATGACTTTTATAAACATTGAGGAACATTTTGAAAGTATTAGAATTTCCAGTGTGATGCAGACTCTTAATATTTTCTCTCCTGTATTTTAAACAGGAATACCTAAGAAGGACAGAGACTGTGGGAAATGACAAACCTGATTTATCTCTCAATCAAGTCAAGTTTTCTGTGTCCTTTCTTAGGGTGCAATTTAAATTTTGTGTCGTAATTGCTATCTTTCAGACTGGATGGATCTACTCATTATTAGAGAATAACAGGATCAAGAAAAAATAGAGTGTCACAAGTGACAGGCTATTAGCATTAGGCAAAGGCAAAGAACACTTACTGGTAAGTGGTTGGGCTGACATTGATGCGTCGAGGGTGACTTCCTGATTCGAATTTGCTTGCCAGAGTGACATTATTTCCAAACAGGCAATATCGTGGCATTCTTACCCCAACAACTCCAGCCAGCACAGAGCCTGAGTGAATGCCTATCCTCATCTAAAAAAGAAAAGGAAAAAGAAAAAGGATATGCTTATGTTTTCATTTGGTATGCAATTATTTTAATGAGAGGTTGTTACTGTTGTTCAGCTGCTTTGTCGTGTCCAGCTCTTTGTGACCCCATGGACTGCAGCATGCCAGTCTTCCCTGTCCTTCAACATCTCCTAGAGTTTGGTCAAACTCATGTCCATTGAGTCAGTGGTGCCATCCAACCATCTCACCTGCTCCTTCCCCTCAATCTTTCCCAGAATCAGGGTCTTTTCCAGTGAGTTGGCCCTTTTCATCAGGTGACCAAAATATTGGAAATTCAGCTTCAGCATCAGTCCTTCCAATGAATCTGAAAGGGTTGATTTCTTTGGGGATTGACTCATTTGATCTCCTTCCTGTCCAAGGGACTCTCAAGAGTGCTCACAAGCACTGCAACTTGAAAGCATCAATTCTTTGGTGCTCAGTCTTCTTTATGGAAAGCCATAGCTTTGACTATGCAGACCTTTGTCGGCAAAGTGATGCCTCTGCTTTTTAATACACTGTCTAGGTACTGCTGAACTATTAGATTCCTAGCTTCTCAAAGTCAGGAACTTGGGGTCTTAGTCATTTTTATCAGCCATATCTGGACTATTATACTATCAGTGAACACAGATGTTGTGGGAAAAAAATCAATGAATGGTTTATTATAAGAAAAAACACTACATTTAATTTTCTACATGAATCCAGTTGTGTTTCATGTTAAATCAGGTTTATTTGTACCTAATATGCTCTAAATGTTCTCCCTCCAGTTATTCTCACATAAAACCTTCCTTTTTCCTTCATAGCATTAAACATAATTGTAAATTAAATGTTTATATTTCTTTTTATCTATTCATTTAAAATATTTTCATCTCTATTTTAGATTTCTATTTCTAAATTTACTTATCTTCTCTTTGTAAAACCTTATCTTTTGCTAATCACATCCAATGCATTTTTCTTTTTAGATATTGTGATTTTCATTTCTCAACATTCAATTTGAACATTTAAAAAAATCTTTCAGGTATCAAATTAATTTTTGAACATACAGAATACTAGTAAAATAACTGTTTTAATACTTTTGCCTACTAATTCTACCATAGGCTCCAGTTCTGTATCAATTTTGATTGACCAATTTTTCTCATTATTATGGGTTATATTTTTCAGCTTTTCTGCCTAGTAATTTTTGGTTAGATATCATGAATTGACTTTGTTGAATGCTGGTTATTTTTATATTCTTATATATATTCTTGAGCTTTGTCCTTGGATGGGGTCAAGGTACTTGGAAACAGTTTTTCTTTTTTCTTCCAAGTCTTGCTTTTTAAAATTTGTTAGGCAAGTCATGAGCTGTGTTTCATGTGAGACTAATTATTTCCCACTACTGAGGGAAGAACCTTCTGAGTATTATACCAAATGCATATGATTTATGAGGTTTTTCAGTCTTCCTGGTGGGATTAGTCATTTTTTCCAAGTCCTGTGTGAATTCTGGGAATTTTTTTCTTAATCTTTTCAGGTGTTTTTTCCCCACTGGGCTAAGGTAGTTTTGTCACATACAAACAATTATCGGTAATTTAAGGAACATATAGGAGGCCCATTGGAAGATCTCTGGTAGTCTCTGTGCAACTCTCTTAGGGGTACCCTGTCCATGAATTCTAGCTTTCTTGGTCTTCATAGACTCTCAGCTTCAACTCTTCAACTTGGGGAGTTTGTTGAGTTCCTCCTGATTTGTCTTTCCCTGAACAACTTGAACATACCCCCCCAGAACATGCCAGGGAAATCATGTTTCCTCTTGTTCTCTTGACTCTCAGGCGCCACTGCCTTCCACTGCCTAATGTCCAACATCATGAAACTGTTCTTGTGTACATTTTGTCCATATTTTTAATTGTTGATGGTGGGAGTATAAATGCAGCCCCTGTTTTTCCACATTTGGTGGAAGCAGAGATGAGACATATATTATTTTAGGAATGCAAGTTACCTTAAAAATTTAGCCTGTTTCTCATGAGAGATTGTCTATGTGGATTTAAACGTTAAAAAAGGCAATTGTTAGCATAAGCTCCTATGCCTGACACAAAGTGAGGCTAAACAAACCAAAATGCTGGAGTTTGAAGCAGAGAAAGTTTTGTTGCTGAGTGATGCAAGGAGACAGGTAGCTCATGCTCCAAAAAAATTTCAAGGTCCACAAAGTGTTTCAGCAAAGCATTTTTAAAAGTCAGGTGAAGGAGGGGGGTTGCCAGGTATGTGTATGTGATCAGTTCATGCAGAGTTCTCTGATTGGCTGATGGTGAGGTAACAGGGTGATGTCACAGCAGTTAACATTATCAGGCACTAGGGCTATGTGTTCATGATCATGAAGTAGTTAACAGCTTCCATTTGGTGAGGGGCAGGGGTTCATAATTGTGAAACCCAGGAAATGCACATCAAACATTATTATCTAGGTACCTCAGAGAGGACATGTGGGAAGGCCTGTCCCAGGAAAACCCCCTAGGGTCCTGCTCAGTTATATAATGAATGGTAGTATTCCTTATCAGAGAAGGCAATGGCACCCCACTCCAGTACTCTCGCCTGGAATCCCATGGATAGAGGAGCCTGGTGGGCTGCAGTCCATGGGGTCGCTAAGAGTTGGACACGACTGAGTGAATTCACTTTCACTTTTCACTTTCATGATTGGAGATGGAAATGGCAACCCACTCCAGTGTTCTTGCCTGGAGAATCCCAGGGACAGAGGAGCCTGTTGGGCTGCCATCTATGGGGTCGCACAGAGTCGGACATGACTGATGCGACTTAGCAGCAGTATTCCTTATAAACAAGCATAAAGCACTGTTTTCTAATATTAGCAAGGCATTTTGACAAAATATTATTATATATCTTTGGGCTTCTATTTGTTTTCAGAGGGTTTATTATATTAAATTAATTTTAGGACTGCCTAAAAACATCCAGACCTTAAATATTGTCAAGTTATTGATAACTAAGTGTTGACAAATAAAGATGTCAGGTTGGACCTGTGATCTTTTTAAGTGGAAAGACAGCAGAAATTATCAAGTAGACACATTGTACAGCCTCTATATTCTGTGTTTTCAGTCTCAGAAGAAGACTCCATACCTCAGACAAACTATATGGAAGGGTTATATGGTTTCACCTCTGCCTCATTTCAAAAGACCTGAAGCTGTTTCTTGTTTTAAAACCAAATTATCATAATGATAATTATTATAACCAAAAAATACTGAAGACAAAACCCCCAGTATTCTTGAGAAAGGTTGATGGAGAAATGGTAATTTTGAAAAACCCTTATCTCTTAGAAGACTACTATAAAATATGCACAAGAATATCAACAAATACAAACATTGCTCAGATTCACTGTTTCTGTCACTATTTATAATGGAACAGGACTCAGAAAATTATTTACTCTTGGATGTAAGGAGATACCGTTAAGAACTTACAGGCTTAATCATAAGACTCTATTCATTATTTTATTTTTACTTTTCTAAACAACTTTTTGAGATTTCCTAGTAATTGTTACGTTATAAAGAAATCACTGATTGCCACATTCAGAATCTGCCCAAAGCATGTAGCAGGTAGGCAAAGGAGAGAGCTACTTTTAACTGGCAGTGAGGGATTTAGATTCATTTTGGCAAGATTAAACTTCAATTGGTTAACCATCAATAACATTTGCATCCATCTAGTCAGTATACTCTAGTTAAAGAGGATTTCTTTGCACTAAACCAGTAGTTGTCAACTGGGGCCATCTGTGCCCCTCAGTAGACATTTGACAATGTTTGGGGAGGTTTTTTTTTTTTTTCCACAACTGGTATGGAGAACTACTACTGGCATCTTTTCAGTAGAGCTAGGGCTTCCCTTGTGGCTCAGCTGGTAAAGAATCTGCCTGCAATGTAGGAGACCTGGGTTCGATCCCTGGGTTGGGAAGATCCCCTGGAGAAGGGAAAGGCTACCCACTCTAGTATTAGGGCCTGGAGAACTCCATGGACTGTATAGTCCATGGGGTCACAAAGAGTCAGACATGACTGAGCGACTTTCACATTCACAGAGATTCCCAGGATACCTTCCTCATGTGAAAGAATTTTCCAGTCCAAAATAGCAATAGTGCTGAGATTGAGAAACCCTGCATTAAACAGATATACAATACATGCTTTAATAAGATCAGTGCTTTGGTGAATAACACTAGACTTCACTTTTTAGAGAAAGTTTATGAAAAAAATTGTGCTTGTCTTAGGGATTTATTGAAAAACACAATAACTTTAAGATCTATCTTGAAGTTAGGATATCTATTACTCAATCTTCTATACTTATATGAAGTGTATGGAATAATGCAAAACTTAGGGGTATACCAAAATTCCCAATAATCAAAAGGTCCAGTTATTTTCATTATACTCTACTTATTATTTGCCAAGTAACATAAACAACTGCATTTTAAGATAATATTTCTTTGAAAACTCTTAAAAAGAGAAGATTTACATAGTTCAATCTCAGCTAGTCAAAACTGTTCTGATTTAGTTAAGTAGGAATGTTTAGATTGGGAGGGCAGCACAGATCCATTAGTCTAGCTCCCTCAATTTATAAATAAACTAAAGTCAAAAGAAGCACAATGAAAAGAACAAATTAGTGTTAGAGCTAGCTATGGACCATAGGTTAATTGACTCTGGGTTTAGTGCACTATAAAAAACACCCAAACTAAAATATATATATATTCTTGGGCTGTTTTTACAAGGCCTATCAGACCAAAGAATACAGTTTAGGAAAAAAAAAAAAAAAGATTTAAACTGGTCTGCCTACTTTACATACACAGAAGGACTAGCACTTTACAATTGAAACTCAAAAAAAAAAAAAAAAAAAAAAGAAGTTATACATTCATTAAGTCCAGGATCAGAAGACTTCTACCCCTCTTCCATCCTTATTCATGCTTGTGTGTGTGCTCAGTAGCTTCAGTCATGTCTGACTCTTTGTGACCCTACGGACTGTATCCTGCCAGGTTTCTCTGTCCATAGGAATTCTCCAGGCAAGAATACTGGAGTGGGTTGCCATGCCCTCCTCCAGGGGGTCTTTCTGACCCAAGGATCAAACCTGCATCTCTTATGTCTCCTGCATTTGCAGGTGGGTTCTTTACCACTAGTGCCACCTGGCTTCTCCACACTAAATCTTTCTAACTGGCCTACTCACCATATCCCCCAAATGCCTAGTATACCCATGCCTCTGAGTTTTCACTCATGTTAATAGCCTCACCTGAAATGCCACCCAGATGCTTTACTAGATACTCAGAGTATAAAGAAGAACCAAAAATGTATGTACCCTTTCTTCTGGGAGTTTTCATTTGAAGTAAAAGAGTAGTTAATTGAAATTATAGTAAATGCTAAACAATTGAAGTGTTTTTTTAAAAGCACTTAAAAAAAGTTTTTTAAAAAAGAAGGCAGTATGTAGGCAGTAGAGGGGTAGGGTTGACCAAGTCAGGGACATGAAATCGCCCTTAAATAATCTTTAAGCTTAGTGCTGAAGAAGGAATGATTTTGGCTACGTGGAGAGGGGTGGCACAGTTATAGTTAGAGGAGTGGGAGGTAGAATGAAAATAACAGGCAAAGATCCTAAAACCTAAAGAGATTTGGTACATTTCAGCACTGAAGGAAGGCAATTCAATGTGGCTCTTGCTTAAAGAAAAAGTAAGAGAGAGAGACAGGGAATAAAGCTGAGGGAGTATGCCTGGCAGATCATACAGAATAAGATTTCTCAGTCTTAGTTCTGTTGACATTTTGGGTCAGATAATTCCTTTCAGGGAGAAGTTGTATTGTACATTATAGGATGCTAAGAGTCCCTGGCCTCTATCCATTAAATGCTAGCTGTAGATCGAAAGCAGAGATTATGTTTGGGTAGTTTTGTTGAATCGGAGAAGGCAATGGCAAGCCATTCCAGTACTCTTGCCTAGAAAATCCCATGGATGGAGGAGCCTGGTAGGCTGCAGTCCATGGGGTCGCTACGAGTCAGACACGACTGAGCAACTTCACTTTCACTTTTCACTTTCACACAATGGAGAAAGCAATGGCAACCCACTCCAGTGTCCTTGCCTGGAGAATCCAGGGACGGCGGAGCCTGGTGGGCTGCCGTCTATGGGTCGCACAGAGTCGGACACGACTGAAGCGACTTAGCAGCAGCAGTAGCAGTTTTGTTGAATAACCTAAAAGGTATAGACTTTATAAGCATCCCCAGTTCCATTATCTACTTGACAGTGGAAAGCATTCTCAAGCCAATAGCACTATGATTTTCTTTAGGCCATTTTCTTTCTCCTACTCCAGGTCCAGGAGTAGGCCCTGACTGGTAAGTGTGTGTCAGTCCTCCAGTGTTAGTAATTAATTTAAAAATTTTAAATGGCATTTTAAGTGAGGTCATTAACAAGAGTAAAAACACAGAGACATTGGATATACTACACAATTTGAGGATGTACGCCAGTCAGAAAGATTTAGTGTGGAGAAGCATGAACAAATTTAAGCTAATGGGAGAGAGAATCTCAGAAATTATGTGAGAGCTACAAGAAGAGACCTCTTTTCCCCAAGACGGTGTGTTACACATTTTGAACAGAACACAGTGTTCCATTTTGGAACTATGATGTTGAGGCTTGGAGCTTCAGGGGGCCACCTTATGGAACCTGAGGAGGAAACTAACATTGAGTAGGCAAACCAAAGGGAACAAAAGAGAAATCAAAGTCATAGTAACATCATATTTTTAGTTGTCTCTAGCCTCAGGTGAAGTTAGTCCTACCTCTTAGCTTTTCAGTTATGAGTCAATGCATTCCTTAATTGTGTCATCTTTTTTATTCTGTCATTTGCAAAACAAGGACTCAAGTCTTTCTGTTCACTAGCTATGTGGTTTTAGTCAAGTTAACTAGCCTATCAAAAGTTATGTGTAAAATAATAATCATAGTACCTTTTCAGAGGGGCTGCTGGCAAAATCAAATGAGGTAAACTATAAGACAACGGTAGGCACTGAAAAAAAAAAAATTTCCCTTTCCACACTTGGTGGTAGCCATTGCAAAGCTTATGGTGTGAAGGATGAAATCACATGCTTATTATAATTTAGTAAATAGATAGCAGTGGAGAAGACTCTTGAGAGTCCCTTGGGCAGCAAAGAGATCAAACCAATCAAACCTGAATATTCACTGGAAGAACTGATGCTGAAGCTGAAGCTCCAATACTTCGCCACCTGATGCGAAGAGCCAACTCATTGGAAAAGACCCTGGTGCTGAGAGCTAACTTAGGCAGGTTGATAGGCAGTCCAGGGTCCTTTAAGGAGGAGGTGAAGATTCTCCCTTATGCTTTCCTTAAGCCTTGCGCAACAATGTATCTTGCCTGAGAGAACTGGCTTTTCTTTAGACCTGGGGCTAATGAATACACAGCAATCATACATGTTACTCATGGAAAATGCTTTTCTTACACCCCATTATGCTTTTCTTAATCTCTATGTTAATGATTATAATGGTAACAAATCTTGCCTGGAAACCTGTTTCTCAGCAACAATATATCTCACCCAGAAACACAGTTATCCAGAACTCATTCCTTCTGGTTAATCTTGTACTAAAGTTGTCTCAGGATATATGCCTTGGGAAAGGGTCTGGTGGAACTTTTATGACCTTGAGACTTTCTTTGTATCTATTCTCAGCAGCCAGTTGAAAATTATATAATGCCCTGCTTAAACTAGTGAGGTGGGTTCTCTCCTACATGTTACCAGTGCCTTTTACTGGAAGATTTCTCTATCCTTTTTCTCCTTAATGAAACTGTTACACGAAGCTCTAAGTGACTGAGACCCCATCTCAGTGAATCCCTCTCCTTTGGAGACCAAGAATACCGGCACCATTCACCATCAGCTATCAATGCTGGGAAAGATTGAAGGCAGGTAGAGAAGAGGGCGACATGGTTGATGGCACCACAGAATCAATGGACAGGAGTTTGGGTTAACTCTGGGAGACGTGAAGGACAGGGAAGCCTGGAGTGCTGCAGTTCATGGGGTCACAAAGAGTTGGACATGACTGAGCGACTGAACAACACCAACAACAAATAGATTTACTAATTCTGGAATGTCCAAGTGAAACTAAAATCATGATTAACATTATGCTCCTTGAATAGTCCTGCTTGAGCAAGACAAAATACTCAAATCAAAATAGAAAATATGCAGTAGAAAAAGAAGGAAAATTTCTAGCATAAAATTGCCAGTTAACTGTTTACTGATGTATGCATTTAAGTATGGTTCTTAGATTTATGTGATTAAGATTTTTAGCTTTTAAAAGTGGCCAAGATGGTGGAGTAGGAAGACTCTGAGGTCACATTTTCTCATGGGCACACCAAAATTACAGAGCAACTTATCCATGATAAGAAAGACCATTAATGGAAAAGATCATGTACAACTAAAATATCAAGAAGGAACCACAACAAGACAAGTAGGAAGATCAGACACACAGAACAGTCAAGATCAATACCCCAAGTGGGCAACCCACAAATGAGAGGGTTGTTACTTGACAGAGGTTCTCTCCAAAGAGTAAGAAGTGTGAGCCTTGCTCCAGGCTCGCCAGCCTGGGGGTCTTATACCAGGATGACAAGCCACCAGAATATGTGGCTTCAAAGGTCGAAAGGGCTTACTTTTGCAAAAGCCAGAGGGCTATGGAAAATGTAAATGCTACTCTTAAAAGGCACACATAAAATCTCACACACTCTGAGACCCAGAACAGGATCAGTAATTTGAAAAAAAGCCTGGTTCAGATCCACCTACTGATTGTGGAGAGAGGCACGAGGCAACTGGGTCTCACCTTAGGGACATGAACAAACAATGTGGCAGCAATTTGGGGGGATTCTTTCTCTGAGAAAAATGATGGTGCTGGCAAGCAGAATTTTGAGACCCAGCTCTGCCCACTAGCATGTCTGCACTAAGACTAGGATACCACAGGACAAGCAGCTACCTGGCCAGGGACAGAGGCCCTCCCATCAGCAGGGTACTGCCTTAAGACCCCCTGTACCCCCAGCCACTGTGGGACCCAGTCCTGCCACCAGCTGGCAGACAACTATTTCAAGACCACCAGGACCCTGCAGCTAGAGACTCTTAGACCAAGCTCTTCCCACTAGTGGGCTAACACCATTCACAAAATTCTCCTGGGACCAAGCCATACCTCTGCCCACCAGTGGACAGACACCAGCACCAAGACTACCACAATCCCAAAACTTGCTGTGTCAGGACCTAGCCGATCCACTAGCAGGCTGAATCAGCTCAAGGACCCCTTGGGCCCCAGTCTCATCTACCAGCAGGAGAAAACCAGCTCTGGGATAACCTTGGGCCCCACAATTCCTAGGATCCAGTCCTACCCATTAGCAGACTTACACCAGTTTTGGGACACCTGTGCTGCAGCCAGCTGTGTGGGAAATTGGCCCTGCCCAATACCAGGCTGACACGAGATCTGGATCTTCCAATTCCATAACCACCAATCTTGGAACCAAGGTCCACCCTCAAGTGGGCCAGAACTAACCCTGAGGCATCCCCAGGACTCTGTCACTAGCCACTTTGTGACCTTACCCTGCCGGCCATGGGCTGGTAGCCACTGCAAAAGCAGAGCCCAGCAACTGACCAGAACAAGGCCAATCATGCCTACCAGACCATATACAGTAGTCAGCCAGTCACAGGAAAAGAATTTACATAGCCCACAAAGGGGGCACCCCTAGAGCATAGAGAACTGGTGACCAGAGGGGAGTGCACTGCTAAGGCACATAGAAAGTCTCCTACCAAGGCCACTTCCCCAAGATGGGAAAATGTTATCAACCTACTCAATATTAACACATAGAAATAAAAACAACAAATTAGGCAAAATGCGACAGCAGAGGATTATGATCCAAACAGAGGCACAAGATAAAGTCCCAGAACTAAGAGAAGCAGGATACGCAATCTACCTTATAAAAAAAGGAATTACTGACCAATATCACTGATGATCATAGATGCAAAAAAAAATCAACAAAATGTTAGCATACAGAATTCAAGAAGATGACACACCAAAATCAAGTGGGATTTATCCCAGGGATGCATGGATGGCTCAATATCTACAAATCAATCAATATGATATACCATATTAACAAACTGAAGAATAAAATTATATAATCATCTCAGCTGCAGAAAAATTTTTTGACATAATTCAACATTCGTTTATGATGATAAAAATTTTCAACAGAGTGGTTATTGAAGGACCATACCTCAACATAATAAAGATCATATATGACAAACCTATGGGCTTTCCAGGTGGTACTACTGGTAAAGAATCCGCCTGCCAATGCAGGAGATGTAAGAGATGCAGGTTTGATCCCTGGGTAAGGAAGATCCCCTGGAAGAGGGTATGACAATCCACTCCAGTATTCTTGCCTGGAGAACCTGATGGACAGAGCCTGGAAGGCTACAATTCACAAGGTCGCAAAGAGTCAGACACTACTGAACCAACTGAGCACACACAAATGACAAACCCATAGCCAACATCATACTCAACAGTGAAAAGATGAAAGTATTGCCTCTAAGATTAGGAATAAGACAAGGATGCCTGTTCTTGCCACTTTTATTCAACATACTATTAGAGGTTCTAGCCATAGCAATCAGTAAGATAAAGAAATAAAAGGATTCCAAATTGGAAAGGAAGATGTGAAACTATTATTGTTTGCAGATGATATGATATTCTACATAGAAAATTCTAAAGATGCCACCAAAACCTATATAGCACTCATCAATGAATTCAGAAAAGTAACAGAAGATAAAATTAATGAAAATCTGTTGCATTTCTATGTTCTAAATCACATATCAGTGAAATTAAGAAAACAATCCTATATATAATTGCATTCAGTTCAATTCAGTTCAGTCGCTCAGTTGTGTCCGACTCTTTGCAACCCCATGGACTGCAGCATGCCAAGGCTTCCCTGTCATGAATAAAATACCTAGGAACAAACCTAACCAAGTACTCAGAAACTATGAGACACTGATGAAAGAAACTGAGGAAGATACAAACAGATGGAAAGATATACCATATTCGTGGATTGGAGGACTGAATATTGTCAAAATGATTATCCAAGGCAATTGGATAATACAGATCAATGCAATTCTTATCAAAACACTAATTGCATTTGTGGAAACACCAAAGGTTCTGAACAGCCAAAATTACTGTGTTGTGTGACAGGAGTTTGCATACTGTTGAAGGTCAATTATAGTTAAAACAAAACAAAACAAAACCTCAGAAGCAGATCTTTTTTTGTGGTTTCCAGTGGTAGGAATTGGAGTAGTGAGAACTGGATGAAGAGAACCAATAAGTACAAACTTCTAGTTGTAAGACAAGTACTAGAGGTGTAATGTACAGCATGATCAATAATATGATCAATATTGTTACTATTGTTCTATGTTACAAAAGTTGTTAACAGACTAAATCCTTGTGTTCCCATCACAAGGATTTTTTTCTGTTTTAAAAATTTATATATGTATATATATATGAGATATTCACTAAACTTACATATTCACTAAATCATTACAGCATAATGATTTGACTTATGCTGTACCCTTTAAACTTATCAGTGATGTATGTCAATTATATATAAATAAACTGGGAAAAAAGATTTCAAGCTATTGAAAAGTTTTTAATTGTTACAATAGTAAGGAGATTAAAATGATTATTCACATTCTTAGGTAAGATTGAGGAAAACAAGTACTTCATCCTTATACAAGAATTGGTTAACATTTATTTATTATAAAGTTTTATCATAAAATTGTCCTTTTAGCCATAAAATCATATTAATAAAACTTCCTTTTACATAGTTTTATCTTATTCTGTTAGTCATAACAGTATATTTATGACATGAAACAATTAATGTTTTAAGTTCTAATTGCAAAAGCTCAGAATTCTTAGGAACAATGCTATCAACTCACATAATCTATGTAGCTTTTACAATTTCCTCTTGTTTCTCTGATGTGCAAGAAAATGGGGAAATATTCTCTTGTGACATTTTTTTCTTTTGTCAGTGGCCTCAGTCTCCAGTCTAGTGGTATCAACAAACAGCACTTATGGCAAAATGTCTTACTGGGTTCATTTTGATTATTACAGAGGTGCCAATCATGGACGGAGAAGGCAATGGCACCCCACTCCAGTACTCTTGCCTGGAAAATTCCATGTACGGAGGAGCCTGGTGGGCTGCCATCTATGGGGTTGTATAGAGTCGGACACGACTGAAATGATTTAGCAGCAGCAGCAGCAGCAGCCAATCATAGATAAATTTCACTGTATATGAAGTATTTGACCAAAAAGTGATTTTTATCACTGGTATGGCAACATACAATTTCTATATTTTCAATAGGGAGGATATTACCCTATGAAAGATCGTTAGGAGGGCATGCCTAGAATTTATGGTGGATGGTACTGAAAACAATATTAGAGACTGCTGGGGGATATAGCAATACGGCTCAACTTCACTACCGCCTTGTAAGACATTAAATATGCACACGTAGTTATTTAAGTACATGTGATACCTGATAAAAGATTTAAATTTGCCCCAACTTTTAAGAGTATTTTTATTAAGGCCTGTATATGGATGTGAGAGTTCGACTATGAAGAAAGCTGAGCACTGAAGAATTGATGCTTTTGAACTGTGGTGTTGGAGAAGACTCTTGAGAGTCCCTTGGACTGCAAGGAGATCCAACCAGGCCATTCTGAAGGAGATCAGCCTGGGGATTTCTTTGGAAGGAATGATGCTAAAGCTGAAACTCCAGTACTTTGGCCACCTCATGCAAAGAGTTGACTCATTGGAAAAGACTCTGATGCTGGGGGGAATTGGGGGTAGGAGGAGAAGGGGACGACAGAAGATGAGATGGCTGGATGGCATCACTGACTCGATGGACGTGAGTCTGAGTAAACTCCAGGAGTTGGTGATGGACAGGGAGGCCTGGCGTGCTGCAATTCATGGGGTTGCAAAGAGTCGGACACGACTGAGTGACTGAACTGAACTGAACTGAACTGATAAGCTAAATCTGAAATTTACTTCATGTATAAAAAATACTTAAGGAAATGTTTTTCAAAGTATGAAACTGACAGACTAATTGAGATACTTAATTATGCAATGACTGACTCAATGAACATGAATCTGAGGAAACTCTGGGAGATAGTGAAGGACAGAGTAGAATGGCATGCTGCAGTCCATGGATGTGCAAAGAATCAGACAGGACTTAGCGACTGAATAGCAACAACAAAGCAAAACTCACACCGGCACATTGGCACACCCTATTTCTGTGTTAGAATATTATGGGTTACTTTAGAAAGACCAGAAAGACTATATACTAAACAAGTTCTTAGTGGAAGTTGAGTGGTAATGCTGATGGAAAGGAGGGAACCTGTTAGAGAGATATGTAGGTGGCAAGTTGACAAGATTTGGTGAATGGATGTAGGAAAACATTAAAAAGAGACTTACAAGGAAGGATGCTCAAAATGCTGGATTAGTGTGCTGTGTTCATGAATTGAAATAAGGGGTAAAAGAGAAAGTATAAGTTCTCTTTTGGTGGGACTAAGATGATAGTTAATTTTGGATGGGAGAATTAAATATGAGTTAAATTTGATTTGGGAGATATCAGCTTTGAATTGGTTCTAGAAACCATGGCTGTGTCAGACTTACCAGCGTGTATAACATGGGGGAAAAAAGAGTTGGGTGACATCACTCATTATCAGAGAAATGCAAATCAAAACCACAATGAGGTACCATTTGACTCCAGTCAGAATGGCTGTGATCCAAAAGTCTACAAACAATAAATGATGGCGAGGGTGTGGAGAAAAGGGAACCCTCTCACACTGTTGGTGGGAATGCAAACTAGTACAGCCACTATGGAGAACAGTGTGGAGATGCCTTTAAAAACTCGAAATAGAACTGCCATACAGCCCAGCAATCCCACTGCTGGGCATACACACTGAGGAAACCAGAATTGAAAGAGACACATGTACCCCAGTGTTCATCACAGCACTGTTTATAATAGCCAGGACATGGAAGCAACCTGGATGTCCATCAGCAGATGAATGGATAAAAAAGCAGTGGTACATATACACAATGGAGTATTACTCAGCCATTAAAAAGAATACATTTGAATCAGTTCTACTGAGGTGGATGAAACTGGAGCCTATTATACAGAATGAAATAAGCCAGAAAGAAAAACACCAATACAGTATACTAACGCATATATATGGAATTTGGAAAGATGGTAACAATAACCCTGTATACGAGACAGCAAAAGAGACATTGATGTATAGAACAGTCTTTTGGACTCTGTGGGAGAGGGAGAGGGTGGGATGATTTGGGAGAATGGCATTGAAACATGTATAATATCATATATGAGGCGAGTTGCCAGTCTAGGTTCGATGCACGATGCTGGATGCTTGGGGCTGGTATACTGGGATGACCCAGGGGGATGGTATGGGGAGGGAGGAGGGAGGAGGGCTCAGGATGGGGAGCACGTGTATACCTGTGGTGGATTCATGTTGATGTATGGCAAAACCAATATAATATTGTAAAGTTAAAAAATAAAATTAACAAAAAATCCAAAAAAAAAAGAAGAGTTGGGTAAATAAGTTTGAAGAAAGTAAATAACTCTACACCTAAAGCAACTAGAAAAGGAAGAAATGAAGAACCCCAGGGTTAGTAGAAGGAAAGAAATCTTAAAACTTAGAGCAGAAATAAATGCAAAAGAAACAAAAGAGATCATAGCAAAAATCAACAAAACCAAAAGCTGGTTTTTTGAAAGGATAAATAAAATTGACAAACCATTAGCCAGACTCATCAAGAAACAAAGGGAGAAAAATCAAATCAATAAAATTAGAAATGAAAATGGAGAGATCACAACAGACAACACAGAAATACAAAGGATCATAAGAGACTACTATCAACAATTATATGCCAATAAAATGGACAACGTGGAAGAAATGGACAAATTCTTAGAAAAGTACAACTTTCCAAAACTCGATCAGGAAGAAATAGAAAATCTTAACAGACCCATCACAAACACGGAAATTGAAACTGTAATCAAAAATCTTCCAGCAAACAAAAGCCCAGGTCCAGATGGCTTCACAACTGAATTCTACCAAAAATTTAGAGAAAAGCTAACACCTATCCCGCTCAAACTCTTCCATAAAATTGCAGAGGATGGTAAACTTCCAAACTCATTCTATGAGGCCACCATCACCCTAATACCAAAACCTGACAAAGATCCCACAAAAAAAGAAAACTACAGGCCAATATCACTGATGAACATAGATGCAAAAATCCTTAACAAAATTCTAGCAATCAGAATCCAACAGCACATTAAAAAGATCATACACCATGACCAAGTGGGCTTTATCCCAGGGATGCAAGGATTCTTCAATATCTGCAAATCAATCAATGTAATACATCACATTAACAAATTGAAAAAGAAAAACCATATGATTATCTCAATAGATGCAGAGAAAGCCTTTGACAAAATTCAACATCCATTTATGATCAAAACTCTCCAGAAAGCAGGAATAGAAGGAACATACCTCAACATAATAAAAGCTATATATGACAAACCCACAGCAAACATTATCCTCAATGGTGAAAAATTGAAAGCATTTCCTCTAAAGTCAGGAACAGACAAGGGTGCCCACTTTCACCATTACTATTCAACATAGTTTTGGAAGTTTTGGCCACAGCAATCAGAACAGAAAAAGAAATAAAAGGAATCCAAATTGGAAAAGAAGAAGTAAAGCTCTCACTGTTTGCAGATGACATGATCCTCTACATAGAAAACCCTAAAGACTCCACCAGAAAATTACTAGAACTAATCAATGATTATAGTAAAGTTGCAGGATATAAAATCAACACACAGAAATCCCTTGCATTCCTATACACTAACAATGAGAAAACAGAAAGAGAAATTAAGGAAACAATTCCATTCACCATAGCAACGGAAAGAATAAAATACTTAGGAATATATCTACCTAAAGAAACTAAAGACCTATATATAGAAAACTATAAAACACTGGTGAAAGAAATCAAAGAGGACACTAACAGATGGAGAAATATACCATGTTCATGGATTGGAAGAATCAATATAGTGAAAATGAGTATACTACCCAAAGCAATTTATAGAGTCAATGCAATCCCTATCAAGCTACCAACAGTATTCTTCACAGAGCTAGAGCAAATAATTTCACAATTTGTATGGAAATACAAAAAACCTCGAATAGCCAAAGCTATCTTGAGAAAGAAGAATGGAACTGGAGGAATCAACCTACCTGACTTCAGGCTCTACTACAAAGCCACAGTTATCAAGACAGTATGGTACTGGCACAAAGACAGAAATATAGATCAATGGAACAAAATAGAAAGCCCAGAGATAAATCCACGCACCTATGGACACCTTATCTCTGACAAAGGAGGAAAGAATATACAATGGATTAAAAACAATCTCTTTAACAAGTGGTGCTGGGAAATCTGGTCAACCACTTGTAAAAGAATGAAACTAGAACACTTTCTAACACCATACACAAAAATAAACTCAAAATGGATTAAAGATCTAAACGTAAGACCAGAAACTATAAAACTCCTAGAGGAGAACATAGGCAAAACACTCTCTGACATACATCACAGCAGGATCCTCTATGACCCACCTCCCAGAATATTGGAAATAAAAGCAAAAATAAACAAATGGGACCTAATTAACCTTAAAAGCTTCTGCACATCAAAGGAAACTATTAACAAGGTGAAAAGACAGCCTTCAGAATGGGAGAAGATAATAGCAAATGAAGCAAATGACAAACAACTAATCTTGAGAATATACAAGCAACTCCTACAGCTCAACTCCAGAAAAATAAATGACCCAATCAAAAAATGGGCCAAAGAACTAAATAGACATTTCTCCAAAGAAGACATCCAGATGGCTAACAAACACATGAAAAGATGCTCAACATCACTCATTATCAGAGAAATGCAAATCAAAAGTACTATGAGGTACCATTTCACACCAGTCAGAATGGCTGCGATCCAAAAGTCTACAAGTAATAAATGCTGGAGAGGGTGTGGAGAAAAGGGAACCCTCTCACACTGTTGGTGGGAATGCAAACTAGTACAGCCACTATGGAGAACAGTGTGGACATTCCTTCAAAAACTCGAAATAGAACTGCCTTATAATCCAGCAATCCCACTGCTGGGCATACACACTGAGGAAACCAGAAGGGAAAGAGACACATGTACCCCAATGTTCATCACAGAACTGTTTATGATAGCCAGGACATGGAAGCAACCTAGATGTCCATCAGCAGAGGAATGGATAAGAAAGCAGTGGTACATATACACAACGGAGTATTACTTAGCCATTAAAAAGAATACATTTGAATCAGTTCTACTGAGGTGGATGAAACTGGAGCCTATTATACAGAGTGAAGTAAGCCAGAAAGAAAAACACCAATACATTATACTAACGCATATATATGGAATTTAGAAAGATGGTAACAATAACCCTGTGTACGAGACAGCAAAAGAGACACTGATGTATAGAACAGTCTTATGGACTCTGTGAGAGAGGGAGAGGGTGGGAAGATTTGGGAGAATGGCATTGAAACATGTAAAATATCATGTATGAAATGAGTTGCCAGTCCAGGTTCGATGCACGATACTGGATGCTTGGGGCTGGTGCACTGGGACGACCCAGAGGGATGGCATGGGGAGGGAGGAGGGAGGAGGGTTCAGGATGGGGAACACATGTATACCTGTGGCGGATTCATTTTGGTATTTGGCAAAACTAATACAATTATGTAAAGTTTAAAAATAAAATAAAATTTAAAAAAAAGAGTCTGAAATTTTAAAGCAGACAGTAGAGTTTGTGGCACCCCACTCCAGTACTCTTGCCTGGAATATCCCATGGATGGAGGAACCTGGTAGGCTGCAGTCCATGGGGTCGCTAAGAGTCGGACATGACTGAGTGACTTCACTTTCACTTTTCACGTTCATGATTGGAGAAGGAAATGGCAACCCACTCCAGTGTTCTTGCCTGGAGAACCCCAGGGATGGCGGAGCCTGGTGGGCTGCCATCTATGGGGTCGCACAGAGTCGGACACGACTGAAGTGACTTAGCAGCAGAGTTTGTAGGTTAGAGCAAAATAGAGGGAATAAACCAGGAATTAGGAGATGCATAAAGAAGTTATGAAGTTTGAGACAATGAAAAGAAAAAGAGAGCTCAATATTAAAGCAAACCTGTTAGGACAATAGTCAGCCCCTTAGCAGAACCTAAGGATCTGGGGAAAGAAGAAAGCAGGTAGAAGGACATGCGTGTTACGGTGAGTAAAGTCAGGGGCCTCTCCTAACAAGGAGAGACCAAATTCAAGAGATGTCCTGAGAGGAACAGTCCGTCTTGAGAGCTTCTCTGCTCAGAGTCCTCTGAATCAGACTCATTGAATCTGGCAAAAATAATCTGTGTGCTTAGTTGCTCAGTCATGTCTGACTCTTCCTACCCCATAGACTGTAACGTGCCAGGCTCCTCTGTCCATGGGATTCTCTGGGCAAGAATACTAGAGTGGCTTGCCATTTCCTTCTCCAGGGGATCTTCCTGACCCAGAAATAGAACCCAGGTCTCCTGCATTGCAGGCAGGAGTAAAATAATCTAGCCACTGGCATTTTTCCACATCAATAAGGCAAGCTTCCCTGGTAGCTCAGCTGGTGAAGAATCTGCCTGCAATGCAAGAGGCCCTGGTTTGATTCCTGGGTCAGGAAGAGCCCCTGGAGGAGGGATAGGCTACCCACTCCAGTATTCTTTGTCTGTCCTGGTGGCTTACATGGTAAAGAAACTGCCCACAATGTGGGAGACCCGGGTTCAATCCCTGGGAGATATGGGTTCAGTCTCAGCGTTGGGAAGATCCCCTGGAGGAGGGCATGGCAACCCATTCCAGTATTCTTGCTTGGAAAATCCCCATGGACAGAGGAGCCTGGCAGGCTACAGTACATGGGGTTGCAAAGAGTCAGACATGACTGAGTGACTAAGCACAGCACAGCACAAGGTGAGAATATGCAATGGATGACATAAGCTTCTCAGTTTGATGGCCTTAATTTCCTAATCTTGGATGGAAACCACAGACATTCATAATATCTGCTACTGCTAAGTTGCTAAGTCACTTTAGTTGTGTCCGACTCTGTGAGACCCCATAGACGGCAGGCCACCAGGCTCCCCCGTCCCTGGGATTCTCCAGGCAAGAACACTGGAGTGGGTTGCCAGTTCCTTCTCCAATGCATAAAAGTGAAAAGTGAAAGTGAAGTCGCTCAGTCGTGTCCGACTCAGCGACCCCATGGACTGCAGCCCACCAGGCTCCTCCGTCCATGGGATTCTCCAGGCAAGAGTACTGGAGTGGGGTGCCATTGCCTTCTCCATCTTAATCTGGAGGGTTTGAAAAAATTTCAATCTACTGAACATAGTATTAAGGTCACCTTTTTGTAGTAATCCATTGCCCAGGTCATTTCAACATAATTCAACACAAAAAAGAAACCCATAAAATAGAAACAACTCATATTCAGAAACTGTGAACACTGGAACACTTAGGAAGTATCCTGTCAATTCAACCTCCTGTTTCTCTTTCTAAATAACTTCTCATCTCCATTTCTACTGTTTCAACCTTAGCTGGAGGATCTCATTCTCTCCTTGGACTATCACACTAATCTCCTAACTTGTCTATCTGTCTGCAGTCTAATTCTTCTTCAGTCTTCCAACATGCAGCTGCAGATGGTACTTTCTAAAATATTTTAATACATTTACCCCAATAAGGTTTTTCCCAATTAGAATTTCTCAATGATTCTTAATTTCCTACTGCATAATATCCAGATCTCTTTGTAAGCACTTCATGATCCCTAACGGCCTGGCTCTTAGTCAATGTCCCATTTCATCTGACACTTCCACACCTTTATAAATTTTGCTCTTAAAACACCAGATGCCTGTTGCTTTCTAAATTCATGGAATAATTTCACACTTCTGGGCTTTTGCACATGCTATTTCTTCTGTTTGTACTGTCTTCCTCACCTAAATCACCTGACAAACTCCTACTTAATCTATTAATTTTCAATACTCACTTCATATTCCCTCTTAATAAAAACTTCCCCGACACATTGCCTTTCAGTCTCCCACACTTCATGAGCCACAGTGATAGCATATTCTCTGCTATCTTGATATCTTCTACATTTCTTTATTTTAACATGCAATAATAGACTCTAAATTCTACTGAAGAGATGAAGTGAAGAGGAAATATCTTTGGAAATCCAAACAAATCTTTGAAAAGCTCTGAATTCACAATGCTACAACATCAAAAAAGTTTTTCCCAAAATGCTTATCTAAGAATGAAACAATGCAACCCATGTGGATATGCAGATGGTAAACAGTAATCTAAGCTCACTGACTAGATCCTTACATTGCAGCATGGGTGATTTAAATGCATCTCTTGGCAAAAACTTTTTTAGTCCACTTGTGAATTGTTGATACTGTGAGTGCAAATTTTACAAAATACCAAGGGCCAATATTATACCACTTTCTTGTTTATGCATTTCTCATCCCATATAAATCTACATCCTATGAGGAGAGAGACTATGTCTATTATTTTTTCTGTTAGAAATAGATTTTTAATAAATATTAAAAGGATGAATCATATACCTGAAATTCAGTTACAGTATCTAAACAACTACAAAATGTTCATTCCCATCTTCCATGCTTTTGAGACTGACATTGTAACATCTTCCTATTTTAAAAATCTATGATTGCTAGAGGAAAAGATTTACTTCATTCAATAGTGAATTATTTCACCTATGTATTCATTCACTCACCACATATTTGTCAATTTCTTACTATATGCTACACATTGTTCTATGTTTTGAGGATAGAGGAATATACACAGTAGATGAGGACTCTGCTTTTATGGTGCTTTCATTCTTATGGAGACACACAATAAGCAAATAAATAAAAATCCCATACTACCACAAATTTATACTATTTTAAACGTCTCTTTGTTCTTCTTTAAACTTGGTAATAATTCAGATATGGGGGCTGAAGTTAGCAAGGAAGAACTGGTGTGTCCTGCTCTTTATTGCTGCCGCTACATGATACAGTCTTTGAGCTTTGCAATTTCAGAATTTGAAGATTTTTCAAATCCTTATAGTTTTCTTAACCTGTTTGTATAAAAAGCACTGCCAAATGAATACCTAAAATAATTTTTCATTTATGTGGGCTGGAGGTATGACTTTGCAAATGAGCAACTTTGCCAGGAAACCGATGAGAGGTATATTTTAAAAGGTCTTAGTCTTATAATAGAGACCATGTCCTAACTGAGAAAACTGAAGGGAAAAATATACAGCTCTAGAGTGAAAACTGCTCTTTAGAAGTCAGTAAAATTTAATCAGAGACCATTTTCTGCAATGACATTTGTCAGCCTACTACTGAAAAATCAGCAAAGGAAAAAAAAAGATTCCTTCAATGACAAAAAACCTCTTTTTATAAATTCAGAAAATGTCATACCTGCCAAAGTTCTCACAATTAATTATGGCAGGCTAGGAAGATTAAAAATATCGTGACAGTTTCTCATAATTAGTCTCTCACTTGGAATAATTTCCCCTCTACATGTCCTTCAAGATCCAGCTTAGGGAACCCATCTTTTGTGAACTCCTTTTCTGAACCCTTTTCTCAAAACATTTACTCTTTCCTCAGTTACTAATGTACTTTTAGAAAGTTCCACTAATTCAAAGAATACATTGCACTTTAATTATATTTTATAAATGTTCCTCCTTGATTGTAATCTTCTTGAGTCCATGTATATCATAAATCTCCAGAAGTTATCCTTCTGCAGTGAATGGAATAAATAATTATAGTCTATTGTCTATATTTGCATAAGCAAGCATATTATTCTAAAGTGATTTTTTTAAAGTCACTTTGAAAATGGCTAAATAACATTGCTTAATTAAGGTTATATATTTTTATATTTCTATTCTTCAATTTTATGTGGGTAAAATTAACTCCATAAGGCAACATATTTAGGCAATGATAATGACAAAGTATTTCCTTGAAGGAAAACAAATATGTTATCCCTAACAATAAAATACTTAATGGGATTGACAGCAAAAAACCATATTGGGAGCAGGAAATTCTGTAAGCTCTATATTTGGGATGACAACTTGTCTCACTGTAGAAAGTAAGAAATGGCAAAAAACTGGCTTATTTGTGAACAAGGCAAGTGGATACAGAAATAATTTTTAACTAAACCTAAGTGATAAGGAAATCCAAGATAAGATAAAAAGACAGTAGAAAAAGGACAGTCCAGGTTCGATGCACGATACTGGATGCTTGGGGCTGGTGCACTGGGACGACCTAAAGGGATGGTGTCGGGCGGGAGGAGGGAGGAGGGTTCAGGATGGGGAGCACATGTATACCTGTGGCGGATTCGTTTTGATGTTTGGCAAAACTAATACAGTGTTTGAGGTTTAAAAATAAAATAAAATTAAAAAAAAAAAAGAAAAAGAAAAAGGACAGGAAGAAAATACAGACTAGATTTTATAATAAAAATATCCTTACTTTCCCTTCCTCATTAATTTGCTACAAAATCATGTGTAGAAAATTGGTTCCTGAAAGACAAATAACATAGAAATGGAAAATTCAGATTTGGAAAAATCAGACAATTACAGTCTAAGATTATTTGCTATACTTTCTCTTAGCACTGTAATGCTTTCTGGAATATTTATTTTTTAGCAAAGTAACTTATGGGCTACCAAATGTTTTTGTGATCAAGCTTGTCAAAAGGACTTATTTTCTAAATCAGTGTTTTTTAAACTGCTGGTCTGGGGGTAGGGACTGGGAGGAAGGTTCATGAGGGAGGGGATATATATATATATATATATATATATATATATATATATATATATCTGATTTTCATTGATGTATGGCAGAGACCACTGCAACATTGTAAAGCAATTATCCTCCAAAAAAATAAATAAGCTGTTGGTCATAATCTTTTAGTGAGTTGTAAGATTTAGCATTGCTTTATTAATCTTTTAATTTTTCATATTTTATATATACAAATAAACACAAATGTGTACTCTGTGTCAAATGCATTTGTTTTTTGTTGTTGTTGTAGTTAAAAAATTGGAAGCTATCATATTAAAGAGCCTGAGTAATTTGACCATGTTTAATGGAAACATTTGAATTCCCTGAGGCAAGATTAACTCAAGGTATAAATGAACTAAATGAATGCTTATAACATGTTGACTGAGGAATATAAGCAATATTTCCTCAGGAATTTAACTCTTCAAATAGTGGCCAAAGCACCACACTCTTTCCTTAAAGTCTCATCATCAGTACTTGTTTTTTTCAGTTTTATGGAGATATAATTGACATATTGTGTATGTTTAAGGTGTACAATGTATTGACTTGCTACATCTTTAAATGCAAAATCATTACCACCATAGTTTTAGCTACCACTGACATCCCATCACGTAGTTACTATTTCTTTTCTGTGTGTGTGATCAGCACATTTCAGATCTAAAAATTTGCCTTCAGTATTCATGGATCAATCAACCATGGATGAAAAATATTTGGAAAAATCTAATTTCAGAAAGTTTCAAATGGTAAAACTTGAATTTGCTATGTATCACTAAAATTTAAAAAAAAGCATTTACACTGTATGGTTGCCAGGAGGGAAGGATGGAGGGAAGGGACAGTTAGGGAGTTTGGGATGGACAGGTACACATTGCTTTATTTTAAATGAATAATCAACAAGATCCTGCTGTATAGCACAGGAAACTCTGGTCAATGTTATGTGGCAGCCTGGGTAAAAGAGGAATTTATGGGATACATGTATGGATACATGTATCCAAAATGGATACATGTATATTTATGGCTGAGTCCCTTTGTTATCCACCTGAGACTTTCGCAAAATTGTGCATTAGCTATACTCCAGTACAAAATAAAAAGTTTAACTAAAAAGATAATATAAAATAAATAATCCAGTGATGATTTAAAGTATATGGGAGGATGTGCAGAGGTTATATGCAAATAGTACATCATTTTATTAAGGGAATTGAACATCCAGAGATTTTATATACAAAGTGGGTCTTGGAAACAATTCCCTGCAGATATCCAGGAATAACTGTACTCTCTTGGAACATTTAAGTATATGATATAGTATCATTAGCTAAAGTCACCATGCTATATATTAGATCTCCATATGTTAATTTTATAACTGTAAGTCTCTATCCTTTGTGTAATATCTGCTCATTTTCATTCATGCTTCTTAAAGATTATTAAAAAACTGCTTCAGATCATTTAAAAAAATAATTTTTATCAAAATAAGATGAATTTTAAGTCTAGTTATGATATTGGCAATTTTATTAATAGTAGAATGAAGCCACAGAAAGACTGGCTTTGAGGGGATAAGAGATACAGGGCATACATACCATGTCTTCCTAATGACAGAGCCAGTAAGTTGAGTGATGGGGGCCTAGCAATGGGCACTAACTGGGAAAGGAGGAGGAGCTTGGACAGGAAATATGGTCCTTAAAAGCAAGAAGGAAAGAGTAAGGATATAGGGCCAGGAGAAGGAAGACCTTGGCAGTGTGATGCCCAAACTTGAATACTCTAACTTCTGGAAACTGAAATGAATGTTTGGCTACAAGTAGTCTGTAGATTATAACTGCTCGGCCATAGTGAATAATTTTAGGAATGATAGGTAACAATATATTAATCTCCTTTCATATTATTTCCTCTAGAAAGATGTACTGGAGTTCCCTTTTTATCTATAAAACAACAGAAAAAAAATACCAATATCAGTTAATAGGAAGTAATATTGTAGAGTGTTTTTCTAATGTGCTTTTTAAATAACCACTTTCTGAAGAACATAAAGCCAGTATATTATTACCCCAGATAAAAATCAGAGTGGTTATTAATCACACAAGTTCACAAACCTAGCAATTACTGGAGCAAAACTAAAATCTGAGTCTTTGCACTCCAAATCCTTTACACTTTGATTGCATTAACCTGCTTTTCCTTTTGAGAGCAAACAAACAAAAATTAAAGGTACATTTTGCTTACCTCATAGCTTTGCCCATGGCCTGCTACAACTTTAGGACATACTAAGAATATCTTATAAACCTGTGTAAATGTTTTGTCCTTTGCTTATTCATTCTCTTTTACTACTGGTTGAAAAATACTGCATTTCATAGAATCAAAGACTATGCAAATTACAAAATCCAAGGATTAAT
This sequence comes from Bubalus kerabau, assembly GCF_029407905.1. Lineage (NCBI taxonomy): Eukaryota > Metazoa > Chordata > Mammalia > Artiodactyla > Bovidae > Bubalus > Bubalus kerabau. The sequence goes on along the minus strand of NC_073638.1, from coordinate 16,624,878 downwards.
TTTAATTTTGATTAAGAAGGAAAAAAAAAAAAGCAACTGACCCACATATTGCTCTCATATCTCTTAAAATGTCCTTTAACAGTTACTTCGAGTTACTTAGCTAACTCTAAAAATCACACTTTTATCACATACTCTCTCAGTTCAGTTCAGTTGCTCAGTTGTGTCCAACTCTTTGCCACCCTATGGGCTACAGCACGTCAGGCTTCCCTGTCCATCACCAACTTCCAGTGCTTACTCAAACTCATGTCCACAGAGTCGGTGATGCCATCCAGCCATCTCATCCTCTGTCATCCCCTTCTCCTGCCTTCAATCTTTCCCAGCATCAGGGTCTTTTCAAATGACTCAGTTCTTCACATCAGATGACCAAAGTATTAGAGTTTCAGCTTCAGCATCAGTCCTTCCAATGACTGATTTCCTTTAAGATTGACTGGTTTGATCTCCTTGAAGTTCAAGGGACTACCAAGAATCTTGTTCAACACCACAGTTCAAAAGCATCAATTCTTCAGCACTCAGCTTTCTTTAGAGTCCAACTCACATCCATACATGACTACTGGAAAAACCATAGCTTTGACTAGATGGACGGTTGTTGGAAAAGTAATGTCTGTTTTTCAATATGCTGTCTAGATTGGTCAAAGCTTTTCTTCCAAGGAGCAAGCGTCTTTTAATTTCATGGCTGCAGTCACCATCTGCAGTGATTTTGGAGCCCAAGAAAATAAGTCTGTCACTGTTTCCATTGTTTCCTCATCTATTTGCCATGAAGTGATAGACTGGATGCCATGATCTTCATTTTATGAATGTTGAGTTTTAAGCCAGACTTTTCACTTTCCTCTTTTACTTTCATCAATAGGCTCTTATGTTCCTCTTTGCTTTCTGCCATAAGGGTGCTGTCATCTGCATATCTGAGGTTATTGATATTTCTCCTGGCAATCTTGATTCCAGTTTGTGCTTCTTCCAGCCCAGCATTTCTCATGATGTACTCTGCATATAAGTTAAATAAGCAGGATGACAATATACAGCCTTGACGAACTCCTTTTCCTATTTGGAACCAGTCTGTTGTTCCATGTCCAGTTCTAACTGCTGCTTCCTGACCTGCATATAGATTTCTCAGGAGGCAGGTCAGGTGGTCTGGTATTCTCATCTCTTGAAGAATTTTCCACAGTTTATTGTGATCCACGCAGTCAAAGGCTTTGGCGTAGTTAATAAAGCAGAAGTAGTTGTTTTTCTGGAACTTTCTTGCTTTTATGATGATCCAACGAAAAGAAGCCTGGTATGCAGCAGTTCATGGGGTGCAAAGAATTGCACAGGACTTTAAGACTGAATGGCAACAGTAAGGAGGGAAAGGTGTCATAAAGTACGTGATCAGTTCATGCACAACCCTTTGTTTTACTGATTGTGAGGAAACAGGGTGGTGCCACAGGGTTTAAATGATTAATTTTTAAGCTCCAGTAGGCCTGGGTGCTATGTGTTTATGGTCATCACGTATTTAATGTCTTCCATTTAGTGGGGGCTTTAGTGTCTCTGCAACAACTCAGTAAATGTGCACCAGATACTGTTATCTAGATACTTCAGAGAGGAACTAAAGCAGAGGATATGCGGGATGGATCTATCCCAGGAAGGTCCGATAGGATCCTATTTGATTACATAAGTTCTTGCTTGATTTTGTTAATAGTAAGAGCAGATTGTATAATCTGAATAAAACCCTCTGTAGACCAGGTCACAAGGCAAAGAACAACAACAAATGGGTGAAGATGAACCTGAGAAAAGGTGAGCACTAAATATGAGAGTGCTTTTCCATTATGACTTCTGACCTCAGAAGTGACTGAGAAGTTGAGAGAGTAAACAGTGCTTTTAAAACAGGGACAAAAATTAGAGTTCAATATTGCCAAGTGGGAGGCCTTAGTAAGAGCCTCCACACTTTGAGATTATTACCGGCAACACTAACATGGATAGAATAGGATGATAAAATAATTAACTTAGAAACTCCATTAGGGAATTGTAGATAGGGACTCTTTGAGGCTTTGGGAGACCACATTCAGACTAATGATCACTCAAAAAAGATGGGAAAATTCTGAAACAATGTGGGCTTGCTTGACTCATAAAGCAAAAACAAGTCAAGTAAAACCAAAGTCAGATTGGCTTGCTTAACAATAAAATCAAGCCAACTTGCTTAGCAACAAAACCATGCAACAGAAGCAAGAGGCATGTCCCCAAAACATAAGATAATAGTGGCATGGTGCCTACATTCTGCCCAATGAGCTCAGTGAGTTTATGACCACCTGAACATGCTCTTTGGCCCCTAAGATATATTCTTAGCACAGTGCCCTGCAAACAATAAAATGATACTAGAAAATAAGGCCTATGAACTGCCCAGTGGTATCATCAAGCTAATGACCCCCAAAACAAGCTCTGTGCACATACAAAAAAACAATCACTTATGGAAAGATGAGTTTTCAAAATGAAAGACTTGAAAATATTTTTTCCAAAATGCTATGATAGTCCTGGCCTGACCCTATAGGGACAAGTAAACTTCCCTGCCCTCCCTGGGGGAGGAACTGATGTTGAAAATGTGACATCTAGTCAAGAAAGACAAAGAAGTTCTTCTCTCCTTTCCTTCTCTTCCTTGGATTATAAAATTGTAACCCATTGAGTACTCGGGGAAGCGCAACGCTTGCCTGCCTGCTAGTAAACTTTACAAGCATCCTATTCTAATAAATCACTTCTTATCTATCACATTGCCTCAAGCTGAATTTGTTTCTATGTTAAGACATAAAGGACTGTGGTGCTGGAGCTCTTTGGAGCTCTGAAAGTGACACCTAACAGCTTCAGCTAGTGACTATGGCAGGATTGTGGTAAGATAAGAAGGTCTGAGGTCTGGTCCTAGCAGGCCCATGGGATACCTCTGTCCAGGGAGGATGCTCCACTGATGACAGCCCATTTCACTGGAGCCAGTCAGCCCCAAATGCTTTGGGGGCTCTGGCTGGGTTCCTAGGTACAGGCCAGGGGAATTAAGATATGGATGTTTAGAGATATGGAACTGGAGGAACGATGGCAGTCTGTATGAGTTGCCATAGGAAAGTGGTATGGAAATATGGGAGGTATCTTAGTGCAAGTACAGGAGATAAGGGAAATGGCATATAGAAAGGAAGAAATTTCACTGTCTGGGATGCTTTGATCAGGTTTGAGTCCTGGCTACAAAGATACATAAAAAGGCAGTGGAACAGGTATGTTTGTGCACATCAAACAGCTAGCCCAGAATAAAGCCAGTGGCTATATGATGTTGCAGGATTTAGCAATCTATAATCTTCTCTTTCACTCTGAGGTTTTCCTTCTACAGTAAGTTCTACATCTGTTTCTGTTCCATTTCTTTTCTTTTAATTCCAAGACCTGTATGATCACCAGAGTGTAACAATTCATTCTTCTTAGTTTGTCATGGAACCAGCTTATAGGACTTAAAGTACTTTTCCATAATTACTAGGAGTGCCCAATTGAGGAGGACCTACCAGGCTCTGATGTCAGTCTTTTCCTCCTTCTGGCTCTTGCAAATGTTAACTCTTTTATATCTGACTTGAAGCCAGAACAATTTCAGATTATTGTCGGCAGCTCTAGGGACATCTTCGGTATATTCATTTGCAGCAATTTCTAGAGCACTAACATCTGGTTGGGAGACTTCTTTGGAAGGGATACAATCTAAAGTCATAAGTGCAAGTCTTGATCAAATTACATGCAAACAAAAATTTTGGCTAGTTTCAGAATCAGAGACATCTCCCCAGGTTTGGGTCTAAGATGGGTCAAACTGAATCAATCCCAGTTGACACCCCTCTGGGACATGTACTCCAAGACTGGAAAAAAAATTGGAAAAGGAAAAAGCTTACCAGGGTATATAACCAGGTTTGGCTGCAATGTAAGTAAATTAAAAAGAATACATTTGAATCAGTTCTAATGAGGTGGATGAAACTGGAGCTGATTATACAGAGTGAAGTAAGCCAGAAAGAAAAAACACCAATACAGTATATTAACTCATATATATGGAATTTAGAAAGATGGTAACGATAACCCTGTATGCAAGACAGCAAAAGAGACACAGATATATAGAACAGTCTTTTGGACTCCGTGGGAGAGGGAGAGGGTGGGATGATTTGGGAGAATGGCATTGTAACATGTTTAATATCATATAAGAAATTAATCACCAGTCCAGGTTCGATGCAGGATACAGGATGCTTGGGGCTGGTGCACTGGGATGACCCAGAGGGATGGTACGGGGAGGGAGATGGGAGGAGGGGTTCAGGATTGGGAACACGTGTACACCCGTGGCGGATTCATATTGATGTATGGCAAAACCAATACAATATTGTAAAGTAATTAGCCTCCAATTAAAATAAATAAATTTAAATTAAAAAAAAAAAGAAAGCCAAGAAAAGTGACCACTGAATGGGTCTCTAAATTGTACTACTATATTGTAATTAAATTTACACTGTAGAAGGGAATGAAAATGGAATGAAATACCATATGTTCAAATTTTTATGACCTTGCATTTGGAAACTGTAACAGGAAGAGAATATAATATATGTGCAACCCAGAAAACTAATTTAAGGAAGGAATCAGAGAACATTTTAGCTGACGCAGCTTATGGGGCCATGCAAACACCAGATCCCCCACAGGAAGAAGCTGCTGCTCTTGCAGCAGCAGCTATCCTGGCAGGAGCCATTCCCCACCCTCCTGGAAAAGCTATTGTGCCAACAGAGGCTCCCACATCTTCAAGAGCTGCTACTCCTGATGAAGCTAAAATCCCAGAGGAAACTGTACCCAACAGTGAGGAGAGGCCACCACCACATTCCAGAACTCCTTCTCTATGTCCTGAGTTATCCAAGGGACCCCATCTCAGCCCAGTTACACCCATAGTGGCCTAAGTTACCAGCCAACTGCCCGTACACTCTTGCCTCTGAGGGAAGTTCCAGATAGGAATCAAGGAACAATAAGAGTCCATGTGCCCTTTTTGATGTCTGGTCTAATGCTGGCAGAGGATAAATTGGGAAGTTTTTCTGAGGACCCTGAACTTTAATAAGCAGTTTACCAGGTTAATGAGATTCTTTGATTCTACTTGGGGAGATTTATAAATTTTAGTATTCCACTGCTGCATCCCAGATGAAAACAGCATATAATACTAGCAGCCAGAGCTCATCCTGACCAAATGGTAACTAGAGCCCAACAGGGACATGCAGTCTTTCATGTGGGGAATTACGCCATCCCTGCAGCTGATCCACAGTGGAATTACCAGATAAATTCTATTGATAGGCACAGATGCAACCATATGACTAACTATTTGAAAGAAGGCATGAAGAAACTTACAGTAAAGTCTGTTAACTATGAGAAAGTAAAAGAAGTCCAACAGGGACCAGATGAAAATACAGCAGCTTTTGAAAGGAGATTAATGGAAGCTTTTAGAAAGAATACATATGTGGATCCATCCTCCTCCAAGGGACAGCCCCTTTGGCTATCTATTTAATAGCCCAATCTGCCCCAGATACCAGGCACAAAATTCAAAAGGAGACTTCTAGTCCCAGACCCCTATGAATGATTTGCTCTAATTGGTTTATTCAGCTTTCAATAACAGGGATATGACCATAAAGGCTGAATGCATGCAGAGAGATAAACAAAAGGCTCAAATGAGTGCAATGGATTTTGTCCACTCAGTCCACTCAGGGACCACCAAAGGAGAGGCCAGGCTTTGTGGGCCAATCTGGTCATGGTGGGCCACAAGGCCCATGGATCCTAGACAAAATTAGTGTGCCCTGTGTGTATAAAAGGGACATTGGAGGAAAGACTGTGGTCAATACACTCTTTGCAAACAGCTAAAACATTGGCAGAGGTAATGCCCCAGATGCCAGTAAGCAATGGGGGCCCCTTGGCCACTTAAAATTTCACAGTCAGAAGACTGACAGGATCCAAGATCAGAAGTGGCCCTGCCGAGAGATTCCTTCTACATAACTAACACCAAGCCTTGGCTTATCACTGAAGTGGCAGGCCACTTGATAGAATTTCTTATAGACACTGATACAACCTTACCAGTCTTAACCCAAATGATTGAAAATCTTACTGGTCATAAGGCATAAGTTATGAACGTCTCATGAAAAAGAGAGGGGCACTCTTTCCTGGAAACCCTTGTGTGCAACATTAATGGCAACAACTTTTACATTCTTTTTTGTTTGTGCCTGAATGCCCTATCCCTTTAATAGGAAGAGATTTATTAATCAAGTTAGGGGCCACTCTGTTCTCAAGGGACAAGGAAAACTTATTCATTATCAAATGATTTAAACAGAGAATAAAAAGTAACAGACTGAGTCTACAATTGGGATAGAAACCTTAGCAAACCCTGAAGTTTAAAACACTGAGGTTCCAGGCTTAGCCAAAGACATTCAGCCAGTAGTTATCAGGCTAAGACCTGGATGGAAATATCCATGTAAAAAATAATATCCTTCAAAGCTAGAAGCCCCAGACAGAAATTTCTCTTGCAGTGAAGAAGTATGTTTCATATGGATTATTGGTACCCTGCCAGTCACCATGTAATACTCTGATATTACTCATTCTTAAAGCCTACTGAAGAATATTGATTTACACTAGACCCAAGGGCTATTAATGAAGCTGTGGAACTGATTTATCCTATTGTTCCTAATCTTTATACTACCCTGAGTCAGATTCCAGGGGAAGCAAATTGGTTTATTGTATTAGATTTAAAGGATGTCTTTTTCTGCATCTTATTGGCATAGGAATATCAATTCGTGTTTGTCTTTCAGCAGACAGACTTCAAAACAAAAAGAAACCTGACAATACACCTGGACCCTACTTCCTCAAGGATTCAGGAACAGCCCACATATTTTTGGAAATGCCTTAGCACAAGATTTGAAAGGAATAAATTTATTGAACGGAGTCATTCTACAGTAATATGTAGGATTTTAAATAGCAAGTTCTTTTCATAGCAAATTCTTCAAAAAAAAAAAAAAACACACATCAAATTAAACTACTGTTAAGGCCCTAATTCATTTGTGGGAAAAGGGCTATTGGATATCAAAATCTAAAGCACAAATTTCTAAACAAAAGTACATTATCTAGGATGCATGCTTATTACAGGAAAAAAATATGTGGCTGTTGATAGAATAATATTAATTCAAAACTTGAAGCCAACCAAAAACAGTGAAACAGCTTACAGTCTTTTTGGGGGTGACTGAATATTATCGGATTTGGATTCCTGGCTATGAGTTAGATGTCAAACCACTGCTAAAAGCTAAAACAAAGCACAGAAACTGGTCCATTAAATCGGGGGAAAATAGAAGAACCGGTCTTTTACACTCTAAAGGAAAAATTACTGTACTCCAGCTCTGGGGTTGCCTAATTTAGAAAAAAACATTTTTTTTTTTCTGTTTGTAACTGAAGGTGGGGTTGCAGCTCCCCAGGATGTAGGCCCTACCTATAAACCTATTGCATATCCATCTAAGGGTCTGGACCAAACAACAACAGGATGGCCACCTTGCTTACAAGTGGTTGTAGCAACTGCCTTACTAGTAACTGAGGCTACTGAACTGACAGAGGGCAAGAGGATGACAGTATTCACACCCCATCGAGTAGTTTCAGTTTTACAAGCAAAAGGGGACCACTGGATGACTGGAGGACACATCATTAAGACCTTGATCGTGCCCTTCTCTTGGACACGCCAGAAGTAAATTTAAAGGTATGCCAAATTTTAAACCCAGTGACTTTCCTCCCCAATCTACATATAGAAGGAGATGAGAAAGCTGCTTCATGACTGTATACAGCCTATTAAACAAATTTATTCTAGTAGACCTGACTTTTAAAAAGCTCCAGTTGATAATCCTGATGTTGAATGGTATACAGATGATGCAGTTTTATTGAAGAAGGAAAGAGAAAGGCAGGATATCCTGTAATGAGTGTTTATGACACTGTAAAATATGGACTTCTTCCCAAGTGGCTTTCTTCCCTCTTTCTAGAGGGCCGAACTTATAACATTAATTATGGCACTTAAACTGGCAAAGAGAAGAAAGCCACAATTTATACAGACACTGTTGTTGTTCAGTAGCTAACCCATGCCCAACTCTTCACAACCCCACAGGCTGCAGCATGCCAGGCTTCCCTGTCCTTCGCTATATCCCAGAGTTTGCTCAAATTTCGTGTCCATTGAGTTGGTGATGCCATCCATCAAATCTCATCTTCTGTTCCCCCTTTTCCTCCTGCCCTTAATCTTGCCCAGCATCAAGGTCTTTTCCAATGAGTCAGCTCTTTGAATCAGGAGGCCAGAGCGTTGGAGTTTCACCTTTAGCATCAGTCATTCCAATGCATATTCAAAGTTGATTTCCTTTAGGATTGACTGGCTTAATGTTCTTACAGTCCAAGGGACTCTCAAGAGTCTTCTCCAGCACCACTATTCAAAAGCATCAATTCCGTAGTGCTCAGCCTTCTTTATGGTCCAATTCTCACATCCATACATGACTATCAGAAAATTGACTACATGGACTTTTGTCAGCCAAGTGAAGTCTTTGTTTTTTAATATGCTGTCTAGGTTGGTCATAGCTTTTCTTCCAAGGAGCAAGTGTCTTTTAATTTCATGGCTGCAGTCACCATCCACACTAATTTTGTGTGCTAGGTTGCTTCAGTCATGTTTGACTCTTTGTGACCCTGTGGACTGTAGCCCTGAACTGAATTGGACTGTAGCCCACCAAGCTCCTCTGTCCATGGGATTCTTCAGGCAAGAATACTACAGTGGGCTGCCATTCCCTTCTCCAGGGGATCTTTCTGACCCAGGGATTGAACCCACATCTTCTTAAGCTCCTGCACTGCAGGCAGATTCTTTACCACTGAGCCACAGGGAAGCCCATAGTTTCAGAACTGAAGAAAATAAAATTTGCTGCTCTTTCCACTTTTTTTTCCCATATATTTGCCATGAATTGATGGGAACAGATGCCATGATCTTAGTTTCTTGAATGCTGAGTTTTAAGCCAGCTTTTCACTGTCCTCTTTCACTTTCATCAAGAGGCTCTTTAGTTCCTTTCTGTTTTCTGCCATTAGAGTGGTATCATCTACATATCTGAGGTTACTGATATTTCTTGCAGTAATCTTGATTTCACCTTGACTCAGCCAGCCTTGTATTTTGCATGATGTACTCTGCATATAAGTTCCATAAGCAGGGTGACCATATAGAGCCCTGATGTATTCCATTCCCAACTTTGAATCAGTCCATTGTTCCTTGACAGTATTAACTGTTGTTTATTGTCCTGCATACAGAAGACAGGTAAGGAGGTGTGGTACTCCCATCTCTTTAAGAATTTTCACAGTTTGTTGTGATCATCATATCTACTACTGTGGGCAGGAATTCCTTAGAACAAATGGAGTAGCCATCGTAGTCAACAAGAGTCTGAAATGCACTACTTGGATGCAATCTCAAAAATGACAGAATGATCTCTGTTCATTTCCAAGGCAAGCCATTCAATATCATGGTAATTCAAGTCTATGCCCCAACCAGTAATGTTATAAAAGCTGAAGTTGGACAGTTCTATGAAGACCTACAAGACCTTTTAGAACTAACACCCAAAAAAGATATCCTTTTCATTATAGGGGACTGGAATGCAAAAGTAGGAGGTCAAGAAATACCTGGAGTAACAGGCAAATTTGCCCTTGGATTATGGAATGAAGCAGGGCAAAGACTAACAGAGTTCTGCCAAGAGAATGCATTGGTCATAACAAACTCCCTCTTCCAACAACACAAGAGAAGACTCTACACATGGACACTACCAGATGGCCAACACTGAAATTAGATTGATTATATTCTTTGCAGCCAATGATGAAGAAGCTCTATATAGTCAGCAAAAACAAGACTGGGAGCCTACTGTGGCTCAGATCATGAACTCATTGTCAAATTCAGACTTAAATTGAAGAAAGTATGGAAAAACCACAGGCATGACCTAAATCAAATCCCTTATAATTATACAGTGGAAGTGAGAAATAGATTTAAGGGACAAGATCTGATAGACAGAGTACCTGATGCGCTATGGACAGAGGTTCATGACATTGTATAGGAGACAGGGAGCAAGACCATCCCCAAGAAAAAGAAATGCAAAAAGGCAAAACAGGTGTCTGAGGAGGCCTTACAAATAGCTGTGAAAAGAAGAGAAATGAAAAGCAAAGGAGAAAAGGAAAGATATAACCATCTGAATGCAGAGTTACAAAGAATAGCAAGGAGAGATAAGAAAACCTTCCTCAGCGATCAATACAAATAAATAGAGGAAAGCAACAGAATGGGAAAGACTAGAGATCTCTTCAAGAAAATGAGAGATACCAAGGGAACATTTCATGCAAAGATGGGCTCAATAAAGGACAGAAATGGTATGGATGCAAAGAAGCAGAAGATATTAAGAAGAGGTGGCAAGAATACACAGAAGAACTGTACAAAAAAGACCTTCACCACCCAGATTATCACAATGGTGTGATCATTCACCTAGAGCCAGACATCCTGGAGTGTGAAATCAAGTGGGCCTTAGGAAGCAGCACTCTGAACAAAGCTAGTGGAGGTGATGGAATTCCAGTTGAGCTATTTCAGATCCTAAAAGATGATGCTGTGAAAGTGCTGCACTCAATATGCCAGCAAATTTGAAAAACTCAGCAGTGGCCACAGGACTGGAAAAGGTCAGTTTTCATTCCAAACCCAAAGAAAGCCAATGCCAAAGAATGCTCAAACTACCACACAATTGCAATCATCTCACACACTAGTAATGATCAAAATTCTCCTAGCCAGGCTTCAGCAATATGTGAACCGTGAACTTCCAGATGTTCAAGCTGGTTTCAGAAAAGGCAGAGGAAACAGAGATCAAATTGCCAACATCCGCTGCATCATCAAAAAAGCAAGAGAGTTCCAGAAAAACATCTATTTCTGCTTTATTGAGTATGCCAAAGCCTTTGACTGGGTGGATCACAATAAACTGTGGAAAATTCTGAAGGAGATGGGAATACCAGACCACTTGACCTGCCTCTTGAGAAACCTGTATGCAGGTCAGGAAGCAACAGTTAGAACTGGACATGGAACAACAGACTGGTTCCAAATAGGAAAGGAGTACGTCAAGGCTGTATATTGTCACCTTGCTTATTTAACTTAAATGCAGAGAACATCATGAGAAACGCTGGGCTGGAGGAAGCACAATCTGGAATCAAGATTGTTGGGAGAAATATCAATAACCTCAGATATGCAAATTATACCACCCTTATGGCAGAAAGTGAAGAAGAACTAAAGAGCCTGTTGATGAAAGTGAAAGGGGAGAGTGAAAAAGTTGGCTTAAAGCTCAACATTCAGAAAACTAAGATCATGGTAACCAGTCCAATCACTTCATGACAAATAGATGGGGAAATAGTGGAAACAGTGGCTAACTTTGTTTTTCTGGGCTCCAAAATCACTGCAGATGGCGACTGTAGCCATGAAATTAAAAGACGCTTACTCCTCGGAAGGAAAGTTATGACCAACCTAGATAGCATATTAAAAGGCAGAGACATTACTTTGCCAACAAAGGTCCATCTAGTCAAGGCTATGGTTTTTCCAGTGGTCATGTATGGATATGAGAGTTCGACTGTGAAGAAAGCTGAGCATAGAAGAATTGATGCTTTTGAACTGTGGTGTTGGAGCAGACTCCTGAGAGTCCCTTGGACTGCAAGGAGATCCAACAAGTCCATCTAATGGAGATCAGTCCTGGGTGTTCATTGGAAGGACTAATGTTGAAGCTGAAACTCCAGTACTTTGGCCACCTGATGGGAAGAGCTGATTCATTTGAAAAGACCCTGATGCTGGGAAAGATTGAGGGCAGGAGGAGAAGGGGATGACAGTGGATGAGATGGCTGGACGGCATCACCAACTCAATGGACATGAGTTTGGGTGAACTCCAGGAGTTGGTGATGGACATGATGGCCTGGTGTGCTCCAGTTCATGTGGTTGCAAAGAGCTGGACAGTCAAAGGCTTTAGTGTAGTCACTGAAGTAGATGTTTGGAATTCCCTTGGTTTTTGTATGATCCAACAAATGTTGGAAGTTGGACCTCTAGTCCTTTGTCTTTTCTAAACTCAGCTTGTACATCTGGAATTTCTCAGTTCACCTACTGTTGAAGCCTAGCTTGAAGGATCCTGAGCATTACCTTGGCAGCATGTGAAATGAGCACAATTTTATGGTAGTTTCACCATTCTTTGACATTGCATTTCTTTGAGATGGGAGTGAAAACTGACTTTTTCTAGGCCTATTGTCACTACTGAGTTTTCCAAATTTGCTAACATATTGAGTTCAGCACTTTTACAGCTTCATCTTTTAGGGTTTGAAATAGCTAAGCTGGAATTCCAT